>NC_090819.1:13748566-14431899 GCF_000390325.3 Nicotiana tomentosiformis
AGGTTTATCAAGTGCTACTTCAAAATATAAAGATTTTAGGAATATTACGTTTCTCATTTTATAAAATAAAGGTAATAATCGAACTCAAATACTTAATCCCTTTATCATCAACATTTGGTTTTAATAAATCTTATAACATTTGCCTCAAGTGCCATTTGCTAATAAATTTTTGAAAATAAGATTTTTCAAAACAACATGACACCACTTCATATGCAACACGACTCAAAAACACATGGTGATATCCCTTATCGCTTTTCCCCACGAGTACGGATGCACATTTACGAACAATCTCATGTATCAAGTCAAAATATATGTTTAGAGGAAATCCCTCAAGTAGAACAAGTTTTAATCAACTTATCTCGAAGTCGCTTTCCAAATCGTACCCCAAAGTTGAATGACGTCAACAATTCACAATCTACATATACGAGCTCGCATGTATCAATAGCGCGTCGCAACAATACAAACCAAACCAACTAAGTGTCTAACACTTAGGTCCAAGTTTCACAACCACTTGAAGAACATTCCTTGAGTTTTAACTCTAATTCTCCATTAAATATGTTATGGAATCTAGTTGTTCGATTAGAAGCTCAAAACGACATAGGTCAAACAAAACCCAACACCATTTATCATCTCTACCAACAAACGTTCCAATTTCAAGACTAGCTTTATAGGGTTTCATCAATAGATGCTTAAATATAAATCTTCCTTTATAAATATACTCTACTATGTCCATAGAGTATAATATATAAGATTGGAGTGAAGGGGTTACCTCTTTGTCAAACCCTAAAATTTTCAAGATTTGAGCTATTGAGATGTTCTTGGGATTTTCTTGAAAACATCTATGAATTCAATGTAGGTGGAGAGATGGAAAATGTAATTTAAGAATCAAATCTACCAAAAATACATTTAATTCTTACCTCAAGAGTACATCAATTGTGGAGAGGTCTCTTCTCTCTCTAGACCTTCAAAAACCAAGCCTCAAAATAATAAAAGAATCACTTCCTATAATGCCTTAAAAGGCAACAGCTGCTGCTCGTTTTTGTTTAAAGTTTTGGACGCCAAGATTGTCGCTTTGGCCAGGTGTCACTGCTTTTGTCCTTGGCATCTGGGAACATTGGAGTGATGGGGATGCGACGCATCCAAGAGAGTGTCCATCCTCTGAAGCTTATCATCTCATCCTTTGATTCCTTGCCAATATTCTTCCAATCAAGTCTCATGACTCTTTTTGTATACCCAAAACTCTAACCACTAATTCCATTATACCCATATTATATGTAAGTGTTCTCATGTAATTTATTCAACTATTCACTTATTTATTAATTAATATAATTCAAGTGAGGTTGATGACTTTGAAGTCAATGAAATTCGTTGCCTTCAGTTCCTCTCCTTTTCATCATTTTGCTTATTTTGTTTTGCTAACTATGTTCTTCGTTGTAGGTTATTCCAGCATTTATCCTTTGAGGATTAATATTTCTCACGTGTTCTTCATGACTTCTTTTTACTCCCAATTAACCCGGCACTCACCATTAATGAAATTGTTATCTCCAATGCATTTCAATATCTTTTTTCTACTTAAGTAATCTCATGTAGCTCGGGTTTATTTAAATTGCATTCTTAAGTTCGAAATTAGCCCAACCTAAGTATAAAAATTCACGGGCTTCACAAATTCGGATCTCCGTAGCTGAGGATGGTCTGGGCCAACTCTGCACTACTTCAATCTTCTTCGTATCTACCTTGATCCCCTCACTCGATACTACATGACCCAAAAATGCCATTGACTCTAGCCAGAATTCACACTTCAAAAATTTTGCATACAACTTCTTTTCTCTCAAGGTCTGAAGCACAGTCCTCAAGTGCTGCTCATGATCTTCTCAGCTCCGGGAGTACACCAGAATGTCGTCAATAAACAGAATGAAGAACGAGTCAAGATAGGTAACAAATACATTATTCATCAAGTACATGAATGTTGCTGAGGCATTGGTCAGTCCAAAAGACATCACAAGGAACTCGTAATGACCATACCGAGTCCTGAAAGCAGCCTTCAGGATATCTGGCTCCCGAATCTTCAACTGATGATAGCCTGAACACAAGTCGATCTTAGAGAACACTCGTGCAAGTGCTTTGGCTGCACCACATGGACTTTCTTGGCCTCTACCCCAGCCCCGGCCTCTCGCGGCTCTAGCAGGGGACGCAGGTGTCTGGTCATCTGATCCAGCTGTACGTGTCCTCACCATTTGTGAGAGAATAGAAAGACATAAATTTAGAATCCCAAGTCAAAATCTCGCACGATAAGGAATTAAAGAAGTGAAGCTTTTTCTACCAGTTTCATAGCCTCCCGAATATAATTATAGACATCTCTGTACCGATCTGCGAGACTCTACTAAACCTACTTGTGACTCATAACACCTAAGAACCTAGAGCTCTGATACCAACTTGTCACAACCCCAATTTCTCTGCGTTGGATATCGTGACGATGCCTAGTCTCTTAAGACTAGGTAAGCCTAAATAGTACGCGGAAATATTAAATAAGATATTAAAACTTGAACATCCCAACAATTTTATAAAAGGAATCTACCAAAACTTAATACATAAAATCGCAAGACCTAGTGATATATAAGTCACGAGCTTTAAGTACAGTACCGAATCATCCTATACATCACTGTCTATCAAAATATAAAGAAATAAGAGAATAATGGAATATAATAGGACTTCGAGGCCTGCGGTCGCGGGCAGGTGTAACTTGAAGTCTCCAAGCAGCAACACTGCGCACTAATATCGGGGCTGGTAATGTAACGACCCGGCCGGTCATTTTGAGAGTAATAGCTCCGATACCTTATTTACTGCTTTTCACATATCTATTTCTGCTATTGTGCCTTTTCGAGAGGTTTTGTTTTGGTTTTTGAAGTGTTTTGGGACACTTAGTTTCTAAATAGAGGTTTAAGCCTTAGGATTTGGACCGTAGTCGGAACTATGTGAAGATGACTCCGGAATGGAGTTCCGTCGATTCCGTTAGCTCTGTTAGGTGATTTTGGACTTCGGAGCGTGTTCGGATTGTGTTTTGGAGGTCCGTAGCTCATTTAGGCTTGAAATGGCGAAAGTCGAATTTTTGGAGATTTGGAATGATAGTGGAAATTTTGATATCGGAGTCGGATTCTGATTCCGAAAGTTGGAGTAGGTCTGTAATGTTGAATATGACTTGTGTGAAAATTTGGGGTCAATCAGACGTAGTTTGGTTGGTTTAGGCATCGATCGGCAAATTTAGAAGTTTCAAGTTCTTTAGGTTTGAATCGGAGGATGATTTGTGATTTTAGCATTGTTTGATGTGGTTTGATGGCTCGACTAAGTTCATATGGTGATTTAGGACTGGTTGATATGCTTGATTGAGTTCCCGGGGGCCTCGGCTGTGTTTTGGATGCTCAACGGGCTATTTTGGACTTAAGGAAGATAACAGATTTTCTGGTGTTTTGTTGCAGACTTTTTCTTCATTGCGTTCGCGAGGGAGGTCTCGCGATCGCGTAAGGCAATCTGAGAGGCCAGCCAAAGTTGTTCTTCGCGTTCGCGAATTTGAGGACGTAATCGCGTAAGCTTGCTGGGTGAGAGGATGTAATAGTTCTTCGCGTTCGCGGATAGGGGCATGCGAATGTGTAGTGAAGTGAGGTGGTGCTTCGCCAACGCAGAGACAAGGTTGCATTTGCTTAGGGTTAAGTGTACCAAAGTTGGGCCACACGCTTTGCTCATCGCGAACGTGTGAGGACGTTCGCGATCGTGTGAGTCTGAGTGCGGGAGCATCGCGTTCGCGTGGTGTTTTACACATTCGCATAGAATTAATTTCTGGGGCAGTAAAGTTGTTCTTCGCGATCGCGATTAAGGAAATGTCTGGGCAGTATTAAAGTTTCCAAAAATGGGGGTTTTGCCATTTTATTAAAAACTTGAGCTGGGAGCTAGGATTTTGGACTAGATTTTGAGGGATTTTTAGAGATATCGATTGGGTAACGATTCTTAACTCCTTTATGATTATATTCCACTAATCTATGGTTGATTTAATCTTTTAATTTCGGATTTTGGGGATGAAATTGGGAAATATTTGGAAGAACTTCTTCAATAAAGATTTCGAGTTTTGAAAGGGGATTTGTGGTCGGATTTGAGTAATTTTCAAATGGTCAGACTCGTGAGTGAATGAGTGTTCGTATTTTGTAACGTTTACTCGATTCCGAGACGTGGGCCCGGGTCGACGTTTTAGGATGGATTTCGGATTTTTTATTAAAATCTTAATTTCAATATTTCATTAATTAGATTAGTCTATTATAGTTGTATTTATGATATGTAATTGGTTTTTGCTAGATTTGGGCCATTCAGAATTGGATATTCGTGGAAAAGGCATTGTTACCGATTGAGTGAGCTTGGTTCGAGGTAAGTGGATTGCCTAACCTTGCATGGGGGAAATTCCCTTAGGATTTGCAACTGTTTTAATATGTGAGCATCGTATACGTGAGGTGATGAGTACGTACACGGGCTATTGGTTGTAAAACTTCGTTCTCCACTAAGTAATAATATGTTTCTCCTTATTTGAGCTACACTAGCATATGTAACTATCCCGTTTAGTTTAGAATAGCATGCCTACGTGTCTTAATTGCCTATCTGAACTCTGTGCAGCCTGTTAAGTGAAATTTCCTATTTTTCCTAGACTTGAACTTAGTCTCAATTGTAGGTTTTCTTGCTGTAACTGTTATTTTTGTTAGTTGAGCTTCATATTTACTTTGGGACTATGGAACGGTATTCCGGAAAATCCCCCCTGTACTGCTGTACTGCATATTTACTTTGGGACTACGAAACGGTATTTCGAAAGATCCCCATGTACTGCATATTTACTTAGGGACTACGGAACGGTATTCTGGGAGATCCCCATATACTGCACATTTATGTTTGGGAATACGAGATGGTATCTCGGGAAAACACCTGTTGTTATCTCTGTGTACTGAGCTGTTTTCTTCTATGATTTCATTCTTGTTAAATTTTAGTCTTTATTTTACTGTGTTATTTCATTCTATCTTGTGTTATTATATATATACCAGTAGGGCCCGACCTGACCTCGTCACTACTCGACCGAGGTTAGGCTTGGAACTTACTCGGTACCAATTGTGGTGTACTCATGCTACTCTCTGTACATGTTTTTCGTGTGCAGATCCAGGTGCTCCTTATCAGCCGCACTATCAGTTAGTCGGGACAGTTTTGGAGACTTCAAGGTATATATGTCGCGTCCACAGACCTCAAAGTCCCCTTCTACTCTTCCCCATGTCCATTATCTTCTGTATTTTCTTTTGATAGACTCTGATGTATAGAGACACTAGATTTTCCTACTGTAGTTTTTGATTCAGAATGTTCCGGGTTTTAGGAATGTTGTGTAGTATATTGAGGAGTTGGTTATTGTACATGCCAAGTGGCATGGTATCCAAATATGTTGTTATTGCTACAGTTAGTTGTTAAATTTATATTTTTATTTCATTATTCCGCAAATGTTAGGCTTACCTAGTCGTAGAGACTAGGTGCCATCACGACGTCATACGGAGGGAAAATTGGGTCGTGACAAGTTGGTATCAGAGCTCTAGGTTCATAGGTGTCGTGAGTCACAAGCCAGTTTATTAGAGTCTCGCGGATCGGTACAGAGACGTCTGTACTTATCTTCGGGAGGCTATGGAACTGTTAGGAAAATTTCACTACTTTGATTCCTTGTCGTGCGAAAAATTATTAACTTCAAAAATTCTAAACTTCTGTATTCTATTCTTTCACAGATGGTGATGACTCGTACAGGCGGATCTGATGACCAGGCACCCGTGGCCCCTGCTAGAGCCGCGAGAGGTCAGGGCCGGGTAGAGGCCGAGGACGTCCACGTGGTGCAGCCAGAGCACCCGCACGAGCTGCTACAGAGGAGCCCCAGTAGCTCCAGCTGGAGGGCAGACACTTGAGGTACCTGTTTCTGCACCAGCCCTCCAGGAGACTCTAGCCCAGTTTCTAAGCATGTTCAGCACCTTAGCTCAGGCTTGATTGATTCCATTTGCTCCTGCCACATCTCAGGCCGGGGGATGAGCACAGACTCCCGTCGTTGGTACTCTAGAGCAGCAGGTCCAGGTAGACCAGGTTCTAGAGATTGTACCAATGCAGCCGGTAGCTCCAACTTAGCCCGAGGTTAGGGCAGCAACTTCTGAGGTGGAGCAGCTCAGACTTGAGAGGTACAAGAAGTACCACCCACCTACCTTCAGCGGATTGGCTACAGATGATGTTAAGGGTTTTTTGGAGGAGTGTCATCGTATTCTCCATACTATGGGCATAGCGGAGACGAGTGGGGTTTCTTTCACTTCATTCCATCTTAGAGGAACAGCTTATCAGTGGTGGCGTGCTTATGAGTTGAGTAGTCCGACTAAGGCGGCTTCACTTATATGGACCCAGTTCTCGGACATGTTTTTGAGAGAGTATGTCCCTCAGAGCCTCAGGGACGCATGGCACATGGAGTTTGAGCAGTTGCGCCAGGGATCTATGACTGTGTGAGAGTATGCAGTTTGCTTCAGTTCGAGAGAGGGTTCGACGGTTTATTGAGGTACTCTACCCCAGCATCCGGATTAGTATGGCCAGGGAGTTGGAGATGGATATTTCCTATCGGCAGGTTATGAGTATTGCCAGGAGATTGGAGGGCATGCTTTCCCGGGACAAAGAGGATAGAGAGGCCAAGACGTCTCGAGAGACTGGCTATTATTCTGGAGGTCGAACCCCAGCAGCTCACCATGGTAGGGGTTATGTGAGCCGCCCCGTTCATTCAGCTCTTCCAACCGCCAGTGGTGTTCCAGCTCCTTCTAGGCCCCAGGAGCCTTATTATGCACCGCCAATATCTAGTGTGCCTCCTGCAAGGGGTGTTCCTAGCGGCCAGTCCAGTAGATCTGGCCCGAGCCGGTCACAACAGCCATGCCTTCCCAGAGCTTGTTTTGAGTGTGGCGACACTCGCCATATGGTGAGGGATTGCCCCAAGTTTAGGAGGGGTGCACCTCCACAGACTTCTCAGCCACAGCATGCTCCACCGGGTTCTCAGGCTATGATTCCAGCACCAACTGCCACCCCACCTGCTCAGCCAGCCCGAGGTAGAGGTCGGGGAGGTAGAGTTCACCCTAGAGAGGGAGGCCAGACCCGATATTATGCCCTTCCTATTCGTACAGAGGCAGTTGCTTCTGATTCTGTCATTATAGGTATTGTCCCGGTCTGTCATAGAGATGCGTCGGTATTATTTGACCCAGGCTCTACATATTCTTATATGACCTCTTATTTTGCCCCGTATTTGGGCATATCTCGGGATTCTTTGAGTTCCCCTATTTATGTGTCTACTCCTGTGGGAGATTCTCTTGTTGTGGACCGCGTGTATCGATCGTGTTTGATTGCTCTTAGTGGTTTTGAGACCAGAGCCAATTTATTATTGCTCAGCATGGTGGACTTTGATATTATTTTGGGCATGGACTGGTTGTCACCCCATTATGTTATTCTTGATTATCACGCTAAGATCGTGATGCTGGTTATGCCAAATTTACCACGATTGGAGTGGAGAGGTACCTTAGAGTACACTCCCAACAGAGTTATTTCATTTCTTAAAGCTCAACGAATGGTTGAGAAGGAGTATGACGTGTATCTATCTTATGTGAGAGATGTCAGTAATGATACCCCTACAGTTGAGTCAGTTCCAGTAGTGAGGAACTTTCCAGATGTGTTCCCAGCTGACCTTTCGGGCATGCCACCCGACATAGATATTGATTTCGGCATTGATTTGCTATCGGGCACTCAGCCCATCTCTATTCCTCCATATCGTATGGATCCTCCTGAGTTAAAGGAGTTGAATGTGCAGTTATAGGAGTTGCTTGATAAGGGAATCATCCGACCCAGTGTGTCACCTTGGGGTGCTCCTGTCTTGTTTGTGAAGAAGAATGATGGTTCTATGCGAATGTGTATTGATTACCGCCAGTTGAAAAAAATCACAGTGAAGAACAGGTATCCATTGCCTCATATTGATGACTTATTTGATCAGTTACAGGGTGCCAGAGTATTTTTCAAGATTAACTTACATTCAGGATATCATCAATTAAAGATTCGGGAGCCAGATATCCCGAAGACTGCTTTCAGGACCAGATATGGTCACTATGATTTTCTTGTTATGTCTTTTGGGATAACCAATGCCCCAACAGCTTTTATGCACTTGATGCACAGTGTATTCCAAACTTATCTTGACTCATTCGTCATTGTGTTTATTGACGACATTCTGGTGTACTCCCGGACTTGGAAGTGCCACACCTCCTTTTTCCCGAGGGGATATGGGATAGGGAGTTTTTTCCAATTAAAGTTATATTATTCGAAATGGGATTATTAATTTATTCAGAGTCACCACTTGAAATATTTGTAATGGTGTCCCAAGTCACCGGTTTATTTTAAATCCCAAATCGAGGAAATTCACTCTGTTTTATGGTCCGCGAAACACAGAAGACCGAGTAAGAAATTCAGTTAACCCGGAAGAAGGTGTGAGGTACTCCCGAATTCCGTTGTTTTAGCATGGTTGCTTTAATCATACTTGGCTTAATCAATTTATTGAATTACTCATTTTTAGAACCTATGTACATTTACCGCTTTTAATTATGGCGTTATGGATTTATCTTTGAAACAAACCATGTGTGTGTGAATCCGTTTTATTCGGGTGTCAAATATTATGTCACACGTTCGTGTACACAATTAGTAACACTTAATTATTTATGATTGTTTTTGGCCAAAGTCGTGCAAATGCATACTTTGATTTATTTTAGAAAATCATAATTATGCCACGCGAACATATACATAATCACGATAATAGATTAAAATGCGCCTAAAAGCATTTCTACGAATATTCAAGGGTTAGCTAATTTTCAAATGACTGAGGCTATATATATGAGAGTCTGATTTATAGTCTAAAGAAAATAAGTTATTAGCAATTGGAGTGCTGCTTTTGGGTGATACATGACTAAGATCCTCATTAACGTCAGTGGGTTTCTACTATTTAAGAGGAAAATTGAGTTTATGTTAACATGGAATCATTTGGGTCAAAATAACATAATTAAGCTTCTTGTGCTAGCTTTTAAGAGCTTATGGATCGTTAAGGATCCTAAAGTGGGCCACAACCTTTGGGCCAACCCATAGCTCATGTAGAATCCATGTGAACTCCTTTATTATACAACTACCTTGTTATTGGGCTTAGTGTTCTGGGATCAACGGGCCCACCAGCCTACAATCTTATATGATTCTTTACAAATTTATGGTTTATTAATGATATGAAAGATCACCTACGATGATAGCATCATAACCATTCAAACAAATACCATTTCAGATACACAGACTTAAGGATTGAAATTATACAAAATGGATAATTTAATTGAATTTACACAATTCTAATCACAAAAAAAACTTAGTATTATAGAATCCTTACATCTAGCTAATTATCAGTTGTAACTTCATTGAAAAGCTATACAAGCACTCCTGTTGTTTCCAATCTCATTAACTTCTGCTAAGGTACTCAGTTCTCGCACATGTGATTTTGCAATTCTCCAAACCAGTGTTGCATTTACAAGGATAGCTACAGAGCTAACTTGCAAATCAACATCCAACTTATCACAATTGAAACAAGCAGAAACAGAAAGTTCGGATTCAAATAATTTCAACTCACAAAGGGAAAGCACGGAAAAGACATGACAAATACATCTTTCAACATGTTGTTTTAAAGAACTAAATATTAACTTGGAACAAATACTAGAAGATCTGGCCACCAAGCATCACAAATTTATTAAAACTAAGCATGAATGTGACATGAGCAAGTCAAAATTTATTCATATGTAAACTGCAAATGAATATTTACATACCTAAAGTAGAGAACAGTAGAGAAATGATCAAATAAAGGTCTGGAATCCAAAGAAACAGGCTCAGCGACTAGCAGAGAAATAACAAACAGTGGAACAAGAAGGGATCCGAGCTTTAGAACTAGAGCCCAAACACTGCCAAATGAGAACAAGCAGCAACACAGAAGAAATAGCCCCAAAAACTCAGCTTGATGGAACGTTTTTGAGTGTTTTCTCAATGTCAAAATCAGTCTAAAAATCAGTCTTAAAATGAAGGAAAGGATTCTAAATTTCAGAGGGTTTTTTCATGTGTGAGTCCAATGTAAAATCTGTCTCTCCCCATTTATAGAGTGCCCCCCTCCCCTCCTCCCCTCCCCCCATATAGAATATGTGAGAGCCTTATTAGGGAATGAAATCAAGTACAAAAGAATCTGCCAGCCTTTCCTTAAATTCAGAAAAATGGCATCTTTTGTACGAGAAAATAGACAGTTGTATCTAATTTTAGCATCTTTTTCTAACAAATATTGGGACAACAATCCCTTTCTAGAAGTTTCTTTTCATTTTCACTCTTTTAAAATTCTGAAAATTCACCCTTTTTCAAAAATCTAATTCAACTTAATCAAGTTATTACACTTTAATCCCTCATTTAGCAGTTTCATGTATCACTACCCTCGATTTTTTGATTTTTAAATTCTTTTCGACCCCTTAAGTTCTGTTTATTACCCTTTCAACCCCCTTAATTCCTATTGACATTCAAGCATCAAAATTGACCAATTAAGGCCAATATCAAAGAACAAACAAAAACATAAACAAACTAACTAATTAAACCTAGCTAGATCACTAAATTAAATAAACTTGATTCAATTAGCCTAACACATGCAATTAACTAATTAATCATGCAATTAACTTAAATAATCCTGTTTTTAATTAAACTAATTAATAATTAACACCTAACTAATGATCCAAACAAAACAGAAAAAGAAACAAGGAAAAGGGAAAAGAAAAGTATACTGATTTGGCCGGAAGTGAGTCGACGATTTGAGGCGAACAACTAACAATGATGGCGATGAAACTTGACCGGTTAGTGGTGACTTGTCCGGAATCCGACGAGTTTCTAAATGAACCAAACTAACATGAATTGATTGCTCGTGTCAAGAGCAATCTACTCATGTAAGTTTGAGCCAAAACATGCTTGAAATTTCCAGAAAAAATCATATTTAGGTTTATGATTTTCTTAGATTTGAAATTGGTGAGGTTTGGGTGGTTTTCTGGTGAGATTGGTGGTAGGATAAGGTTTAAGCGGGTGTGGGGAGTGTGGTATCAATTTGAGTGGTTTGGGGTATCGCCGCCGGCCGGTGAGAGTGAGGGGTTTGGGGGCGGCTAGGTTTGAACTTAGAGAGGAGATGAAGGGAATGAGGGTGGTCTCTAGGGTTTAGGGGATGGCGTTTGGATAGTTAAATGGGAAAGGGTGGGGAGTTCAAAGCCGTTAGATCCAAAGAGATCGGACGACTGGATTGGCATTAAACAAAACATCATAGTTTTGTTAATAAAGGGGACTGGACCGGATTTTTGGGTAGTGGGGATTGGGCTGGGGTGGCTTTTGATTTTAAAACAGTTGGGCTGGCCCAAACCGCCCCCTTTTCCTTTTCTTTGTTTCCCTTCTTCTTCTTTCTTTTCTCTTATTTTAAATCTTAAATTAATTAATCAAAAACCTAGATTAGGTCCTAAATCAAAATCTAATTTATGAAATAAACCTAATTAACTATTTCTAACACTTGAACAATTAATTCAGCTTAAAAGAAAAATGAAAGAAAATTACTAATTTAAAACTAAAAACTACAAATGTAAAAGTGACCAATATTTTTGTGATTTTTGTTTAATAATGTAATTAACTCATGTAATTAAATCTTAAATGCAATTAAGACCTAAAAATACTATATAATGATGATTTGGACATTTTTTGATATTTTCTATGATTTAAAAATATTTAAAACGCATGAAAAATGCAACTAAATGCAAACAATTAATTGACAAAAATTCTTACAAATTCTATGAGAATTAAAAACAATTAAGAAAAAATCTATTTATGAATTTTGTAGGATTATTTTAGTCGGGCAAAAATCACGTGCTCACAGGTGCCCCTCTTTGCTCGAGAACATGAAGAGTTTTCGGGCAAAGATAAAGTGAGCAATTACAAGCAATATTTGCCCGATGGATACTCCATGGGAAGTATTTTAAAAAAGTTTGACTGAACCTTGCTTTGGAGGTTACCTACATATCCTTGGCTGTAAAGAAATCAGGTCAGTATAGTTCTAAAAGTTTTGGTAGCTGGGACTACCGGAAAAATTGTGATTTCACTATTGTTGCTGCTGTTTACTGCTTGCTGAGCTCCTTATTACACCAAAATAAAAAAATAAAAAAGATTAACTAAGCCAGTCAGCTACGAGTTACAAGATTCCTATCTATAAGTCTTCTGAAACTTGATCTTGAGTCTTGGCTAGTTCTTCATGCTGACTCTGATCTGAATCTTGATGCTTGTTAGATGCAGGTGCTGGTTCATTCTTCTTCGGCTTTTTCGGATCAAGACAGGACATGCAAAGCTTGTGACTTCAGTCTTGTCTTGAGTAGTCCATATCTTTTCTCTGCTTCTGCACTTTGGATTCACTTCTTCTCCTTTTATTTTCTTTATTTTGGATTGAAACTTCTTCTTTTGGTCATCTCGAACCATGTGCCTCGAGGTATAACCTGCTTCAGCATCAAAACAAACGAACGAACGAAATTTTCTGCCCCAGTTTTCACTAGAAAAATTTCGTGAGTTATTATTAATAAAACTCTATACTACTTCATTATTGAAAGCAAATAAAAAGGTGGGGATTGTGTACCCTTGAAAAAATAGATATTAGGGAATGGAGACCCTATATCTAAAATGACAGCAACTATGGATTCGAGACCCTATGTTGGAAAAGCGACTAGGGAGTGAAGACCCTATGTCTAAAAATAAAAGCAACTAGGGAGTGGATACCCTATGTTGGAAAAGCGACTAGGGAGTGGAGACCCTATGTCTAAAATAAAAGCAACTAGGGAGTGGAGACCCTATGTTAGAAAAGCGACTAGGGAGTGAAGACCCTATGTCTAAAAATAAAAGCAACTAGGGAGTGTATACCCTATGTTGGAAAATCGACTAGGGAGTGGAGACCCTATGTCTAAAATAAAAGTAAGTAGGGAGTGGAGACCCTATGTTGGAAAAGAGACTAGGGAGTAGAGACCTTATGTCTAAAATATAATCAACTAGGGAGTGGAGACCCTATATTGGAAAAGAGACTAGGGAGTGGAGACCCTATGTCTAAAATATCATCAACTAGGGAGTGGATACCCTATGTTGGAAAATCATCAACTAGGGAGTAGAGACCCTATGTTGGAAAGGAGACTAGGGAGTGGAGACCCTATGTCTAAAATATCATCAACTAGGGAGTGGAGACCCTATGTTGGAAAAGAGACTAGGGAGTGGAGATCCTATGTCTAAAATAAAATCAACTAGGGAGTGGAGACCCTATGTTGGAAAAACGACTAGGGAGTGGAGACCCTATGTTGGAAAATCATCAACTAGGGAGTAGAGACCCTATGTTGGAAAATCATCAACTAGGGAGTGGAGACCCTATGTTGGGAAAATCATCAACTAGGGAGTGGAGACCCTATGTTGGGAAAATCATCAACTAGGGAGTGGAGACCCTATGTCTAAAATATCATCAACTAGGGAGTGGATACCCTATGTTGGAAAATCATCAACTAGGGAGTAGAGACCCTATGTTGGAAAGGAGACTAGGGAGTGGAGACCCTATGTCTAAAATATCATCAACTAGGGAGTGGAGACCCTATGTTGGAAAAGAGACTAGGGAGTGGAGATCCTATGTCTAAAATAAAATCAACTAGGGAGTGGAGACCCTATGTTGGAAAAACGACTAGGGAGTGGAGACCCTATGTTGGAAAATCATCAACTAGGGAGTGGAGACCCTATGTTGGGAAAATCATCAACTAGGGAGTGGAGACCCTATATTGAAAAAGAGACTAGGGAGTGGAGACCCTATGTCTAAAATATCATCAACTAGGGAGTGGATACCCTATGTTGGAAAATCATCAACTAGGGAGTAGAGACCCTATGTTGGAAAGAAGACTAGGGAGTGGAGACCCTATGTCTAAAATATCATCAACTAGGGAGTGGAGACCCTATGTCTAAAATAAAATCAATTAGGGAGTGGAGACCCTATATTGGAAAATCATCAACTAGGGAGTGGATACCCTATGTTGGAAAAGCGACTAGGGAGTGGAGACCCTATGTCTAAAATATCATCAACTAGGGAGTGAAGACCCTATGTTGGAAAATGCAGCTAGGGATTGGAGACCCTATACTACCATGATTTGGAACTTTCTTTCTTTTTCTTTTCTTTTTTTTTTCATCATCATTTTCTTCTCTTTTTTTTATTTCAGATAATGAGTAAATGCGGGAAAGAATTTTGGAGGAGACTTCCCTTTTGGAGTGGTTGCTGCATAGCTGTTTCTAGCCTTTGCGCAATTTGTTTTTGGTTGTACCTGCTTCTTGCAAGGTTGCTTTTGGATAGCACCTGTTTCCTGTTTTTCAAACAAAGAAAAATTTGTCAGTTTGAAAGGGTGGTTGGTTTTGTGGCCTTGATTGTTTCAGTCACTTGGTCTCGGCCTTTTCAGCTGCAACTGGTTGTTTCCTGAATACCGATTGTATTTCTAATCTCGGAGAACCTCTGGCCTTTCCAGACTTTTCCATGATGGTTAGTCATGTGGGACTTAACCTTTTCAACTTTTATTTTGCCTTTGTGGGCATTTGACTTTGAATTTTCTCTTTCAACAGTTTTTGATTTTGAAGCATCGTCCAACATGGCCAGTTGGAGTCGACTTGATGCCCCTACCGAGATTGGGTTCCTTTTCTTTTGCATATTGGCTTGTATCGAACGAGAAACCTATAAATCAGTCTTGCCATCCCTTCTTTGTCTTAGTTTCGGAACAGAGTTAAACCGAAAAGGATTCAAAGTAAAGCAAACAATGGAATGGACAAATGAATTTAGACGAGAGGTATCCCTTTCAGGGAAAAGAAAGGACTTATTTGGAGTATATACGGACTTCAATGAACATGACATGCCTCTTGGACTGGATGCCTGATCTATGTAAACCGTCCAACTCTCAGAAATTCATCAAAAACTCTTGCTTCGAGACTGAGAAACCTTGATCAAGACTATGTCGATGCCAGTGACTATGAGGATCCTCTTTTCGATCAGTGGCGCCCTTTGTGGGTTTTCCCCAGTTGACCTCTCTCATTTCTCTTATCACCATTGCCTTATAGTGCTCTTTACGAGTTTTCACTAATAAAACTCTCATTTTTAATTTCTCTACTTACCATCGTCTTATGGCGCCCGTGAGGGTTTTCACCGATAAGACTCTCTCATTTTATTTCTCTCATTTTGTTGTATCAAATCCAAGTAACTGTATCCTCCCATTTCGAACCTCTTTGCTGATTGATCAGAAGGACTTGAACATGGCTTTTTTTTTTTGGGTAAAAAGCATTTGGAATGAATTACAACGTTGGAACCTTTCAGGCGAACCCATCGTCGAATCATTGTAACTTCTGCCCTAGTTTTAACTTTTCAGGGAATTTGGATTTTTGTTTTGGTGTGACTGAACCCCACAGAGATGATGCCTACGTATCCTTTCGGAATCAAGTCGAACGTAGTTCAAGGAACTTTGTTTTTATTTTCTTTTGTTTTGCTTTTTCTTTTCATTTTTCTATTCATTCATTTTTTTTAACATGCCTTTCAGGTTCCAATGAGGGTAATCAAAGAAAAAGGGAACCGGCTCAAAGGGTTTGCAAGGGTTGGTAGTGTTTGGGTAGCAAGAATAAAAGCCTTCGTCATCCCAATCAGAGAGTATTAAAATCGCAAAAAGGATCAAACATAATACCTTTTGACCGCATCTGCATTGACAGCTGTTTTGGGGTCATTTCCTTCAATGTCTCCCAAGTACAATGCTCTTTTCGACAACAGTTTTCTTATAATGTACGGACCTTTCCAATTTGGAGCAAATTTTCCTTTTGCTTCCTCATGATGCGGGAGAATACATCTCAGAACGAGTGGCCCCACTTCGAATTTCCTGGGACGCACTTTTTTGTTGTAGGCACGGGACATTCTTTGTTGGTACAACTGGCCATGGCAAACTGCGGCCATTCGCTTTTCATCAATCATAATTAATTGTTCCAACCGGGTCTTGACCCATTCATCATCCTCGATCTCGGCTTCAGCAATGATTCGAAGAGAGGGAATCTCAACTTCTGAAGGTATTATGGCTTCAGTTCCATAAACCAATAAATAAGGCATGGCCCCAAGTGATGTGCGCACGGTTGTGCGATATCTGAGTAATGCAAAAGGCAGCTTTTCATGCCATTGTCAAGAGCTTTGAACCATTTTCCTGAGTATCTTCTTGATATTCTTGTTTGCGGCTTCAACAGCGCCATTAGCTTTGGGCCGATAAGGGGTAGAATTACGATACGTAATCTTAAATTGTTTGCATACCTCCCTCACCAAGTGGCTGTTCGGATTTGCAGCATTCTCTGTAATGATCGTTTTAGGAATATCAAAACGACAAATAAAGTTGGAATACACGAAGTCCACCACCACTTTCTTGGTGACGGCTTTGAAAGTGACTGCTTCAACCCACTTTGTGAAATAATCAATGGCAACCAAGATGAATCTGTGCCCATTTGAAGCTTTCGGCTTGATTGGCCCACTGACATCCATACCCCAAGCAATGAATGGCCAAGGTGATGACATATGATGCAACTCTAAAGGCGGTGCATGAATCAGGTCCCCGTGTATCTGATACTGATGGCATTTTCGGACAAAACTGAAGCAATCCTTTTCCATGGCCATCCAGTAATAACCTGCCCGAAGGATTTTCTTTGCAAGGACATATCCGTTCATGTGAGGCCCACATACTCCTGAATGCACTTCGTTCATGATATTTTCAGCTTCCCCGGCATCTACGCACCTCAAAAGATTCAAATTTGGAGTTCTTTTGTACAAGACTTCTCCGCTCAAAAAGAAACTGCTTGCAAGCCTTCTGATAGTTCTCTTTTGATCTCCACTGCCCTGCTCGGGGTATTCCTTTGTTTTCAAAAACCTTTTGATATCATGATACCATGGCTGAACATGTGGTTCTATTTCAATCGCATTACAATAATCATGCCTTTCTCGAATTTGGATTTCCAGCAGGTCAATATGGACATTGCCCGGATATGGTAGCATTGAGGCCAAAGTAGCCAGTGCGTCAGCTAACACATTGTGGAATCGAGGGATATACCTGAACTCAACGGACTTGAACTGTTTGCAAAGATATTCCACATGTTGCCTGTATGGAATAAGCTTGATATCTCGGGTTTCTCATTCGCCCTGAGCTTGCCGGATAATCAAGTCAGAATCTCCCATGATTAACAACTCCTCAACTTAACTGCCATGTTCATGCCCATGATGCAAGATTCATACTCGACAGTGTTATTCGTATAGAAGAATCGAAGCCGGGCTATGGCCGGATAGTGCTGGCCAGTGGGCGAAATCAAAATTTCCCCCCATCCCGACACCTTTTTGCATTTACAGTTCCATCAAAGAACATTTTCCAAGCATTAGTGTCTTCTGGAATTACTTCAACTGAATTTACTTCCTCGTCCGGAAAGTAAGTACTTAGGGGTTGGTATTCATCATCAATCAGGTTCTCAGCTAGATGATCCGCCAAGGCTTGAGCTTTCATCGTCGTGCGGGTGATATAGACAATGTTGAACTCCGTGAGCAGGATTTGCCATTTTGCTAACCTTCCCGTGGGCATTGGTTTCTCGAATGTGTACTTCAGAGGATCCATTCTGGTTATGAGGTATGTGGTGTAAGCCAAAAGATAATGTCTAAGCTTCTGGGAGACCCAAGTCAGGGCGCAACAAGTTCTTTCCAACAAAGTATACTTGGCTTCATAACTAGTGAACTTCTTGCTCAGGTAGTATATGACTTGCTCTCTCTTCCCGGTCACATTATGTTGCCCCAGGACACAGTCGAAAGAATTTTCTAAGACTGTCAGGTATAAGAACAAAGGTCTTCCTGGCTCGGGCGGAACCAACACTGGCAGATTTGACAGATATTCTTTTATTTTATCAAAAGCCTCTTGACAGTCATCCATCCATTTGATCGCCGTATCTTTCTTCAGCAACTTAAATATGGGCTCACATGTGGTAGTAAGCTGAGCAATGAACCTGCTAATGTAATTCAATCTTCCCGGTAGACTCATGACCTCTTTTTTAGTTCTCGGAGGTGGGAAATCCCGAATAGACATTATCTTTGTTGGATCTAGCTCGATACCCTTCCGGCTAACTATAAACCCCAGAAGTTTCCCAGATGGAACTCCGAATGCACATTTAGCTGGATTCAATTTCAAGTCATACATGCGCAGACGCTCAAAGAACTTTCTCAAATCTCGCACATGGTCTTCCTGCGTTCTAGACTTAATGATCACATCATCCACATATACCTCAATTTCCTGGTGCATCATATCCTACAAAATGGCAGTCATGGCTCTCATGTAGGTTGCCCCGACATTTTTCAGACCAAATGGCATGACCCTGTAACAGTAAGTTCCCCAAGGTGTGGTGAAAACCGTCTTTTCTGCGTCTTCTTCATCCATCAGAACCTGGTGGTACCTAACATAGCAATCTACGAAGGACTGTATCTCATGTTTGGCACAGTTGTCAACAAGAATATGAATGTTTGGCAGTGGAAAGTTGTCCTTTGGGCTTGCCTTGTTCAAATCCCGATAATCAACGCACACTCGGGTTTTCCCTTCCTTCTTTAGCACATGGACCACATTAGCCAACCATGTGGTGTATCGGACCACCCGAATCACACTAGCTTTTAATTGTTTGGTGACTTCTTCTTTGATCTTATCACTGATGTCCGTTTTAAACTTTCTTTGCTTTTATTGGATGGGTGGGTAACCAGAATAAGTTGGCAATTTATGTACCACCAAATCGACACTCAGCCTTGGCATATCATCATAGGACCATGCAAATATGTCTTTGAATTCAAACAAAAGTTAGATCAATGCATCTCTAGTTCTTTCACCGGCGTGAATGCTTATCATGGTTTCTCGGATCTCTTATGGACTGCCCAAATTAACTGGCTTGGTTTCATTTAAGTTTGGCTTAAGCTTATTCTCAAATTGTTCCAATTCTCAATTTATTTCCTTAAAAGCTTGATCGTCATAATATTCCGGTTCTTGATTCATTATTTCACAGTTAGATAGCGTTTTAGGATCTGGGCATGAAGTCCGCAAGCATATCATGTTATTTAAGTCTGCATTATTAGAACTGAAAAGAAAAAGATAAGAAAAATAGAAAAATCTGAATAAGGAAAAATGAGACATCCATTGACGATGAAATATTGATTTCATTGAATTGAATTGAAGATACGAGGGTTGTTGATACCCAATTTTCCCCTCATATTTTAAAAATAATATATATATATATACTTTCAAAATAGTACATATGCATCATCATTTTGATTTATAAGCATACACATGTATTTTTCATAATTTTCCATAGTTTTTAAGGCTTTAAACCAATTTATTTCTGCATTTTATTGTATAAATATCCAATAATTATCCTTCAAATTATTTTTTATGATGATTTAATCATCCAAACTTATCATTTACACTAACATGCATGTTTTTAAACATTTTACTGATTTGTTTATAATTACATTTGTATTTTTAGGCTAATTGCATATTTTTGAAATAATAGCCCTATTTTTATAATGTAAGTAATTATTTTTAATCATTTTAGTGCATAAATTATACTTTTGTTATTTATTAATTACTTTCATAAATTATTTATTTATTAAATATTGGGTATTTAAAATCTGGCCCAAAACTTACCTATTTTTCGGACCTAAACTACCCAGACCTTGGCCCAATAACCCCAGCCCAATCCTAAGCGATCCAACCCAGTCGAAAACCGAGCCAACACTTCTCAAATCCCAGCCGTTGATCAAAAATGATCAACGACTCACAACACCTTTCCCCTTTCTCCTTATATCCCCTTACCCTAAGCCCTAATCCCCATTTCCCTTCAGCCGCTACCTTTAAACACCCCTCCTCCTCCCCCTAGCCGCCTCTCAAAAAAACCTCTCCAAATCCGCCTCAACCATAGATATTTCCATGATTCTCTTATCTTTTGTGTATTATATCGTCATCTCCTACGATTCTATGTTATCGTCTAGTACTTGCCTAAATATGGCAAGTACTACATCTCAAATTTCGACCATTCCCCTTTGACCACTTGAATTTGGACATGTATCTCGTCCATATACTTCACGACCATGGCTATATGGGTCCGATTAGTCGAGATTTCAGCCAATCTTCGACTTCTGTCAACTAGGGTTTGAATTTCCCTTTGTTTCTTACCGATTTTTAACTAATACTTTTCCTTTTCTGTGTTTGACTACTCTTTTTTCTTATATTTCCTTATTTTCTACTTTACTCTTTGCCTTAAATTTGACTCTAAATAATTTTTGGTATTTTTGCTATTATTTGTGTGTTTCCCTGTTGATTTACTGAGCCCCTTTGATTTATGCCCTAAAACTGTTTCTAATTGATTCCGGAATATTTTCTTTCTCTCTTATTTGCGTCCGAATAATTTGTTTTTCATATTTATGTGTTCGATTTCTACACTATATAAACCCCTCCCCATTCCCCTTTAGGGGAGACTCTTTTTTCGAATCACTATAGCCTCACTAGATCTAAAAGCTTTACTCTGATATTTCATTCTATACTCTGGTTTCGGCCGGCTGAAAGCCAAGGCCATTAAGTTTTGAGTTCTTGCTTCTCGTTGATGTTCAGAATATTGTGGACTTTTGTTCTTTCTTGCGTTTTCGTTTAACTGGTAAGTCACTTGACTTTTTTGGAATTTCATCCTTATGTGTCTCTGATTTCCATGTGTTCTTACTTCTGAATCCATGACTTAATATGTTTCTGAGTTATGTTTAAGCATCGCTCTGATAAATTTATATGCATTTTTAAGTCTCTTTAGCATTTAACTGCTCCTAATGCTACTAGTTATGAAATTATCTATGCCTAGCCTGGGTAATCTAAACCTTCCTAAGATTTTCTCAGCTAGTGTATCGACTCCTGAATGTTCATAAACAGGTTTACTTACTTTGTCCCGAATCCCTATAATGGATGCCTCACATTTCTATTAACCTGTATTAAGACCTTTATTGTTAGCCATAATTTGCCTCCCTGCTATTGTCTCACTCAGCATGATCACTCGATCCTATACCCCTTTAGAATTTGCTTGTGATTTAGAACAGTTGTCTCAGCATCTTTGAATTGTTACTTTATGACGTTAGGATAAATCTTTGATACAACTGGATCTTCTATAGTTAATTAGGCCATTATGGAAATGCTTGAATGCCTATATCTGCTACTTGACATGATTTTACCTTCCACTCTGCTCAGAATCTCTGTAGTAATAGTCTTGCATATGTGTCTTAATTTGTGATTATGATCTTACCCCTCTGCTAACATGATGCCTTGTTCTTTCTATGATTACTTGGCTCATCACAATGTTGTACTATTTCTTAATAATAATACTAGGTTGTGTACTTAGCATAATTCAACCATGTTTCAACCTGTTTAGTATTGTGCACCTGCGCATAATAATCTTTGTCAATCCTGCAAACATGTTCTTTCCTTAACTTTTTCAGCATGTGACTGCCTCTGTGCTAAGTGTTGAAACCGTTTCTCAATTTCTATTAAGCTTGCTTTTAAAATTCTGTGATTTGTTCAATTGTTTACTCTATATGCTCAATTTGGTCATGTCTATTTAAATCCCTCAATTCATGTCTCTCAACCTTGGTCTCCTCTCTTTCACTTGTTACTCGAGCTCTTTGAATCCCATTCTTAGCCGGCTGAAAGCCAAGGCTACTTAGGCTCTACTCTTTGATCTCCCTAGTGTGAACACTGCTCGGGGTCCATTTGAGACCCTCGTGAACTCTGAGTACTGCTTGGGTTCCTGAAGCCCCTGGGAACTCTGACACACTAGGGTCTTGGTTCTATTTGCTCAACTCTGTTTTCTACCTACTGGGTGAATCAATTGGTTTATGGCTGCCTTGTGTCAATGAAGATGTAATTTCTGGGCTGTTGTGAACCATGAGAATGAAGGCCTGGCCTGGCTAGGTATATCTTTGGGCCTGCTGTAGGCTCCCTAGAGTTATTTTACTCTATAATTTATTTCACTCATTAGGTCTGTGATAATGTTGTAATAACAATTGTGGTATTAGTAAAATTGAGAAAATGGGTTTATTCTAATATTTGCATGAACGGGTAGAAATCCTGCCTATAGGTATTTAATTTGCTCGAACATGTTCTGCTACTATGTGTGTTAGATAACCTGCCTATAGGACTTGAGTATTTAATTCATTTAACATATTCTGCTTCTACATGTTTGTTAGATATCATGTATATAGGAAATAAAGTGACCAATGTTTCAATTTGCATTACGGCATATTCATTAGATACTATGACCCTAGGGTTATGTTAGCTTATGTTCTGCAAATCTGCATTTTAGATATCATGCCTATAGGGTTTTAATTGGTTAATGTGTTGTTGTTATAATTTCTCACTTAGGAGACATGCCTATAGGAGCTAAAGCCAGTTTCAATCGCTAATTGTAGAAATCCTGCCTATAGGGTAATCCCACTCGCTTTTAAGTGTTAATATTGAACTTTCAACACTGTTTCTATTAGAAAGTATGCTTATAGGATCAAACTGAGTAGTTCTGAATATCTTCCATGGTTATCACTGCTAACTACTGCGTAAATCACCTAGATAGCATGCCTATAGGTTTAATCGCTTATAATCTATAATCAGCGGGCAATTGTGTAGTCGCTTAGAAGTTGTATCTAAAATGGCACCTTGCATATGAAACTGTCTATACGTTTGAATCCCAAGGTCACATAGAAACCATGTCTATAGGGCCTAATGGCTTTAATTTGCCTCAAATCCTGAAATTGTCTAACGCTTAATGTGAAAATTTGTTCGCGTGCGTTTGTTGTCTAAGTGTGGAGGCTAACTTGAGCCCTTAATTGCTTTTACATGAAGTCCAACTTGTTTTGTATGTCGCCTAGTTTTATCATTTCTGAGCAGCCTAAGCTAAGTCTAGAAACCATCCAAAATAGAGGTCCAAATGCCTCCTGGGCCATAGGCATGGGACGGGTAGTGCACACATAGGGCACGGTTTAGAATCAACTAGTGCGCTTTAGGTAAAAACTTAAAGATAGTAATCGGGTAGCAGGAGATGATAGTCTGTGCCCGCTGAATAATACGAGTAACACCCCACCTCGAGGGAGTTACGAAGTATTATTTATGTTGCACGGGGTGATCCTTTAGGCTAAAAATCTTAGGACCCCCATCTTGTTATTTTTCAAACTTCTTATTTTTCTCTCTGACTATTTGACTAATTCAAGTAATTCAAGTTCGGCCGGGACCCACAGTTGTGGACCTCGAAGAGTGCCTAACACCTTCTCTTTGAGGTAATTTGAGCTCTTAACCGATCTTTGATGACGCAAACTGGTTAAACCAGAGTTATTTGCAAATAGGTGCCCTAACGCACCTCAAACCCGTTAGGTGGCGACTCTCTCTTTTAACACCTTCCTTTAAAAGAGTTGTCACGTGTCGAAACCTGATTTTGCGAGAAAGAGGGGCGCGACAAGGGTTTACATCGAAATCAAAAGACAATAAAGTAAAACATTCGAGTTACACCCTGGAATAACTCGTAATGTAGAAAAGATGGCAAGACTGGACTACCGGGATTCCCGTCTGACAGGGAATGTGGTAGCTTTCCAATTCTGAAGCTTGGCATTTGGTCCCATGTATAACACCTCAGCAGTGCTCGTGCCTTCCCCCGGCTGGACCATGTGGGACTCATACAACATTTGTTTCATGGCTTTACAAATGTCCTTAATCTCTTCGGCCGTGAAGGCCTCTTCTTCTTCTACATATTTGGGCTCAACAAATGACTTGGCGAGATGCGGAATGGGCTGAGGCAGGACCCACCCATTTTTCTTGCTCTCATCAGGCCATTTTCTATCGGCCTCTGTAGCTCGGAAACCTACGCCGAAAAACTTCTCATTGGCGGATGAAGTAACGGGCTCTATGATGCCTTGTAGAGATACCCCGAGCCCCTTTCCGGGCTTGTACCCATGTTTAATCATTTCACTGGCGACCATGACCGATGCATTAGATAAGCAAGGTTGAGGGAACGGGGCCCCTTCTTCGCATTGGTCGGTGACCATAATTTCGAAGGCTTGATAGACAATGTGCTCACTTCCTTCTCTAGCTTTGAGACACGGGACTGAAGGGTCCCTGTAAATGGACTGTTCATCCTCCCCATGTACAACAATTTCTTGATTTTCATACTCAAATTTGACCATTTGATGGAGAGTGGAGGGCACAACTCCTGCAGCGTGAATCCATGGACTTTCGAGGAGAAAATTATATGAGGTATCCATGTCTAGAACCTTGAAAGTCACTTCGAAATCCACGGGGCCAATGGTCAAAATCAAATCGATTTCCCCTATTGTATCTTGCTTGACACCATCAAAAGCGTGCACACAGACATTATTTGGTCGAATTCTTTCTGTTCCAATTTCCATCCCCTGGAGCGTTGAGAGAGGGCAAATGTCGACCCCAGACCCACCATCTAGCATGACCTTCTTCACATAATAACCTTCACATTTGACAGTCAAATGAAGGGCTTTGTTGTGGGCAGCTCCCTCTAGGGGCAAGTCATCATGGCTGAAAGAAATCCTGTTGACTTCGAAGAATCGTTCAGCCATTCTCTCCAATTGTTCGACTGAAGTTTCAACCGAGACATATGCCTCATTCAATATTTTCAAGAGTACCTTCTGATGTTCATTTGAGCTCAACAGCAGGGGTAAAAGCGAAACATGGGAAGGAGTCTTCCTGAGTTGATCAATTATGGCATATTCTGACGTTTTCATTTTTCAGAAAAACTCTTCCGCTTCCTCAGCGCTCACAAGCTTCTTGGGTGGAAACCGTTTATCCTTGTTCAGTTTTAACATTTTAAGCTTTTCTGGGTTGTGGTACTTCCTAGATTGGTTCATTTCATTCACCTCTCCCATAATCTTTTTCCCCTTGTAAGTAACCACTGTTTTGTTATAATTCCAGGGGACTGCAGTGGGGTCTCTCATAGGGCTCTGTGGTGCGCGGCTAATAACCACGAGCTCAGTCAGCCTTGGTGAAATTACCGAGCCCCGCGCCACATAAGTCCCTTTTGGCATATATAACTTTGGCACATTTAGCGTGACTTTCCTCTGCTCAAATCTTTTGGGATTGTTCAACATGAGTTGTTCCTTCCTTGGGGCCTCAGGAACATAAAGAATTGCATCCTTAGCAGGTACTGCCCCAGTTTTTGTTTCCACAACTTTTTCTACAATTTGAGGAATTAGAGTGATTTTCTTCTTATTTCTAGCTTGTTTCGCCACTTCTTTAGTTCTTGCCTCTGAATCGGCAATGGCGATGATAGCTTTCAAGGATGGATCAAACTCTTTATCATCACAAATCATTCCAATGATCGGCCCGTTGTTGTGAGCCGGTAATGGATAGTTAGTCACATTGGGGACTTCCTCGTCCCTCATCACCACTTGTTTTTGTTCTATAAAATTCTCAACTACCCTCTTGAGAGTCCAATAATTCTCCATATCATGACTTTTTGCCCCAGAATGATAGGCACACCTGGTACCGGGCCGGTATAATGAAGATTCCTGATTTTGCCGGTTTGGAGGCACAAGTCGCAATAAACCCATCTGGATTAATTTTGGAAACAGACTAGAGTAGGACTTACCAATAGGGGTGAAGTCGTTTCTCCTGGGAGGCTCACGAGGGCGTATATTATGTTAGTAGTTGTTTTGTGGTAGACGGGGGTTATATGTGGCTTGATGAGGATGGTTATTTCTTGGAGGAGGAGCTCGGTTTTGGTTGTAGTGTTGTTATGGCCGTGTATAGGGTTGGGCATGCATCACCGCATAGGGAGGCGGTTCCACGGCATATGCTGCATCTTGATGGGGGTAGTAGTGTTGTGGGGTTCTGGGAGGCAGGTAAGAATGATCACGGGATCGACGGGGGTCTCTCAAAGCTGAAGCCACCATGGCTCCTTCTTCCCTCTTCTTTCGATTTGCTAAACCTCCCGAGCCGTTCTAGATGGCTTGGGAAGTGGCTCTGAAAGCAGATTGACTTATGATCCGGCTAGTTTTTAGGCCGTTTTCTACCATTTCTCCGATTTTTATGGCCTTCGCGAACAGTTTGCCCATGGCAGACATCATATTCTGGAAGTAATCGGCCTCTTGGGCCTGCAAGAAAACATTGACCATTTCTGTCTCATCCATTGGTGGTTTCGCTCTGGCTGCTTGCTCACGCCACTTGATAGCGTATTCACAGAAACATTCTGTGGTTTTATTCTTGAAATTGGTTAGGGAATTCCTATCTGGAACTATATCAACATTGTATTGAAATTGCCTGACGAAATCTCGAGCCAAGTCGTCCCATATATGCCAATTGGAGATGTCTTGGTCCATGTACCATTCTGACACAATTCCGGTCAAGCTCTCCCCGAAATAGGCCATCAAAAGTTCTTCTTTTCCACCCGCCCCTCTCAGCTAATTGCAATATCTTTTCAAATGAGCGATCGGGTCTCCGTGCCCGTCGTATTTTTCGAATTTTGGCATTTTAAAGCAACGGGCAAATGAACATGAGGAAACATGCACAAATCGGAGTACGAAACACTCTTTTGGCCAGTCAGGCCTTGCATGTTCTTAAGACTTTGTTCGAGACTTTTCATCTTCCGAGCCATTTCTTCTTGCTCGGGGTTTCTTGCCGTTCTTTCCTGTTCCACTAGAGACTCGTATTGCGGGTGCTGAGGATAGGAGTTTGGGGTGACATGAGATGTGTCTAGCTGAAACTGTGGTAGTTGGAAGGTGAAAGCTGACGGTTCGAAGCATGGCCTAGGAATGGTTAGTTGTGCTGTAGTAGAGACTGGTAGTGCAGTGAATACTGTAGAAGATACTCCCGAAAACGGTGCCTGGGGGCGAACCTCATAAGGCATACCGGTGAAATTAGCTGATATAGTGGGGTACCCAAATGGAATGAATGGGTTGGTTACGGGAATGGCAACATTGGAGGTTCCGCTTGTCCTGGGAAGCAGTTTAGGAAATTCGGGGATTGTACTGGGCGGTTCTTTTCCATTAGACCAAGCGTCCCACATTTCTAACATACGGCAACACAACCTTCTGTTTTCTTCAGCAGGTGCTAATTCTGACTGTAGGATGACTGATACCGGGCTATCCTGAGGCTCAATAATTTGTAGATGACTTTCGGAGGCCATAGGAACACTGCCTTTAGATCTTGTGAAGTAAGGATGGGGAGCCAGATTACCACAAAACCAGCCACCTCAAACATGACCTTTTTTAATTGCACACACAACAACCTGGTTTGTTTGAGACATTTAACAGATAGGGAATCATATATTGGGGATGCAATACACCTGAACAGTTAAACGTTTCTAAATGTTTTTGCAACGGCTGTGTGTTTCATCCCGACTTTGCTATCTCTTTTCTCAGATTTCAAATCCTGATTTCTTTTCCTTTCTCTTTTGCTGTTTTTCACTCTTTTATTTTATTTTATTTTTTCACTCAAATTTTCTCTTTTTCTCTCATTCTTCTTCTTTTTCGGTTTATTTTTCACTCAAATTGTCTATGGCTATGATCGAATCCGATGAGGATTGCCTACGTATTACGACGCCCCATGAATCAGATCATTACTTAGTTCAGGGAACGAATGTGGAATAAAAGAAAAGATAAAATTTTGGGTTTTTCAATATTTCATTAAATAAAAATCTTTTTGGGTTTTCTATTACAAGGACTTAAAAGTACTGACGACTACAAAAGAAAACAGACAGAATCGAAATAAAACAACAAGACATCCTTGACAAAGACGAACAAAACTCGAGAAAAAGTAAAATACAGACTCAAAAACTGACAAATCAAAAATACATAAGAGCCTTCACTGGTACTCCGGGGGCCTGCGGGACATCAGTCGGTCTCTGCGCGAGCCTACGTGTAATCTCCTCTTGAAGTTGTTCTAGATCAATCATCACCTGGCGAACGAAGGTCATCACAGAAGCAAAAAATAGGGACCTGGTCAAGTCTTCATATTCATGGCATTTTATTACAACATAATCAGCTATCTCTTTAATTCTCATTCTGATGACACCCTTTTCTTGAAGCAAACGCCCAATTTGCTGTGCCCGAGCTTCCAACACCTGTTTAACTGTGTTGTTTTGGTCTTGTAACTGTTGCATGCTTTCTTCTAATCGGTAAATCAATGCGTAGAAATGCTCTCTTTATTCCTTGAAATCCTTTATTTGCTGGACCATTTCATTCTCAAGGGCGACCAGTTTTTTCTTTAAAATTGTTACTTCTCTGTCGTATTTCTACTTCAACTGGTGGGCTAATCTGGCCTGTTCTTCCACACCTTTGGTCAACTTTGCTTGAGCATTTAGTAAGTCTTTTTTTGGCCTTTGTCAAGTCAGTTGCATAGTAATGCACCTTCAACCTTAAGTTGCTGATGAGTTTTTCATCTCTTTCGCTTCTCACAGGAGATTCATCAGCTATCCTCACGTCCCGGAGTTGGGATCGGAGTGCCTCGTTCTCTCGAGTCAATCTTCTCTTTTCACCTTCGGCCTCATGCGCCTGTAAGTCATTGTCAAATGTGAGGCTTCTCAACTTTTCCTCTAAGGCATGGATGGTGGCTTGATATTTCTTTTCCTTTTCTCCCCAAGCCAAACATTCTCGGACTTTATCATCAAAAGCCTGAATATGAGGTCTTTTGGCGGGCCTTTCGGGCTCAGGCTCGGGCTTGGGCTCTGGCTCATCATTAATGCAATACCTTCGACCTCACCTCTCGCAAGACCTGGTACCTGGTATCCTCTTCCAAGTATCGGCAACCATTCCAAGTTTGCTGGATTAAAGCCTCGGGAGTGGGGCTTCAGGGTGTAGCTCAATGACTTGGACACTCAAATCTTCATCCTCGAGCACCACTTGGTATCTTTTCAACTGTCTTAGGTTTCTTTGTGGTGCATACGGCTGGACACTTCTCAAGCCCATCAACAACAAATAGTTTTTTGTGGCCATCATGTGTATGACTTCCCTTATCGGGAGTCATCCCAAAGTCCATTCAATCTGATTCGCCTTTAGAGTTCTTAGTTGGGAGATCCAAGCTTCAATCCCTTTTGGAGAGTTGTAATATTTTACCCTTTCCTCATAACTCTCGATGAAGTTGTTGTTGCTTGGGCCGTAACTCATGAATTTTAGGTGATGGCAGAGATGTTCAATTAGCCACATTTGCAAAAGAATATTGCACCCTTCAAAAAATATTGCCCCAGACTTACACAACGTCAATGCTCGGTAGATGTCTGATAATATAAGCGAAGCAAGTGTGTGATCTTGTTTGGTAGTTAAGGCTTGCGCAATTCTGGCCATGCGGATATCAATTGTCCGTTTTTCATTTGGGAAGACCATAATGCCCAGAAATGCCACTATGAAAGCAAAACAACGATGAATTTTCCAGGTGTCCTTATTTTGCTTGTTGTTCAAGCCTTTTTCATGTGCTTCAAACCCATTTGAGTGCCGATATCTGGAATACAGGAAGTAGAAGGAGTAGCATCCATTTTTTACATTATTATTCCTTATTTGTTTACTGATATTCAGGATATCATAGAATCGGTGCACAGAGGGAGGCCTTGGGAATATAAGTTGCTGATTTCTCAAGTCTCAGCCGAAACCAGTATATCCGGCGATTTCCTCCAGAGTGGGAGTGAGCTCAAAATCCGAGAAGCGGGAGACATTGTGAACGGGATCCCAGAAAGTTACTAAAGCCTTGATCAGGTCATCTCGAGGTTTGACTTTCATAATATCCGTGAGAGAGCCCAAATGTTTTACTACCCAGTCTTGACCATCTTTACCCAAGTCATACCACCACATTTGAAGCTGCAGTGGAGCCTGTTCTACAATATTTAATGGCGGGTTCTGGACAATGTCCATTTTGTACCTGTGAATGGTTAGGGTTAGGGTTGACTCTAGTTCGAAAGACAGACCAGTGGACTCTTTTTCAAAACAAGTTTTCAATTTTTTAAGGAGAAATCACATGAGGGTGGCTATTTATGCAACATTAGCCAAAGATCGCCATCTTTGCAATAATGGCCCCTTCCCACTTTCGAATAAAGTTTTGAGGCCGGAAAAAGGCACTTTATGGGAAAAGTGATGCCCCATTGACAGACATGCCCGTTCTTTACGAAAATAGCCCTTTGACAATTTAAAGATATTCTAAGGCTATTCCGACAAAAACGGCACAAGACGTAACCGAAGCTGGGTCGGCTTACTCTTTTGACCAAAATAAACGGACATATTTTTATTATTATTATTATTATTATTATTATTATTATTTCTTTTTGAAAATTGGGCCGGAACCGACGAGGTTTGCCTACGTATCTTACATCCGGTGAGAATCAGACTCGTGTAGTTCGATCAGTTTTGACATAACCGAGAAAACATGATATTGACACATTTTGAAATGACTCTTTTTGGTTTTTCAATTTTCATCAATTTCGGCAGAGTTTCGGGACATTTTCAAATACCGGGGTTTTCAAAATCGAGCTTAATTTCTCTCCTATCTCACTCTTCATTTTTCTCTTGATTTTCTTTTCCTAGACGATCAACATGCAATCCGAAGCAAATAAATGTACAAATAGAACGTAAGATGCATCAGGATGGTCTTTTATTTCGGGTACACCTGTCCTAGATGGACCCAACCCCTGTGTTGAGTCCTCAAAGTCAAATGCACGTGATGCAAACAAACGAACCTACTAGGGATCCGGCATGAGGCTATGTTATTCTAGTTTTAAACCTGGGATTGTGTTCTAAACATGGCTTACCTAAGCGGATAGCTCGAGCCGGAGGAGGGGGAGGGCAATGTACCGGGAGCACGAAAGTCTACCCGGCCTAGTTACTGACCCAGCCTCATTCTATTTGGTATGACTTCTAACAGAAAAGTGGGTCACGCGTACGTATGCACCATATGTTTAGAAGACTCAGAAGGGAGGTGTAAGAAGACAGTTTAATACAGTTCAAATAATATCAAAGCGGTAAATGAGCGGCAATTAGCACATTAGGCCCACAAACACAGTAATATTAACAAACAATAAAGCCAAGTACATATTACATTACAAGCTCGAATTCTGAACCCTGAACCAGAGATTCTGGGTTCGATCCTCAGCAGAGCCGCCAGAGCTGTCACACCTCCTTTTTTCCCGCAGGCATATGGGATAGGGAGTTTTTTCCAATTAAAGTGATATTATTCAAAATGGGATTATTAATTTATTCAGAGTCGCCACTTGGAATATTTGTTATGGTGTCCCAAGTTACCGGTTTTATTTTAAATCCCAAATCGAGGAAATTGACTCTTTTTATGGTCCGCAAAATACATAACACCGGGTAAGGAATTTTGTTAACCCGGGAGAAGGTGTGAGGCACTCCCGAATTTCGTAGTTTTAGCACGGTCGCTTTAATCATAATTGACTTAATCAATTTGTTTAATTACTCATTTTTAGAACTTATGTACGTTTACCGCTTTTAATTATGGCGTTATGGATTTATCTTTGAAACGCAACACGTGTGTGTGAATCCGTTTTATTTGGGTGTCAAAAATCATGTCACGCGTACGTGTACACAATTAGTAACACTTAATTATTTATGATTATTTTTGGCCTAAGTCGCGCAAACGCGTACTTTGATTTATTTTGAAAAATCATAATTATATTACGCGAACGTGTACATAATCACGATAATAGATTAAAACGCGCCTAAAAGCATTTCTATGAATATTCAAGGATTAGCTAATTTTCAGAAGGCTGAGGCTATATATATGAGAGTCTGATTTATAGTCTAAAAAACAAGCTATAGCAATTGGGGTGCTGCTTTTGGGTGATAAGTGACTAAGATCCTCATTGACGTCAGTGGGTTTCGACTATTTAAGAGGAAAATTGAGTTTATGTTAACAGGGAATCATTTGGGTCAAAATAACACAATTACGCTTCTTGTGCTAGCTTTTAAGAGCTTATGGATCGTTAAGGCTCCTGAAGTGGGACACAACTTTTGGGCCAACATATAGCTCATGTTGAGTCCATGTGAACTCCTTTATTATACAATTACCTTGTTATTGGGCTTAGTGTTCTCCCACCAGCCTACAATCTTATATGATTCTTTACAAATTTATGGTTTATTAATGATATGAAAGATCACCTACGATGATAGCATCATAATCATTCAAACAAATACCATTTCAGATACCTAAACTTAAGGATCGAAATTATACAAAATGGATAATTTAATTGAATTTACATAATTCTAATCACAAACAAACAATAAAAAATAAACTTAGTATTATAGAATCCTTGCATCTAGCTAATTATCAGTTGTAACTTTATTGAAAAGCTATACAAGTACTCTTGTTGTTTCCAATCTCAGTAACTTCTGCTAAGGTACTCACTTCTGGCACATGTGATTTTTTAATTTTCCAAACCAGTGTTGCATTTACAAGGATAGCTACAGAGCTAACTTGCAAATCAGCATCCAACTTATCACAATTGAAACAAGTAGAAACAGAAAGTTAGGATTCAAATGATTTCAACTTTTCAGAATTTCAACTCACAAAGAGAAAGCAGGGAAAAGACATGACAAACACATCTTTCAACATGTTGTTTTAAAGAACTAAATATTAACTAGGAACAAATACTAGAAGATCTGGCCACCAAGCATCACAAATATATGAAAACTAAGCATGAATGTGACATGAGCAAGTCAAAATTTATTCATATGTAAACTACAAATGAATATTTACATACCTAAAGTAGAGAACAATAGAGAAATGACCAAATAAAGGTCTGGAATCCAAAGAAACAGGCTCAGCTACTAGTAGAGAAACAACAAACAGTGGAACATGCAAGGATCCGAGCTTTAGAACTAGAGCTCAAACACTGCCAAACGAGAACAAGCAGCAACACAGAAGAAATAGCCCAAAAACTCAGCTTGATGGAACTTTTTTGAGTGTTTTCTCAATGTCAAAATCAGTCTAAAAATCAGTTTTAAAAACGAACTAACTAATTAAACCTAGCTAGATCACTAAATTAAATAAACTTGATTCAATTAGCCTAACACATGCAATTAACTAATTAATCATGCAATTAACTTAAATAATTCTATTTTTAATTGAACTAATTAATAATTAAAACCTAACTAATGATTCAAAAAAAAACAAAAAAATAAATAAGGAAAATGGAAAAGAAAAGTATATTGATTTGGCCGGAAGTGAGTCGACGATTTGAGGCGAACAACGAACAATGATGGCGATGAAACTTGACCGGTTAGTGGTGACTTGGCCGGAATCCGATGAGTTTCGAAATGAACCAAACTAACATGAATCTATTGCTCGTGTCAAGAGCAATCGACTCATGTAAGTTTGAGCCAAAACATGCTTGAAATTTTCAGAAAAAAATTATATTTAATTTTATGATTTTCTTAGATTTAAAATTGGTGAGGTTTGGGTGGTTTTCTGGTGAGATTGATGGTAGGATAAGGTTTAAGATGGTGTAGGGAGTGTGTGGTATCAATTTGGGTGGTTTGGGGTGTCGCCGCCGGCTGGTGAGAGTGAGGGGTTTAGGGGCGGCTAGGTTTGAACTTAGATACGAGATGAAGGGAATGAGGGTGGTCTCTAGGGTTTGGGGGTGGCGTTCGGACAGTTAAATGGGAAAGGGTGGGGAGTTCGAAGCCGTTAGATCCAAAGAGATCGGACGACTAGATTGGAATTAAACAAAACGGTGTCGTTTTGTTAATAAAGGGGATTGGACCGGATTTTTGGGTAGTGGAGATTGGGTTGGGGTGGCTTTTGGTTTTAAAACAGTTGGGCTGGCCCAAACCGCCCCCTTTTCCTTTTCTTTGTTTCCCTCCTTCTTCTTCTTCTTCTTCTTCTTCTTCTTTCTTTTCGCTTATTTTAAATCCTAAATTAATTAATCAAAAACCTAGATTAGGTCCTAAATCAAAATCTAATTTGTAAAATAAACCTAATTAACTATTTCTAACACTTGAACAATTAATTCAGCTTAAAAGAAAAATGAAAGAAAATTACTAATTTAAAACTAAAAACTACAAATGTAAAAGTGACCAATATTTTTATAATTTTCGTTTAATAATATAATTAACTCATGTAATTAAATCCTAAATACAATTAAGACCTAAAAATACTATATAATGAAGATTTGGACATTTTTTGGTATTTTTCTATGATTTAAAAATGTTAAAAACGCATAAAAATGCAACTAAATGCAAATAATTAATTAACAAAAATTCCTACAAATTCTATGAGAATTAAAAACTATTAAGAAAAAATCTATTTGTGAATTTTGTAAGAGTATTTTAGTCATGCAAAACTCACGTGCTCACAAAGAGGATCATGTGCAGCACCTGAGGACTGTGCTCCAGACTTTGAGAGAAAAGAAATTATATGCAAAATTTTTAAAGTGTGAGTTTTGGCTAGACTCAGTGGGATTCTTGGGTCATATAGTATCGAGTGATGGGATCCAGGTGGATCCGAAGAAGATTGAAGAAGTGCAGAGTTGGCCCAGACCGTCCTCAGCTACAGATATCCGGAGTTTTCTTGGTTTGGCGGGGTATTATCATCGATTTGTAGAGGGTTTCTCATCTATTGCAGCTCCTATGACCAGGCTGACCCAGAAGGGTGCTCCGTTCAGGTGGACAGAGGAATGTGAGGGAGCTTTCAGAAGCTCAAGACAGCTTTGACTATAGCCCCAATATTGGTATTACCTACGGGTTCGGGGTCTTATACTGTATATTGTGATGCATCGCGGATTAGTCTCGGCACGGTGTTGATGCAGGATGGTAGGGTGATTGACTACGCGTCCAGACAGCTGAAGGTGCATGAAAAGAACTATTCTATCCACGACCTTGAGTTAGCACCTATTGTTCATGCCTTGAAGATTTGGAGGCATTATTTGTACGGTGTTCCTTGTGAGATTTACACCGATCATCGGAGTTTGCAGCATCTATTCAAGAAGAAGGATCTTAATTTGCGTCAGAGGAGTGATTCGAGCTGCTTAAGGATTATGATATCACCATTTTGTACCACCCTAAGAAGGCCAATGTGGTGGCCGATGCTTTAAGTCATTGGGCAGAGAGTTTGGGGAGCTTAGCATATCTACCAGCAGCAGAGAGGCCCATGGCGTTGGATGTTCAGGCCTTAGCCAGCCAGTTTGTGAGATTAGATATTTCTGAGCCGAGTCGAGTGTTGACTTGTGTGGTCTCTCGGTCTTCTCTTTATGATCGTATCAGGGAGCGTCAGTATGATGACCCCCACCTGCTTGTCCTTAAGGTCACAGTCCAGCACGGTGATTCTAAGGAGGTCACTATTGGAGATGATGGTGCATTGAGGATACAGGGCAGGCTATGTGTGCCCAATGTAGATGGTTTGCGTGAGTTGATTCGCCATGAGGCTCACAGTTCACGGTACTCTATTCATCCGGGTGCTGCAAAGATGTATCAGGACTTGAGACAGCATTACTGGTGGAGGAGGATGAAGAAGGACATATTAGAGTATGTGGCCCGATGTCTAAATTGCCAGCAGGTGAAGTGTGAGCATCAACGGCCAGGTGGGTTGCTTCAGAAGTTATAGATTCTGGAGTGGAGGTGGGAACGGATCATGATGGATTTTGTTGTTAGGCTTCCATGGATCAACGAAATTTTGATGCAGTTTGGGTGATTGTAGATAGGCTGACCAAGTCAGCTCATTTCATTCCTGTGATGACTACCTATTCTTCTGAGCAGTTGGCTATATCCGCGAGATCGTCAGGCTTCATGGTGTAGCGGTATTTATCATCTCTAACCGGGGTACGCAGTTCACATCACGATTCTGGAGAGCCGTACAGTAGGAGTTGGGTACTAGAGTGAAGCCGAGCACAGCATTTCACCCTCAGACGGACGGACAGTCCGAGCGCACTATTTAGATACTGGAGGATATGCTCTGCGCTTCTGTGATAGATTTTGGGAGTGCTTGGGACCAGTTCTAGCCACTTGCAGAGTTTGTTTACAATAACAGTTATCAGTCCAGCATTCAGATGGCACCATATGAGGCTCTGTATGGTAGGCAGTGCCGGTCCCCAGTGGGTTGGTTCGAGCCGGGCGAGGCCAAATTATTGGGTACGGACTTGGTTCAGGATGCCTTGGAAAAGGTTAAGGTGATTCACGATAGACTTCGCACACCCCAGTCCAGACAGAAGAGTTACACGGACTGAAAGGTTCGCGATGTTGCATTCATAGTTGGAGAGCGAGTCTTGCTCCGGGTTTCGCCTATGAAGGGCATTATGAGGTTCGGAAAAAAAGGGCAAGCTGAGCCCACAGTTTATTGGTCCCTTTGAGGTGTTGCGGCGAGTTGGGGAAGTTGCTTACGAGCTTGTCTTACCTCCCAGCCTAGCAGGAGTTCATCCAGTATTTCATGTTTCGATGCTCCGGAAGTATCACGGCAATCCGTCTCATGTGTTGGATTTCAGCTCAGTCCAATGGGATAAGGATTTATCTTATGTTGAGGAGCCAGTGGCTATTTTAGACAGGTAGGTCAAAAATCTAAGGTCAAAGAACATTACTTCTATAAAGGTTCAGTAGAGGGGACAACCGGTCGAGGAGACGACTTGGGAGACCGAGCAGGATATGCGCAACCGTTATCCTCATCTTTTCACCACTTCAGGTATGTCTCTATACTCGTTCGAGAACGAACGATTATTTTAAGAGGGGGATGATGTAACGACCCGGCCGGTCGTTTTGAGAGTAATAGCCCTGATCCACTATTTACTGCTTCTCCCATATCTATTTCTGCTATTGTGACTTGCCGGAAGGTTTTGTTTTGATTTTTTGAGTGTTTTGGGACACTTAGTCCCTAAATGGAAGTTTAAACCTTATGATTTGGACCGTAGTTGGAACTGTGTGAAGACGACTCCGGAATGGATTTTTTTCGATTCCGTTAGCTCTGTTAGGTGATTTTGGACTTAGGAGCGTGTCCGGATTATGTTTTGGAGGTCCGTAGCCCATTTAGGCTTGAAATGGCGAAAGTCAAATTTTTGGAGATTTGGACCGATAGTGGAAATTTTGATATCGAGGTCGGATTACGATTCCGGAAGTTGGAGTAGGTCCGTAATATTGAATATGACTTGAGTGCAAAATTTGGGGTCAATCGGACGTGGTTTGGTTAGTTTCGACATCAATCGTCGAATTTGGAAGTTTCAAGTTCTTTATGTTTGAATCAGAGGATGATTTGTGATTTTAGCATTGTTTGATGTAGTTTTAGGGCTTGACTAAGTTCGTATGGTTATTTAGGACTGGTTAGTATATTTGATTGAGGTCCCGGAGGCCTCGGGTGTGTCAACGGGCCATTTTGGACTTAAGGAAGATAGCAGATTTTCTGGTGTTTTGTTGCACACTTTTTCTTTATCGCGTTTGCGAAGGAGGTCTTGTGATCATGTAAGGCAATCTGAGAGGCCAGCCAAAGTTGTTCTTCGCGTTCGCGAATTTGAGGATGCGATCGCGTAAGCTTGCTGGGCGAGAGGATGGAATTGTTCTTCGCATTCGCATACAGGGGCATGCGAATGCGTAGTGAAGTGAGGTGGTGCTTCGCGAACGCAGAGACAAGGTCGCGTTCGCGTAGGGTTAAGTGGACCAAAGCTGGGTCACGCAATTTGCTCATCACGAACGCGTGAGGATGTTCGTGATCGCGTAAGTCTGAGAGCCAGAGCATCGCGTTCGCGTGGTATTTTATGAGTTCGCGTAGAGTTAATTTCTGGGGCAGCAAAATTGTTCTTCGCGATCGCGAGGCTATTTTCGCGATCGCGATTAAGGATATGTTTGGGCAGTATTAAAGTTTTCAAAAACGGGGGTTTTGCCATTTTATCAAAAACGTGAGTTGGGAGCTCGGATTTTGGACGCGATTTTAAGGGATTTTCAGATATATCTATTGGGTAACGATTCTTAACTCCTTTATGGTTATATTCCATTAATCTATGGTTGATTTCATCATTTAATTTCGGATTTTGGGGTTGAAATTGGGAAACATTTGGAAGAACTTTTTCAACAAAGATTTCGAGTTTTGAAAGGGGATTTGTGGTCGGATTTGAGTAATTTTTATATGGTCAGACTCGTGAGTGAATGCATGTTCGTATTTTATGACTTTTACCCGATTCCGAGACGTGGGCCCGGGATGACTTTTTAGGACGAATTTCGGAATTTTTATTAAAATCTTGATTTCAATATTTCATAAATTAGATTAGTCTATTATAGTTGTATTTATGATATGTAATTGTTTTTGGCTAGATTCGGGCCATTCAGAGTCGGATATTTGTGAAAAAGGTATTGTTACCAATTGATTGAGCTTGGTTCGAGGTAAGTGGCTTGCCTAACCTTGTGTGGGAGAAATCCCCATAGGATTTGGTACTGTTTTGATATATGAGCGCCGTGTACGTGAGGTGACGAGTACGTACACGGGCTATTTGTTGTAAAACTTCGTTCTCCACTAAGTAATAACATGTTTCTCCGTATTTGAGCTACACTAGCATATGTAACTATCATGTTTAGTTTAGAATAGCATGCCTACGTGTCTTAACTGCCTATTTGAACTCTGTGTAGCATGTTAAGTGAAATTTCCTGTTTTTCCTTGACTTGAACTTAGTCTCAATTGTAGGTTTTCTTGCTGTAACTGTTATTTCCGTTGGTTGAGTTGCATATTTACTTTGAGACTACGAAACTATATTCCGGGAGATCCCCCTTGTACTGCATATTTACTTTGGGACTACGGAATAGTATTCCAGGAGATCCCCCTGTACTGCATATTTACTTTGGGACTACAGAATGGTATTCCAGGAGATCCCCCTGTACTGCATATTTACTTTGGGACTACAGAATGATATTCCAGGAGATCCCCCTGTACTGCACATTTACGTTTGGGACTTTGAGACGGTATCTCGGAAAAACCCATGTTGTTATCTCTGTGTACTGAGTTGTTGTCTTCTATGATTTCATTCTTGTTAAATTTCAGTCTTTATTTTACTACGGTATTTCATTCTATCTTGTGTTATTATATATATACCAGTAGGGCCCAACCTGACCTCGTCACTACTCGATCGAGGTTAGGCTTGGCACTTACTGGGTACCGATTGTGGTGTACTCATGCTACTCTCTGCACATATTTTTCGTGTGCAGATCTAGGTGCTCCTTATCAGCCACACTATCAGTGAGTAGGGACAGCTTTGGAGACTTCAAGGTATATCTGTCGCGTCCGCAGACCTCGGAGTCCCCTTCTACTCTTCCCCATGTCCATTATCTTCTGTATTTTCTTTTGATAGACTCTAATGTATAGAGACACTAGATTTTCCTTCTGTAGTTTGTGATTCAAGATGTTTTGGTTTTTGGGAATACTGTGTAGTATATTGAGGAGTTGGTTATTGTACATGCCAAGTGGCATGGTATCTAGTTATGTTATTATTGTTACAGTTAATTGTTAAATTTCTGTTTTCATTTCATTATTCCGCAAATGTTAGGATTACCTAGTCGTAGAGAGTAGGTGCCGTCACGATGTCATACGGAGGAGAAATTGGGTCGTGACAGGTAAGATGCACCTGGATCTGCACAAAGACATGTGCGGAAACATAGTATGAGCACACCACAACAGTACCCAGTAAGTGCCAAGCCTAACATTAGTAGAGTAGTGACGAGGTCAGATCAGGGCCCTACTGGAAATAATACGAAACAAGGCAGAAGATATAATAATATAATGAAATGACTCAGAAGTAAACAACGAGAAATTACAGAAAGATAACAACACAACAAATAGAGGTAAACAACAGGGGCGCTCCCGAGGTACCGCCTCGTAGTCAAAAGTAAATACACAACAGGGGCGCTCCCGAGGTACCGTCTCGTAGTTCCAAAAGTAAATATGCAATAGGGGCGCTCCCGAGGTATCGCCTCGTAGTCCCAAAAGTAAATATGCAACAGGGGCGCTCCTGAGGTACCGCCTCGTAGTTTCAAAAGTAAATATACAACAGAGGCGCTCCCAAGGTACCGCCTCGTAGTCCCAAAATAAATATGCAACAGATAACAGATGGGACAATGAAATTACAGCAAGGAATCCTACAGTTAAAGACTGAATACATGATCAAGGAAGCAGAAAATCCAACTAAGCATGTTGCACAAATTACAAGTAAGAGATAAGATACGTAGATATGCGACATTATGCTAAACATGATGACTACACATACTAGAGTAACTCAATTAAGGAATTAAAAAGGAAACTATTTAGCAAGAACCGAATTTTTAACATTTAACCCGAGTATGCACTCGTCACCTCACGTACACGGTCTTCACGTATTGCAAATACCATAACAGTACCAAACCTAAGGAGAGTTTCCCCCACACAAGGTTAGACAAGTCACTTACCTCAAATCTTGCTCAATCAATCAATAAGAACGCCTTTCCCTCGACTTTCCAACTCCGAATGACTCGAATCTAGTCAAAATAATTACATACTATAAATATAACTGTAAGAAACTAATTTAAATAATAAATCTACGACTTTAGTAAAGAATTAAAAATTCGCTCCAAAAAGTCGACCCGGACCCACATCTCGGAACCTGACCAAAATTATAAAATCCAAACACGCATTCGATAACGAGTCCAACCATACAAGAATTACTCAAATCTGGCCTCATTTGTCCTTTCAAAACCCAAGAATTCGGTCTAAGAACTTTCACCATTTCCCCCCAAATTTCTCAACCCAAATCCTTAATTAAATGACGAAATTAATGATAGATTATTGGATACTAATCAAGAATGAGTGTAGAATCCTTACCCAAATATTTTCTCTGAAACTCTCTCGAAACATCACCACAAACCGAGCTCTCTAGATCCAAAAATGGATGATGAAATCAAACCCTCGAAAATCCCCTTTTCTGCCTAGTTAAACCTCTTCTGCAATTCATTTAGCCGCTTTTGCGGTCAGTCAACCGCACCTGCGGAAAGTCACTGACGCTTACCAACCGCTTATGCGGTCGCAAATCCTGCTTCTGCGGGTGCGCATCTGCGCAAACTCGTTTTCTTCTGCGAACCGGCCTCCCCAAGCTCTCTTCCGCTTCTGCGACCTCCTCATCGCACCTGCGACCACTGGCCACCCTCTTCAGCTCCGCTTCTGTGCTCATCCGCTCGCTTCTACGAGCTCGCACCTGCGAGAAAAATTCCGCAGGTGCGAATGCACCAGAAGGCAGAATCCCAACAAATGCTTCAAGTCTAAATTAGATCCGTTAACCATCCGGAATCCACCCGAGGCCCCCGAGACCTCAACCAATTATACCAACCAGTCCTAAAACATCATACGAACTTAGTCGAGCCCTCAAATCACATCAAACAACGCTCAAAATATGAATTGCGCATCGATTCAAGCCTAATGAACTTTAGAACTTCTAACTTTTATATTTGATGTCGAAACCTATCAAATCAAGTGCGATTGACCTCAAATTTTGCACGCAATTCATAATTGACATTACGGACCTATTTCAACTTTTCGGAATTGAAATCCGACCCCGATATCAAAAAGTCCACTCCCAGTCAAACTTTCCAAAAATCATCCAATGTTTCCAACCTTCGCCAATTAACGTCGAAATGACCTACAGACCTCCAAATCAACATCCGGACACGCTCCTAAGACCAAAATCACTCTACGGAGCTATTGGAACCGTCAAAACCCCATTCCAGAGTCGTCTTCACACAAATCAAACTATGATAAATTCCTACGACTTAAACTTCCATTTTAGGGACTATGTGTCCCACTTCACTCCAAAATCAAAAACCAAAAATCAAAAACCAAATCTTCCGGCAAGTCACGTAACCACAAAATGAAATATAGGGAGCAATAAATAGGGGTTCAGGGCTAATTCTCTCAAAATAACCGGCCGGGTCGTTATAGTGCAGAACCTTCATCGATGACATTCATTATCATTAGCACAACCATTGTCATGAACATAGATAAGTTTGGCACAAAATTATCATTTTTATAATGAACTACATAATACAATATCCTAAAACCATAACCTGATATTTTAATTTAACTGCTAATAACAAATTATTAGTTACTACAATTCGTCAAAATTACAATAATATTACAAGATCCATCAGTCCACAAAAAATAATGATAGTAACTAGCTGGTGGATTAGTTGAGTCATAATAGATGGTGAGTTTTCTTATAAAACACAAAAGTTTGGAGTAATTTCTGAAATTGTTTAAAAACCCAACAGTCATATTATGAGCCAAAAACAGGTCTAGAGCTAGTTTTGGAATTTGAAAATTTTATTTTTAAAATTTGTCAAAATATGAATAAAATTTATAAACAAATAGGTTTTGCCAAAAAAACTAAAAAAAAAAAAAAAAATTACCAAAAATCTATGACCAATAGGGGGCTTAGGAAAATTTATAAACTACAGTTCAAATAACACAAGAACTGCAAGAATCTGGCCTCACTGGCTACTTACAGACAGATCCCACTATGCTGAAGACATTTCTATCAGTTATTATGTATATGGATCTCTTGTCAATTTTAAAGATGTTCAGATTAAGACTAAACATATAAGAAGGTGGGCTCTCTCCACATGTCAATTCACTCATTTATCATTGAACTCTGTACTTCAAGCTGTTCTTGGGGTTCCATTTACACAACCAATAAGTATTTTTTCATGTCTGCAATCATAGCGGGTGACTGTTGGCATTTTACTTGCCCCTCTCTTTTCCATTTTCTGAAAGATTCTTTTTTTTTCGGCGGGGAGGGGGGGGGTTTAGGGGTTGGTTATAGTAAACAACATTCTTTTCGGGATCCACGTACAGACTATATTAGACAGTAGGGCAGAGGGTGAAAATTAAGGTAAGATCGAACTTTCGGCGGAGCGAATTTAGAATTTAAACTTTATTTAGAAAATTATTAAATTCGACTAAATTTATACCTTACCATGTACGTCCACCTCTGCTTGTCCGAATAAGTGGCGACAAGAATAATTTCATAGTCGTAGTAAAATTCCTTCCACTATACATATGATAGTGGCGGATCACTATTTTAGTATAAAATTTATCTTAACCTAATATTTTGATGGGGTTTATAAATTTTTATGTCAGTTCATGAAATACAACAAATGTTATGTCTAAACCCGTAATTTTATAATTACAATAATTTTAATGTTAAGAATCTTAAATATTATTAAGAATCTTAAATGTTGAAATTATCAAGTAAAATCTTGAATTCGACCCTATATATGGGCATATATACAAGTTTAAAATCTTAGGAATACAGTGCTATGAACTTAGAAATTTGTACGTTAATCTGACATAACATCATCTACTTTTTTGCTTAACACTTAAACTAATTAATTAGCTTTATAAACACACGCAACTTGGATAATATTTTAATTTCCAAGATGAATGAGAAACTACTTATTCGAATCTAGTGTCAGACCAAGCCAATCAATATGCACACAAACTTTTTACGTTACTTAATTATATATAGCTACTATACATTCTCACCTCATTAGTTAATTGGTTTTATTTTGCTTTAAAATTAGGGGTGGGTGTTCGGACTGTTCGGATTAGTTAGATATGAGATTTCAGTTTAGATTTTCGATTTCGTATTGAAGAAATGACAATTCAAATCCAATCCAAATAAGTTCGGATTGGATCGAATTTTTTAATAAGTTCAATTTCGGATTAATCGGTTCGAATATTATGAATTTTCGGTTTTAAGCGTATAAGTTGAGATGTTTCTACTTTTTACAAAAATGAATATCCAAATGAAGTACTCATGTTAAATTGTCTAAAAAGTTCAACATTCTTGCTGCAATCATCCAGATAAAGTATTCAAGTAATAAAATTATTATTAAAAAAATACAACAAAGACATTAATACGGTCGATAAGAAGTAGCAATAGTAAAATCATGTCCAAATAGAAAGTATTCTGACAGTAACTTAGTAATTAATATTGAATATATGAGATAATATCTAATGACTAGGGTATTGAACTTATTAATATTCGCATATGGATAATGGATTAAATATAAAGTATAAAAAATTCGAAGTACCAAATTTAATATCCAATCCGAAATTCAAAAATTTTAAAAATTAAATCCAAAATCCAATCTGTAATCCGAAAAACCAAACCAAAAATTTAAAAAATTCGGATTTGGATTTGGATTTGGCTAAATTATGCCCACCCCTAATTAAAATAGAGACTGATATGTACTATTTCAAAAAGGTGGAATGGAGTCACGTGACAAAGGGGAAAAGGATCTTAAGTAGTGCAAGTAATTAATTGAAGTCAATTATGTAGTTTATGCCCCTTTTTAGCTTTTAGGCTGAGTTATAGTTGCAATAAATTAGCAAAGGTGTAGGGAATACAATAATGATTTAGACATTAAAAGGATCTATAAACTCATAAACTGACTAATTAAACTAGATTAGTCTTACTGAGTTTTGCTTAATAATTGAGTGTCTACTTAAGCTTAGCATCGGCAATTCAGATTGAAATATTCTTTTAAGATATTTTAGTATCTTTTTATAATAGAGAAGATTATTCAAGATGGGGGAATCATGGATACCATTCATTATTGCCGAGAATTAAACGTGAGATTAGGAAGATATAGACTGTAATATTAAAATAGGAAAATAATATTGTATAACCGTTTTCAAATAATAGCCAAAAAATATTTTTTTGTATATATATAAATTTTATATAGTTTTGTGGCTACCGAATATAAATAATTTCGGCCACAGACTAAAAGTGATGTTTGACTTACTAAAATCACAAATCTAATTATGTCCAGGCAATAAAAAACTTTATTTATTTTATTATTTTATACAGAAACAAAAGAGAAGAACACTAACCAAAAAAAAGAACTCGCAAATTAAAGTTGGGTGATAAAGACCATGCACATGCACGCATGCAATTTGTCCTTGATCTTTGAATTTAGGAGGATCCTACTTAAGGGGTTCCACTCCTTTTATATACTCTTTGTTTAGTTTTAAGGCAAAAACTATATAAACGATCAATACATTTTTATAATACAAATGCTAATTGATAATTCGATCATAAAAATGAAACGATATTCATTTTAATTTACATGATAGTGTTTGATTAAGTATGAAATTTAAGATAGAAAGAATTTTTTATGTATGACCGTAAATATTATTGTTAAGAATAAATTAAGATGAATAAAGTTATATTATTTCTAAATATAAAAAAGTATGTCACAGATTAAACTATTGACAAAATATACTTCTATTTGAGAATCGTGACTAGCTGGTGTTACTTGCAAACAAGTTATGAATTGACAGAAAAACAGCAATAACTATTTGAGCGGAAGGGGTTTGGTACTGAACACTACTGAATGGATGTCACAAGAAGATAAAAGTGTGAATCCCAAGACTGAACTGAGTTGTCTACTTTAATTTACTTGCTTGGGACATAGTACAATTGGTTTTAGGGGTCCACGCTAGGAGATTTAATAAAATTGAAACGATAAAAAATTAGTATGATTTTTGCATAAATATGACACGTACAAATCGAATTGGCTTCGGGGAATTTCGAGTGGGGAGGGGCGACGGAGAGAAGAAGAGCAAAATATTATATCGTGGAAAATATTATCACCCTAATTATTCTTGATATAATCTATTCCAAACTAACATTTATGCGTGAGAAAGTTACTATACGTATTGCTAACGTTAAAATACTAGTAATATTTTCATTTTGTTTCTTATCTATATATACATATCAAGTAAAATGAATTCAATAAAACGAGTGTCCTGTGACACTGCTTGGGACAATGTAATGATGAGGATATCCGTTCCTGAGCATCGCGCTAGCTAGAAAACCCACTATATAGGTATTTACCCGAAAAACAGATAGAGTTGAATTAGTACGTAGTTCTAAGGGTATGTGGTATAACTTGACACAAATCGTAAGAGTAAAATGGAAATATCGAATATTGATTGCGAAGAATGAAAAATAAGTAAAGTTGGAAAGAAGATGATTTATGGATTAAGCAAGATGAATCAATCTATGTAGCTAAAAAAGGATAACTCTTCAATGTAGGAGTGTATAATCTCTCAGTTACCATGTATGTAGAAACTTGGTCTTTACAGAAATAGTAACCAACCCCTTTACAGTGGAGGGATCCTACTTTAGATACAATTAAAAATACATAGTGGGAGACCCATGATAAATCAGTTTTTCCATAATTCCTGCCAGGATTCTCTCCACTAGTGCGGTTGCAACGGCTCTTGTCTATGAGCCCGATATTGACTCAAGCTCAATACTGACTCGAGCTCTCGATCTTGACTCGAGCACGATTCTGATTCGGAGCCTTGTATTGATTCAGGGACATTATTGGTCGGTCTCTGCCTCGTAAATTCGATAACTTCATCATAGTTCGATTTGGATTCGAACTCGATAATGATATCGAGCTCGACATTGATCGGTCCCTAGGGCTCGAAGCTTGATGACCTGACTTCGGACCTCAATCTGATCTTTGATCCAATGCATTACCATTTCAACCAGTTCGTACGAAGGACTAACCAGTTTTGACCGTATACAGATAATCCCCTCGTTTCTTGGGAAGGATATAGCGAGAAACGACATGATTTTTCAATGGTACGATTAGATATATACTGACGTTTGCATCGAGTCCGATCATGACGTGCGTGATAGCTGTCACGTCAGTTCAGCTTACCTAGACATTTAATGCGTGTCAGACGATGGTCGGCTATTATCAAAATTGAACCGACATAGCTATACCTATAAATAACCCCCTTTTCACTTTTAATCACTTTTACATCTTCAAACTTTAAATCTTCTAACTTCTTTCTCACACCTTCTGAATTCACTCGCAAATCTGTGATTCTTCTCTGCAAAATCTTTCTTCAAAAATACCAAATCTTTGTTACCTCCTTCTATTCTCGATCTTTAAATCCAAAAATGGTGAAAATATCAAAAACCATTCCTCAGAAAGAAAAAGATTCTTCTTCACAGCCTGCCGCCGACAAAACACCGGTGGAGCCACGGCCTGAGGAATGCGTTCCTGGGGCGTGTGTTCTTACGTCTGACTTTAAGGTCGACAAAGGCTCATCGGTTCCCGGCCGATGTGAGCCAGTATCGAGGTATATGTGTTCGATAACCGAGAGGCACCTCGAATAGCTAAAGAAAGATTGCAATTGGCAGAACAAAGAAATAGTAATTCTGTCTTCTGAAGAAGATATCACCACTTACGTGAAAAGGTTTTTAAGTGTGTATACTTATCCTTTCACGTTAGGTCCCCTCGATCCTGTTATTATTGATTTCTGCTGTCAATAACAAATAACCCTAGGCCAGATACATCTTTCTTTTTGGCGGATCGTTATTTTTATCCGTTACTTCGTGAAAAAAATTGAGGGAATGCCTTTCACCCTCGACCATCTCATCCGATTGTACTGCCCTCGCCTCTTTCGAGGCGGGTTAATAAAACTTCAGCATCGGGCTATCAAGGTTCTGTTCTCAAGTATAAACGAGGACAGAGATCGAGGCTGGATGGGCAGGTTCGTTCGAGTAAAGACTTCGGACCTGATTCCGACTGAAAATATGCCTTTTCCCGAGGAGTGGAACATGTAGCGTAAGTGTAATTCTATTGTTATCTCCTACTATTTTTCCCCTTCATTCCTTTTCTCACCGATATCCCCCTTTTTGCGATGCAGCGGTTCCTTGGATGCCCGGTGTATTCCCCGATCTCAAGAACTAGGTACGGGATCTAGCTTCGACCTCCACATACGCCGAGCGATTGTGGCGTGATTTGTCAAAGGGCCGATGGGAGGCCGAAAATCATGGTGAGCCTCTTTCTCGTATCTTTGGTAGTTCGAACGAGATGCTTTCCATATACTTAAATCAATTTTCCTGTCTGTAGGTGTGAGCAAAGATGCGGTTTTGAGGCCCTCATCCGTCGAGTAAGAGGCTTCGGCCTCTGATCCAAAACCGGTGAAGGATAATAAGAGAAAAAGGGCCTCCGCCTCCGAAGATCCAAAAACGAAGGCGAGGATGGCTAGTAAGCCGAGGAAGAATACCATTCCTTTGACCGTAGAATTAGTTCTGCATCTAAGGGATGAAGATGAAAAAGAAAAAGAAAATGATGGGTCCGTGCTGGTGGCCCGAATGAAGAAAATCATCGATGCCCCAAAGGCAGCTGAATCGATGGTGATTTATAAAGCTCCACCTCAGACTGAGGAGATATTGGAGGAAGGTTCGGGCAGAGTCCCCAAATCATTAGAGATCGAGGATGCTTCCCACCGAAGTCAACAAACGGTGGGTATATCGGAAGGGGCCGGTCCTGAAGCTCTCCGAACTGAGGAGAACGCCCCAAGCGAGTCGCTTGGGAAAATAGTAATCGGAGACTCACCCACTCTCCCTGCCTTTTTCGAAGGGGAGATTCGGGAAGCCCAAGCTTTGGGGGCCCTCGAGATGAGCCGGTCTCATGAAGGGGAGGACCCCTTCTGTGATTTGTTTACTAGGCTCGAGGACGTTGCTGGCCCTAGTGATTTGTCGGGCCTTTTTTGCGAAGTGCAGCAAGCTCTGAATCGGGTAAGCTTTAACTTTATTCGTTGATATTACTCTTATGTTTTCTATTCTTTTCTAACTTCTTTTCTTCTTTCTTCGCAGGACGTGACGGTTCATCGAGAAGCATGTTCTCGGTCTCGAGTTGAGCTACATCGATTTGAGGCCAACCTCCGATGGATTACAGAGGAGAACAACTCCCTCAGACTTCTTTCCGGGCAAAGAAAAGAAGAAATCAAAGGCCTTCGAGCTGAGTTGGCCAAGGCTCATCAAGACCAGACCGACCTGATCGAGCAGGTAATGATAATATTAAGAACTCATGGGCTTGATTCAGGATTGGAGGCTATTATTTTGATCTTATAGCTGCAGCAGAAACTCGAGACGATCGGGCAGCTTCGTGAGGAAGTTGATATAATAAGGGCGGAGACCATGGGATGGAAAGATGGCATGGACCGTCTTGCTGCAGAAAAAGAGACTGTTCGGGCCCAATTGTCATCAACTGCAAGCCAACTTCAAGGCATGAAGGAGAAAAGCTCAGTTCAAGCGAGAAGAATAGAGGAACTCGAGGCTCGGTTGGCCTCCGAACTTGCCAGGGCCAAATCTGATGCCGAAAAAGCAAAGTCCTATGCGGATGCATTAGTGGCCGTCTATCGGGCAGATGCTAAAGCTGCTCATGTACAATCAAGAGAGGCAGCCGAGACCGCCAAACACTCCAGCACATTGGGTTGCTAAACTTGCTAAATGCCGATCTCGGAGGGAGACCCTCGAAGATATCCATGCTCGAGGTTTCAATCTCACCGAAGAGATAAAAAGAGCTAAAGAGCTTGAAGCCGATGATGAAGCCTTGGCTTACGATGATGATGATGGTAATGATGATGGTGATGATGATGGCAATGATGGGAGCAAGAATGGGTCCGAGAGCGGGGAGGAGCCCGATGGAGAAGAGACTGCCCCCGTAGATAAACAAGAAACTTAGCCCTTAGTTTTCATTTTGGTTTTTTTGTGCAGCGTCCTGTTCGAACATTGTAAATATTCTTGTATATATAAAGATCTTTTCTTTTCCTGATTCGCCTCCATTTTATTCTCTGTCTTGAGAAGATTTTGTTTCATTCATGCCTTATGAAGTTTTTCATAAGGCTTTAGGCAATTTGATCGAATTTGGATCTTGTAGCCTTTATAACTGAGTGAGTGCTTGCTCAAACTCGAAATAAGGTTGCCCATAGGCTTAGTAGTCGAGTTGAGTGATTTTTTGAACCTGAAGTAATGTAGCCCATAGAATTAATGGCCGAGCGAGTGTTTGCTCGGACTCGAAATAAGAGTAGCCCATAGGCTTAGTAGTCGAGTCAGTGATTCGAACTCGAGGTAATGTAGCCCGTAAGCTTAATGGTCGAGTGAGTGTTTGCTCGAACTTGAAATAAGAGTAGCCCGTAGGCTTAGTAGTCGAGTGAGTGATTCGAACTCGAAGTAATGTAGCTCACAGGCTTATTAGTCTAGTGAGTGATTCAAACTCAAAGTAATGTAGCCCGTAGGTTTAATGGTCGAGTGAGTGATTGCTCAAACTCGAGATGATGTAGCCCGTAGGCTTATTAGTCGAGTGATTGATTCGAACTCGAAGTAATGTAGCTCATAGGCTTAATGGTCGAGTGAGTGTTTGCTCGAACTCGAAATAAGAGTAGCCCGTAGGCTTAGTAGTCGAGTGAGTGATTCGAACTTGAGGTAATGTAGCCCGTAGGCTTATTAGTCGAGTGAGTGATTCGAACTCGAAGTAATATAGCCCGTAGGCTTAATGGTCGAGTGAGTGATTCGAACTCGAAGTAATGGTCGAATGAGTGTTTTCTCGAACTCGAAATAAGAGTAGCCCATAGGCTTAGTAGTCGAGTGAGTGATTTGAACTCGAGGTAATGTAACCCGTAGTCTTAATGGTCGAGTGAGTGATTGCTCAAACTCGAGATGATGTAGCCCGAAGGCTTATTAGTCGAGCGAGTGATTCGAACTCAAAGTAATGTAGCCCGTAGGCTTAATGGTCGAGTGGTAGTCCCCGATTTGTGGGGAAATCATTGGCCCTTGAGCCTGTTTGCGTAATAGATCATGAAATAGAGGACGGAACGAGATATGGGCAAAAAAGTTTCTTCTCAAGTTGTTATACATGTGTTTATATTTTATACCAGGGATCTAGCAATATACATGAGCATGGTTCGTTTTGACCATTTGGCTCTTACAATTTTTCCTTTCAGAACCCTGTTATTATGAAGTAACTTTCTTGCATCGAACTTGATATATTTGAGGGTAATGCCCCACCACTATTCGAGGTTGATTGTAAAGAGGCCTTGGATACTGTTAAATCGTTCTAAGTTAGCGCGATCAATGGTTGCCTCATTAAAAACCTTGCCAAAAAACCCATTTGGGATAAAACCGGTCTAAGAGAAAAAGAGTGCAATGTGTGCTTTCAGACTTAAGGCTTCGTGTTGAATGATCCATCATTGTTCTTTGATTGAACTCCTGCAAGGGTTAGTTTCGAAATATAAATGAACATGGAAGGGTTGTACCTTAGCAGTAGTATCATTTTAGGTGTGACACATTCCAATTGCTTGGTAGTTGTTAGCCGTTTATAATACCGAGTTTGTAGGATCCTTTACCGACGTTTTCGAGTACTTGATACGGTCCTTCCGATTTCGGACCCAGTTTTCCTTCGTTTGGATTCCGGGTGCTGAGGGTGACTTTCTTTAGCATTAAGTCCCCGATTTTAAAATGGCAAAGATTGGTTCTTCGATTATAGTATCTTTCGATCCGCTGCTTTTGGGCGGCCAATTGGACGAGAGCGGCTTCTCATTTTTCATCCAATAATTTGAGGCTAGCATTCATAGCCTTGTGATTTTATTCTTCTGTTGTATATCGATGCCTGGCATTGGGTTCCCCGACTTCGACTGGAATCAAGGCTTCAGAGCCATATTCTAAGGAGAACGGGGTTGCCCCCGTACTGGATTTTGATGTTGTTTGGTATGCCCAAAGAACTTCGGGCAGGATTTCTCTCCATTTTCCCTTAGCATCGTTCAACCTTTTCTTTAGATTTTGAATGATAGTCTTGTTTGTTGATTCGGCATGTTCGTTCCCACTAGGGTGATACAGTGTCGATAATATCCTTTTTATTTTTTGGTCTTCGAGGAATTTCATCACTTTGCTGCCGATAAATTATTTCCCATTGTCACACACTATTTCGGCGGGTATCCCAAATTGACATATGATATGATCCCAGATGAAGTCTATAACCTCTTTCTCTCTCTTTCTCGAATGCCTGTGCTTCAACCCATTTAGCGAAATAGTCAGTCATATACAAAATGAACTTAACTTTAACTAGGGCCGATGACAGAGGGCCGACGATATCCATTTCCTATTTCATGAATGGACATTGGGATAGGATTTAGTGAAGTTGTTCTCCGGGTTGATGGATTATCGGTGCAAACCTTTGACATTTGTCATATTTTCGAACAAACTACTTTGCATCTTTGTCCATATCGATCCAATAATATCCCGCTCTGATTATTTTTTGGACTAATGAATCGGTGCCGGAATGATTTCCATAAGTACCCTCGTAAATCTCACGTAGGACGTAGTCGGTGTCTCTTGGACCTAAACATACTTCCAATGGTCCATCGAATGTCCTTCGGTATAATGTTCCATCTGTAGTCAATGTGAATCGAGTAGCTTTGGTTCGTAGGGCCCTCGAATATTTAGGGTCCGATGGGAGTTTTTCGTTCTCCAAGTATTCAATATATATATTCCTCCAATCCCGGGTTAAGCTTGTAGAATTTATCTCGGCATGACCTTTCTCGATCACGGACCTCGAGAGTTGAACGACAGTCCCCGAGCTGATCTCATCCTCCTCGACCGATGATCCCAAATTTGTAAGTGCATCGGCTTCACTGTTTCATTCTCGAGGTATATGCTGTAAAGTCCATTCTTTGAAATGGTGCAAAGTTACCTGTAGTTTGTCCAAATACCTTTGCATTCTATCCTCATGAACTTTGAAGGTTTTGTTTACTTGATTTACCAAAGAGTCACACTTGGCTTCAATGACTTCTGCTCCCAAGCTTTTAGCTAGTTCGAGACCTGCAATCATGGCCTCATACTCAGCCTCGTTGTTAGTCAACCTAGTAGTTTTGATAGATTGCCTAATAGTGCTACCCGTAGGCGGATTTAAGATGATGCCTAGCCCGGACCCCTTTACGTTCGAAGCCCCGTCTGTGAAAAGGGTCCATACCCCCGATGATGTACCCGATTTCAATGAGAGTTCCTTTTCGACTTTAGGTACGAGGGTTGACGTGAAATCGGCCACAAAGTCCGCTAAAATCTTAGACTTGATGGCCGTCCGAGGTTGATATTCGATATCGTACCCACTAAGTTTGACGGCCCATTTGGCCAATCGGCCTGATAGTTCGGGTTTGTGCAAAATATTATAAAGTGGGTAAGTGGTTAATATGCATATGGGGTGACATTGAAAGTATGATCTTAACTTTCTAGTGGCGCTTATTAGTGCGAGTGCCAATTTCTCTAAGTGTTGGTATCTAGTATTGATTCCCCTAAGGTTCGACTTACATAATAAACGGGAAATTGTGTACCTTGCTCTTGTCGAACTAGGACACCACTTACCATGATTTCCGATATTGCCAAGTATAAGCAAAGTTTCTCATCTGCCTTTGGGGGTGTGAAGCAGTGGTGGGCTCGATAGGTATCGCTTCAATTCCTCCAATGCCTATTGGCATTCCGGGGTCCAGGCAAAATCGTTCTTCTTTTTGAGTAGAGAGAAAAGTCTGTGACTTCGATCTGACGACCTTGAAATGAATCGGCCTAAGGTAGCAATCCGTCCCATTAGCCTCTGCACGACTTTTACACTGTCCATGATGGCGATGTCTTCGATGGTCTTGATTTTATCGGGGTTGATCTCGGTCCCCCGATTTGATACCATGAAGCCAAGGAACTTGCCCAAACTAACCCCGAAAGAACATTTCTCGGGGTTGAGCTTCATGTTGTATTTCCTTAAAATCTCGAACGTTTCCTGCAAATGAGCCAAACGATCCTCTGTGCACAGGGACTTAACTAGCATGTCATCAATATAAACTTCTATTGATTTACCTATTTGTTCCTCGAACATTCTATTTACTAGGCGTTGGTAAGTAGCTCCTGCATTTTTTAGCCCGAAAGGTATTACATTATAACAATATGTTCCATACTTGGTGATAAATGAAGTTTTTTCTAGGTCCTCCGGGTTCATTTGGAATTGATTATACTCGGAATAGGCATCGAGAAAAGTAAGGATCTCGTGGCCGGCTGTGGCATCGATCATGCGATCAATGTTAGGCAGCAGAAAAGAATCTTTGGGGCATGCCTTGTTTAGATCCTTGTAATCTACACATATTCTAAGTTTGTTCCCCTTTTTAGGGACTACAACTGCATTGGCTAACCATTCGGGGTATTTCACCTCCCGAATGGACCCTATTTTAAGAAGTTTAGTTACCTCGTCCTTTATGAATGCGTGTTTTACCTCAGACTGGGTTTTTCTCTTTTGCTTCACTGATCTGAACCTAGGGTCCAGGCTTAGCCGATGCGTCGTTATATCCGGTGGGATCCCTGTTATATCTAAATGGGACCAAGAAAAATAATCTATGTTATCGATTAGAAATTGAATAATCCTTTTCCTGAGTTCGGGGGTTAATCCCGTTCCCAGGTATACCTTTCGTTCGGGCAAATGCTCGATTAGTATGACTTGCTCCAGTTCTTCAATCGTTGATTGGGTAGCGTCGGAATCATCGGGGACCACGAAGGATCGAGGGATCCTTTGATCATCATCTTCGTCAATCTTCTGATTTTCTAGTTATGTTAAAGCTGGCGTTTGTGATTGCTATTTGGCATTTCGTTCCCCTTTTGAGTCAGACCCATTTATTGATGAAGGTGAGGATATCAGAATTGCTTCTTCGACGGCAAACATTTCTCTCACGGCCGGTTGTTCTCCGTACACTTCTTTGACTCCCTCCGATGTTGGGAATTTAAGAACCTAGTGAAGGTACAACTCTCATGTTATGGATCCATGGCCTTCCAAAAAGGGCGTTGTACCTCATGTCACCCTCTATTACGTGGAACTTCATTTCCTGAATGGTCCCGGCCACGTTTATCGGCAGAATTATCTCGCCTTTGGTGGTTTCACATGCCATATTGAATCCGTTTAGAACCAGGGTTGCGAGTATGACCTGATCCTGTAGACCGAGCTGTTCTACAACCTTCGATCTAATAATGTTGGTCGAGCTACTTTGATCAATTAACACACGCTTAACTTTAGTTTTATTCATAAGTACGGATATTATCAGTGCATCGTTATGAGGTAGCATGACTCCTTCTGCATCTTTATCATTAAAGGACAAGGTTCCTATGGGTGCGTAATCCTGAGTTCGAGGTCGTTTTTCTCTCACAACCGATGTCTTAGTGCGTTTAAGCATCGACCCTTGAGGGGTATCGACGCCGCCGATGATCATGTGGATGATGTGTTGTGGTTCTTCCTGTTCTCTTTGTTTCCCGAAATCCCTATTTTTGAAATGGTTTTTGGCCCTGTCGCTTAAAAATTCTCGAAGGTGCCCTTTATTGATTAACCGGGCTACCTCCTCTCTTAGTTGCCTGCAATCTTCAGTTTTGTGGCCATGGGTGCCATGATATTCGCACATTTGATTGGGATTCCTCTGGGCAGGATCGGTCTATATGGGTCGAGGCCATTTAGTGTCTTTGATGCGTCCGATAGCCGACACGATGGCGGATGCATCAATGCTGAAGTTATACTCCAATAACCGTGGCGCTTCCTTAGGTCCGGTAGGTCTGTCGAACCCATTTCTGTTCATCAGCCCCCGAGACCCTTGACCTCGATTATTTCTTTTGTTGCCTTGTCCGGGGTTACGTCTCGATTCATTGATTCTGTGGTTTCCACTATACGGTCAGTATCGGTCCCTGATCGGACCTTGTTCTCGATTGATATCCCTTCTAGGAGCGGGTTCAGACCCCAACTGATCATCTTCGACTCTAATTTTTGATTGGTACCGATTATGCACGTCGGCCCAAGTAATAGCTGGGTACTCGATCAGGTTATGCTTCAATCGCAGTGAAGCCGTCGAACTTCGTTCGTTCAAACCTTGAGTGAAAGCCTGAACAGCCCAATCGTCTGTGACTGGTGGCAGATCCATTCGTTTTATTTGAAAACGAGATACGAATTCCCTTAGAATCTCGTTATCCTTTTGTCTTACCTTGAACAAGTCCGACTTTCTGGTTTCGATCTTTATGGCCCCAGCGTGTGCTTTTACAAAGGAATCTGCAAGCATAGCAAAAGAATCGATAGAATTAGATGGTAAATTGTGATACCACATCATTGCTCCCTTTGACAGGGTTTCACCGAATTTCTTCAATAATACGGATTCGATTTCATCGTCCTCTAGGTCGTTCCCTTTGATGGCACATGTGTAAGAGGTGACATGTTCGTTGGGGTCGGTAGTTCCGTTATATTTAGGAATCTCGGGCATTCAGAATTTCTTTGGGATCGGTTTAGGAGCCGCGCTGGGGGGGGGGGAAGGCTTTTGTACGAATTTTTTGGAATCTAAGCCCTTCAATATCAGTGGTGCCCCCGGGATCTGATCAACCCTGGAGTTATATGTTTCCATCTTTTTGTCGTTTGCCTCGATCCTCCTTTTACCTGATTCTATTCGTTTGGTCAGTTCTTCAAACATCTTAGCAATTTCGGGATTAGTCCCCGACTCTTCCTCATTTGACCTTATTATAGCTGGTTCCGTTCTGTGGACAATTTCTCAGGGTGGACTGGGCTCCGGCATGCTCGGTATCTGGGTTTGACTCTGTAACTGAGCTATTGCTGCCTGTTGAGCTTGCAACATTTTGAAAATCATGCGCAAGCTGACGTTGTTTTCTTCGACGTTATGGGTATCTCGAGCTGCAGATCGAGTGCCACTATGAATGTTATTTTCAGATTCAGAATGTAGGTTTGCCTTAATGGCCACATGCGAATTAATGTCTAATGGCACTTCGACTCGAGCCTCAACGGCGTCGACAAGCGGCCTTTCGGTCCTGGGCGTCAAGTTGTTGTTTTCATCTTGAAGGCCGGCTTCGTTGTCGATAGGTAAGGCCATTTAATTGATAGTTAGTCATTGCTAATCTGAAATCAAAGACACTTCCGGAAACAATCGTACAATGGCGTGTTTTGCGGATTTGTATCAAATAACCACTGTTATCCTTAGCCCCACGGTGGGCGCCAAACTGTTTACCCAAAAAACGTATATAGTTGAATTTGTATGTAGTTCTAAAGGTATGTGGTATAACTTAACACAAATCGTTAGAGTAAAATGGAAATATAGAATATTGATTGCGAAGAATGAAAAATAAGCAAAGTTGGAAAGAAGATGATTTATGGATTAAGCAAGATGAATCAATCTATGTAGCTAAAAAGGATAACTCTTCAATATAAGAGTGTATGGTCTCTGAGTTACTATGTAGATAGAAACTTGGTCTTTACAGAAATAGTAACTAACTCCTTTATAGTGGATGGATCCTACTTTAGATACAATTAAAAATACATAGTGGGAGACCCATGATAAATTATTTTTCCATAATTCCTGCCAGGATTCTCTCCCCTAGTGCGGTTGCAACGGCTCTTGTCTATGAGCTCGATATTGACTCGAGCTCGATACTGACTCGAGCTCTCGATCTTGACTCGAGCTCGATTCTGATTCGGAGCCTTGTATTGATTCGGGGACAGTATTGGTCGGTCTCTATCTCGTAAGTTCGATAACTTCATCATAGTTCGATTTGGATTCGGACTCGATAATGATATGGAGCTGGACATTGATCGGTTTCTAGGGCTCGAAACTTGATGACCTGACTTCGGACCTCAATCTGATCTTTGATCCAATGCATTACCATTTCGACCGGTTCGTACGAAGAACTAACCGGTTTTGACCGTATACAATAGGTTTAGTGCTCCAAGCTTGTCCAAGAGGATTACATTCTCGAATTATGAACTTGAGATCTCTACTTAAAAAGGTGGATGGACATTTACCATTCTACCATACCCCACTGATTATATATATACCAGTTATTCAGTCTTTGTAACTATGTATACTTTATTGGCAATTAGTAGACAAACATAAACAAACTAGGATATTTACCTGCATGACATCTATTTCCTATTCTATAGGAGTATTTAACAAAACAGTATGATTTTTTCGCTATATTTCAGTATTTACTATAATTTTTATAGCTGTTACAAAGTACAAGCTAGTGGGAAGCTAGTATTTGAGGGCCCAAAGTCACTGCTCTTTTGTATAAAGCAATTGTCAAGCCCCAACTACACTTGAAAAAGTTAAAAGTCAATAACTAGAAGAAATCAAGAAGAAAATTACTTCAAATCTGGTTTCTCCAATGAATCATCAACTTCAAGTATCAGATAAAGAAGACAAATCCTCATCATCAGAAGAAGAGGAAGAAGAAGAAAAAGAAAAGGAAGAGGATTTTTTTCAAGAAAATATCCTCCAAATTCATTACCAAAACCAGCATTTCCACCAATTCTACCAAAAACAAACAGATTCCCACTACGCAAAATGGGCTAATTTCACTTCCCCTGCTTTAGTCCCAAAGCACCAAAATAACACACAATGTCCAAGTTACAAAGAAGAAATCAAGAAAGTATCACCAAAAAAGAAGCCAAAGAGAACCAACACAGATGTGATAGAAGTCCACAGAAGCCGCATTGTCCGAGCTACAGGACGAAAAGACCGGCACAGCAAGGTTTCAACAGCTAGCGGCCCGAGGGACAGGCGAGTGAGGCTCTCACCAAACACTGCAATTCAATTTTATGATGTCCAAGATCGACTTGGCTATGACCGTCCAAGTAAGGCGATCGATTGGCTAATTAAAAAAGCTAAAGCTGCAATTGATGCACTTGAAAATAATCCCTTTCAAGTGTTTTCCAGACAGATTGACTCGACAAATAAAGCATTGAATTGGCGAACAATAAATGTTGAAAACGAAGAAGGCCAATTTGCTCTTGACCAGAGTCCAAAAGTTAGTCAAGAATATAGTGACATTCCAAAATATGAATGTGGAGTTCAGAATGACAGCCCAATTGGGAATTTGAGCTTGCTTTCATCAGCTAATGACCCCAAGATTCAATTTGTAAGTGATTTTCAGAGATACCAACAAGGCCATTTTCACTCAGATACCAAAAAGCAAGCTCAAGACAGCTTTTTCAATTTCCAGTCATCCCAAGATCAGTCCATTCTTTCTTCAAACAACAATTTAGAGTTAAGAGAGGATTCAACATTCAGCTTTTTATCACATAACTTCCCCTCAGTTTTAGGCCAAAACCAGCTGTTTTATCAGAGGGAATCCCTTCAGTCCAGTGCTTTTAGTGTTCCATTGAACACACAGTTTCAGACTGTTTCTTATGCTAACAATGGATTTGTCAATGAAGAAGAGGAACATGGTACATTTTCCACTCCTTCAGCCATTAATGCAACTACACTTCTACATTATCAAGATTAGCTTTTCACCAAGTCCATTTCCTGCATTATTACATTTCTTGGAGCTGAAATATTTGTGAGTAAGATGTTATGTATAATTCCTATTATAGAAAGGAAATATTTCAGGGTACATCTTATCAGTCTCGTCAATGCAAAGTCGTTGTTCATGCTTCAAATCTTTTTATATGATTTTAAACAATCTTCATAATAAATGACTTTTGTGTTTGACTTAGTTTCAAGATCCATTTTTTTTTAATAGTGTAAGCACTTTCAAGATCAATTTTAGATAGTTGTAAATGTCACGCGCTTGGACAAGTTCATCAAGTTCTTGTTAAGACATATAATAGCAGTATAAATTAAGTATCGCAAAAGCATACCTGGTCCTAACAGAGGCGGGTGTAGAGCAGTGATATCGGGATCATAACCCAGTATAATACAAACTTATGTTTAAAAATTCATTAAAATTATAAAAATTAATAGTTATAAACTCATGACTTTTTAACGTATAGTGAATTTAACAACGCTAAGAACCTTAAATATTGAACACGTAAAACATATGTTCTTCTGAGTTCTAAGTCCAGATAAAAGAGAAGATTTGCAGTAAGTTTGTAAACAATTGTATAAATATTGGAATGCCTGTTGAATTGAGAAACCAGAATTTACTATGATATCATGTGTATACTTTCATGTAGTAATGATGGCTACAAGAGTACTAGCTTTTCATTCATGTGGGCAGTTCTGGGGCCATTAAATTAAAGGGGTTACCAAACATAGAAAAATAATAACAGTAGACTAGGATATGTTGGGTTAATTATTTGTAAGTTCAAATACAGAAACAGCAAGATTAGTAAATATATTAAACAAACATAGATAGGGCTACCTATTTGGTTGGGCTACAGTCGTTGCCATATGGGGGCTACATATCTATTCATAGGCATGCTTACATTAAACTTTTTGTGCACTCCTCAACTGTCAAATTACTTTCTTTGCTTTTAATATTTGAGGATTTCTGCCCATTGTTTTTGCTTTTTTACCGTGCATCTTTTATTTACGAAGAATTAACTTAAATAGCCGTTTACTCAAGCGCTTAAATTTAAAATAGCCATCGATCGACGTATAATTATTGTATAATCTATGTATATTTGCTAGAAAAATAAATAGTAAATTCGATCAGCTATTGTGTAAAAACCTCATCTTTTATCGGAAAAGATATTGATGCCTAATTTAAATTGCTCAATTTTTTGAGAAAATGAAAATTGTCGATCAATATTTGCCTAATGAGCATAGGAGGTGGCAAACATGTGAAATATATATGGGAAGCAAGCCGTGATCTATTAGTCGCGTTAAATCGTCCAAAAGAGTACCGTCAACTCCAGAAAGTATTTTTCTTCTCTTGGTGGATGCATGCGATGGGTAGTGGGTGTATGCAGTATCAGAATTTTCACTTAATGATATTAAAATATAAAATAATAAACATACAAAAAAGCTAACTTTAAGAGAGTGCACTTGACACACTTGAAAATATGCAAAATAAACATAATTTCCGAGAAGAAATAAAACCATAGAATCTGTACAGTAGCATGGGCGCTTCTTCGAACTATAAGACAGTAACTTCATGAAACTGCCCTGAAATTCAGTTCTGTTGTTAGAAAACACTACATAATAAAGGGTGTGTTTGGTACGAATCAAAGTATTTTTCAGAAAATGTTTTTCAATTTTTTCATGTTTGGTTGGTTTAAATATTTTGAAAAATATTTTTCTTATGAATTTATTTTTCTCCAATTAGAGAAAAATATTTTCCTTATCAAGAGAAGGTAAAATATTTTTCAAAACTTCTTCCCAACCTTCTCCACCCTCACCCACCCACCCCACATCCTCACACCCACCCACCTAACCCTACCCCTTCTCTCCAAAAAGGTTTTTTTTTTTTTTCAAATTTAAGTTTTTTTTTCCGTCACCACTCACCCTACACCGCCCTTCCCCCGGGAAAAAAAAATTACTTTTTTTTTAATTTCAAATTTCTATTTTTTCGTTTTTCTGCACCCCCACCCCGCACAAAAACACGTTTTTTTTTTGTAATTTTCAAATTTCTGTTTTTTTTTCCTGCACCACCCACCCCACTGCCCCCACCCCGCACAAAAAAAAGTTTTTTTTTTACTTTTTTTTTGTAATTTTAAATTTCTGTTTTTTCGTTTTTCTGCCCCCCAGGAAAAAAAAATATTTTTTTTCATATATTTTCAGTTTTAATTTTTTCATCTTTCGGTTTACAAGTTCGAAATTTTACAAGTTCCAAAGTTATGAGTTCGGAGGTTTATGAATTTGGAAGTTTACGGGTTCGAAATTTCGCGGTTTCGAAAGTTTAACAGTTCAGAAGTTTATGAAATTTGTGGGTTCGAAAGGTTGTTGGTTCAAAAGTTTATGAAATTTGTGGGTTCGAAAGGTTGTTGGTTCGAAAGTTTATGACTTCATGTTTATTGTATCTAAATTATTTATGAATACTCTTAATAAGTTATTTTTCTTAATTTGCGTACCAAACACCGAAAAATGAATAAGATTACTACTTATTTTACAAGAAAACATTTTCCGTTATACCAAACACACCCAAAAAGTAGCAGAAATTCAAGAATTTGATAAAAGTTGCACTTTCATGCTAGAATACAAGATTCAAACGGTTAAGCCGTTTTTAACAAAGAGGAATCCAAAACATCCAATATAACTGAGGACCTTTTGATCTAGAGCATCAGGCTCCTCTTCTTGAGTTGGAGACTTCTTGATTTTAAAGCAAATACAGAAAGTATAAATCGAAAAATAACAATTACAATTTAGTTTTTTCTTTGTTGTAGCATATTTACAAGCTCCAGCAACATGTCAAAGATAAGTTCCAATACTCCGTTGGGGTTCTCTGATGAAGTAGTGGAATTCAATTTCTCCTGATAATAGATAGCCTTTTTGGCCGGTTTTTTTTGTGGCCAAAAGTCTTTTCTTTGTGCTGCCAAAAATATTTTTTTATTTTGAAAGTTAAGTTATTTGGCCAAGCTTTTAAAAAGAAAAAAGTATTTTTGAATAGAGAAAAAATAGTTTATTGCCAAAAACACTTTTGAGAAAAACACACAGAACCTGTTTGGTCAAGCTTCTGGGAGGCCAAAAGTGACTTTTTTTTAATTAGAAAAAGTATTTTTTTTAAAAATTGAGGTATTTGGCCAAGACGCAGAAGTGCTTTTGAGCAGCAGGAGAAGTAGTTTTTCTGCTTTTGGAAGAAGATACAAATTCTAACTTCTTCCAAGAAGTAGAAGCAGAAGCAGAAGCAGAAAATTAATTATTTCAAGACAAAATATCCTTACCGTAAATTTATATTTTTTAAATTATCCCTCATTAATTTAGGCTTTTCTTTTTCTATTTTGTTTCTACCATCCATTGCTTCTCTTTTATATTTTAGTGTATTTTCATTCTCCTTCTCCTATCCTCTTTGGAATAATCTTCTACTATAAATAAAATTCTTTTTTTTTATTCTATTGTTTCTTTTTACTTCATCTCTTATTCCTCTTTGAAATAATTTACAAGGCTAATCACCAGATTCAAACACTCTCTTCACAAGATACAATTTTTTTCTTTTGTAGTATACTAATAATATTATATGATCTCCGTAATTTTATTTCTGTTTCTTTTTGGCGTGCATGCGTATATTATAGTTGAAAGAATGCAATACTAGCTAGTTTCTTATTTCTCAAGAATAGATAGTGCTTTCATATATATTTAAATAAAAATAAGTATTTGAATTCATTTCTCTTTTAAATAATACTGGTTGTAAACTGAACATTGATACTATCCTTTTTAGTAATTTGATAATCAAAAGTACTTTTTGGAAGGATTGGCCAAACATAATTTGCTTATCAAATATTGCAAAAAGCAATTCTCAAATGAATCAGTCAAACAAAAACTGACCTCCAAAAAGTACCTTTTTAAAAAGTACTTTTGAACAAAAGTACTTCTCAAAATAAGCAGTTTTTGGCAGTTTGACCAAACGGGCTCTCAGAAGTACTTTTTAACATCTTGATCAAACGCTAATCATTGCTCAAAAGTATTTTTTAAATTGATTAGTCAAATACAAACTGTTTCTCACCAAAAGTACTTTTTTTTAAAAATACTTTTTAAAATACGCTGATTTCAGAAGCATAGCCAAACATGATAATATGCTCACTTTGTTTTACTTTATTTGTTGATTTGACACAAAGTTTAATAATAAAAAAAGATTTTTAAAATTTGTAACCTTAAATATCTCATAACATTGTTGTGGCTATAAGACTTTTGATACTCGTGATCTTAAACATGCCATATCATTTGTATGGTAATAAAAGTTTCGTATTAAAGAAATATTAAAATGTATTATTCTTTTGAATTGGATTAATAAGGATATAGTGTCAAACAAAGTGGAACGGAGGAAGTAATAATTATGTAATAAAAAGCAACGCAAAAGAATGAGAGTTATCGTCATAAGACCTAAATTCAAAAATGCCAATAACCTAAAAAATATTCGACCAATAGGCTTGTGCAATATTATATACAAAGTTATTGTCAATCGCATTAAGCCTTTCCAGTCTTATCTCATTGGCCTTATCAAACTATCTTCCTAAAAGGACGGAGAGCTAGTGATAATGCTATTCTAGTTTAAGAAGTTCTAAGGCACATTAAGCGTTCAAAAGGGACAAAGGGTAAGCTTATGCTAAAAGTATACCTTGAGAAAGCCTATGATCGCATTGAATGGTCCTTTGTCTACCGTGCCCTCCGTTTCTTCAAATTTTCACCAAAAATCACCACCCTCATCATGAATTGCATTAGTAGCAGCAGCGTTGCTATCTTAGTCAACGGGGCAAGGACGAACTATTTTTTCCCATCACGGAGTATCCGCCAAGGAGACCCTATGTCCCCCTATATTTTTATCATGTGCATAGAGCTACTCTCCACGTATATTAATCATCAGGTAGACCTCCAAAGATGGGATCCCATCACCCTTATTAAGAAGGGATTCCAACTATCCCACTTATTCTTTGCAGACGATTTAACTTTTATGTCTAATGTCAACCTAAAATTGATACATTCTATTCACCACAACCTAAGGTACTTCTGTCACATCTCGGGGCAAAAAGTCAATCCCGCCAAATTCAAAGCTATCTTTTCATCTCAATGCCACGAAGACATCAAACAATATATTCTACAGCTCCTAAATATTAAAGCAACCGATAATTTTGGAAAATATCTAGGTTTCCCCATCCTTAATACCAACCCCAAGCCCTATGACTTTTAATTTATTGTTGATAGCATGAAAAATAGATTATCTAGCTGAAAAATGAATTTCCTTACACCGGCTGGAAGAGTCACTCTTGCTAAGACTACTCTAAATGTATGCCATGCAATATTTTCTCCTACCAAAGAGCATTTGTCATATTATTAACAAAATTCAAAGAGACATTATTTGGGGCTCCTTACTAGAAAAGAAGAAAATTCATTATATCAGTTTGGAATATGGTCACCCTACCAAAAAATCAAGGTGGTCTGGGATTATGCAAAGCCCATAACAAAAATATTGTTCTTCTGACTAACCTCTCTTGGCGCCTCTTCTCCCAAGCCAATACTCTTTAGGCACATGCCTTAATCAACAAATACAATTCAAAAAGAAACACAACCTCCCACTCCTTCATTTGGAAAAGTGTTTTAAAAAGAGGTACATATTGTTCTAAGGGAATTGCCTGGACCCATGGGACTAGCTCTTTTATTGACCTATGGAACTCAAGATGGATTCCTCACTCTCGAGGCTCCAAACCAACCCGAAATCAACCCGAGCCCTCGAGGATCCAAATCAAATATGCACCCAAGTCCTAGAACGTCATACGAACTAGCTCGTGCGATCAAATCGCCAAAATAACACCAAGAACTACGAATTGAACCCCAAATCGAATAAGATTTTCAAAAAAACTTTAAAACTTATATTTTTACAACCGGACGTCCGAATCATGTCAAATCAACTCCGTTTCTCACCAAATTCAGCAGACATGTCATAAATATTATAGTGGACCTATACCGGGTTTCGAAATCAAAATACAGACCCGGTGCCAATAAATCCAACAACAGTAAATTCTTAAAAATCATTAAGCTTTCAAGCTTTTAATTTTTCATCAAAATTCTATATCTCGGGCTAGGGACCTCGGAATTCGATTCCGGGCATACGTCCAAGTCCCAAATCACGGTACGGACCTACCAGAACTGTCAAAGCATTGATCCGAGTCTGTTTGCTCAAAATATTGACCAAAGTCAACTCGGTTGAGTTTTAAAGTTATATTTCATATTTTAATTTATTTTTCACATAAAAACTTTCCAGAAAATTATACGGACTGCGCACGCAAGTTGAGGAATGATAAATTACTTATTAAATCTAAATATGACACTTTGGGTCATCACAACAAGTTTTTCTGAGATTTAAGACGTGGGTCCCACTGTCGAATATTTTAATAAATTTTGAATTTTATCCGGAAAATTATTAAATTCATAGGAATTAATTCCTATGATTCGTATTGAGTATATCGAATTGATTGTGAATAGATTTGAAGCTTTTGGCGACAAATTTAAAAGAAAAAGTTATGGTCGAGTAATTGATTGGAATTTGCAAAGCAAGGTAAGTGTCGTGGTTAACCTTGACTTTAGGGAATAGAACCCTTAAACTATTTGTTATGTGAAATGCATGTGAACGACGTATTGGCGAGGTGACGAGTGTCTATACATCATCAAATTAATTGTTTGCATAATTACTTAAAAAATTATAAATCATTTTAAATCATGAATTAATTGTTATAAAAATTATTTCTCTCATATTCTTTGTCAATATTAATTCTTGAATTCTTGCATTAATTGTTACATGCTATTTGAATTATGTGTCTTAATGGTTATTTGACATTTAGCATATTAAATATTAAACTGCCTATTTTCTCCTTGATTTCCATAATAACTTGCTATTTGTCATTGTTTGTTTCATAATTAAATCATAATTATTATATACTTGTTGCCTTATAATTTTATATCAATTGTTGCATTTATTGGGAAATTTCTTTTATATGAATTGATTGAAGTGGATATATTGGAGGATCGGGTTGCACGCCGCAACAGACTTATTTAAAGTCCATATTGGAGGATCGGGTTGCATGCCACAACAGACTTATTTAAAAGTCAATATTGGGGGATCGGATTGCACGTCGCAATAGACTTATTTAAAAGTCTATATATACTTGATTGAAATAAATATATAACAGACTTATTTAAAAGTCAATATTGGGGGATCAGATTGCACGCCGCAATAGACTTATTTAAAAGTCAATATTGGGGGATCAGATTGTACTCCGCAATAGACTTATTTAAAAGTCAATATTGGGGGATCGGAATGCACGCCGCAATAGACTTATTTAAAAGTCAATATATATACTTGATTAAAAATAATTATATGAGAGGATTGAAAATGAATATATTGTGAGAGCGGGTTGCACGTTGCAACAGAATTGAATATGAATATATTGTGAGAGCGGGTTGCGTGCTGCAACAAAATTGATGGAAATGATAATTGGTTATGACTACTGAATTGGCTTCAATTATTATAAATGAGTTACATGATTTATTTTTATTATTGTTGTTGTTACTAATATTACGTACAGGTAATGTAAGTGACCCGCCTTAGCCTCGTCACTACTTCGTTGAGGTTAGGCTTAGCACTTACCAGTACATGGAGTCGGTTGTACTGATACTACACTCTACACTTCTTGTGCAGATTTTGGAGTTGGTCCTAGTGGCGTACCATAGACTTGCTCGGATTTCAGTTACTCAGAGAAGACTTGAGGTATAACTGCACGACGTCCGCAATTCTAAAATTCCCTTTTACTTTACTTTAGCTGTGTGTTTATTTCCAGACAGCTTTATTTTATTCAAGCCCTTGTTTATATTATTCTAGAAGCTCGTGCACTTGTGACACCAAATTCTGGGATGGTATTTACACACCGTTATTTTTATGGATTACTCACTATATTCCAGACTTTACTTCCGCAATCGTTCTTTGTTATTAATAAATTTAAAAATTATTTAAAAATTGGTTAATATTATTCTAACGTTGGCTTGCCTAGCAAGTGAAATGTTAGGTGCCATCACGGTCCGAAGGTGGGAATTTTGGGTCGTGATAGTTGGTATCAGAGTACTAGGTTACATAGGTCTCACGAGTCACGAGCAAGCTTAGTCGATTCTGAAGGATCGGTACGGAGACGTCTGTACTTATCTCTCAGAGGCTATGAAGTTTAGGAACAATATCACTTCTTTCATTTCTTATCATGTGACATTGATTTAGCTTGAAACATATATCTCGTATTCCTTTGTATCCACTCGTGTATGACATTGCGCGCTCGGTATCAGTTGTGCGTCAATGGTTCGTGATGCCGCAGATGGACTACGAGAGAGCCAGAGATGCTCAAACATTTCCTCAACGTGTGGTTCCCACTGAAGATATGGGCGCAATGAGAGACCACCTAGTGAATCATGTAGGGGTGCGACGGACCTTGGCATTTGGTTGATTTATACGAGGTATGAAGGTTAATATTATGGTTCATTGGGCGTAGTGAACTATGACTTCGCGTCGAGTGGGGGTGTCCACTATCAATGGATGGATTGCAGGGTCATGTGTTATATTAGTTTTGGCCTGAAATATATATATATATATGTGGTACTGAAAGGTTCCCTAAGAATTTACCCATATTTAAGGCCTGAGATTTTGTAGAGGATAAGGTTGGGACTTGCGGTATGTCTGCCTACTTTAATAATCCTATACTTCAGTACTAAAGGAGTTAGAGAAACAACTTTAAATTTAGAGAAGGTCTACTCAGCGTGGACGTCACAGTTGCGGATTTTGGGGTGCTTCGGAGGAAGTACAGTGGTTGACGAGATTTTGGACTATGTGGTTCGTTCTAAGAATTGTCTGTATGGAGCTCTACTTTTGTGACCATTGTATATAAATAGGGGTAAAGGTTACCCCAAAGAAGAATTGAAGAGTATGTTAAGAAATGGGTCAGCTCAACAGTATTGAGTCAGCATAACAAAAGAAGAAATTGGCATTGGGAGAGATAATTCTCCACAGGTGTCCGTGGCAAGCCTATGAAGAGGGCAGACCAGCCAATGCAACAACGCCTACTTGGCTCAGTTTTCAGAAATGCTTTTGAAAGAGTTTGTTCCCAGACTCTCCGTAATGCGTGGCACATAGTGTTTAAACGGTTGCATCAGGTCACCATGACGGTGTCAAAATATGCCATCAGGTTTAATAAGTTAGCCCGTCATATTCCTACTTTGCTTCCTACAGCTAGGGAGCGAGTCCACAGACTCATTAAAAGACTCAATTATGATCGTAAAATTTTGTACAACTTGGGAGCTACATGCTGATACTTCATTTCCACTAGTGGTAGAAATTTTCAAGATATTAGAACGTGTTCGGGTGAGGAAAAAGTAAACTAAGGAGACCAAGACGTCTCAAAGTTCTGGGGGATTCAGTGGATTCTACTCTGCGAGTATAAATCATTATGGCGAGGGCTCGGGTAGTCGGCCAACCCAGTTCGCACATCAGATTACTCGGGATGCTCTAGTATATTCTTTTAATGCACTACTAACATGAGTTTCCTGCAATGGTTATTCTAGCTATTTGGCATAGACTCAATATGAGCAGCCAAACCCGCAAAGAGGTTGTTATGAATACGGTGATACTAGGCACATCATGAGAAAATTGTCCCAAACTTGGAAGAGACATATTTCATCAAAGCACTCAGGCTACATGCCCCATTGCATTTACTACACCACGCACACAACCAGTTAGCGGTGGAGGACATGCGGGTAGAAGGCGTCCTAGAGGTGGAGACCCAGCCGTTGATATAATTGTTCTATGGTATGGCATAGGTCGTTACATCAGATGGTGTCGGTACAAGCACAACCTCGATTTAATATAAAGGAATAATTTCCTTAACTTGGTTCAATTCTGAGTATCTAGACGAGTCCTCCTATTGTGCTCCACTTATGAGTGAGCTTAGTAATTCTATAATCTACTTATGTGTTTACTCCTGTTGGGAGGTTCTATGGAGATAACTACGCCTATCATTACATGTTGGACTCTAATAAGAGTTGTGAGGCTAAATATGGCTTTATGTTACTCATTTCGGTAAGTTTTGATGTAATTTCATGATAACAATTACAAATTGTGAATTATATGCCCTACTGGTGTGGGGTTCATTATGTGTTGTGATTTCGTTTAACGAAAATTATTTAAAAGAAAAAAAAATAGAAAGTTTCAATTGGCACGATGTGCATATTACTTGTGATTCAGAACTGAGGACGAGATCCTCGCATTTTTAAAAAAATAAATTGATATGTTTAAATCGGGCTACAAGTTGTGGTGGAAGTTATATAAGGACGAGATCCTTGTGATAAAAAAAATCTTGTGTTTAAATTCTCCCTTGTGAAATTAAATTTGTACTATAGTACTACTAGGGAGTCATGCCTGTTAGGCTTAATTGAAAATTCTTGTATGAAATTCTCTGTGCATACTTGCCAAATTTGTGTTGTAATTATTGAGTTTTAACCTACGAGATAGGTGCCCGCCCAAGTAGCGTTAAATGTGACTCGTTAATTCGGGTAAATAAGTATGAGGTCTGGTTACCATCAGTTGAAGATTAGGACATCTGATGTCCCTAAGACAGCTTTCCGGACTCGGTATGGGCATTACGAATTCCTAGTGATGTCATTTGGATTGACAAATGCTCTAGTAGCATTTATGGATTTGATGAACCGGGTGTTCAAGCCCTATTTGGATTCTTTTATGGTTGTATTCATTGACGATATCTTGATTTACTCCAGCAGTGAGCATGAACAACATCTTCGGAGTGTGCTTCAAACTTTGAAGAATAATCAGTTATATGCCAAATTTTCAAAATGTGAGTTTTGGATAGACTCAGTTGCCTTTTTGGGGCATGTTGTATCGGCAAAAGGCATAAAGGTGGATCCTAAGAAGATAGAGGTTGTTCAGAATTGGCCTAGACCTACTTCAGTTACAGAGATCCGGAGTTTCCTGTGTTTGGTAGGTTACTATCATCGATTCGTAGAAGGGTTTTCATCTATAGCAAGCTCATTGACCAGACTGACCCAGAAAGGTGTCCCATTCAGATGGTCATACGAGTGTGAGTTGAGCTTTCAGAAGCTCAAGATTGCTTTGACTACGACGCCAGTGTTGGTATTACCCACAGGTTCAGGATCGTATACGATATATTGTCACGCATCTCACATTGGGCTTGGTGCAGTATTAATGCAAGATGGCAAGGAAATTTCATATGCGTCGCAACAGTTGAAAGTTCACAAGAAAAATTATCATGTTCATGACTTAGAATTGGCATCCATTGTTCATGCGCTGAAGATTTGGAGGCATTACCTCTAGAGTGTCTCGTGTGAGGTATTTACTAATCATCGTAGCCTTCAGTATCTATTCAAACAAAAGGATCTTAATTGAAGGCAGAGAAGATTGTTGGAGTTGTTGAAAGACTATTATATCACCATTTTGTATCACTCCGAAAATGCCAATGTGGTGGTCTATTTTCACGACCCAAACTAACCTTATCGTGATGGCGCCTATCGTGGTACTAGGCAAGCTGACCCTTCCAAGACTCTTTCAAAATTTTATCAGAAGTGAATTAAGACATTTAAAAATATCCAGAGTTTTTCATAAATACTGGGTAAAGCCCAAATAAAAACATAAGTGCTGAAACATACCCTGACATCGGGGTGTCACTAAGTCATGAGCATCTAGATAATCAAACTAATACAACCAGTGTCTAAGTATCAATACAAGACAGAAGGAAATATATAGAAGGAGAGACAAGGCCATGCGGACGCTGGCAGCAACCTCGTAGTCTTCGGTACTCGATCCTCCCGGACTCAACGACCTCTGTAATCAAACACACCTAGATCTGTACATGAAGTGCAGGGTGTAGTATGAGTACAACCAACTCAACAAGTAACATAGATAAATAAGGAACTGAGAAGCAGTGGCGAGCTATACAGTACAATTCATTTTAAAAAGCTTTCAGTAAATAGTGAACATGCTTTCAAATCCTGTGGTGTAAGTCAAAATAGTTCGCGTTCATGTAAAACAGATATGGATCTTCCAGATATCTCACAACAACAATAGATAACAACCAAGTGCAACAATAAATAAAACGTGTACAGCCTCTCAAGGCAGCAATCACTCAATCCATCTCAACCTCACACTCTCGGCTCTCAGCCTTCAATACACACTCTCAATAGGTACCTGCGCTCACTGGGGGTGTTCAGACTCATGAGGGGCTCCTACAACCCAAGCGCTATAAGCACGGACAATTCACGTATTGCACAAACAACTCTCGTGCTATAATATCATATCTAGATCCGCACGGATAACTCACATGCCATAGTATAAACATAAGGATCAGCACAGATAACTCATGTACTGCACGGACAACTCACGTGCCATAGAACAATACCTCACAACCAGGCCTTCGGCCTTACTCAGTCATGAATATAGCCTAAGCATGATTTCTAACATGAAAGGCAGTCAAGTTCTAGTAAAATAGGAATGCATATAAATACAAATAAAGGCTATTAGGCTTCACAGTCTCCCGGGACAGACCAAGTCTCAATCCCTCGCAGAGTACATCCACACCTGTCACCTAGCATGGGTGCCACCTCCAAACAGTCACATTATACCAAACTCCGGGTTTCATACCCTCAAGACCAGATTTAAAACTATTACTTACCTCAACAGCGTAAAAATCCTACTCCAAAATGCTCTTGCCCCTCGATTCAGTCTCCAAATGCTCCGAATCTATTTACAATCAGTACAATACCATCAATTTATGCTAAAGGAATGAATTCCACAATAAAAATACCAAATTAGACTTAAACCCCGAAATTGGCTCAACCCGCCCCCCGTTCCCATATCTCAAAATTCGACAAAATTTATAAAACCAGAAAGCTCATCCACTCACGAGTCTAACCATACCAAATTTATCAACATCCGACATCGTTTGGTCCTTCAAATCCTTAAATTACTCTCCAAATATTCCAAGCCCTAACCCCTCATTTTCACTAATTACAATGATTAAACAACGGGAAATCACCATATATACAAGTATTATAGCTCAAGAAACTTACCTCACTGATAGCCCTTGAATCACCCTTCAAAGATCACTCCAAAAGCTCAAAAAACCGACTTGAAAATGGTGGAAATGAACCAAATTCGCGAAGGGTTCTATTTATGGTTTCTGCCCAGGTTTTTTGCACCTGCGGACAATTTCCCGCTTCTGCACCACTGCGCATGCGAAAAATCCATCAAAGGTGCAGAACTCACTTAGGAGCTCAGGTTCTGCATGTGCGGACCAAACCTCCGCGCCTGCGAAGGCGCACCTGCGCGTTTCCTTCTACTTCTGTGAAGCTTGCCCAACGCCCTCCTTTCCGCATCTGCGCCCCAGGCCTCGCACCTGCGGGCTCGCAGATGCGGCCAATACTTCGTACATGTGTATACTACGTAGACCAGAACTTCCTGCTCCTGCGGACTCCCCTTGCGCACCTGCGACTCCTGCTTCCGCAGGTGCGGAAATAGCAGTAGCAACAACTTCAGCTGCATTTTCCAACTTCGACAATTCCGTTAACCACCCAGAATCACCCCGAGGCCCTCGGGACCTTAATCAAAAATTCCAACTAGTCGTATATCAACATACAAACTTAGTCGAACCTTCGAATCACTCAAAACAACATCCAAACACCAAATTACCCTCGGATTCAAGCCTAAGAACTTCCAAATTTTCAAATTCGGCAACCGATGCCGAAACCAACCAAACCACATCCGAATGACCTCAAAATTTTCACACATGTCACAAATGACACTATGAACCTACTCCAACTTCCTAAATTCCATTCCGACCTCGATATCAAAATTTTCACTACCTACCAAAAATCTCCAAATTTCAAATTTCGCCAATTCAAGCCTAATTCTACCACGAACCTCCAAATTACATTCCGGGCACGCTCGTAAGTCCAAAATCACCTAACGAAGCTAATGGAACCGTCAGAATTAAATTCCAAGATCGTTTGCACATAAGTCAATATCTGGTTGACTTCTCCAACTTAAGCTACTACTTTAGAGACTAAGTATCTGAATCCACTCCGAAACCACTCCAGACCCGAACCAACTAACCCGATATAATATAATATAGCTGAAAAGCACAAAAGGAAGAAGAAATAGGGGAAACGGGGCTATGACTCTCGAAACGACCGGTCGGGTAGTTACATCCTCCCCCTCTTAAACAACCGTTCATCCTCGAACGGATCTAAAAATATACCTGGAGTCTAAAATAGGCATGGATATCTTCCCCGCATCTCCCGCTCGGTCTCCCAGGTGGCCTCCTCCACAGTCTGCCCTCTCCACTGCACCTTCACTGAAGCTATGTCCTTTGACCTCAACCTTTGAACCTGCCGATCCAAAATAGCCACCGGCTCCACCACATAAGTCATATCACCCTCCAACTGAACCGTGATGAAATCCAAAACATAGTAGGAATCTCCAATATACTTCCGGAGCATGGAAAAATGAAATACTGGGTGCACACTCGACAAGCTGGGTGGCAAGGCAAGCTTATAAACCACCTCCCCAATCCTCTGAAGCACCTCAAAAGGCCCAGTGAACCATGGGCTCAACTTGCCCCTCTTCCCAAACCTCATAACACCCTTCATGGGTGATACCTTTAGCAAAACCTTTTCCCCAACCATGAAAGATACATCACAGACCTTCCTATCCGCATAACTCTTCTGCCTAGACTGCGTCGTGCGAAGCCGCTCCTGAATTAATTTCACCTTATCTAATGCATCATGAACCAAGTCTGTACCCAAGAGCCTATCCTCACCCGGCTCAAACCATCCAACCGGAGATCTACACCTTCTCCCATATAAAGCCTCGTACGGAGCCATCTGAATACTCAACTGATAACTTTTGTTATATGCAAACTCCGTGAGTGGTAGAAACTTGTCCCATGAACCCCCAAAGTCAATGACACAAGCGCGAAACATGTCCTCCAATATCTGAATAGTGCGCTCAGACTGCCCGTCCATCTGAGGGTGAAAAGTTGTGCTCAACTCAACCTGAGTACCAAACTCTCGCTACACTGCCTCCAAAACTGCGATGTAAATTGAGTGCCCCTATATGAAATTATGGAAACTGGGACACTATGTAGGCGAACAATCTATAGGATGTAAATCTCAGCCAGCCGCTCTGAAGTGTAAGTAGTACCAACTGGAATAAAGTGAGCGGACTTGGTCAGCCGATCCACAATAACCCAAATAGCATCGAACTTCCTCGAAGTCTGTGGGACCCCAACTACAAAGTGCATGGTGATTCGCTCCCACTTCCCCTCCGGAATGTCTAATCTATGAAGCAAGCCACCCGGTCTCTGATGCTCATACTTAACTTGCTGACATTTGAAACACCGAGCTATAAACCCAACTATATCCTTCTTTATTCGCCTCAACTAATAGTGTTGTCTCAAATCCTGGTACATCTTCGCGGCACCCGGATGGATGGAATACCGCGAGCTGTGGGCCTCCCCAAGAATCAACTCCCGAAGCTCATCTACATTAGGCACACATATCCGGCCCTACATCATCAACACATCATCACTACCAATAGTCACAACTCTAGCATCACCTCGCCGGACTCTATCCTGAAGAACAAGAAAGTGAGGGTCATCATACTGATGCTCCCTAATACGGTCATAAAGAGAAGAATTGGAGACCATGCAAGCCAATACCCGACTATGCTCCGAAATATCCAATCTCACTAGTTGGACCTCTAAGGCCTGAACATCCAATGCCAAAGGTCTCTCTGCTGCTGGAAGATATGCTAAACTCCCCAAACTCTTCGCTCGGTGACTCAAAGCGTCGGCCACCACAATGGCCTTCCCCGGATGGTATAAAATAGTGATATCATAGTCCTTAAGAAGCTCCAACCATATCCGCTGATGCAAATTAAGATCTTTCTGCTTAAACAGATGCTGCAGACTCTGGTGATCAGTATAGATCTCACAATGAACCCCATACAAATAATGATGCCAAATCCTCAAGGCGTGAACAATGGATGCTAACTCAAGATCATGGACATGATAGTTCTTATCATGGGTATTCAACTGGCGCGGGTCATAGGCAATCACCCTACCCCCATTCATCAAAACACAACCAATGTATATCCTCAAGGCATTACAATACACGGTGTAAGAACCTGAAGTCGATGGCAGAACTAACACTGGAGCTGCGGTCAAAGTAGTCTTGGGCTTTTGAAAGCTCTCCTCACACTCGTCCGACCACCTAGATGGAGCACCATTTTGGGTCAATTTGGTTAAGGGCAAAGCAATAGATGAAAATCCCTCCACAAGGTGACGGTAATAACCTGTCAAACCAAGAAAGCTCCTAATATCTGTGGATGAGGACGGTCTAGGCCCGTTCTACACCGCCTCTATATTCTTCGGATCCACCTGAATACCCTCACTGGACACCACGTGCCCCAAGAATGCTACTGAACTGAGCCTAAAATCACACTTGGAGAACTTTGCTTACAACTTCTCCTCCCTCAATATCTGTAACACAATCTTCAAATACTGAGCGTGCTCCTCCTAGCTATGAGAGTACACCAGGATGTCATCAATGAATACAACAACGAATGAGTCCAAATAGGACTCGAATACATTGTTCATCAAATGCATGAATGATGTTGGGGCATTGGTCGGCCCAAACGAGATCACCAAGAACTCATAATGGCCATATCGGGTCTTGAAAGCTTTCTTAAGAATATATGAATCCTGAATCATCAGCTGGTGATACCCGGACCTCAAATCAATCTTGGAGAACACCCTCGCTCCCTAAAGCTGGTCAAATAAATCATCAATACGAGGCAAAGGATACTTGTTCTTGACTGTGACCTTGTTCAATTGCCTGTAATCAAAACACATTCTCATTGAGCCATCTTTTTTTCACAAATAGAACCGGTGCACCCCAAGTTGACACACTAAGCCGAATAAACCCCTTATCAAGGAGTTCTTGAAGTTGTTCTTTCAATTCCTTCAACTCCATCGGTGCCATATGATATGGTGGAATAGAAATGGGCTAAGTACCCGGTACCAAAGTCAATATCCTTGTCAGGCGGCATGCCCGACAGGTCTGCAGGAAACACATCCGTAAAATCACATACCAAAGGAACAAAATCAATGGTAGGAGTCTCTGCACCAACATCCCTCAAAAAATCCAAATAAGACAGGCAACCCTTCTCAACCATACGCTGAGCCTTCAAATATGAAATCACCCTACTGGGTACATAATCTATAGAACCTCTCCACTCAACCCTCGAAAATCTCTGCGTAACCAATGCCAGGATCTTTGCGTTACAATCTAGAACAGCATAACATGGAGACAACCAATCCATACCCAATACCACATCAAAATCAACCATACTGAGCAACAATAGATCCACTCGGGTCTCCAGACCCCCAATAGTCACCACACATGACCGATATACGCAGTCCATAACAATAATATCACCCACATGAGTAGATATATGCATAGATGAAACTAAAGACTCACGTGGCATATCCAGAAAATGGGCAAAATACGAGGAAACATATGAATACGTGGAACCAGGGTCAAATAATACTGAGGCATCTCTGTGACAAACTTAGACAATACCTATAATCACAGCATCTGAAGCAATAAAATCTGGTCTGGTAGAGAGGGCATAGAAACGGGCCTAACCACCCCCTTATTTGCCTCCCCCTCTCGGGCGACCCCTAGCTGACTGGGCTCCGCCCCTAGCTGACTGGGCTCCGTCCCTAGCTGGCTGAGCTTCTCCCCTAGCTGGCTGGGCGGGTGGTGGAGGAACTGGTGCTGGAGCTATCGGCTGAGTACTCTACTTTGGAGTCCCACCCAATAGCCTAGGGCAATCTCTCATAATGTGACCAAAATCTCTGCATTCGAAACAACCCCTTCTCTGACAAAACTACTGCTCCTGATGCCCAAAAGAACTACCTGAGGGTACCTGAGCGGGCGGTGCCTGATGAGAACTCTGCGCTAGTAGTGCACTGAATGATGATTGGCCCTATTGATGACGGTGAGAACCATGGCCAGATGATGCACCACGGTGAAATGGCCGAGCTATCTGAGCATGTCTGAAATAACGACCTCTACCGTGCTAGAACTGACTCGCAAAAGGAGCACTGCTGAATCCACCCTGACCACGAGGCCTCTTGGCCTCCCTCTCAACCCTCTCCTGACCGCAAACCACCTCAATCTGACAAGAAATGTCGACAACCTCATCATAGGTAGCACCATACACCCTCTCTCTAGTCATGAGCAACCATAGCTGAAAAGTGAGACCATGTATAAACCTCATGATCCTCTCCCTGTATATGGGAACTAACCAGATAGCATGACGGTACAACTCCGAGAATCGCATCTCATACTGCGTTACAGACATGTCGCCCTAGCGAAGCTGCTCAAAGTGTCTGCGCAGCTCCTCTCTGCGGGACTGAGGCATGAACTTCTCCAAAAGGACCACGGAGAATTGCTGCCAAGTAAGGGGTATTGCACCAATAGGCCTGCGCCTCTCGTAAGTCTCCCACCATCTGAGTGCAGCCCCAGAAAATTGATAAGTAGTGAATGAGACCCCACAAGTCTCCAGAATACCAGCAGTACGGAGTATCCTCTAACACTTGTCCAAGAAGTCCTGAGCATCCTCTCTCTCTGTGCCATTGAAGGGTGGTGGATGGAGTCTCCCAAACCTCTCCAACCTACGTTGATCATCCTCAGTCATAGAAGGAACTACATAATCCTGTGCAGTTGCAACCAGCTGGGCTGGTGGTGCCTCTGGTGTCTAAAGTCCTTGAACAACCTGTTCAGGTGTGCGAGCGACGGGATTCTGAGTGCCTCCCCCGGTATGAGAAGTGGTTGCGTCCGTCGACATAGAGACCGCCTGAGCACGGTCGGTACACGCTATCAGAATCTGAGCTAGAGCCTCCTGAAGGCCTGGAATCATAATAGTCACAGGTGGTGCCTGAGTTGGTGCATCAACAACTGGAACTTGATCCTTATCTGGGACAACTTGTGGATCTGCAAGTACTACCCCAACTGTTGAACGGGTTTCACCTTTTCCCCTACCACGGCCTCTACCACGGCCTTGGCCTCTCACGGCCCTAACTGGCAGTACTGGTGGCTGGCCTTCCTGACCGATATCACGAGTCCTCACCATATGTGAGAGAATGAAACAGTAGATGTTCAATTACTAGAATCAAAAAATTCGCACGACAAGAATTCAAGAATGTGGAATTTAACCTAAATGTTTTGCAGCCTCTCGAAGATAAGTACAGACTTCTCCGTACCGATCCGCAAGACTCTACAAAACCTGCTCATGACTCGTCCTATGTAACCTAGGATCTGATACCAATCTGTCCCATCCCAAACTAATCTTGTCGCGATGGCGCCTATCGTGGTACTAGGCAAGTACACCTTTCCAAGACTCTTTCAAAATTTTATCAGAAGTGAATTAAGACATTTAAAAATATCCAGAGTTGTTCAGAAATACTGGGTAAAGCCCAAATAAAAACATAAGTGTAGAAAAATAGCCTCACATCAGGGTGTCACTAAGTCATGAGAATCTAGATAACCAAACTAATACAACCAGTGTCTAAGTAACAATACAAGACAGAAAGAAATATATAGAAGGAGAGACAAGGCCCTACGGACGCTGGCAACTACCTTGTAGTCTCCGATACACGATCCTCCCGGACTCAACGACCTCCGTAATCAAACACACTTGGATCTACACATGAATTGTAGGGTGTAGTATGAGTACAGCCAACTCAGCAAGTAACAGAAATAAATAAGGAACTGAGAAGCAGTGACGAGCTATACAATATAGTTCATTTTTAAAAGTTTTTAGTAAAGAGTGAACATGCTTTCAAATCCTATGGTGTTAGTCAAAACAGTTCACGTTCATGTAAAACAGATATGGATCTTCCAGAAATCTCACAACAACATTAGATAACAACCAAGTGCAACAATAAATAAAACTGGTACAACCTCTCAAGGCAGCAGTCACTCAATCCATCTCAACCTCACACTCCATCAATGCACACTCTCAATAGGTACTTGTGCTCACTGGGGGTGTATAAACTCATGAGGGGCTCCTACAGCCCAAACGCTATAAGTACGGACAACTCACGTGCTATAATAGCATATCTGGATCCACACGGACAACTCACATGTTGCACGGACGACTCACGTGCCATAGTATAAACATAAGGATCCGCACGGACAACTCACATGATGCACGGACAACTCACGTGCCATAGAACAATACCTCACAACCAGGCCTTCAGCCTTACTCAGTCATGAACCTCTCTAGTCTTATAGCTCTTAATAAATAAAGGGAAAGCAGCCCAAATCAAAGTGTTACAGTATATCATCAAGGAAAAACAAATAACAGATACTGAGGTAAACATGTACAGGAAACACTATGACTAAGTGTAACTACCATGAGCAGGAATATAGCCTAAGCATGATTTCTAACATGAAAGGCAGTCAAGTTCTAGTAAAACAGGAATGCATATAAATACAAATAAAGGCTATTAGACCTCGCAACGTACATCCACGCCTGTCACCTAGCATGGGTGCCACCTCCAAACAGTCACATTATACCAAACTCCGGGTTTCATACCCTCAAGACCAGATTTAAAATTGTTACTTACCTCAACAGCGTAGAACTCCTACTCCAAAATGCTCTTACCCCTCGATTCGGTCTCCAAATACTCCGACTCTATTTACAATCAGTACAATACCATCAATTTATGCTAAAGGAATAAATTCCACAAGAAAAATACCAAATTAAACTCAAAACCCGAAATTGGCTCAACCCGGTCCCATATCTTGAAATCTGAAAAAATTTACAAAACTAGAAAGCTCATCCACTTGCAAGTCTAACCATACCAAATTCATTAAAATCCGACATTGTTTGGTCCTTCAAATCCTTAAATTACTTTCCAAAATTTTCAAGCCCTAACCCCCCATTTTCACTAATTACAATGATTAAACAACGGGAAATCACCATATATACAAGTATTAGAGCTCAAGAAACTTACCTCACTGATAGCCCTTGAATCACCCTTCAAAAATCACTACAAAAGCTCCAAAAACCGACTTGAAAATGGTGGAAATGAACCAAATTCGCGAAGGGTTCTATTTATGGTTTCTGCCCAGGTTTTTCGCACCTGCGGACAATTTCACTTCTACGCTACCGCACCTGCGGAAAATGCATCGTAGATGCGGAACTCACTTAGGAGCTCAGGTTCCACATCTGCGGCCCAAACCTCTACGCCTGTGAAGGCGCACCTGCGCGTTTCCTTCCGCTTCTGCGAAGCCTACCCAGCGCCCTACTTTCCGCATCTGTGCCCCATGCCTCGCAGATGCGGCCAATACTTCACACCTGCATATCCTGTGTAGCCCAGCACTGCCCGCTCTTGCGAACTCCCCTCGCACACCAGCGACCTTGCACCTGCGACTCCTTCTTCCGCTGGTGCGGAAATATCAGTAGCAGCAGCTTCAATTGCATTTTCCAACTTTGACAAATCTTTTAACCACCCGGAATCACCCTGAGGCCCTCGGGACCTCAACCAAAAATACCAACAAGTCGCATATCAATATACAAACTTAGTTGAACCTTCGAATCACTCAAAATAACATCCAAACACCAAATTACCCTCGGATTCAAGCCTAAGAACTTCTAAATTTCTAAATTCGGCAACCAATGCCAAAACCTACCAAACCACGTCCGAATGACCTCACATTTTGCACACACGTCACAAATGACACTACGAACCTACTCCAACTTCCGAAATTCCATTCTGACTGCGATATCAAATTTTCCACTACCGACCAAAAACTACCAAATTTCTAATTTCACCAATTTAAGCCTAATTCTACCACGAACCTCCAAATTACATTTTGGATGCACTCTTAAGTCCAAAATCACCTAACAAATCTAATGGAACCATCAAAATTAAATTCCGAGATCGTTTGCACATAAGTCAATATCCAGTTGACTTCTCCAACTTAAGCTTCTACTTTAGAGACTAAGTGTCTCAATCCACTCTGAAACTACTCCAGACCCAAACCAACTAATCCGGTATAACATAATATAGCTGAAAAGCACAAAAGGAAGTAGAAATGGGGGGAAACGGGGCTATGACTCTCTAAACGACCGGTCGGGTCGTTACACCGATGCTTTGAGTAGAAAGGGTGTGAGTATGGACAGTGTTGTGTATATTCCGTTTGGTGAGAGGCCATTAGCTGTGGATGTTCAGACTTTGGCTAATTAGTTGGTGAGTTTAGATGTTTTAGAACCCAGTCGGGTTCTGGCTTGTACAGTCACTCGATCTTATTTATATAAGCATATTCGAGGGCGAGAGTTTGATGATCCTTATTTACTTATCCTTAAGGACACAGTGCGGCACGATGATGCCAAACATGTTCTTGTGGGGGAAGATGGAGTTCTACGAAGGCAGGGTCGTATTTGTGTGCATAATGTTTACAAGCTTCGTGAATTAATCCTCGAAGAGGTACACAGTTCCAGGTATTCTATTCATCCAGGTACCGCCAAAATGTATCAACAATTAAGGCAACAATACTGGTGGAGGAGAATGAAAAAGGATATAGTTGCATATGTAGCTCGGTGTCTGAATTGTCAGCAAGTTAAGTACGAGCATCAGAGACCTGGTGGTTTGCTTCAGAAGTTAGAAATTCCTGAGTGGAAGTGGGAGCGTATCACTATGGATTTTGTTGTTGGGCTTCCACGGACTCAGAGAAAATTTGATGTAGTTTGGGTCATTGTGGACAGGTTGACCAAGTCAGCACATTTCATTCGAGTGGCAGTTACCTATTCTTCAGAGCGGTTAGCTGAAATATACATCCATGAGATTGTCCGCCTTCACGGTGTGCCCGTGTCTATTATTTCAGATCGAGGTACGCAATTTACCTCACACTTCTGGAGGGATGTACAACGTAAGTTAGGCATGCAGGTTGAGTTGAGTATAACATTTCATCCAAAAACAAATGGACAGTCAGAGTGCACCATTCAGATATTGGAAGAAATGCTTCAAGCTAGTGTTATAGACTTTGGAGGTTCTTGGGATCAATTCTTGCCACTTGTGGAGTTTGCTTATAATAATAGCTACCAGTCGAGCATTTAGATGGATCCATATGAGGCATTATACGGAAGGCGATGTCGTTCGCTAGTTGGCTGGTTTGAACCGAGAGAGGTTCGATTGTTGGGTACCGATTTGGTACAGGATGCCTTGGATACGGTCAAGATTATTCAGGATCGACTTCGCACGGCTCAGTCTAGGCAAAAGAGTTATGCCGACCGTAAAGTTCGTGATATTGCATTCATGGTTAGAGAAAGAATATTGCTTCTGATTTCACCTATGAAAGGTGTAATAAGGTTTGGAAGAAAGGGCAAGTTGAGCCCTAGGTATATTGGACCCTTGGAAATACTTGAAAGGGTGGGTGAAGTAGCTTGCACTACTACCTAGATTATCAGCAGTTCATCCGGTTTTTCACGTGTCTATGCTCCGAAAATATCATGGTGATCCGTCCCATGTGTTAGATTTTAGCTCAGTCCAGTTGGACAAGGATTTGACTTATGAGGAGGAGCCAGTAGCTATTCTAGCCTGGCAGGTCCGGTAGTTGAGATCTAAGAGTTACCCTTCAGTTCGGGTGCAATGGAGAGGTCAGCCGGTAGAAGCATCTACTTGGGAGTCCGAGTCGGACATGCGGAGTAAATATTCACACCTTTTCTCTAGCTCAGGTACTTTTTCTAACTTTGTTCGAGGACGAACGTTTGTTTTAGAGGTGGAGAATGTGATGACCCAAAGTGTCATATTTAGATTTATTAAGTAATTCTATGTACTAAGACCTCCAAAAGCATTATTTATCATTCCTCGACTTGCGTGCATAGTCCGTATAATTTTTCAAAAAGTTTTTATGTGAAAAATTGATTAAAATGTGAAATAGAGCTTTAAAACTCAATTGAGTTTACTTTGGTCAACATTTTGAGAAAATGGACTCGTATAAGTGTTTTGACAGTTCCGATAGGTCCGTATCGTGATTTGGGACTTGGGTGTATGTCTAGAATCGAATTTCGAGGTCCCTAGCCCGTGATATGGAATTTTGATGAAACATTAAAAGCTTGAAAGCTTAATGATTTTTAAGAATTTACTGATGTTGGTTTTATTGACACCGGGACCGTATTTTGGTTTCGGAATCCGATATAGGTCCATTATAATATTTATGACTTGTTTGCCAAATTTAGTGAGAAACGGAGTTGATTTGACGTGATTCAGACGTCCGGTTGTAAAATATAAGTTTTAAAGTTTTCTTGGAAATTTTATTCGATTTGGGGTTCAATTCGTAGTTCTTGGTGTTATTTTGGCGATTTGATCACGCGAGCAAGTTTGTATGACGTTCTAAGACTTGGGTGCATGTTTAGTTTGGAGCCTCGAGGGCTCGAGTTGGTTTTGGGTGAGTAACGGACATTTTTGGACTTGGGAAAAACTGCAGAAATATGCTTCTAGTATCCTTCTTCGCGTTCGCGAGAGGGGGCACGCGTTCGCGAAGAAGAAACTGGAGACAAGTTAAAATTATTTTTCGCGTTCGTGAAGAGGGGGCCGCGTTCGCGAAGGGAAGAGGTCAGTGTTCATCGCGAACGCATGGAAGCGTTCGCGTAGAAGGAATGAGGCAGAAGCTGAAGCACAAAATTTGTGATATGCGATCGCACAAGGTGGTTCGCGATCGCGGAAGGCTGAGAAGTTGTGCTTCGCGTTCGCATAAGCGCTTCCGCGTTCGTGTAGAATTAAGAATTTGGGTAGCCAAAATGTGCTTCGTGATCGCGAAGCCATTCCCGCAATCGCGAAGAGTAAAATGAATCTGGGCAAAAGTTGTTCTACGCGATCGCGAACGAATTTCCTCAATCGCGAACGAATTTCCGCAATCGCGATGAATAAAAATTTGTAAAATAGAACTTAAGTTCTAGAAATGGGGTTTAGATCCATTTACAACCATTTCCAATTTTTGAGTTCGGGTAAGGCGATTCTTGCGCAATTTTCATGGAAAAACATTGAGGTAAATGTTCCTTATCCTATATTGATTATAATTCATGATTCCATACTCATTTATATCATGAATCCGTGAATTTATGGAAGAAAAATCAGATTCTTATAAAATCTTTCAAAAAAAATTAAGATTTGAAGGTCCATTTGACATTAGAATTTGATAAATTTTGTATGGTTGGACTCGTATCGGAACGGGTGTTCGGATTTCGTAAGTTTTTCCGAGATTTGAGACGTGGGTCCCACTGTCGAATATTTAAATGAATTTCATATTTTATTCGGAAAATTATTAAATTCATATGGAATTAATTCCTATGATTCGTATTGAGTATATCGAATTGTTTGTGAATAGATTTGAAGTTTTTGGAGACAAATTTAAAAGGAAAAGTTGTGGTCGAGTAATTGATTGGAATTTGAAAAGCAAGGTAAGTGTCATGGTTAACCATGACTTGAGGGAATAGAACCCTTAAACTATTTGTTATGTGAAATGCATGTGAACGACGTATAGGCGAGGTGACGAGTGTCTATACGTCGTCAAATTAATTGTTTGCATAATTACTTGAATAATCATAAATCGTTTTAAATCATGAATTAATTATTATAAAAATTGTTTCTCTCCTATTCTTTGTCAAATATTAATTCTTGAATTCTTGCATTAATTGCTACATGCTATTTGAATTATGTGTCTTAATTGTTATTTGACATTTAGCATATTAAATATTAAACTGCCTATTTTCTCCTTAATTTCCATAAAAACTTGCTATTTGTCATTGTTTATTTCATAATTAAATCATAATTATTGTATGCTTGTTATCTTATAATTTTATATTAATTATTGCATTTATTGGGAAATTTCTTTTATAAGAATTGATTGAAGTGGATATATTGGAGAATCGGGTTGCACGCCGCAACAGACTTATTAAAAGTCCATATTGGAGGATCGGGTTGCACGCCGCAACAGACTTATTTAAAAGTCAATATTGGGGGATCGAATTGCACGCTGTAACAGACTTATTTAAAAGTCTATATATACTTGATTGAAATAAATATATAACAGACTTATTTAAAAGTTAATATTGGAGGATCAGATTGCACGCTGCAATAGACTTATTTAAAAGTCAATATTGGGGGATCGGATTGCACGCCGCAATAGACTTATTTAAAAATCAATATTGGGGGATCGGATTGCACGCCGCAATAGATTTATTTAAAAGTCAATATATATATACTTGATTAAAAATAATTATATGAGAGGATTGAAAGTGAATATATTGTGAGAGCGGGTTGCACGCTGCAACAAAATTGAATGTGAATATATTGTGAGAGCGGGTTGCATGCTGCAACAGAATTGATGGAAATGATAATTGGTTATGACTGCTGAATTGGTTTCAATTATTATAAATGAGTTACCTGATTTATTTCTATTATTGTTGTTGTTACTAATATTGTGTACAGGTAATGTAAGTGACCCGCCTTAGCCTCATCATTTTTTCGTCGAGGTTAGGCTTAGCACTTACTAGTACATGGGGTCGGTTGTACTGATACTACACTCTGCACTTTTTGTGCAGATTTTGGAGTTGCTCCCAGTGGCGTACCATAGACTTGCTCAGATTTCAGTTACTCAGAGGAGACTTGAGGTATAACTGCACGACGTCTGCAGTTCTGAAGTCCCCTTCTACTTAACTTTAGCTGTGTGTTTATTTCCAGACATCTTTACTTTATTTAGGCCTATAATGACCCGACCAGTCGTTTTGAGTATTTTAACCTTATTCCCATATTTACTGCTCAATTTATGCTTTATAGTTATTTTATGACTTACCAGATTAGTGGGTTCGGATCCGAAAAGAATTCGGAGTAAAATGAGACACTTAGTCTCATAATTAAAAATTTAAGTTAGAAAAGTGGACCCGATATGGACCCATGTGTAAACGACTCGGATTTTAATTTTGATGATTCCAATAGCTCAGTATGGTAATTTTGGACTTAGGATCGAGTCCGGAAAATTATTTGGAGGTCCGTAGTGGAATTTGGCTTGAAATGCCGAAAGTTAAATTTTTGGAAAGTTTGACCGGGGGTGATTTTTTGATATCGGGGTCGGAATCCGATTCTAAAAATTGGAATACCTCTATTATGTCATTTATGACTTGTATGCAAAATTTGAGGTCAATCGGACGTGATTTAATAGGTTCTGGAGTCATTTGTAGACATTAGAAATTTCAAAGTTTATTAGGCTTGAATTGTGGTGTAATTCATGGGTTTAGCATTGTTTGAGGCGATTTAAGGATTTGACTAAGTTTGTATGATATTTTAGGACTTGTTGGTATATTTGGTTGAGGTCCTCGGGTGAGTTTCGGATGGTTAACGGATCAAAATTTGAACTACAACAGCTGCTGCAATTTTCTTCTGTTGGAAATATCTTCTGCGAGAATCGAGCCCAGAAAATCGAGCCCAGATGCGAAGAGCCCAAATAAATCAAGCTCAGAATCAAGCCACGATCGAGCCCAGGGTTGAGGGCCACGATTGAAGGCAGGGTCGAAGACATGATCGAAGGACAGGGTCGAGGGCCAGGATCGAGGACCTCGATTGAAGGCCAAAATCGAGGAAAACCCGAGGCTGTCTGGGCAGAATTATAAAGCAGGGACTTCGACCCATTCGCCATTTTTGACAAATTGGAGCTTAAGGAGAGGCGATTTTGATAGATTTTCAAGGAAAACTTGAGGTAAATCCCTTGTGATCATTTCTACTCCATAATTTTGAATTATCATTGAATAATCCGACTAGATTACATGATTTTGAGGTGTAAATCGGAGATTGGAACTTAGAAATTTGGAAATAAGATTTGTAGATTTGAGGGTTGAGTTGAGGTCGTATTTTGGTAAAATTGGTATGAGTAGACTCGTGGTTGAATGGGCTTTCATATTTTGTAACTTTTGTCAGGTTCCGAGACGTGGGTCCCACGGGCGATTTTTGAGCTAAAATTCAGAGTTTTATGGAAAATTGTATTTTTCATATGGAGTTAATTCCAATAAATTTTATTGACTGAAACGAATTGTTTGTGACTAGATTCGAGGCATTCGGAGGCCGATTTGCGAGGCAAAGGCATAGCAGAGTGAAGAATTTCACGCTCTAAGGTAAGTAAAAGTTATAAATCTGGTCCTGAGTGTATGAAACCCCGAATTTTGTGTCATGTGATTATTTTGGAGGTGACGCGTATGCTAGGTGACGGGCGTGTGGGCGTGCACCGAGGGGATTGTGACTTGGTCCGTCCCGTGAAACTGTAAGTTGAATAACTTGTTGTTAGCTATATGCTCTATATGTGTTGAAGAAATTTGACTGTAAATCATGTTAGAAATCATGCTTAGGCTATGTGATAGTATTGTTGGGACCCACAGAGATCACGTACTTATTGAATTATTTGTTAATTGCTATCTTGTGATCAGTCATGATTTTACTTGCGTATCATACCTTAGTCTTTCTTGATATTTGTTGATGCATTATGTTATCTTTGTTTGGGTTGATCTTTGTGATTTTTGAGAGCCCGAGAGACTAGAGAGGTTGAGGACTGAGTAAGGCCGAGGGTCTGTCGGCGAGGTAAGGATATTATGGCACGTGAGTTGTCCGTGCAGGATATTATAGCACGTGAGTTGTCTGTGCATCACGTGATTTGTCCGTGTAGATTATGGCGCTTGGGTTGTAGGATCCCCTCCGGAGTCTGTACACCCCCAGTGAGCGCGGGTACCCATTGGGTATAAGTGTTGAGGGTTGAGAGCCGAGTGGTTGAGCTGTTGTGATGTGTTGAGTGACTGTCGCCTGAGAGGATGTACTTGTTTTGCATTTGTTATTGCACTTGATAGCTATCTATCATTGTTGTGAAATCTCTGAAAGATTTTATATCCGGATTACATGAAATTGAACTATATAAAATTGATTTGACTTAAACTGCCGTATTTGAAAGCATGCATATTCTTTGATGGAATTACTGAAAGTGAACTATAACTGTGTAGCTCGTCATTATCTTCAGTTCCTTAGTTATTATTGTTACTTGCTGAGTTGGTTGTACTCATACTACACCATGCACTTCGTGTGCAGATCCAGGTATTCCCGGACTGTCACGACCCAAATCCAACTAGTTATGATGGCACCTAACCCAACCCGTTAGGTAAGCCAATTACCAACTATCCAATTTCAATAATAATTATTAAAGCAATTTCAGTGAATAAAGGTCTTAATCTTATGCAATCTCCAAGAACTAGTAGTACAAATCATGAGCTTCTAAGAATAGAGTATACAAAGCGAAAATGAAATAAATACATAATCTATTTGAATAATACATAAACAGAGCTTTTATAAATCTAAGGCTACCCTGAGCAAGAGGCAGCTACAACAGGAATGCCGGTACATCTTCAAATCCCTCAACCATCGATCACATCAACAACAACAGCCAACATAGGCACGAAATGTGCAGAAGTGTAGTATCAGTACAACCGACCCCATGTACTAAGTAAGTAACAAACCTAGATGTAGATTGAAAGTAGTGACGAGCTTCTACCAAGGTCGGGTCCACAACCAATAGTCCACAACAACATAAAGCAAATAATATCAGAAGTAACTCAGAGATAAAATGCTCATCCAAATCATGATTTCGAAAAAATAATAGTTCTTCCTTTCAAATACATTAGTGAAAACCTAAATCGTTTGCCGAAGTGGCCAAAAATATGAATATTTTGAAAACAATAATTTCTCCCAAAAATCTTTTCAATAATAAATAAGATGTTTTATTTTCCTTTCGGATAACCCGTGTAAAACAAATGCATCACTATGTCCATCTGTAAAAATGTGTGAGAAATCATGAATGATGTGATGTTGTACAGCATGAGGAAAATACATCTCTATGCATGTATGTCATGTGTGCATTTCAATGCGATGTAACTCAGTGATAAAATCATAAACAGCCCTTGGGGCTTACCTCACAATCACTTGTAAACAACCCCTCAAGCATACCTCATAATCACTTGTAAACAGCCCATCGGGCATACCTCACAATCACTCATGCCTCTCAGTCACTCATCACTCGGCACTCGCACTCGGTAGGTACATGCGCTCAATAGGGGTGTGTACAGACTCCGGAGGGGCTCCTTCAGCCCAGGCGCTATAATCTGCACGGACAACTCACGTGCTATAATATCATATCAGAATCTGCACGGACAACTCATGTGCCATACTAAGCCAATAAAGCCTGCTGCAGGCGGGCAGCCCCAATCCATATAATAGTAATAATATATATAAAGCTAACATGGCATGTTGCGGCGTGCATCCCGATCCCATAATAATCCTCACAATCAAGCCATCGGCCTTACTCAGTCATCAATCTCTCCAGTCTCTCAGGCTCACAATGTCATGAAAATAGCCCAAAATGATGATATGATGTATCAATGAATATCAACAGAGACTGAGATATGCTATGTAATGAAATGAACATGACTGAGTATGAATTTTCAATGTAAAACAAATAATTCATAACAATATGACCTTCCTGGGTCCCCAAATACTGGCACATAGCCTCAACATAATTTTTAATATGCTTTTTAGCCTCAATTTCTTTAACACATAAAACCGCATGGAGAATGCCAAGATTATTTAACTACAAAATTCCACAGAGCCAATTATGTCACAATTTCTATAGTGCACGCTCACACGCCCGTCACCTAGCATGTGCGTCACCTCCCAACAATTCACAAAATACATATATTCAGGGTTCATACCCTCAACTCCAAGATTAGAAGAGTTACTTACCTTGAACAAGCCGAATCCAATGTCGAGCAAGCTAAACAATGCTCCAGAAATCCCATTATGCGCGTATCAACTCCCGAATGGCTCGAATCTACCACAATTAATTTGATTCTGTCCACACAATTTATAGGAATTAATTCCATATCAAAATACTAATATTTTCCACAAAATCCGAAATTTCGCCTCAAAAATCACCTGTGGGGCCCACATCTCAAAATATGACGAAACTCACAAAATACAATAACCCATCCAATTACAAGTTCAACCATACTTATTTCACTCAAATCCGACTCCAAATCAGTATTCAAACTTGAAAAATTCATTTTGTGACGTTATAGAAATTTCCTTCTATATCTCTTGAAGATTCAATAATCTTACACCAAAAGTGAAGATTCATTCATGGAATATAATCACAAGGGAGTTAAGAACACTTACCCCAAGTTGTATGGAAAATTTCCTCTCCAAAATCGCCCAACCCGAGCTCCAAAATCCAAAAATGGGTGGAAAATGTCGAACCCTCGAACTTAAAGGATTCTGCCCAGTCAATCCGTACCTGCGGACAAGATTTGCGCACATGCGCCCCCGCTTGTGCAAGCAAAATGTCGCATGTGCGAACTTCACTTTCCTGCCCAGTTTACGCACCTGTGAGGAAACCATCGCATTTGCGAGGCCGTATCTGCGGTAATGACATCGCAGGTGCGAAAATCCTCAGCTTCCAGCCATCTCGCTTATGCGCGCAACCTTCAGCATCTGCGCTCACGCATGTGCGGATTTTTCCCTCGCACCTGCGACAAATGACTCAGAGTCCCTGCCCGCATCTCCACTGTCCAGGCTCACTTCTGCGAGCTCGCACCTACGATGGAATTTCCGCATGTGCGATTGCATCAGATGGCAGAAACTTCTTCTTTTTCTTAAGTCCAAATTTGGCTCGTTAACCATCCGAAACTCACCTGAGCCCCTCGGGACCCCATCCGAACATACCAACAAGCCCCATAACATAACACGGACCTACTCGAGACCTCAAAATACACATAACAACATCGAAATGACGAATCACACCTCAATTGGAAATTATTGAACTAAGAAACTTCAAATTCTATATCTTGTGCCGAAACACATCAAATCAATCCAAATTGACTTCAAATTTTGCACACAAGTCACATTTCACATTACAAACCTATTCCAATTTCCAGAATCGGATTTTGACCCTGATATCAAAAGGTCAACCCCCGATCAAACTTCCCAAAAATTCATCTTTCGGCATTTCAAGCCTAATTCCACTACGGACCTCCAAATAATTTTCCGGACTCGATCCTAAGTCCAAAATCACCATACGGAGCTATTGGAATCATCAAAATTCGAATTCGATGTCGTTTACACATAAGTCCACATCAGGATGAATATTTTAACTTAAGCTTTAAACCTTGGAACTAAGTGTTCCAATTCATTCCAAAACCTCACTGGACCCCAACCAATTACCCTGGCAATTCACACAACAACTATAAAGTACAATTTGAGCAGTAAATGGGGAAACGAGATTGTAATACTCAATATGATCGGTCGGGTCGTTACATTCTCCCCCACTTAAACATACGTTCATCCTCGAACGTGCCAAGAGTTGTTTTCAAGCTATCAAATCACTATTCCATCTTGCCACACACGTAGCCGGGGGTGAACTCATGTCACCCTATTCCATATAAGATTGACAACACAATACAGTTGATATCATTGATTTAACTTTAGCCCATAAACCTTGGAATTTAATTTCCAACCTTTAGAATTTTTTCAAGACACGGATCTTACATTTACCCACTGTATGAGTTTGAACAAGTTGTATCAAGCCATAACCATAACCATAACCACGAACATAATCACCTAACATATTACACAACTCGCATGCTCATAGCACCATTCTTGACCACAGTGACTAGTCCAAAACCAACCAAATACTAGTATTAAACATATATCGAACCAAACCTCATCCCAAAACCTTCGTACACTGTTGATAATAAAAGAAACATGTGAAATTGCATGACCACTAACCATATCAACAAGTCACGCATATCTCTCTCCCCAACCAGAACCATAATCACTTTCTAAGCCGACTCTCAATATTATACTCCCGAATATACCGAAATTAAACCTGATAGTACCCATTCCAGGTCCAATGACCTTATATTACTAAACAGCAATGTTCTACAGACATACCGCACCATTTGTGCACATAACCAATGAATCACAACTCCTCGTAGCATAAATGTGTAACTCACAGATCATTTTAGAACACGAATAAGTTCAACATCAACCGAAAGACACATCCTTCAACAATAGCAGTATGGAGCCAACCATTCCGGCTCAGTGTAGAATACACATCCTAATTGGGCCTATCAATGGACCCACAAATAGATAAAAATCCCTCCGAAAATCCATAATGACTGAATCATAATACATTCTATCATCTGGCTAGCTCTGACCACAACTTCACAGTCCACAACCATGAAACAATCCGCTCCTAAGACCTCTGAATCTCCAAATCCATAGAACACACGCACCACCATTTCTGGTCGCATCTCCACCGCCCGTATGTCTAACACACCTCTCATACATGATCATCCCATGAGGAATATTTCTAAAATTCTTCTGTGCCACATGGAAAAAATTTGGACATCAGCACTCGATCAAGCAGGAAAATGCATCCCACACGACACAATGCATATATCTTGCCCTTATGTGAAAAGCATAAGAATCTTATTATCAACTTGAGTCACCAATAATTTACATACCCACTTTTATCTTGCTTCTTTCCAGGAGAAAATCACAATACACAACATTTTTTCCCATATCGGTAGAAAAGTATCCGGCTCAAACCATCCAAAGTACTTTGGAATCCATTTGCACATAATCAAACCCTTAGAACTAAATTCCTCTAACTCGACCAAGCCTCACAGGTCGCCAAACCCAAGAATATTGCCGCCAAAACATCTGCAAAGTATTACCACATCGTAATTACCCAAAGGACTGATCCTACCATTACCATACTGGTCCATTCTACTACCCAGTTGTCCTATTTTCTCCGAGTCCCTTCCGAATTTGTCTTCAGATTGATACTTCTCCTTGCTAAAACACCAATATCTTTAACCACAACTCACCCCACGAACCCTAGCATAGAACCACAGCGTGCTATGGCCCTTAAGCAACTGTATTATTCTTACCTTCCTTATACTAAAATGTAGAATCCCTGGTCATACAGAACTTTTGTAAGTCCAGGCACCATCAAATGCAAATCTCAGGTTTTATCCATACACAAGTCCAAAGAAATTCTCAATTGCTATATAAAATTCTCAAACCCACTAGAATTTTACCCTCGGGCAACGGGCAGCTCACAATATTAGGGTTCTCGTTCCATGGTTCCGGCACCAGATGCTACACCACCTGCTCAGCCAGCCAGAGGCAGGGGTCAAGCAACCAGAGGTAGAGGCCAGACAGTTAGAGGTGGAGGTCAGGCCGTTAAAGGTAGAGACCAGCCAGCTAGAGGCCATCTCATAGACGTAGTTCAGGGTGGTAGGGCCCAGCCCCGGTGTTATGCTTTCCCAGCTAGACCTGAGGCTGAGTCGTCTGACACTGTTATCACAGTCACTGTTTCAGTTCTATTTGATCCGGGGTCTACTTACTCCTATGTGTCATCCTATTTTGCTCCATATTTGGTTATGCCTTATGATTCTTTGAATGCTCATGTGTATGTGTCCACGCCAATGGGGGATGCTATTGTTGTAGATTGTGTTTATCGTTCGTGTGTGGTCATCATTAGGAGTCTTGACACTCGTGTAGATCTTCTACTTCTCGACATGGTTGATTTTGATATCATACTGAGTATGGATTGGTTGTCACCTTATCATGCTATATTAGATTGTCACACCAAGACGGTGACCTTAGCCTTGAAAGGGTTGCCCTGATTAGAGTGGAGAGGGAATCTTGGCCATTCTGCCAGCGGGGTTATCTCTTATGTGAAGGCTCGGCATATGGTTGAGAAGGGGTGTCTAGCTTATTTGGCTTATGTCCGCGATTCTATTGCGGAGGTTCCTTCCAAGGATTCAGTGTCGGTTGTTCGTGCGTTTTAAGAAGTGTTTCTTTTTGACCTACCGGGGATGCCACCCGACAAGAATATTGATTTCTGTATTGATTTGGCTCCGAGCACTCAGCCCATTTCCATTCTACCATACCGCATGGCCCGCCAGAGTTGAAAGAATTGAAGGAGAAGTAGCAAGATTTACTTGATAAGGGCTTCATTAGACTTAGTGTCTTGTCCTGGGGTGCACCTGTGTTGTTTGTGAAGAAGAAAGATGGATCGATGAGAATGTGTATAGATTATCGACAGTTGAACAAAGTCACTATCAAAAAAAAGTATCCATTGTCGAGGATTGATGATTTATTTGATTAGCTTCAGGGTGCCCAGGTGTTTTCGAAGATTGATTTGAGATCTGGCTACCATCAGTTGAGGATTAGGGCATCCGATGTCCCTAAGATAGCTTTTCAGACTAGGTACGGGCATTTCAAGTTTCTAGTGATGTCATTTGGGCTGACAAATGCCCCAGCGGCATTCATGGATTTGATGAACCGGGTGTTCAAACCCTACTTGGATTCCTTTATGGTTGTGTTTATTGATGATATCTTGATCTACTCCCACAGTCGAGAGGAGCATGAGCAGCACCTTCGGATCGTTCTTCAGACTCTGAAAGACAATCAGTTATATGCTAAGTTCTCAAAATGCGAGTTTTGGTTGAGTTCAGTTGCTTTATTGGGTCACTTTGTATCAGCAGAGGGTATTTAGGTGGATCCTAAGAAGATTGAGGCAGTTCAAAACTGGCCTAGACCCACATCAGCTACATAGATCCGTAGTTTCCTGGGTTTGAAGGGTTATTACTGTCGATTTGTGGAGGGGTTTTCATCCATAGCAGCCCCGTTGACCAGATTGACCCAGAAGGGTACCCTGTTCAGGTGGTCAGACGAGTGTGAAGCGAGCTTTCATAAGCTCAAGACATCTTTGACTACGACACCGGTATTGGTGTTACCCACAGGTTCAAGATCTTATACAGTGTATTGTGACGCATCTCATATTGGTATGGGTGCGTGTTGATGCAGGGTGGCAAGGTTATTGCATATGCTTCACTGCAATTGAAGGTTCACGAGAAGAATTACCATGTTCATGATCTAGAGCTGGCAGCCATTGTTCACGCGCTGAAGATTTGGAGGCACTATCTTTACAGCGTGCCATGTGAGGTATTCACGGATCATCAGAGCTTGCAGTATTTGTTCAAGCAGAAGGAACTCAATTTGAGGCAGAGGAGGTGGCTAGAGCTATTGAAAGACTATGATATCACTATATTGTACCATCCGGGAAAGGCCAATGCAATGAGTAGAAAAGCAGTAAGTATGGGCAGCCTTGCTTATATTCCAGTTGGTAAGAGACCACTAGCATTGGATGTTCATTCCCCAGCCAACCAATTCGTGAGGTTAGATGTTTCTGAGCCTAGTCGTGTCCTAGCTTGTATAGTTTCTCGGCATTCTTTATTTGAGCGCATTAGAGATTGGCAGGATGACGATCCTCACTTACTTGTCCTTAGAGGCACAGTGCGTCACGGTGGTGCCAAGCAGGTTACTGTTGGAGATGACGGAGCTTTAAGGATGTAGGGTCGTATTTGTGTGCCTAATGTGAATGGGCTTCGTGAGTTGATCCTTGAGGAGGCTCACAGTTCTCGGTATTCTATTCACTTGGGCGCTGCCAAGATGTAGCAGGACCTGCGGCAGCATTATTGGTGGAGGAGGATGAAGAAATATATAGTTGCTTACGTGGCTCGGTGCTTGAATTATCAGTAGGTGAAATATGAGCATCAGAGACCCGGTGGTTTGCTTCAGTAGATGGAGATTCCTGAGTGGAAGTGGGAGCGTATCACTATAGACTTTGTTGTTGGACTCCCATGGACTTAGAGGAAGTTCTACGTCATGTGGGTTATTATGGATAGGTTGACTAAGTCAGCACACTTCATTCCTGTGGCAATTACCTATTCCTCGGAGCGGTTAGTAGAGATTTATATTCGGGAAATCGTCCATCTTCATGGTATGCCCGTGTCTATCATTTCTGATCGAGGTACGTAGTTTACCTTGCACTTTTGGAGGGCAGTACAACGTGAGTTGGGTACGCGGGTTGAGTTGAGCACAGCATTCCATCCTAAGACCGACGGACAGTCCGAGCGTACTATTCAGATCTTGGAGGATATGCTCGGCGTTTGTGTCATAGACTTTGGAGGTTCTTGGGATAAGTTCTTTCCCCTTACAGAGTTCGCCTACAACAACAATTACCAGTTGAGCATTCAGATGGCTCCCTATGAGGCATTGTATGGTAGGCGGTTCCGGTCGCCAGTTGGGTGGTTCGAGCAGGGAGAGGCTCGGTTTTTGGGCACAGACTTAGTACAGGATGCCTTGGATAAGGTTAAGGTTATTCGGGATCGACTTCGCATAGCTCAATCCAGGCAGAAGAGTTATGCTGATTGCAGAGTTCGTGATGTTGTATTCATGGTCGGAGAGAGAGTGTTGCTTCGGGTATCACCCATGAAGGGTGTAATGAGGTTCGGAAAGAAGGGCAAGTTGAGCCTTAGGTATATCGGACCTTTTGAGATTCTAGAGAGGGTAGTAGAGGTGTCTTACAGGCTTGCGTTGCCACCTAGTTTAGCAGTTGTTCATCCGGTGTTCCATGTGTCCATGCTTCGAAAGTATCACGGTGATCCATCCTATGTGTTAGGTTTCAGCTTTGTCCTGTTGGACAAGGATTTGACTTACGAGGAGGAGTTGGTGGCTATTCTAGCCTAGCAAGTTCGCCAGTTGAGATCAAAGAGTTACCCTTCAGTTAGAGTGTAGTGGAGAGGTCATCCTGTTGAGGCAGCTACTTGGGAGTCCAAGTCCGATATGCGGGGTAGATATCCCCACCTTTTCACTAGCCCAGGTACTTTTCTATGTCCGTTCGAGGACGAACGGTTATTTTAGAGGTGGAGAATGTGATGACCCAAAAGGTCATCTTATGTTTTACAACTCGATTCTGCGCTTTGAAGCCCTAAAAATCTCATTTTTACCCTCATCGATTTACGTGTGTAGTCCGGGCATGTTTTCGGAAAGCTTTTATGTTGAAAATTAATGAAAATAACTAAAGTTGATTTTAGTTGACTTCGGTCAACATTTTTGGTAAACAGACCCGGATCTGTGTTTTGACGATCCCGGTGGGTCCGTATCGAATTATGGGACATGGGCGTAAGCCCGAAATCGAATTCGGGGGTCCCTAGCTTGAGTTATGAATTTTTGAAAAAAAATTAAAAGTCTGAACATTAATTATTTTTAAGAATTATTGATGTTTGTCATTGTAAGTAACGGGTCCGTATTTTGGTAACTTTCGAATATTGAATCAAGGTTGAGGTTACATTGTGCTATTGCTTATGGGTAAAATACTAGTTTCTTTGCGATACTTCTATCTATCCGATGTTATGATTATGTGATTTGTGAGGAGGAGTGTAAAGCACGAAGGGTGATATCGTGCATGCATTATTTATATTGTGAGAAAGAGTGTAAAGCACGAAGGGTGATGTCGTGCCGTGATATGTGAGTGTTAATGCACTAAGGGTGATGTCGTGCCATGATTTGTGAGTGATAAAGCACGAAGGGTGATGCCGTGCATATTATGAGAGGTTTAATGCACGAAGGGTGATGTCGTGTCGTTCTATTTATTTATTTGGTGAGGTTGAGAGTAAAAGCACGAAGGGTAATGTCGTGCAGTTTTCCTTTGCTATTTTATTTGCTCAATTCATTTAAGGATTTTTGGTTTAATTCTGTCTTTTCATTATTCTCACTCTTTATATTGTATTCCCCCACTGTATGTCCCCTTCCCATTATTTCTGCGTTATTTCTTTATTTACTGTTGTTTCCACTAGCATTATTATATTGTTCAGGTTATATGTGGGTGTCTTGTCCTAGCGTCGTCACTACTTCGCTGAGGTTAGACTTGACACTTACCAGTATATGGGGTCGGTTGTACTGATGCTGCACTCTGCACTTTCTGTGCAAATTTTGGTACCGGCTCAGGTTGATCGAGATTTTGCTATTGGTCCGTTGTCCGGAGACTCAAGGTAGATCTGTCAGCGTTCACAGACCTTGAAGTCCCCATCTATATTTTATGTCTTGCTATTTTCTTTCATTCAGACAGTTGTATTTCTTTCAAACTATTACTTGTAGTAAATTCTAGAATGCACGTGAATTGTGACTCCGGATCCGGGTGGTAGTAATTAATACAGTTTTATAATAATCCGCTCTTATTATATTTCATCTTAGTTAATTATTGTTATTTGTTGAATGGAAATAAGGAGTTGGTTTAATGATTCTCTAACGTTGGCTTGCCTAGCAAGTGAAATATTAGGAGCGCCTTAACGGTCCCGTCGGTGGGAAATTTCGGGTCGTGACACCATACCAGTTTCACTCAAATCCGACTCTGAATCGATACCGAAATCTCAAAAACTCATTTCTATGAGATTTCTAAAATTTCCCAAATTTCAATTTCAAAACACAAATTTATGGTGAAAACAATGATATACTTGTATATGTAGACCAAATCCGAGTTAGAATCACTTATCCCCAATGTTTTTCCTTGAATATCTGTCAAAAGTCGTCTCTGCTCAAGCTCAAGTTCGTCAAAAATGGCAAATGGGATGAATGCCTTCTTTTATAAACTGCCTAGGCAGCATTCGGAATTGGGCCTCGATTGTGGCCCTCGAGCCTAGGCTTCGATCATGGCCTAAAGCCTAAGACTCGACCATGGCCACGAGCCTAAGACTCGATCATGGCCTCGATCATGGCATCGATCATGTGCCTTCGATCGTAACCCTCGATCTTGGGTCTTGATCCTGGCTCTTGAGCCTTGCCTTCGATCATGGCCCTCGCACTGGACCTTCGATAATGGGCCTCGAGTTGGACCTTCGATCGTGGCTTCGATACACAAGCTCGAGCCTGAGCCTCGTAAACCTAGGCTCAAAATATGGGCTCGATCACAACCCAGAATGTCCAACAGAAGAGGAAATATTACAGCAGCTTTTTAAGTCCAACTTTTGATCTGTTAACCATCCGAAACTCACCCGAGGCCCTCGGGACCTCAACCAAATATACTAACAAGTCCTAAAACATCATACGAACTTATTTGAAATCTCAAATCACATAAAACAACGCTAAAATCACGAATCATGCTCCAATTCAAGCTTAATGAAACTTAGAATTTCCAACTTCTACATTTGATGTCGAAACCTATCAAATCAAGTCCGATTGATCTCAAATTTTGTATACAAGTCATAAATGACATAACGGAGCTATAAAAATTTTCGGAACTGGATTCCGACCCCGATATCAAAAAGTCAACTCCACGGTCAAAGTTCCAAACTTTAAATTCTTATTTAATCCATTTCAAGCCTAATTTAACTACGAATTTTCAAATAAAATTCCGAACACGCTCCTGTCATGACCCAAAATCCCACCACATGCATTGTGATGGCACCTAGTCACCTAGTCTCTAAGACTAGATAAGTCGATTTCAAATACATTTTGAAGCCTTTTTTTTAATTAAATAAGTAATCAAAACTAACAGCAGAACAATTAAAAATATACAAATTCACAAGACTGGTAGTACTGAGTCACGAACTCTAGCTGAATACATGAAATGATCACGAGGACCAAATATACAATATTGTTTGATTAAAAATTAACAGTACAATTAATTGAACAGACTCCAAGGGACTGCGACGACCAAGCAGCTCTACCTTGAATCTTTTGCGATCACACTCTAACTCTGTCCGGGTTCGATACCTCCAATACATGAAGTAAACTGAGGGCCTCTATCTGATATGATGGAAATTTGCACGCCGTGCAACCGAACTATCTCCTGAATATATATCTGGGCTAACCTCTCTGAAGTATACGTAGTCACAATAGGAATAAAGTGTGCTGATTTGGTCAACCTGTCGACAATGACCCAAACTGCATCAAACTACCGCAAGGTCCGCGGCAACCCAACTACAAAGTCCATAGTGATGCGTTCCTATTTCCACTCTGGTATAGTCATCTGCTGAAGTAAGCTGTCTGGCCTTTGGTACTCATATTTAACTTGCTGACAATTTAGACACTTAGCTGCATACTCAACTATGTCATTTTTCATTCGTCTTCACCAAAAATGTTGCCTCAAATCACGATACATCTTCGTAGCACCTGGATGAATAGAATACTGGGAACTGTGTGCTTCCTCTAGGATCTTTTTCCTTAGTCCATCCACATTAGGAACACATATACGATCCTGGAGTCGCAGAACACAATTCGTGCCAATAGTAACTTCCTTGGCACCACCCCGTAGTACCGTTTCTCGAAGAACCATTAAGTGTGGACCATCATACTAGCGAGCCCTAATCTGTTCAAATAGTGAAGACTGAGCTACAACACATGCAAGAACTCGGCTGGGCTCTGAATATCCAGTCGCACAAGTCTATTGGCCAAGGACTGAATATCTGAAGCCAATGGCCTAACTGAAATGATAGCCAAACTACCCATACTCTCCGCCTTTCTACTCAAGGCGTCTGCAACCACATTTGCTTTGCCCGAATGATACAGGATAGTAATATCATAGTCTTTTAGTAACTCAAGCCATCTGCACTATCTCAAATTTAGGTCCCTCTGCTTGAACAAATGTTGCAAGTTATGATGGTCAGTGTAAACCTCACAAGACACCCCATAAAGATAATGCCTCCAAATATTCAGAGCGTGAACAACCATATCTGGGCTCGATCGCAGCCCATAATGTCCAACAAAAGAGGAAAAATTGCAGCAGCTTTTTAAGTCCAACTTTTGATCTGTTAACCATCCGAAACTCACTTGAGGCCCTCGGGACCTCAACCAAATATACCAACTAGTCCTAAAACATCATACGAACTTATTTGAAATCTCAAATCATATAAAACGACGCTAAAATCATGAATCATGCTCCAATTCAAGTTTAATGAGACTTAGAATTTCCAACTTCTACATTTAATATCGAAACCTATCAAATGAAGTTCGATTGATCTCAAATTTTGCACACAAGTCATAAATGACATAACGGAGCTATGAAAATTTTTGGAACTGGATTCTGACCCCGATATCAAAAAGTCAACTCCCCTGTCAAACTTCCCAACTTTAAATTCCTATTTAAGTCATTTCAAACCTAATTTAACTACGAATTTCCAAATAAAATTTCGAACATGCTCCTAAGTCCAAAATCACCATATGGAGCTGTTGGAATCGTCAAAATTCTATTCTGGGGTCGTTTTCTCAAAATGTTGACCGAAGTCAAACTTGGCCTTTTAAAGCCAACTTAAGGAACCAAGTTTTCGATTTCAACCCAAACACTTCCAAATCCCGAACCAACCATCCCCGCAAGTCATAAATCATTAAAAGCACATACAGAAAATTTTATTTTAAGGAACAGGGTTCTAAAAGTTAAAATGCCCGATTGGATCATTACATTATGCATATATAAAAATTGATCGTTCAACAAACATGTAGGACTCCCATAAAATAATAGGCATTGTGAAATTAAGTGTAAGAAATACTCTACCTTTCTAAGGGGTCCTACTCCTATATGCTCAAATCCATCTAAAAAGCACAAAGACGGGTATTAGTGATGAAAGAAATTAATATGAAGTGACAAGTGTCGGTGAACGACCGGCGATGCGATATAGGTAATTTGAAGCTTATACTAGTTATACAAAATGCAAGGACGGATCAATGTGTTACTAGTTATGAGTTCATATGAACGGATTAACCCATTAGTTTTTGTTCAAAGAAAAATTACAAAATTATCAATAAATATTTGACAGTAAACTCTAATATCATTATAATCTTAATTTGAAGTTATTGTAGGAAACCATAAACCTTAAATCCTGAATCCTTCTCAAGCTAAATCGGCATGGACATGGAAATTATGTTCACGCTGAAATGTCTTACGGTTATGCACGCGGTTAGAATCCTATACTGGTTGAAGGTATGAAGTGTCATCTATATATATGATAATATTGAACAATACTCAGCTCCGACTTTTGGACTTGAACTATGTTCGAGGTTCATTTTCTCAATACATGTTTAAGTGAAACAAAATAGTAAGTATTTGTATACTTTCCAAACAACAATTAAACAAAATATCCTTTTTTTTAAAACTTGAATTTCACATATGAAACCAACATGGGATACGCATAACAGTACCTGAAAACATTCAATGGTGTGTCTAACAAAGTATCACCAAGCAATAAGATTTTACTATACCAAAAACACTCTGCAATATCTTTTACATCATGTAACAGAACAAATGTCCTGACCAAAATATTTCATGACAAAAACAATAAAGAAACATAGAAAACTAAATATTCTGACCTCTAAACCTATAAAAGAACGATTCAAATGAACTATACCTTATCTATACACATTATAACCGACGAATAACTTATTTTCTTAAATATACATAAGCTCGTAAGAACTTGGAAATTTAGAGGAAAAACTGTCAAACTTCACCGCTCAAACACATCCAACTTCAAGTTTTTCGCCGTTAACCTCAGCGAAACTGTGGAAACACGTCTTAGCTCGAACATGTTATCTTCTTTTCAGTTGCTTTTAGGATACCATCACCTGTTTTTCAATGCTTGCGTCAACTTTGTTGATTCCTTTCTCTGCAGTCAATTTATCAGCTGCTTCGTACGATAGCTTTCGAGGCTTTATAGTGCGTTTCTGATTAGCAAAAGTTGATTTAACAAAAACTGGTGTTTTTATTGTTTGAGTTTTGTTACTTTTAGGAGTCTTCCTTGCTACCTTATTGGACATTCTTGGAGTTGATTGAACAGGAATTCGGCATTCCCACGGACGAGCAGCAATCCAGCGATCCGTCCAGCTCCAGCCCCAGTTAGCTTTGCTGATATCATGATTACTTGATCTGAATATTGGGTTGGAATTGGCCCTCCACTGTGAAATAATATGTCTATCAGTGATGACTCTTGTTTTGGAATGACAATGTAAATGGTATATAATCTAGAGAATCATATCAACATTAACATGCCTGATGAGAAAATGCATATGCCATAGTTCGCTCCCGCTTCACTGCTGCTTCTTCTCTCTGGTGTATTCTTGCTAGAACTACTTCCATTGTTTCAGGGCCACAACTCCACTCTACCTGTCAGCCACTCACTCATGTTAGAGAAGTAACGAAAATTTAATACTCTCGATCTGTCACATTTTTTTTAAGTGACACTTTCATTTTTAGTTTGTCCCCAAAAATTGACACATTTTTATATTTAGGAAAAATGTAACTTTAAACTTCTCGTTTTACTCTTAATGAGATGATTTATAGTCATACAAATGCTTATGGCTTCTTTAAGACACAAGTTGTAAAAATCTTTCTTTCTTTCTTAAACACTGCAATGCGCCTAGTCGAACACCATGACATAAAATGGGAGGGAGGGAGTACTGCATAATTCAGGGCTAAGTCTATGCAAAAAACTTGTTAAAGGTAAACTACTCAAATGTTAGAACCCTTTGAGTGGCAAATCTAATTAACATGAGTTGAAATCCACTTCTTCCACTACTGTCCTTTTCTATTGTCATGGAATACTTGCTAAATGTACATCTGAATTTATGCAAGTTTTTGGCTTCCTTTGCCACTTTCACTTTCTACTTTTTGCTTCACATAATATCCAAGAAACAAAAAGATAAAATTATAGTATGATTCCTAATCCTTTGCAATAATTTGTTTTTCAGGTAAATTGGGATTCTCAATATCTTGACAGAGAAAGAATATAAGCAACTACTTTGCCATTAAAGAACCATGGTTGTCATGTGTTTTAGATAGTTCACTAGGTGTGAACCAAATGCAAAATGAATTAAATTAGAAGATGCGTAAAGTTCATATGTCTAAGCTTCTAATGTTAGATCTCTGACAAACTGATTCAAACTATGTTACGCGGACTCTCCAAAATGCTGACGTACCCGTATGGCATCCTCCAAAAATACACTACTTTTGGAGGATCCGACACACACCTGGAGACATTTTCGGAGAGTCCGAGCAACATAGGATTCAAATATATTATCATTATCATACACATACTACTTAGACTGTTTTTCTGATTCTTTTTATATTTTTTACTATTAACCAATTTCCATGCATCTTATCTTCATGTAAGAAAGACTAATCACAGGTAATTGTGTAGTTAACTCAAAAAAAAGTTTCAGAAACTTGGGAAACATTTAAATGATCCAACTCAAAACTAAAGTTCATAGGAAATATCTTTTTTAGGGTGAATAGAATTGGTACTAGCTAAAGATCATAACCAACAAAAAAAAAAGACTCTTGAGAGCAAAAGAGAAACTAGCAAATACAGGTTTCAAGGCTTCAATAACTTATGATATAAAGCTACTATGAAAGCAGAACTTAAGAAAACAGCTAAATTCTAACCTCTACGTTATGAAGCTTTGCCTCAAGCTTCAATTGATTCTCCACCTTCTTCTGCTTAAGACGCCCTTCTATTACCATACTAACACGGCGAGCTCTAATCTCAGTTTGTATCCTGTTCCATGACTGAAGATTGCTCAGAGTTGCTGAAGCTTGTTTTTTCACTGATGAGCCTTGTGTCATAGACTGTAATCTTGCTATTCTTTTCAAGCAACGTAAAGTTTTCCTTGCCTGAAAAGGTAGAAAAAATCTATTCAACTTAAAGAAAAGAGTAAGTAGCAATTTCTTTGGAAGACTTGAAAATAAACCTATCTTGCAAGATAACACAAATAGAAACCAATATAAAGTTTGAAGGGATACATTCAGAACAATAGCAACAAGAAGTACATTTCAATCCCAAACTAGTCGTGATTGGCTCTATGAATCCTCAATATCCATCCCACTGCATTGAACAATACATTCGTCTCTTTATTTAGGGAAAAAAATTCAAATATATGCAGCATTTTTTGGAAGGAGAACCTTGGCGTAACTGGTAAAGATGTTGTCATGTGACCAGGTGGTCACGAGTTCGAGCCATAGAAACAGTCTCTTGCAGAAATGTAGGGTAAGGCTGCATACAATAGACCCTTGTGGTTCGGCCCTTCGTCGGACCCCGCGCATAGCGGGAGATTAGTGCACCGGGCTGCCCTATATGCAGCATTTTTTCAAGTAGATTCATTCCCGGTCTAAGGGTCTATAGCTTCAGGTTTTGAGTCATCCAACATCAATGCTTTCTTTTCACTAATAGATCAACTGATCAACAACTATTCTTAATACAAATGGACAAATTCTCTGTTTTCCTTCAAGAGTGTAATCCTACTTTACAATATGGTAAAATTGTTTTGGTATGAACTGCATCATTTAATTTTCCCATTCCTACATTTTCTTTATTTCTTTTCTGGTTGATCAGGTGGCGACAAACGACAAACTTAAGCTGTGACACACCTACTGAAAAGATATAAATAAAAAAGGAACAAATATCAATTGCCTGAGTATGTTCTTCCGTAATTGGATTATGTCCTAAAAATATGTTGATTTTCAAGGAAAATACATCAGCAGAGAAATTCACTTTAAGAAAATATAGTCTTATTAAGAAGGAAATCATGAAACAACATCTGTTTTCTTTAATCTTAATACAACACTGTGAGTTTACCACATATGCGCGGAAAGCTGTCTGAATCTTTGTGGCCGCTTTATCCTCAAGAGGCATTTCCAGTTCCCTGTGATTTTTTATAGAAGCGCCACTTGATCTCCTTGACGGCTCTTTCTGAGAGTTGTCGTCCCCAGGGCGTCCAATAGAAGTTCCCTGTCTCAAGAAAAAACTACGAATCTCATTGATCTTGTCTAGTTAAAGGAGAAATTTTGATACAAGTAACAACTAGGGAAGCTTACCTTTAATCTTTTCGATCTGCCATCTTTTGCTTTCCTCAAACTGATTACATTTTTAAGACAGTATCCAGAACCCATTGCAGATGCTTGTTATATATATCTTACTCTGCAGGGCGAAAGAGTATTAGTTATGAAGTTTGTAACTTTTTCATATGCCACATGCCCACATCTAATATATACTTGAATCAGAGGATAGAAGACAATGAATATATTTCAAATGATTGTGCATCAGGAAGGAGATTTGGACTTTCAAATACAATTTTTACACATGGAAATGTGACTTGAACCAAAAAAATTGAAAATTAAGTAGTCGGCAACTCTCAGCTGTATGCAGTTATTTACTTTGATTTGTTTTACTTTTACTTCTCACTTTGGCTAGGCAGGATGGTGGGAGATTTAGTAGGATTATACTCTCTCAAGGAAGGTACAAATGGAGCGAAATGGATAGTGAGGATTTATATAAGCGACCTCAAGTAGCTTGGAACTCAAGCGCAGTTGTTATTGTACACTCTCCACAATGACAATACCAACTGGAAGAAGTTTTTGCCATGTCTGATCATCTCTTCCAAAAATCAAGCTGTATATTCGCGGATCCATTATTTTCAATCACTACGTTGAACAACCTAAGTCAAAGTTCTGCAATATAATCTATCCAGCATAAAAAAAAGGGCAGCTCGGTACACTAAGCTCCCGCTATGCGCGGGGTCCAGGGAAGGGCCGGACCACAGGGGTCTATTGTACGCATCTTTACCCTGCATTTCTGCAATAGGTTGTTTCTACAGCTCGAACCCGTGACCTCCTTCTCACATGGCAACAACTTTACCAGTTACGTCAAGGCTCCCCTCCAGAGGCTATCCAGCGTAGCACATGTTGTATTATAGGAAAGCAAATTATTTTCCTCGAATTTTTCATCATAATCAAATTTTCAATTGATAGATTATACAGCACATTAACCAAAATAATACTTAATGATCCGACACCTTGCATCTATCATCACAAAAGTAAGTACTTAACACATTAGCTACTTCTTAATGAAACTCTTATGCTAGCAACTAGCAAAAGATGGTCTTAGAAACACTGACTGTCAAGCAAATGCAAAGATGATTGTCCAACCACAATAGGAATAACCTCTCAAATTCCGCAATGTCCGGTTCTGTAGTAGAAATCACCTCATATACACAGCACTCCATATCCTAGGCACGAAGCTCCTCGTACGCGAAACTTATATAACTATGTAACAATATCTAACTGGCTCAGATCTATTCATAGTTGTCAGAATAAGTGTATCCTCGCACTCGCAGGCCTTCTATTTGAAATTAATTATTCCCTTGCAAATCATAGATGACTGAGAGGCAACATTAAAGGTGCCTTAAACTGTATTTCAGAAAATTTCATCAAACATTGCTTAATATCTATCTACAGTCTTATCCATGATCTAACAAGCATTACTCCATATAGGTAGTAGAAGACTCCGTAAGCAGAGACAGATCCAAGTATGAATATCGCTGCACCCAGTGGCAGAGCTAGGACTACATACAATAGAGATTCAAAAAATAAATACTAGAAATAGGATTTGAACACGTAATCTAAAGCAACTTTTGAACTCCTTTTGCCGGTACACTAGAATATTCTCTTATGCCAAGCGGACTCAAGATTTTTTTAAAAGGGCAATCCGGTGTACAAAGCATCCCACATTCACACAAGATACGGGGAAAGGCCGCACCCTAAGGGGTGTGATACAGACAGCCTACTCTAATGCAAGCATTAGTGGCTGCTTCCATGGCTCGAACCCCTGACCTATGGGTCATACGGAAACAACTTTACCATTACTCCAAAGCTATCGTTCAAGGATTCAAGATTTTATACATATAACAAAAAAGAAACTCATTTTTCCCTACTTGAGCAGTATAATTTTCCGCGAAGGAAATTCAATTGAACCCCTCACCATTCACCAACACCTAGCTCTCTGACTGCACCCACTACTTTTTTAGGAGAAAAGGTCGAATTTGTATAAACATATAATTTTAAGAATTTCTTAACTACACACACATATATTGAATTTGAACTAATCGTGGTTCAATCCCACCCGTTGCCAACTATGTAAATCCGCCCCCGAGTCTAAAATAAAAGAGAAGAAAACTTCTGCAGAGCTAATAATCCAATCAGCTAAACACTACTGTTGATTTCATCAACACACAGATAAGGCATTCTCTTAGAATTTTGGTCAAACAAAGAGTACCCCGATATATATTTACACCAGAAACAAACAAGAACAGATAAAAATACAAACTCGAAACGTATTACTACTACTATTATTACAACAACAATTACTTACGGCTCAGTCCCAAACAAGTCGGGATTAGTTATATGAATTCTCACCGTTTATGTTTCAGTGTTTAAGGTCAACTCATATCATTATTACACCAAATAAAAACAAAAGTGAAAAATAAGTTCTCTATGTTTTCACCGGCATATAAATCTATGATAAGGTACAACATAGGAAATAATTAAATTGTGTGTAAAAGAACATACCACAGAGGAAACTTTGACATGTAATAGTAGCAACAACCCTTGTTATCAAATGGGTAATCTTGAAAATACAAAAGAAAACTGAGTGAGAAAAGAGAGTAGTAATGATAGTAATAGCAGTTGTAAAATAGTATCAGTGGAAGAGAAGAAATACTTGAGAAATGTGTGTGGGTTGTGGGGGGGGGGGGGGGGGGGTTATTATACATTTTGTCAATATGTGAATTTGGCTATGGTCCCTCAGCTTGACAACAGATTAGGATTTTTTTCTAACAGCTTGATCGTTATTAGATATTATATTATTATTTTAAATATAATATTTATTTTTATTGTTACTTAAATTTTATTATATCGTATTATTAAATATATCGTTACGTAACGACGAAAAATAACAATTTATGTAACGACTCATTTGATGTGATCACGTCGTTACCTTATTCTTTTTTCTCATGATGCCCTTCCTTATTATTAAATAATCTTATTTCATCATTTATCTTATTTTTTTATATAATAATTTTATCTCTTACCCTACTTTTTCTTTATAATATTATAAATTTATTTTCATATTGCTAGTGCATGGTATCGCAAAACGACGATAAATATACAATTTATTCAAACGTTATATTCATCAAAACAATACAATACAATATAATATATTATGAAACAATATGTAACAATCATCCAAACAAACTATAAGAGGAGTTGAACGTGAAAAGAACCATAGAATATAAAATCAGGTTTTATGTATTAGGAAAAAAGCTTACTCTTCCCTCGATCAAAAGGGTTTAACAACTCAATCAATTTTTTATTTCTGTAGTAGTCAACAATGCACTGCTACAACGACTGCTTAACAAACAGCCCACAACATGGCTTTAATTGGGAAGGCCTTTCTCTCCTGAAATGATTCCAAATTAAATATCCTTTTAAAGTAAGTAATTCATGTATAGTAATATTTTTCATTATTAATTATCGCATAATAGTTTATATATAATTAAACATTATATAAAAGATTTTTATATTACAATAATTGCATAACTAGTATGTGAATTAAACGCCCTTTAAGGTTTAGAGAAAGCTACACAATATAGTCGCTCTAAAAAATAAAGCAGACATAATTTTATATAATAATGTATAACATAAAAAATGTGCATATTTTATACATAATTAGTATATAATTTTATATATTGACGAGCGAATATAATTATTTTTTGCTGATAGATCAAAGGTGTTACTTGCTCCTAAGGTTTAAGCTCTCGATCCCACAAAAATTCTCTTTCTTCTCTATTATGAGCCCACTTTACTCAAAAAAAAGTCTTTAAAAGGAAGAAAATATTTATAAAATTGCTAACTATTGAAAAGTCAAAGCTTAAAAGTATAAGAGAATACTCATGATATGATACCTATCAAATTAAAGCTTTGAAGCGAATGCTAATTTTCAAGCAGTCGACATCAATCATTAAGCTCAGTAGGGTAGTACTAAAATAAATGAAGACAAATTATGTCAACAATTTGATAAAATCAAGAGTTACTCACTGTGGCAAGAAAATGAGTGGAAAAATAGATCATGTTTTTTTTTTAAATTTTTCCAAAGAATGGTATTTTTTAATTTAAAAATAACTTAACTTTTAAAATTTGAGATCACAAATTTTGAAAGTTTTTCTTTCTTTTTTATACCATGTATCCAGTTAAACTACGTCACATAAAATAAGATAGATGGACCAGTAACTTAAGAGGGTAATCATATCATTTCAACTGAGATATGAAATGATAAGAATGGCCACAAAAAAACTGACTCAAACGAGAAAAGAATTGCCCACAATCTAAATTCAACCCACATAAGAATGCTATCAATCATCAAGCAAGAACATATATATATCTGTCAAAATATTAAATATTGTTATTATTTGGGTTAGTTGGTTAATATTTTAGTACATCATTATTGATATGCAATACTGTAAAGTTTAAAGGTGGGAGAAAAGATTGCGCTCAATTCTCTGGGCCCTCGACCCTACAAAAGAAAAATATAATGACATTGTATCGTCACTTCCAAAATAATAGTCGAAAAAATATATTTTTTTTGTATATATATATATATATATATATATATACACATTATGTATGTTATTTACAAAAATTATACAAATTTTATACATTTTTTTGGCTAACAAACGCGGGTTAAAATTGATAATACCCCAAAAAAATAAAGAAAAGGGTAGGCAAAATAGACTTGACAATATGTTGGTCCCGGCGGGGCTCGAACCCGCGACCTTCGGCTCATAAGACCAACGCTCTAACCAACTGAGCTACGGGACCATTTATTCTTCAACTAAACCTTTTATTTATTCATAATTTGATTATTACCTCTCTTCAAAACATGTACCAGTTCCAATTGTCAAATAAATTTTTATTTGTAATTGTGTTCTATATAATAAATTGAACTAGTCTTTAGAACCAATACATTTTTCTTACGAGTACTATTGCTTCTCAGTTTATTGCAAAAATGGGTGTTCTAAATGGGTATCAAGTAAACGATAATTTGACAATTATAAATTACATATAGACAAAAAAAAGTTAAGAACGACAAATCATTTTGACATATCTAAAAAGAATTGAAAGATCTTCCACATATTAAGGTATTAATTCAAAATAAAGCATAATTTTCTCTTATGAATAGTCCCTTATTTATTTTGTTTCTTAAAATTCCAGCTCTAGCATTCAAAAGAAAATCCACGTCTTTTAAGCTGAAGAAAAATGACCAAAGTTCACATTTCTAATTTCTCAACCACGGTATAAAACAATGCGAAGACAGTACGTAAATCTATCATTTTGACATTTATCGCTGTTATTGGCTTTTCACTGATTCCAATCGTACTTATAATCACATTTTAGTCATCAATACAAGTACATATCTATTACACATAAATATTTGTTAATCATGCTTGTTTAGTTCTTAAATTATAATGATCCTTTGGGTTTGACAATGTATATTTTTCACCTTAATGAAAATTTACAAGGAAACAAAGTCGTGGGAATGTTCAAAACATGACAAATTACTCATTCCCTCTTTAAAATGGTTATAATCCTTCTCGAGTGTACTTAAAAGAAAAATGCGCATTTTCTTTAACAAGAGCAAAGATACTACAATTTTCAGCGTACTATTATTGAGGTTAATTAAATAAAAACTAACCTTGGATACAGTCAAACGTCATTCGAAAAAACTGTTAAACTGAATTAAGGCATGCTAAAAAATGTTTAAATGCACAGGGTATTAAGACGAGGACAACAATAAATTAAACAACTGTCTCCCAAATGAAAAATCACAAAATTAAACAAGAAACAATGTCTCCCAAATGAAAATTACAAATACAATTACTACAAATGCTCCATTAGAATCTTGTCACTGTATTTTCTTTTCGTTTTCTTTGCCACCAAAGGTTGGTCGGATCAAGTGCTGCTTTGTGAGAATATCTTGAGAAAGATCAGCTTCAGACTGCCACATCAAAACTGGCAAACCACATCATCACATGTACGAGATCAACTATGCTTCCCAATCCGCAAATCATCGGACTACTACTCAAAATTGCATCTCTAAGACGAAATCCAACGTCTCTACATCTTTTAGTTCAAAAGTGTGTCGCAGATAACACTGAGGTCAGACCTGGGCTAGTGATATCCCCTTCCCCTTCCCCTTCCCCTTCCGCGGAAACCTCTTCCCCTGCCTCTACCTCTTGTACTTCTCCCTCCATATGACAGACCTTGAAAAGCCCTGTCAACAAACTGGTTCGGCATGCTACCACCTCCCCGGCCCTTCTTTGGCGCAGAACTACTTGAACCATTAATTGCACCAGCAGGTCGTTTGACTCTGGCGATAAAGAAATAGACATAAACTAGGTAAGATGAGAAAGCATATGAAAGGATAACTAGTGAACGTCCTAAAAGAGCATAAACCGCTGTTACGAAGTCTTCCATATCGAACGAGACTTTGAAGTAAACAACTAGCAATACAAGTCAGTAAATAACAAATAACAGGGGTAACTCAGAAAAATCTATGTTTAAACAGTTAACATTCAAGACCAAAAAAGCATCTAGAGATGATAGACAAACAGTAAAGCAAGAAAACCTTTATTTTTGTACTTGTCTATTTCTTGGGTCATGTCTTTGTGTTCTCTTTAAATAGAGCTGGAATAGTTTAGCATGACCAAAATCATGAACAAATGTAAAATGCTTTCAGATGATTGAACCGTGTATCCTATTGGATACCAAGAAATCAAGCAAAAGAAAACATAGAATTCCATAATAACTGGAGGTTTATTGTGGGGCTAGAAGCTAGCTTTTCAGACCATTGATAGATGTGCTGAAAGCCTGAAACTGGAAACCTATCAGAATGAAAGTGGGTTGAGCCACTAAGCATGGGCTGAAGGAAGAAAGCTTTCATATCTACATCGACCATTAACAACCTTTGGTTTGAGATGTATCACTATTCCTAAGAGACGTAGAAAAGAATAGCAATAAATTATCTATTGAATCCAAATCAATGTAATACTAAAGCAGGGATGGGATTTATACCCAACATCCCATTTCACTAATATGATATATTTCACCATTCAGCCAGTTGATTGTCCATGCAAAAATATTAATTATGAGACCAGAAAAGTTATATAAACTAGTGTAACCACATCATCTTTCTGAAGTTCAAACAAAAACATACCCAGTTGAACTTGTTGATGGTGCTGTAGATTTCACAACTTCCTTCCATGAAAGGTTGATTTTTTTGTCCCCGATGAATGAAGGTGTTTTTGCATGTAGTGGCTGAATTATCAAAGATTATAATTGGTTCAGGACAGTCTCGCATAAGCAAATTTAAAATGTGTGTCTGTATCTTAAAATTCAGTTTGCTTACCTGAGCCATAGACAGTATATTATTGCAAGTCCTCAGCCCTGTAGTAGTATTCTGCTTTTGAGCCTTCTGCAGAACCAAAAAGATTTTACTGCTCGAATAGTGCACCATTAAGTAGCATTTTAAGAATAATCTGTTAAAACCTGGAGAATGCACTCACGAGTTTTTCCTTTTCTTCATCAGATTTAGCAGCAGCAAGTGCTTTATTGTGCTCTGCCATCCCCTGAGTCAATTTCTTAATGGTAGCCCTAGCAAGCTCTTCAAAACAGTTTAACCTGAATCAAATACCAAGTAAAATCAAGACTTACAGGATTGCAAGCACAGTAAGAGCCCGTTTGGCCAAGCTGCCAAAAATTGCTTATTTTGAAAAGTGCTTTCCGAAAAAGTACTTTTGGAGAATAGTAGTTTGTGTTTGGCCAATTCATTTTAGACGTGCATTGTGCAATATTTGATAAGCAAATTGTGTTTGGTCAATCTTTCTAACAAGTACTTTAATATACGAAAAAGGACAGTAAATGTTCAAGTTACAATTAGTATTATTTGTACAAGAGAATTGAATTTATAAGACATAAAGTAAAAATATATATTTAAATATTTTAATCAATATAAAGTATAGTTATTCCAAGATATAATATTGGTAAACGGTACTCCCTCCGTTCCAATTTAGGTGAACCTGTTTGACTGGGTACAGAGTTTAAGAAAAAATGAAAGACTTTGGAATTTATGGTCCTAAACATGTCAAAAAGGGGTCCAGAGTATTTGTGTGGTTATAAAAGCTTATCATTAAGGGTAGAATTGGAATTTTAAACTAAATTGTTTCTAAATTTAGAAAGGGGTCATTCTTTTTTGAACTGACCAAAAAGGAAATAGGTTCACATAAATAAACTGGAACGGAGGGAGTATTACTTATTCTTTACATCACGATTTTAACATATTAATATACATAATTTAGTATAAATTAAAAATTTACTCCATAAATTCTACATAAAAAAAGAGATCTTTTAATCGTAGAGAAATTATTCCAAAGAAGAATACGAGAAGAATAAAAAATTATGGAAATAAGAAAAATGAAGAAATGGATGGTAGAAACAAAAAAGAAAAAGAATAAATTTAAATTAATGAGGGATAATTTGAGATATGTAATTTTTTGGAAAGGATATTTTTCTCTTGAAAAAATTAATTTTCTAGTTGAGCTTCTGTTTCTTGGAAGAAGCTAGAATTTGTAGCTTCTTCCCAAAAGCAAAAAAAACTGCTTTTGCTGGTGCTCAAAAGCACTTCTTTGTTTTGGCCAAACACCTTTAATTTCCAAAAAAGTACTTTTAGCCTCCTAGAAGCTTGGCCAAACAGGCTCTAAGTTACAACAACAACAACAACAACAACAACAAAAAACCCAGTATAATTTCATAAGTGGGATCTTGGGAGGGTACCCCTACCTTGTGAAGGTAGAGATGGTATTTGCCATAGACCCTCGGCTCAAAGAAAGCATGCAAGTGAAGTAAGTTATAAGGATAAAAGTCTTCCAAGTTCCAACATATGAGTTTGACATAGTCACTGACAGAATCCAATCAGTTCCCTGAACATCTAGAGCCAACCATAGTTTGCAGCGCAATGAGGTTCCGATAGCTTGCTTAGGGAAAAGGTACACTTCACTAGTCTCATCTTTTCTTTGTGTTTTTGGATTATTTATTGGGAATGGTTTTTGTTAATTTCTTGATTGAGTTTATGATGTTATGGCAAAATTGTGATGTAGGATCAATGAAAAGGAAAAATAAAGAAAGCATACATAATGATTGATTTAGCATAGGAAACGACAGAAACCTCTAGGACGCCTCTCATCCACTCAACTCGACTCAACTCATCTCTCTCTCTATCCCCCTCTCGCTCTCCCCATCAGCTTTTTCACCATCCATTCAGGTATGTTCTCCAGCTTCGCACAGTCCTCTTTTCCTCCCAGCCCTCAAGTGCTATTCTCCTTTTCCCAGGTCATTGCTAGTCTCATCTTACTCTTCTTTTTCCTCCTCCATACTTTTTTTTTTTTGGATAAAGCAAGTGATTTCAATAGATGGCATCAAGAAGATGCAAGAAGTACATGATTTGGCATTTGAGCTTACAAAATATATTCCAGCTCCTATACTTAATTGGCTAAGCCAGAGCTAAGGAACTAATGAAATCCAAAAGATGATCAATATTGTTGATAGGGTACAGTCTAGACCAACAGAACAAATTGACAATACACATAGCCTTTAAAGAACCTATAGAAGTTGAGTTTCCATCAAAACATCTCTTGTTTCTCTCTGTCCGAATGCACCAGAAAATACAAGCAGGGACCATTGACCAGATTTTCTTGATGGCTTCATCAACTCTCCATAAACTCCAGCTCTTATAAGCGTCCTTGACTGTGTAAGGGATGACCCATTTGAGACCAAAAAGGGAAAAAAATATGTACCATATGTCTGAAGCCACCTCACAGTGTAGGAGCAAGTGGCAGGTACTTTCAGCTTTCTTTTGACACATGTAGCATCTGTTAGGTAACTGGAAGTTCCTTTTCATCAGGTTATCTTGTGTGAGGCATGCCTCATATAATATTGTCCAGGCGTAACAGATATCCTTTGGTGGCAGCTTGGTTCTCCAGATAAGTTTCCAGGGCCAGTTATCTATCATGGGATTACTAGAACACATCTGTTGATATCCCACCTTGACTGTGTAGATGCCTCCACCGTGATTCCCCATTTAAGTCAATCCACAACTTGGGAGTTAACATTGCTTTGTTGTAGTCTTGCATAAAGGTCTAGCAGCTCATTTATTTCCCAATCATGCATGTCCCTTCTGAACTTCAAGTCCCAATTGACCCCTTCCCTATATGCAGCAATAACCGCATTAGGATCTTGGGCTATGGTGAACAAGTTAGGGAATGCAACTAGGAGGGTAGAGCTCCCAAGCCATTTATCCTTGTATGTACCATTCCCAACTTCAAAGTGGATGTTCTGAGCAAAAGTACTCCATAATCCCACATTGTATGGAGCACTTGAGACTTTTGAACACCAGTGATTCAGCTCTCCATGCTTGGCTTTGATGACAACTTTCCAGAACCCAGAATCCTCCATATTGTATCTCCACAACCACTTCATCATCATGCTTTTATTGTGTGCTGCTAGATCTTTGATTCCCCCCCCCCCCTTTGAGTTTTTGGTTGTGTAACCTTTTTCCACATGATCAAGTGGAATTTATGTCGTGCATTATTGCCCTCCCAGAGAAAGTTTCTTCTTAGCTTATCAAGTTGCTTCAAAACCTTTGCTGGGATGGAAAATAGAGATATGTAGTAAGTTGGTATGTTGTCCAATACACTGTTGATAAGTGTTAATCTGCCCCCAAATGAAAGATATTGCATTTGCCATGATGCAAGTTTCTTCTCAAACTTTTCTATGATCCCGTTCCAAATTTCAGTGGATCTAAATTTTACTCCCAAAGGTAAACCAAGATAAGTAGATGGAAATGAACCAATTTTACATCCCATAATACCAGCCAACTCAGCCAGATTTGGGACTTCATTAACAAGATAAATGGTACTCTTCGACATGTTCATGTGCAAACCTGAAATAGCTTCAAAAATGAACAAAGTTAGGTTTAGTTGGATCACTTGAGACCTCTCAACTCCACAAAAAATCAGTGTATCATCTGCATAAAGTAGATGAGATACAGCAGATTGAGTCCCAACATTCCTCCCAATTTTAAAAGCTTCTATCCACTGTAACCGACTAGCTTTCTGCAGCATTTTACTAAGCCCTTCCATGGCCAAGATAAAGAGGAACTGTTAGATAGGATCACCCTGTCGGATACCTATTTGTGGAGAAAAGAAATCCACTGGACCACTGTTCACTAAGATCGAATACTTAACAGTAGTGATGCTGAACTTGATCCATCTTATCCATCTTTTCCCAAAGCCCATGTGCCTCAGAATTGTGAGCGAGTATGACCAGCTCACTTTGTCAAAAGCTTTCTCAATGTCCAGTTTAAATAACAACCCTGGCTCTCCACTCTTAAGTCTCCAATCTAGTGCCTCATTTGCAATGAGAGCAGCATCTGTGATTTGTCTCCCTTTTACAAAAGCATTCTGACTCCCCGATACCAACTTCCCAATGACTGTTTTAAGCCTTTCAGCCAAAAGTTTAGAAGCAATCTTATAAACACTGCTTATAAGACTGATTGGTCTATAATCCTTGAGCTCGGTTGCGCCTTTCTTTTTAGGAATCAGAGCAATAAAAGAGGCATTAATAGATTTAACCATGTGGCAATTGTGGTGAAAATGATTCATTGCATCAATAACCTCTTTTTTTATAATCTCCCAAGCATGTTGAAAGAATGCCATAGTAAAACCATCAGGTCCTGGAGCCTTATCTGGAGCACATTTTCTAATAGTTGAAAGAATCTCCTGTTCCTCGAACTCACTTTCCAACCAGTTTCTCTCAGCTTCTGAAATCCTAGCTAGATTGTCAAATCTAGTTGACGGCCTCCAAGGTTCATTCTCTGTGTACAACTGCTGGTAGAAGTTCAGGATTTCACTTTTGATTTCCTCCTTATCTTCAATGATGACTTCCCCCATCTGTAGCCTATCAATGCAATTGTTTCTTCTATGAGCATTAGCCATCTTTTGGAAGTACTTTGTATTTCTATCTCCATCCTTTAACATAAGCATCTTGATTTTTGTCTCCATGAAACCTCATCAATCTTTGCTAACTGCTGAATTTGTGATTGCATGTTGATCATTTGAGCCTTCTCAACTTGTGTTTGAACTCTGCCTTCAGATGATTGTTCCAGTATAGTTAGTTCATTAAGTGCCTTACTTTTTTGAGTTTCTAGTTTTCCAAATACCTCCCTGTTCCAGCATGAGATGTCTTTCTTCAAGTTCCTCAGTTTTTGAGTCAAGATGAAGTCTGGACTGCCCACTACCTGATAACTGGACCACCATTCTTTAACTGAGTCCATGAATCCCTCTGCTAGCAACCACATATTCTCAAATTTAAAATAAGACGAATTGGAGTCCCAATCCCCACATTCAAGCATTAATGGCTTATGATCAGACTCTACTCTGGGTAAAGCCACCCACTTTATTGCCTTGAAGCTGTCATTCCACTCAGATGAGATTAAGAACCTATCAATTCTAGAAGCCTGAAGTGTTCTTCACCTCTAGACCATGTATATTGAGCTCCATGTAGGGGTAAGTCCAACAGTTCCAATTCCAATATAATATCATAGAAAGATTTCATCGCTCTGGACCTTCTAAGACAGTTGAATTTTTCATGCTCATATCTGCATACATTAAAATCTCCCCCTATCACCCAATGCTCATCCCAAATATCCCTTATTGCTGCCAATTCATGCCAAAGATCCTTTCTTGCTGCATTTGAATGTCGCCCATATAACCCCAGTGTAACACCACCTGAATTGTTCTTGGAGACTTTCTAGAATAACAGAAACCGAGTATATACCTTGCTGAATGTTAATGCTTTTCCACAACCTCCTGTCCCACAAAATGATAACCCTACCTCTTGTGCCATTTGCTTGCAAATCTGCCCAGCTAGTCCATATATTTCCCCATAAAGAACCTACTAATTGTTGTGACCACTCTTCAATTTTTGTCTCCTTCAAACATATTATATCTGCCTTCCACTTCATCAACAAAGATTCGATGATCCCCCTCTTCTTACTCTCATTCAACCCCCTAACGTTCCAACTAAGGATTTTTACTTTCATCCCAAATGAGCTTTGTGAATCCTGCCCCTTACCCTACCTTCCCCTTTACCCTGGTTTAAATTCGAAACTAATTTTTTCAATTCTGTCACCCCTTTCTTCTTTTTTGTCTTTGAACAACCCCATTTCATTCCTTTAGTACTTGCTCCCCATATGAGTTTATCTGGAAGCCGCTCATTGACCATGCATTTCTCCAATTGTTCCAGAAGGCTAAGTAATTCACCCAATTTCTTCTGAGGATTGAAAACCAAGAATTGCCTGTTTTATTCTGAGAGATAGTTGAATCAGGTCTGCTCACTATTTGATAGAGGTTTGGAAAGTCATTTTGCAGAGTTGAATCCCCTAGCCACCTGTCTTTCCAAAACTTAACATTAGCCCCGTCCAAAACTGAACCCATGCATTATATCTCTTGCTAAAGATGTGCTTCTTAAAATTGTGCATTTTCTCTTTTCCTTAGGTCATTGCTAGTCTCATCTATTCATTTTTGCACCTTGCACCTCCAATAACTATGAGCACTATCTGGAGTGCATGTCTTGACTACGACTCAAGAAAGCTAATAAAGCTCCATTGAGAAAGAAGGGGCACAATAGGATCAAGCTTTTTTCAGTAAGTTATTTCTTCTTACATTAATTGATAACTAACCAAATCACACTATGATCTACTGCAATTGAACCACCTTCATCGATAGTTTGCAGTCTAACTATCAAAAGTCAAGATACATTCCAACATTACAACAGTTTAGTCCTGACAAAGTTTGGTTATTACTCTGTCCTGGCAACACATTCTTACTTTCTATGCAGTAACCAATGGTAACAAATTTGCTACTAGGCAAAAACAGTGTGCATTTGACTCGCTAACAAATAAAAATGTTTCAAGAATATTACCTGACATATATGCACTAAGCGCAGGATGATATATTCGAGAGCAAAAAATAAGAAGTTAGACTAGCAAACTACCTCTCTGTGAACTCTTTGTAATTCTCCGAGAAGTCTTCCCCAAGCCTGTCAGATGGTTGTCCAGTCACAATCTTGTAACCACATAAGCTATTGGTGGCATTTGGCGCCTATCCGACAAAAAAGAAGTGGTGAGAACCCAACATGCATATACAGAATATGTATACAAGGGAAAGAGGACATACCTTGTGAGCTAAATGGTGAAAAGTATACAGCAAACACTCAACATAAGAAAAGTTCATCTCTTCTCCCGCTTTTCGACGAGGCATATATTTCTAAAAGAGCAAAAAAAGTTTCATAAGGAAAATGATTAATTGAAAAGGTTAATCTTTCACGAAGTAGTTCAAACTCAAAAGGTTTCACCTTGTTCATGGAATAATATAAGGTAGAGTTAATGTGCTATATGCAGATGCAGGAAAAACTTTTAGAATGTATAGAAGTTTATCGGCCCTATGATTTTCTGCACGCATAAAGGTGCTTCTAACCAGAACTAATAGACTGGCATACAGGCGAGGAAAACTAAATACTTGCCTTTAAGAGTTGAACAACAGAGGGAAGGATCTGTCTCGAGTCTTGAGGAATTGTGTAAGGTGCGCTCTCTGCAAGGTTTTTGAGCAGGTCTACCTTCCGTTCTTCAGGAAGCTGATGACAAAGATAGGTTAGAACAACTTTTGGAACTACCAAAAGAACAAATTAATATCCACAATGGAAAAGAAATTTAGAAAGATCATCTCTTTACATTCTTCTTTGACAAACCATCTCCTTGTTTGAAACAAAAAATAAATAAATAAATATGTTGTGAGCACCAAAATAAAACCAAATGTGACAGCTGCTATTTCATAGCAGATAAGGAAACTGAATCAACTATGCTACGGTACGAGGAAATCAGGTATTACCTTGTCAAATACTGGGAAAATATGTTTATTCAAATAGTTTAGAAATTTGCTATTTGAGGCACCCCTCTGCATGAAATGTAGAAATCAGTTAGGCATGACAAGTTGTAGTCACTACTGAAAAAAATAATGAAGTATCCAGATAAGGACAAACCTCAAAAAATGGAATAGCCATAAACAAACAGACTATCAATCTAGCAATATGGTCTCCGTCTGAAACCTGCAATATTAAAGCAATTTAGATGATGAATGTAGCAGGAATTCTTCAGCTGCACTGCAGATTAACAAGCCCACAAATGGTACTGAAGTTTACTCAGACAAGGAGTTCAGACTCATAGGGAAAACAAGATGGAGAATATAGAACAGAAATCTAATTCTTTCAAGACGACATATGATTTCCGTTGATACATGTGATGTACGAATTACGACGTACATCACATTTAGGATACTGACTTTAGCAATCCAGTAGTTCAGAGGTTCCATCCTGTAGTTCTTTAAGCACTACATGCCAGGAAAGCAGATAGATAGCGAAATCTATATGCTTAAGATCAAAAGCTCACAATCATAATCAATATTGTCAAAAGCTCGCTTAAAATGCACCTAGGCTAAACGGACTGAGCTCTTTGCCTGGCTTAACGGGCGCTTCAGCGCAATCACCATACATATGCCTAATTACCGTGAGTGTTATCTTAAAGAGGCAATACTAATCGGTTAATATTTCAATATTTTAATATTTTAACTTCTTTTTCCATATAACTGTTATTAGTGCTTTAAATTATTATACTTGAATTATTACACACGCACACACACATACATATACACTTTTTTCTTCTTTTCCACCTTGTTCATTAAAGCCCGCGCTTTATTTGCGTTTTGCTCATAAAGCCCCAACAGACCTCAGCGCATTTTAGCATTTGATAATACTGATTAAAATTAACATTGAAGCAATTTTCATGTATTTAGGTTTAGATCAGTTTTATTAATTAAAGTTTTCAATCAGATTGTGTTTAGCTCTAATACTTTTGGAAAATTTGAACTAGTTCGGTTGATTTGATGTGTGAATTCCAAGATGGATCTTCTCCAATGTGTTGAACTTATAGTTTAAACCCAATGGCAAATTGTAAACGTTTTCACCTTGGGGTGAATTGCTAAAATAGAAACCAACTAAACTAAGTGAAAAGTTTTGAGCATCCAACTGTTGGTTCTAGAGATTCAAATAACCAATGCTTTCAGTAACTAAGGCAAAAACATCAGTACACTAAAACAACCAACCAACCACCCTAGTGAGAGCTTTTTGACTGAGAAGAACAGGAAACCGGAAATTTCTAAAACATTCTAAATGGAACGAACACTTACATTGAATTGTGCATCTAGATCAGCTTGGCCTGCAATGATCTCAATCAGTTCTTGCACACGCTCTGCAGGAGCTTTATCCCCAAATATGCTCAAACTTTTCAGAAAATCCATGAACATCTTAAATTCTGCTCCTGTCACATCTTGTAGACTCTGCAATGAGATGCAATTAATCTTCTTGCATTGTAACATGTTACCTTTCTCAAGAAAATTAATTTTCTTGCGTTCTAATCATCTAGAACATACAGCATTTATTATCTAGGCAATTTTCTTCACTGGTATCACAATAATCCCCGTATTCTAGGTGATAACAATCACATTGCATGTAGAATTTCTCTACAAGATACCACAGGAACTGGCGGACAGTAGAAGAAGCAAAGCTTCTGAAGGGATGCAAGTCAAAATTACTGAACAATCTTCTCATCACTCCCTACAAGACAGAAAGAACAGGAGTAGAATATGTAATTACCTTTTTAATCAGATCGGTAATGTGCCTTTCCATTTGTTCTGGAGGCTTGAGGAGCTCAGCTTTTAGAGGAAATACCTGCAACAAAGTCATGCAGCCAACTAGAATACATAAGACTAGCAAAATGGCCATTCTTCCACAGAAAAAATATTGACCTTATTACCTTGTCTTTTATAAAAACTAATGTCCTTTCACGGAGATTATCATCAGACATCTGCTCATCAACAGTCTCAATGTGTTTAAAAAGAGCTGTCAATGAAGCTACAGGAAAAGAAAGGAAGTTAATTGCCTTTAACAACAGAGCAGCAATTCTATCAGAAAATTTTATGCGGTTAAAGCACCATGAAAGAGAAGGAAAATGAATTAATAGAGCAGAAGGCAAAACGATACTGAGGGATTGAAAGTTTTCATAGCAAGCACAAGCTAGTTCTACTGCAGAGCATCCTCTCTTGCATTGCTTATCAGTTAACCTTGCTAACTCTTCAGGCATTCTTCTCCCTTCTTAGCTGTGCCCCTGTCCTCCTCTCTTTCTCCCTCTACCCCGTCAATGTGTCTCCAAAATCAACTACCAAGCAGCAGGAGAGAATAATGACTATATGCTGCTCCAACCTCTCTTCAATCTCTGATTTCAGGTATGCATAATGGACTATGGGTTGAATACCATGCAACCTCATGAAGGAGAAGCATTCATGATATATATATATATGTGTGTGTGTGTGTGTGTGTGTGTGCGCGCATATATGTATGTATGTATGTATGTATGTATGTATGTATGTATGTATGTATGTGTGTGTTAGATTTTTTTGGCTTGATTGTGGTTAATTTCTTCTTTTACTTTGGGTTATCTTCTTTCTGCTTCAGAAGAGAGAAATAACCAGTCAAAAAGTTTGCATCCAATGTCCAAATATTTTCATGAAGATATAGGTTACAGACTGGTAGAAATAAATTGATATGAGAAGTTTCCAATACCACTTTTGTCTAATTAAGGATCACACCACGGTAACCAGAATTAGAGTTGTAGCATTGGCTAAACAATAACTCTCATCTAAGCAATATTACAACACCTCACACAAACATATCATGAAATTCATGCCTTGCCTTTTAAATTCATAAAAGATGATCTCTTAGTTTTCTTGTTTTCCCCTTTTTTTACTAGACAATTTTGGAGATAAGATAATGCTAAATAGAGAGCAAAACAACTGCATAATACCCTATGGTGCTATCAAAGGCTCGTTTGAAGTGAGCTTAAGCCCTGAAGCTAGGTGCAACACAGGTAGAGCGCTTTGCCTCACTTAGACAGTGATTAGTTCAGGCACCAAGCCAGTAAGGCTTACGTCTCGTTACCCATGGGCAATGTTTTGAAGAAGGCAGCACTACACAAATTTCACCAAAAAATTTGGTTTTTCAATTTTCGTCCAAATAATTGTTGTGTGTGTTTATTGTCAATATTCCTGTATTAGGCTAGACCTTTTGTCTTCCTGGAAATTTTCTTCTCGGTCGTACTATTTTGGTACCTTCTTGGTACTCATTAATAATCTTTACCTTTCTTATTATTTGTTATGGATTACATGTATTTTTTTGTTCACTTTCTTAAAGCATGTGCTTTATTTTTGCTTTGTGCTAAAAGTTCCAAAAAAATTCAATGCTTCTTTTTTAGTTTTTGTGTTTGAAAATGTTGGTATCCTTAGCATTCGAACAGGATCTTTAACCCATCTGCTTTTACAAATGATCCCAACTAGAGACAGTCTCATATTTTTTAATAAAGTAACAATTTTATTGGTGTTGGGGGGAATCCCCAATATAGAAGTGGTAGTATAAGAAAATGTACGACTTAGACATCCAATCATTCTACACTAACAGGGACCTCGTGGGTGCACCAAGATTCACTTGAAACAAAAGACAAGCCCTATGTGGTACAAATTCATTTCCAGGCCTTTTCCTAATAATGGCAAGGTAAAAAAAAAAATGTTTTTTAAAAGTAAAGATATTATTAAAAGTGGTACCAAGCTGGCACAGAAGAAAAGTACAAGATAGCTGCAGCTCTTGCTTAGTTCATACTACATATTGTCCCCTAAGAAGTGCAAAAACTCCAAATACTGATCCATCCTATCTATAGTACTACTATAACACCAGAAGTACAACTTTTTAATGCATTCGTTTTTAACTCTGGGAATCTGTAGCCTCTTTCCTTCAAAGATACAAATTGGAATGGTCCTCCATATTTGCTTTAAACTTCCCTTGACTCCCTGTGATTGCCAGATTTCCAACAAGTTACAGATCTTCTGTGGTATTACCAAAGATATGCTCGTAATGCTTGGAAAATGTTCCCAGCATTGTCTTGAAACTCTGCAGTGTAAGAAAAGGTGCTCCACTGTCTCCTCCTCTGAATTACTAAGATAACATCTACTGCTCAAGGAGAAGCCTCTTCTCTGCAACTTATTTTGGGTTTGACAAGCATCTCTAGCTGCTAGCCAACCCAAAAAGGCTGCTTTCACAGGTACTTTAGTTCTCCAAATTATCTTCCAAGCCCAGTTTGGAAGTCCCTGACTATTTTGCTGTAACATCATTTTACAGCAGTTATTCACTGTGAACAATTTGTCCTTGCTGTTAAACCAAATTAACCAATCTACTTTGTTCTGATCCACTGAGCATAAATTTAATTGTTGAAGTAACTGACAAAAACTATCCAGCTCCCAATTTGTTCTCTAGTCCTTCATCCCTCTCTTATTCCTCTCTCTCAAAATACCACATAAGTACATCCCACGCAGGCATCTTCTCGTCCTCCTCCTGAAAAGCCAAATGTACACCACATCTTCCGGCTTCAGCAGTGTCATACTGAAGTATAAATATTTGTCTGTAGGCAATACATCCACATAGCTATTGCTTAAGCTCTTATAAATAGCTAATTTAAATTTGGACAAGAACAGATTTCCTAAAAGGATTTAATCAATTTAATTCCCAAGTCAGATAAGTGTAATAAAAAGATGCACTGTAATATGTCACACCTATGGCTGTAAAACCCTCGCACTAGTAGCCCAATCAAGGCATAAAACAAGCTGCAACAATACCATACAGCTTCCCAGGTATTGACCCAAAGAGCATGCTTGCTGAAGGTGCATCTAGTGCAAAATATAATGTGCAATAAATTTGTTGATTTATAAAATGCAGCTAATGCAACATGTTAAGTGACCGCATTGGTTGAGAGATGGTTTGTTTGTCTTCTTATATGGTCTATGGCAATCTCACCTCATGAACAAACTTTTGGGGTTGGATTAGGTCCAAGCATTTTCTTCAAATGGTATCGGAGCCAGATTCATTCTATTTAGACAATGTTGGGTCCACATGTTATATTCCCCAAGCTCCAGATGTCTAACCATGGGCTTGCAGGGGTGTTTAGGATGTTGAGGAGTGCGTTGTTTGTCTCCTAATATGGTTTTAGACAATCCTGAACTCATAAGATAGCGTTCAGTGTAGAGCTAAGCTCTAGGTCCATTTTCTTCCCACAACAAACTCTGAAGGTTTTAGCATTTTATTGGGTAAGTTGAAGATAATTTGCCTATACCTTATATACCAACAAGGCACTATACAAGAATCAGGGATACCAAATACAACATCCATAGTTTCGTGGCATCATTTGGTCTTGACCAGGCTTTAATGTATTGATTGTTCTACCTTTGTGCTAAAAGAGTGGTACTCGGAAACATGAAATAGCATAAAGTAAAAAAACTAAAGCAGTTTGATCAGCTCGGCGATTTAATTTCTTAAACTCAATTTAAAATGAACCTATCTAAAGATAGTACCTACGTGCATGGTTTCAAAGTCACTAGGAAAAAATCAACATACCTTTTACATCTTGCCTTAACAAGGACAAAAGGGCTTTGTTTACTGCATCACGTTCCACATTTTCCTCTGGAAGAATAGAAAGATAGAGAAGTCAAGATCACATATCTTTTTTCTCATAATCAACAATTCTTGATGGAAAGACTAAGAGATTTCTATACCAGCAGTCAGGAGTTGTACGAGTATGTCAACAATTTTCGAAAGATGCTCGGGTGTGTCCTTGCAAAAAAGAGGAAGTCCACGAATGGCTTGCACTCGAACCTGCACGCAGTAATAGGTCAAACAAAGGTCAAGGCTCCACTGCAGAAACATCAATCCCACAGAATTCCAGTCTCATTTTATGCTGCAAATACTGTGAAGAGAAACCTTTTTTTTCTTCTTATCCTTTAGCTGTGAAAAGAAACTTAAATCATGCAGTGACAAACGTTTCTAGGAATTCCAAACTCATTGGATATTTTAAACATGTCAAAAAGCAGTAAAGCGAGATTGAAAGCAAAACCGGAAAGAAACTGAAGAAGATTGAAACCTAGAAAGAAATATAATAATTACAAATGAAACCAAGGTCTTGCATGTAATCAAGAAACATAGAAAATCTAGAAAGGAGAATAGGTAACAGACAGAATCAATGCAAAGGTCAATCTCATCACGATCCTTTCCTCATTACCTTCTCATTTTCTACCCTAAAAATGAAATTGATTAAGATCAAGGAGAAACTTCAGGTTTTTTTAAAAATTTATAACGGTGGTGTTCAGGCCAGCTCGCGCTCACCTCGACTATTCCACTAGGTACATGTTACCTCCACCAACACAGTTATTGAGCAAGTATGGCCACCAAAACTTAGCCAGATGACTCTGTTGAGATTTGAACCTGATCTCCAAGGTTTGCACCCACGTCATTGACCACCAGGTCACACCCTTTGTCGCAGAAAATATAGGTATCTATGCACCAATAATCCAGATACAAGAATTAATTGGAACTTGGGTGCAGAAAATATAGGTATCTTCTTGAGCCGAGGGTCTATCGAAAACAGCCTCTCTACCCCCAGGGCAGGGGTAAGGTCTGCGTACACACTACCCTCCTCAAACCCCGCTTGTGGGATTATACTGGGTTGTTGTTGTTGTAAAGAACTAAAAAAGGCAATGATCTTTCCTCTCCCTTGTTATTTCTCTTGAACAACAAAGGCATGCTTTTTACGGGCTAAATTTATTTACCAGAGTCCAAATCATATTTCCTCATCTTTTCAATTATGCACAAAAATCAAGATAAAAGCGAAAGGACACGACAATAAACTTGCAGCATAAAAATATACTCATGTGATGGCTTTGAATGCAATTATTACAGTGTCGTGATTTAATTTTCTCCCTACTGTTTTTCATATTATTGAGCCGGCAAACTAATATCTTTACTTCTAAAGTTCAGTAAGGCATTGCTACTCCCAAAATACAGCAAACATTGAGTTTCCAATTCCTGCGATTCATGAACTCAATTCTATGATGCAATTGGATACACAAATCTCTGTTTGTTGGGGGGGAAAATGTTTACTGAAATGGCCAACTAAAAACGGAAGAAAGAAAATTACAATAAGCATATTTCAGTTTAATCTAATTGATTTTGATATGGAACATGAAACTGCCTCCTAGAATAGCCGTTCTTGTTGGGCTGCTGTTAATGAGGCTTCTCTTGCTCAGGAGGAGTTGATAAATAGGGGTTTCTCATTATATAATAGATGCTACATGTGTGGAGCAGAATCTGCTATGCCTAAACTTGTTTAATTTCCGGTGGCATGATACCAGATTATTTGAAACTTGCTTTGTGAAGCTGGAAGGGACTAGCTGTTCAGGAGACCACAAAGCTCTATGGCAATTGGGTGATATGGAAAGAGAGAAACAATAGATGTTTTACGATAGAAGAATGACAAATTGACAACTCAGCAATTAAAAAGGCTTATGTCTTCGTCTTTTGTATTGGTGGATTAAAATTGATATTGTCAATAACATAGATAAAATGTTAGACTCTTTGAGCTCCCTGCATAGCTAAAAGGATGCTCTTTTTTATATAAGGAAGGGATGCTCTTTTTTCGGTATATATTCTTGTTAAAATGCACTATCTTAGTGCTTGTATTAATAAAAAAACCTTACCTTTTCTCAAAAAAGTAATAATAAAATCTTACTTTGACTGAGCATGGAGTTTACGAAAGCAAGGGAGTGTTAAATCTTGTGGTCTTAAATTAAAGATGTGTGTAATGTACTAAAATGCACGTTGAACCTTATGGACTACAGGCCATTTAGGATGTTGGAACTAAAGAGTTAGTCACTAAATATACAAAGTGACATTCTTTTCTAAACAAACTAAAATAGAAAGTAAGACACATAAATTGAAATAGAGGGAGTAACTTTTCCTCATCCACCTCCAGCAATATGAATATTTTCTTAAGTCAATCCTAGTAGCTACTTTCTACCTAAGCTAGTCCCTCACAAATTCGGCATCAAAAACACACAATGAATAGACGAACCTACTACACATAATCTCAGTTTAAAACTACGAGATGATTCCTATCTCTTGCATATGTTCTTGTATCTCAGTAGTTGTGATGCACTCTAATTGGGCACATAGTTTAATAAAGAAATTTGAAACTTGTGGTCTAAAATAAGACATAGATATTTGTGTGGATATAAATCAATGGGAAGTTTAAAATTAAATTATTTCTAAATATAGAAAAGTATCATTCTTTTTTGGGACAGACTAAAAAGGAAAGTGCATCACTAAAATTGGGACAGAGGAAGTAATCATAATTATAATGTCTAACATTATTCGGCGAAAACAATTATACATCTTTCACACAGGAAGAACAACAAAGAAACCTTATCGTAATTTCATAATCATAAGTAAAAGAAACAATCTCATGAATTCGAAATGAAGTAGAGAATATTAACATAACTCAGTTGACACAGACAAATGGAGAAATTGTTCCATTTTTTCTTTTCAATAAAAAAGAAAATACAAAAAGACTTACCGCAAGCTCTTCAGATTCACAGAAATCCAGCTGAGCGTAAACAGCACGGCCTGATAAACTAGGAAAGTGCTTGAAAAATCTCGGAATTAGCTGAGCTGCTAATTGCATAGCTTTAGCATTGCTGCTCTTCGATGCTTTAATTATATTCTCATAGTCCTCCACATTCTACACCAAAAGAACAATCCAACAGTTTCAATCAAAATAAATTTTATTCAATTTCGAACCCTAGAATAAAGGTAAGTGAAAAAGGAAAACATATTGGATATTTTTTTACGGACCTGAGACTTGTCTTTGGACTCGTTTAGGCGTTCGCCGTATTCGTAAAGCTTCTCGATGATGGCTTCTTCGGATGCCTCCGCCATTGGAAGCTTCTTGTAATTTGAAGCAGAAGAGTGTGTGCAGACAGTAGAAGTGAGGGGAAACTTGACTTTGGGTTGAGAAACGGGTTCAGGTTATTTGTGGGAAAAGAAGAAATGGATATATACAGAGGAGAAAGGACCGACAGAAAAACAATTTTTTTTTGTTTTTGGTCCGACTAAATTCGGATTACATAGCACATTGGGGTAAAGTTTTCCGTAACAAAGTAATACTACATATCCATTAAATTCCAACTCGAAAACTCTGGTTAAATATGAAGTATTAGTTATAACTCCATCCCAAACGTTGTTGGTGGGGAAAAATAAATTAATAAAAGAATAAGACTTTAAAAGGAAATTTTGTTAAAACTACTACTCTCTCCTCCCAATTTATGTGGTGGTTTTTTACAAAATATAAAGTTTAAGAAATAAAAAAATAATTAAATTTGTGATAAGAAACATTTTATACAATTTGTGTGATTATAAAAAAATTTACGAAGAATATAAATATAAGGTTTAATTTTTAAAAAAAAATATAAAAATATATTTTTAACATATTAAAAAGAAAAGTATGCCGTACTTAAATGAGATAGATAAAGTAAATATTAAGTAGTGATAAGAGGGGTTGCTCGGATGGTAAGCAACCTCCACTTCCAACCAAGAGGTTGTGAAGTCGAGTCACTCCAATAGCAAGGTGGGAAGTTCTTGGAGGGAAGGATGTCGAGGGTCTATTGGAAACAGCATCTCTACCTCATGATAGGGGTAAGGTTTACGTACACACTACCTTCCTCATACTCCACTAGTGGGATTATACTGGGTTGTTGTTGTTGTTGTAAAAGTAAATATTAAGTAGAGAGGTTGTTCTACCTCTAGGGTACAAAACTCTCCTGAAGTATTTAACAAATGCATCCATTAGAAAGGGATGTTTATAATTTGATAAAATTGAATTAGGAAAGCGAAATCTAATAAATTGAATCGAATAAAATCGAAACAAAAAGAGAAAGATGAATCTATTGAGTTTGATTTTGTTGAGTTTTGGTGTAGTATTTTAAAAAAATGGAATAATGAAAACAGCAAATTGGAATTTTTTAAAAATTATACTAGTATTTTTAGTTTCGAATTTCACACAAGATAAAATATAAAAATAAAGATAAACAATAATATGACGGTTAGAAAATTATCACCATTAATACATCCCATGTGTGTGGAATTTAATTTAACATTTATTAAACAACGGATAGAAAGAAACCCGTATATTTGTCAAACCTCGATATCCACGTGTATTTGAAGTGATTATCACATGTAAGGAAGAGATTGAAAGAAACTCATATACACGTGTCATCATGTATATAAAGTTTCGTAATTTTCTATGATTAATCGGGCAAACTGTGGGAAAAATGACTCAAAGAAAAATGTGTATCACAGGTGAAACAAAGGAAACGATATTAAGGTATATTGAGCTAAACTGCCTTTCAAAAAATTGTTTCTACCAAACTCCATATCTCTTAAGTATGTCTTCGTGACTAAGTAATTTTCAATTGTTAGTGTTTAATTATGAATGACAAGTAATTATATAATATTTATGTTTTTCTTCCAATGATACAGTTTTATATGTTATATTTCACATGTTAAGAATGTTACAAGTATTACAAGCTTTCAAATAAAAAATTTTATGATCAGAATTACGACTGGCTTTTAAATGATAAAATAAAATTGACCATGATACGAAAAGAAAATGTATACGACAATTAAGCCTAATTTATAGATATTGATTTATGGCCAAAGCAGTTAAATGTGACAAAATATTTTTCGAAGTGTTTTTAGTCAAATGAGAAGGTATTTACAAAAAAAAGGCAAATACTAGAAGCTACACATGCCGATGTAGGTCTATAATCATACCCATTTGTTGACATAGATTTTCAGTATTCTTTTAGAGTATAGTCGGGGTCTTGTTATCTGCATGTCTTTTATTCATATTCTCGTAGAGATTTCATAGACAAGTGTGGGTTAGATTATGTTTTGTCATTTCTATTGAGGTTACACATGACATGTATGAATAACTATTTATGTTATTTAATAATTTCAAGCTATGCAAGGAGATGATTTTAAGAAAGATTTTATGTTCCTAAATTATGTATGAATTATATAAGGTAATATCATAACAAGTTGATCCATTCGGTCAAGTTAAAGTATCGAGTGCCATCTCCGTCTTCCAAAGTTGAGGCATGACAATGTCCTTTGCTTTATTTATGATAATGTTTCATTCCACCTCACCATATCGCCATGTAATGTCCTAACTTTTTTCGAAAGGATAATCGTACAAAAATTTTACTCTAATTCGATGTTGTTCTTCCCTCTTGTTTATTATCGATCATTATAGGTGATGATATTCAACTTAATACCAACTGCTTGTATTAATCGTGGGTTTATATTAGAGCTGTCAAAACGGGCCAGTCCAATCCAAGCCTTGTGGGCTTTAAATTTGGTGTGCTAGGACGACCCGACCCGCCATATGAATGAGCCTTAAAATGGTCATCCCGACCCAGCCCTAAGAGAGCCGCGGGCTAGGGCATATCGGCCCTTCACTTTTTTTTTAGAAAAAATAATTTTTTTAAATCCTTAAATATTTTTTCGTGACATAGTCGATTAATCATGTAAACAACTTCTGTTTGTTTGAAGCGTACAAAAAGCTTGATATTTGACGAAGAATCTCGTAATTGAAATACAAATTCTCTATATCTCTAACTCTTCTTGTTTAAAGTTACATGAATATTTTCTTAATACTTTTCTTTTATTTTCCTCAGATTGAGAGATTGCTTCAATAAGTTTATATGATGAGATTTTTTAATTTAGGTTAATATCATTTGCTCATTTCATCATTATAATCCATAAAAAATTTAAAATTCCTGAAATTTGCTAGTGGTCAATTTTTTTTTTTTTTTGTGTATTTAAAATTGATATTTTTCTATACTGAAGAGCAGTTTAAATATTAATAATATATTAAAGTAATCCAAATTGAGCATTGGCCACTTAAAGTAATATTTTCTTTGTAAAAAGATTATTATTGGCCACCTAAAACTTTTTGAGTTCGTTATTAATTAAGTAAAAGAAAAATTAATTTTGTCATATTACATGCATGTCAAAAATCTAAATTCTAGTTGATATGAAAGGGTAAATGAACAATCCAGAGTTGGGGAATGAGGATTATAGTTAATAGTTTTTATAGTTTTTACTTTTTAAAATATTAAATATTTAATAGTTAATTAATTTTTGGCCCACGAGTCGGCCCGGGCCCGACCTCGATCAAGCCTCAAGGGCCAGCTGGTTGACTTGGGTCGGGTTTATAAGTATCTGTTTAAAATGGGCTCAAAAAATTTTAGCACGACCATACTCAAGTAGCGGGTTGTATTGGGTTGGCCTCACGGGCCAAGTCTATTTTGACGGCTCTAGTTTAAATAATACATGCATTCACATCCTTATCTGTAACTCTTTTTCTTTTTCTCTGTTTTCTATGACTCCTTTTGTTGTGGTGTAACTTTAATCGAACAAATCAAAATCGAACTTGATAACCCAACTTCACATCACAGCTCGACATTATAATGACGAAACTCGATCCATCATGCTCCAATCTTGATTAATCACACGAAGGGTAAACTCGGTTTTGATCGTATATAGATAGTCCCCTCATTTCTCGGAAAGAAGGTGGCGAGAAACGATATGATTTTTCAACCTCCGACTAGACGAATATTGATGTCTGCGACGAGCCCGATAGTGACGTACGTGACAAACGTCCCATCGGTTCAGTTACCGAGGCATTAAATGCGCGTCGGTCGATGGCCGGCCACTGTCAATTTTGAACAGTCACTATGAAATCTATAAATAGCCTTCTTCTTCATTCTTTCAAACTTTTACTTTCAAATCTCTTTTCATTCCAATCTTCATAGTTCTTCGTCTTCCCCAAAGCTTCATATTTCCAAGTTTAAAAATTTCTTTGCTTGTTCTTCACCAAACACCAAAATATTTCAATTTCCCATCTTCTTCGTTCTTGAAAATTTAGATGGACAAGATATCTAAAACCGTTCCTCAGAAAGAGGTTGCTTCCTCATCTCGGCTGGCCGGTGAGAAACTAATGGTGGAGCCACGCCTTGAAGAACTCATTCTCGGGGGATGCGTTATCGATTCCGACTTTATGGTCAAGAAACTCTCATCGGTTACTGGTCGATGTGAGCCGGTATCGAGATATATATGCTTGATACCCCAAAGCCTTCTTGATTTGGCGAAGAAAGATTGTGGTTGGGAAAACAAAGAGGTTGTGATACCGGCACCGGAGGAAGCGATCACTACCCACGTGGAAGGGTACTTGAGTGTTTACACTTATCCTTTCACGCTGGGTCCCCTTAATCCGGTCATCATCGACTTCTGTAATAAGTACCAAGTGACATTCGGCCAAATACACCATTCTTTCTGGAGGATTGTAATACTGCTCCGTTTCTTTGTGAGCAAGATTGACGGGCTTCGCTTCACCCTCGACCACCTCGTAAGATTATATAGTCATCGTCTTTACAGAGGTGGGCTGATAAAGCTTCAACGTCGGGCCACCAAGGCATTTACCTCGAGCATAGATGAAAATAAAGATCGGGGTTGGATGGGCCAGTTCGTTCGAGTGAAGACCTCGTACCTAAACCCGTACGAGAGTATACCATTTCCTGAGAAATGGAATATGAACCGTAAGTGTGATTCCATTTTTAGTTTTTGTTATTTTTACTTCTTCATCTTTTCTTATCAGTGTTTTTCTTGACACAGTCGCTGCTTGGATGCCGAGTGCGATTCCCCATCTCGAGAACTGGGTTAGGAGCCTGGTTTCGACATTAAAGTACGCTGAGCGCGCATGGCGTGATTTGTCAAAGGGCCGTTGAGAGGCTCGTACTCACGGTAAACCTTCTTCCTGGCTCGCCGATTTGCTTACCGTTCAAGCATTTTTTCAGGCATAAGTTTTACTTACTTTTCTTTCTTTGTAGGTCTCGGAAAAGACGCGGTTATGAGACCCTCATCAGGTGATGAAGAAGCCTTACTGCCTATCTTAAAACCGGAGAAAGTGATTAAAAGAAAAAGGGCCTTGGACTCCGAGGGTCAAAACCCCAGAAAGAGAGCGGCTAAAAAACCCAAGGCGAACATAATCCCTTTGACTATGGAGTCGGTCCTTAGTCTAAGGGATGATGAAGAAGAAGAAAGTGATTTCAGGCTGGTGGCCCATGCACGGGCTAGCATCGATACTCAAAATACTTCAGTATCGATGTGAGTTGATACTGCTCCGTCCAGACTTGATGGGGGCGAGGAGGAGGCTTTGACCCAAGTCCCCGAGCCGAGGGGGACCAAGGATGTTTTACCTCGGGGCAAAGAGATCGTCGAAGGAGCTGGGGATGCCGGTGTGCGAACCGAGCTTGAGGCTCCCCAAGACGGAGATGGTGCCCAAAAAGACCTACTCGGGGCAATAGAGATCGGGGATTCCCCCTCTTTTCCTTCATTTTCCAATCGATGATACGTGACGATCAGGTTGTGGAGACTTGTCGTGGGGAGGGAGCCTATGAAGCGGAGGATCCTTTCCATGGTTATTTTATCGGGGTAGAATATGCCACCGGTCCGAGTGACTTAGAGGTTTCTAAGAATAGCTTGAGCAAGGTGGGAACGTCTTGCCTTTTCAACGAAGCCTAACAGGCCCTGAATCGGGTAAGTTCATACTTTCTTTGCCAATTTTCATACTTGTGTTTTTCTTTCCTTGTATAATCCCTTCCTTTTATTTTTGTAGGCTTCTGTGCTTCATCACGAGGCTTTTCTCCAATTTCGAGGGGATCTGAGCCGGTACGAAGCCGAAGTTCAAAGGCTTACTGAGGACAGAGATGCCTTCAAGCTTCTCAGTGAGCAGAGAGAAGGAGAAGTAAAAAGACTTTGGGCTGAGTTTGAAGCATCTCGGAAAGAACATGCTGAGCTGGCCGAGCAGGTAAAAAGAATCTTTGAATTTAATGATATTTATTCGGGAGTGATGGCTAACAGTTCGATCCCGCAGGTCGAGCAAAAGCTCGACGTGATCAGGAAGATTCGTGTTGAAGTGGACGTAGTGAAGTCGGAGGCCAAGGAATGGAAGAAGAACATGGACCGCATCACCTCAGAAAAAGAGACTGTCCGAACTCAACTGGCTTCGGCTGAGGCCCAACTTCGAAGCTTGAAAGAGAAAACCTTGGTGCAAGCCAAGAAAATCAAGGAGTTCCAGTCTCGGTTGAGCTCGGCAGGTTCTGATCGAGAGAGATTGGCCACGGAACTTGCAGCGGCCAAATCGTAGGTTGAGAAAGCCATGGCCAATGCTGATGCAATGGTGGCTGTTTATCGATCTGATGCCGAAGCTGCTCAGGTTCGAGCAAAGGAGATTGCTGAGGCTGCTCAGGCTCGAGCAAACTAGGTTGCCGAGCATGCTAAATGCCAGTCTCGAAGGGAGACTCTTGTAGAAATCTATGCTCGTGGCTTCGATCTTACAGTCGAGATCGAGAAAGCTAAGGAGCTTGAAGCCGAAACCATAGTGTTGGCTTTTCCCAATGATGATGATACCGGGAGTACGAGCGGATCTGACAGCGAAGGGGGCCTCTAGGGCGAAGATGCTACTCCTGCAGAGGACTAAGTCCTTTTTGCGTTTCTTATAAGATCATTTTGGTCTTTTGTAAAGAGATTTGATCGGGCTATGCTGCCCTTGTAAAAAAAAACTTTCTTCCTTTCTGCTTTATAGAATTGTGAAGTTGTATTCTAAGGTCGAGGTTCAGATAATTTGATCAAAACCGAACTAGTGTAGCCCTTAGGCATTTTGATTGAGTGAGTACTTGCTCGAACTCGAAGTAAAGTAACCCTTAGTTTTTATAGTTGAGCAAGGATGGTCTCTCGAACTCAAAGCAGAAAACAACCTTTAGGTTTTATGGTCGAGCGAGTGTTTGCTCGAACTCGAAATAAAAAATAGCCCTTAGGATTTATAGTCGAGTGAGTGTTTGCTCGAACTCAAAATAAAAAATAGCCCTTAGGATTTATGGTTGAGTGAGTGTTTGCTAGAACTCGAATTAAGGTAGCCTTTAGGCTTTATGGTCGAGTGAGTGTTTGCTCTAACTCGAAATAAAAAACAACCCTTAGGCTTTATGGTCGAGTGAGTATTTTCTTGAACTCGAATTAAGGTAGCCTTTAGGCTTTATAGTCAAGTGAGTGTTTGCTCGAACTCGAAATAAAAAACATCCCTTAGGCTTTATGGTCGAGTGGGTGTTTGCTCCAACTCGAATTAAGGTAGCCTTTAGGCTTTATGGTCGAGTGAGTGTTTGCTCGAACTCGAATTAAGTAGCCCTTAGGCTTTACAGTCGAGTGAGAATGATTTCTCGAACTCGAATCAAGGTAGCCCTTAGGCTTTTCACATAGTTCCCGATTCAGGGTTGTAGTTCGAACTTAAATCAAGGTAGCCCTTGGGCTTTGTAGTCGGGTGAGAATTTTCTCGAACTTGAAGCGACGTAGCCCTTAGGTTTTATACGTAGTCCCCGATTCGGGGTTATAGTTCGAACTCCGCCATGGTCGGCCCTTAAGCATGTTTGCATAATAGATCGAGAATATGAAGCAGAAGAACCTTTCTGAGGTATGAGATATCAGTAAAGGAAAAAATCCTCTTTATAGGTTATTATACATGCGTACATGTTTAGGGCTCGAGCAAACTATGCGGGCATGGTTCGTTTGACCATTTGGCCCTTATAAATTTTTCCTATCGAGACCATGTTGCCATAGAGTAACGAGCTTGCCCGAACTTGATATCCTAGGGCGATGCCCCCCAGTATTCGAGGTTGATTTGTAAAGAGGCATTGGATACTGTTGAATCGTTCTAAGCTAGCACGATCAATAGTTGCCTCATTAAAAACCTCACCAGAAAACCCATTTGGGACAAAACTGGTCTAAGGGAAAAAGAATGCAACGTGTGCTTTCAGACCTAAATGTTTTGTGTTTGAAGAATCCATCCTTGTTTCTGCTCGAACACCTGCAAGTGTTAGTTTCAAAATACAAATGAACATGGGAGTGTCGTACCTTAGCAGTAGTATTGTTTTAGGTGTGATACGTTCTAATTGCTCGGTAGTTGTTTGCCGTTTATCATATCGAGCTTGTAAGATCTTTTTCCTACGATTTCGAGAACCTGATACGGTCTTTTCCAGTTCGGACCCATTTTCCCTTCACTCGGATTTCGGGTGTTGAGGGTGACTTTTCTTAGCACCAAGTCCCTGATGTTAAAATGTCAAAGATTGGTTCTTCGATTGTAGTACCTTTCGATCCGCTATTTTTGGGCGGCCAAACGGACGAGAGCAGCTTCTCATTTTTCGTCCAATAATTCTAGGCTTATATTCATGGTCTCGTTATTTGACTAATCTGTTGCATATCAAAACCTGATGCTAGATTCTCCGACCTCGACCGGAATAAGAGCTTTGGTGCCATAAACCAACGAGAATGGTGTTGCTCCGGTACTGAATTTTGATGTTGTGCAGTATGCCCATAGGGCCTCGGGTAGTATTTCTCTCCATTTTCCTTTGGCGTCGGTCAATCTCTTCTTAAGATTTTGGATGATAGTTTTGTTGGTCGATTCAGCTTGTCTGTTCCCGCTGGGATGATAAGGTGTTGATAAGATCCTTTTGATTTTGTGATCATCGAGAAATTTAGTTACTTTGCTGCCGATGAATTGTTTTCCATTATCACATACAATCTCGATTGGTATCCCGATCCGACACATGACGTGGTCCCAAATGAAGTCTATCACATCTTTTTCTCTGATTTTCTCGAAAACCTGTGCTTCAACCCATTTAGAGAAATAATCAGTCATAAACAAAATAAACCGATCCTTACCTGGGCCGATGGAAGGGGGCCAACAATGTCCATTCCCCATTTCATGAAAGGCCATGGAGATAGGACCGATTGGATTAGCTCCCCAGGTTGATGAATCATGGGCGCATGCCTTTGGAATTTGTCGCATCTTCGAATGAACTCCCTTGCATTCTTGCTCATATCGGTCCAATAATACCCTGCTCTGATTACTTTGTGGACCAACGAATTGGTACCAAAATGATTTCCACAAGTGCCCTCGTGAGTTTCCCGTAGGGTGTAATCGGTATCTCCCGATCTCAAACATATTGCCAATAGTCCATCGAACGTCCTTCTAAACAACGTTCTGTCTTCGGACAAGATGAACTGTGCTGCTTTTGTGAGCAGTGCTCTCTATTCCTTTGGATTTGATGGAAGCTTTCCGTTTTTGAAGTACTCTATGTATTTGTTTCTCTAATCCCAAGATAATCTTGTGGAGTTTATCTCGGCACAACCTTCTTCGATTACCGATCTCATGAGTTGTACGACAGTCCCCGAGTTGAGTTCTTCATCTTCGACCTATGAACCTAAGCTTGCAAGAGCGTCAGCCTCGTTGTTTTGTTCTCAGGGTACATGTTGCAAAGTCCATTCCTTAAATCGACGTAGAGTCACCTGTAGTTTATCTAAGAATCTCTGTATTCAGTCTTCTAGGACTTCAAAAGTCCCATTAACTTGGTTTACCAAGAGGAGGGAATCACACTTAGCCTCTACGACTTCCGCTCCCAAGCTTCTAGCTAGTTCGAGACCTGCAATCATGGCCTCGTACTCGGCCTCATTGTTAGTCAATTCTGTAGTTATGATAGATTGTCTAACTACATTAACTACGGGTGACTTTAGTACAATGCCTAGTCCGGACCCCTTTGCGTTCGAGGCAACGTCTGTAAAGAGGGTCCAGACTCCCGAAGAGGTACCCAATTTTATCAGTAGTTCTTTTTCAATCTTGGGTACGAAGCTGGCATAAAGTCAGCCACGAAGTCCGCCAAGATTTGAGATTTGATAGCGGTTCGGGGTCGATACTCAATATCGTACCCACCGATTTCTATGGCCCATTTGGCTAATCGACCTGAAATCTCGGGTTTGTGCAAAATATTTCGAAGAGGATAAGTTGTTACAACATGTATCGGATGACACTGGAAATATGGTTTCAATTTTCTAGATGCGCTTATTAAAGTAAGTGCTAATTTTTCTAAGTATGGATATCTAGTTTCGGCCTCGCCTAAGGTTCGACTGACATAATAAATAGGGAATTGCGTACCTCGTTCTTCTCGAACCAGAAATCCACTTATCGCTATCTCCGATACAGCTAAGTACATGTAAAGTTGTTCGTCTATTTTTGGGGTATGAAGCAGTGTCAGGCTCGATAACTACCGCTTTAGTTCTTCCAAAGCATGTTGGCATTCCTAAGTTCATGCAAAGTTGCTTTTCTTCTTAAGTAGTGAGAAAAATCGGTGGCTCCTATATGAGGATCTCGAAATGAATCGCCCTAGGGTGGCTATCCGTCCCGTTAGCCTCTGCACGACCTTTACATTATCTACTACTGTGATGTCCTCCATAGCTTTTATTTTGTCGGGGTTGATCTCAATTCCTTGATTGGATACCTTGAAATCAAGAAACTTGCCCGAGCCAACCTTGAATGCACATTTTTCGGGGTTGAGCTTCATATTGTACTCCCTCAGTATGTTGAAAGTTTCCTGCTAATGCTTTAAATGGTCCTCTGCTCACAGGGACTTAACTAACATGTCATCAATATAAAATTCCATTAGTTTCCCTATTTGTTTTTCGAACATTTGATTTACTAGGCATTGATAAGTTGCACCAACATTTTTAGAACGAATGGTATTACGTTATAACAATAGGCACGGTACTTAGTGATAAATGAGGTCTTTTCCTGATCCTTTGGGCTCATATGTATCTGGTTGTACACGGAGTAGGCATCGAGAAAACTTAGAGTCTCATGGCCGGCCGTGTCATCGGTCATACGATCGATATTAGGCAAAGGAAAAGAATCCTTAGGGCATGCTTTGTTCATGTCTTTATAATCTATACACATTCTAAGTTTGTTTCCCCTTTTAGGGACTACCACCATATTTGCTAGCCATTCAGGGTATTTTACTTCTCGAATGTATCCTATTTTAAGAAGTTTCGTTACCTCGTACTTGATGAAGGCGTGTTTGACCTCGCACTTGGGCCTTCTTTTTTGCTTTATCAGATGGAATTTCGGATCCAAGCTTAGTCTATGAGTGGTTATTTTCGGTGGGATCCCTGTCATGTCAAGATGGGACCAAGCAAAACAGTTTATGTTAGCTATAAGAAATTAAATAAGCTTTTTCCTGAGCTCGGGATCTAACCCCGTGCCCAGGTATACCTTTCGCTTGGGCAGATGTTTGATTAGCGTGATTTTCTCTAGTTCTTCGACCGTTGATTTAGTAGCGTCAGAGTTATCGAGGACCACGAAAGATAGAGGGATCTCGTAGTCATCATCTCCGTCAGTTTTCTGATTCTCTAGTTAGGTCGAGGCTGACGTTTGTGGTTGCTATTTGGTATCCCATTTATTCTTTGAATCTGATCCCTTTGTCGATGATAGTGAAGATATCAGAATCACTTCATCGACGACAAACATTTCCTTTGTGGTCGGTTGCTCCCCGTAGACCATTTTGATTCCCTCCGATGTTGGGAATTTCAGAACCTGGTGAAAGGTCGAGGGTACTGTTCTCATGTTGTGGATCCATGGCCTCTCGAACAAGGCGTTATATCTCATGTCGCCCTCGATCATGTGGAACTTCATTTCTTGAATGCTCCCAGCCATGTTTACTAGCAAAATTATCTCGCCCTTAGTGGTTTCACACACCATATTAAATCCGTTTAGTACCAGGGTTGCAGGCACGATCTGGTCATGTAGACCGAGTTGTTCTATGACTCTTGATCGAATGATATTGGCCGAACTACCTGGATCAATTAACACACGCTTAAATTGAGTTTTATTCATAAGTACATATATTACCAGTGCATCATTATGGGGCTGCATGACTCTTTTTGCGTCTTCGTCACTAAAGGACAAGGTTCCTTTAGGTATGTGATCCTGAGTTTGAGACCGCTTCTCTCTTGTAATCGACATCTTAGTGCGTTTAAGCACCGGCCCCCGGGGGACATCGATCCTTCCGATGATCATGTGGATGATGTGTTGTGGCTCTTCTTGTTCATTTTGTTTGTTGAACTCTTTGTTTTTGAAATGGCTCTTAGCTCAGTCACTTAAAAACTCTCGAAGGTGCCCTTCATTGAACAACCGGGCTACCTCCTCTCTCAACTGCCTGCAATCTTTCGTTCTATGGCCATGGGTGCCATGATACTCGCACATTTGATTGGGATTTCTCTGGGCTGGATCGGACTACAGAGGTCGAGGCCATTTAGTATCTTTGATACGACCGATAGCCGATATGATGGCTGATGCGCCCATATTGAAGTCATATTCTGATAATTGTGGTGCTTCCTTAGGTCTGGTATGCCTGTCGAACCCACTCTTGTTCATCAGCCCTTGAGTCCCCTGGCCTCGATCACTTCTCCTATCACCTCGTACGGGGTTACGTACCGGTTTGCTACCCCTACAATCTTCATTGTACGGTCGGTATCGGTCCCTGTTCGACCTTGGTTCTCAGTTGATATCCCTTTTAATAGGGGACCCAAAACCCAACTGGTCATCTTCGACTCTAATCTTCGATTGATATCGATTGTGTATGCCAGCCCAGGTAACAACCGGGTATTCGATCAAGTTCTGCTTCAACCATCGTGAAGTCATCAAGCTTCGTTTGTTCAGTCCTTGGGTGAAAGCTTGAACGGCCCAATCGTCTGTGACCGGTGGTAGATCCATTCGTTCCATTTGAAAACGAGATACGAACTCTCTTAGCATCTCGTTGTCTTTTTGTCTTACCTTAAAAAGGTCTGACTTCCTAGTTTCAACCTTTATGGCTCCGACATGTGCTTTTACGAAAGAATCTGCAAGCATAACAAAAGAATCGATAAAGTTAGGCGGTAAATTATGATGCCATATCATCGCTCCCTTTGATAGAGTTTCACCGAACTTCTTTAATAATACGGATTCAATCTCGTCATCTTCTAGATCGTTCCCTTTGATGGCACATGTGTAAGAGGTGACATGTTCGTCGGGGTTGGTCATTCCATTATATTGAGGAATTTCGGGCATGCAGAACTTCTTGGGGATCGGTTTTGGAGCCGCGCTCAGGGGGAAAGGCTTTTGTACGCATTTTTTGGAATCCAAGCCCTTCAATATTGGTGGTTCCCCCGGGATCAATATTGGTGGTGCCCCCGGGATCTGATCAACTCTAGAGTTATAAGTTTCCATTTTTTTGTTGTTTACTTCATTCTTCCTTTCTCATGACTCTATTCATTTTGTCAATTCCTTAAGCATTTTGATAATTTCGGGATTAGTCCCCGATTCTTGTTCATTTGACCTTACTATAGCTGGCCCCATTTTGTGGGTGACTTCTTGGGGTGGACCGGGCTCGAGCCTTCTCGGTGCCTGGGTTTGGCTCTGCAACTGAGCTATCGCTACCTGTTGAGTTTGTAACATTTCAAAAATCATACGCAGGCTGATCCCGTCTTCTCCAGCATTTTGTATTTTTCGAACTGCAGATCGAGATCCACCATGAATGTTGTTTTTGGGGTCGGAACGTTGGTTCGCTTCGATGGCCACATGTGAATTAACGTCAATTGGATCTACGACCCGAGTTCCAACGGGATCGACGAGTGGCCTTTCGTCCCCGGTTGTCAGGTTGTTGTTTTCATCTTGAAGGTCAGCTTCGTTGTCGATAAGTAGGGCCATTAATTGAGAGTTCTTTATTTTAACCTGAAATCAAAGACACTTCCAAGAGCAAGCGTAAAATGGTGTGTTTTGCAGAGATTCGTACTGAATAACCACTGTTATCCTTAGCCCCACGGTGGGTGCCAGATTGTTTACCCGAAAAACGGATATAGTTGAATTTATATGCAATTCTAAGGATACGTAGTATAAATTGGGAAAGATAAATAAACGTGTATTGAAATTAGTTATAAAAGAAATGAATGCAAACCAGATGAACTAGTTAGCCTAAACCTTCTGGTTTAATCACCTCCAAATTGGGTGAAGAACGATTGATAGAAGAAACAATATGACTAAAAAAATCAAAAGTCAAAAAAAGAGAGAGGATAATATTAGCTCTATTTCTTGTATATATTAGAGTGAATATGTGTATGAATCAATGTCCTCTTACAAATGATGACCACTCTTAATATAGTGGGGAATCCCATTTTGGGTATAATTAAAAATATATAGTGGGGATCCCATGATAGATTAATTAATTAGCTTTTCCTTGATTTTCGTCGAGATTCTCTCCTCAAATGCGGCTATAACGACTCTTTTGTCCCCTGGCCCGATCTCGATCTTGGCCGGTCTCGGTATTGGTCGGTCTCTAGGTCTCGAGCTCAATATTGACTCGAGCTCGATATTGATCGGTCTTTGGGTCTCGAGCTCGATATTGACTTGATCTCGTTATTGATCGGTTTCTGGGTCTCGAGCTCGATAACCCAACTTCACATCACAGCTCGACATTATAATGACAAACCTCGGTCCAGCATACTTCAATCTTGATTAATCACACGAAGGGCAAACTCGATTTTGACCGTATACACGAGTGTAGTTCGAACTTCAAACACTTTGATATGAAATTAGGCTTGGTAATTCCCAAACTTCAGAGCTGTATGTATGAAGTTCAAATTGATAGAGATTAAGTCCATTTATAATACCAAGCAGTTCCGTTGTAATATAGACCCATCTTACACATGTTGAAGTAATAAAGAACAAAAAATATAATCCTCTTCTTCCCACAGTGTATAAGTAAATTTTAAAAAATTAATATATTTTAAATAGAGATGCTCAAAGCGGATACTTGGTGTAATTTCGACTGTTAATTAGGATATGGTTAGAAAATTTAAACTTCTAGTCCAGTTCCATTGGCGGTAGACCTATCATTCCAATTTTGTGCATAGTTATTGATAAAAGCTAAAAGTAGTATGTGAATTAACTTATTTTTTTTTTTACCTCTTATAGCAAAGGTATACACTCTATTTATTATAAATCAAAATTATTTTAAAATATTATTTTCTATAGCTACCTTTTATATTTTATATCAAAATAAGTATTTATGGTATATACTACCATTGAGACATGAAATATGCTATTTATGTTTTTCCTTTCTCTTAGACAACCGGACATACCTATTTTTAAGGTGATTTCCGTTACTGTATTCATGAATACATGGCGCGAATACATGTGAATACATGTGCATACAGTACTGCCCTGATTTTAGGCGCTTTTTACTGTTGTATTCATGAATACAGCAACACGAATACATGTGAATACATGCGCATACAACTGGACTGCCCTGATTTTAGACACTTTTTGCTGTTGTATTCATGAATACATGGCGCGAATACATGTGAGTATATGCGCGTACAACTGGACTACCCTGATTTTTAGGCGCTTTTTGTTGCTGTATTCATGAATACAGCAGCGCGAATACAGCGAATACACTACCGTAACAATTGAATAATAGCTATAAGAAATGATTATGTATATGATAGCTATAGAAAGTTAATAGCCAAAACAATAGTAAATTTTGAAAATTCTTTTAAACTTAACTATAGAGAAAACACATAAGAAAAGAAAATATTGTAGGGAATCAAGTATTTTTACTTTTCTTTTTCTGAGACAACTGAAAACAATGAGTATTACGGCACTTCATCATAATCATCATGTTCTAACAGAAGATTGCACAAACATTAATAAAATGGGTAAAAACTTATCACAGCCAAGGTTTACGCCAAATTAATGAATACACAATATATGTATTTATATACACTCTTATCTATTAACCATAGTTAATTAATACACATTTATACCTTAATGGGTAACTTAATCATGATAAATTAGTATATTTTGGTACTTTGTTGTAAGTAACTAATGAGTTAAATTGCACTAATATTAATAAAATAGGTAAACATTTACGACATACGATGTTTACATCAAACCAATGAATATATGACACATGTATTCACATACACTCTTATATATAGATTATAGTTAATTAATATATGACTTAATCATGATAAATTTGTGTACTTTGATGTAAATAGCCAATGTGAATAAATTTTTACCAATAAAATAACCCTATATATATATATATATATATATATATATATATATATACTATACACTAAAAATTATGTAAAATGGTCACATAGAACAGGTAGAGACCAACATTCCTTAAAAACATTGAAATTGCAGGTTTGGTAGGTTTTTTAGTTGCCTTCTTTTTTGTCATGTATCTCAGGCTAGTGGATGCAAACGTAAAAAGTGAAATTAAGATTTATTACACAAAACAATTTCCGTTGCCGGGACTTGAACCCGGGTCTTTCGGGTGAGAGCCGAATATCCTGACCAACTAGACTACAACGGATTTGATAACAGCTGAGTGCTATGAATATTATTATCCTTTACTATTAGACTAACTTTTTGGATCTGTTTCTTCAAACAGATGATTGGACTAAGTAGTATCAAATTTGAGTCCTTTTTTTTAATTTCTCGCTCGATATTTGGTACTTTCACATTGGTGTTCCGACAAAGGGGAGTGTTGTCTACGGCTATTTTTTCTATTATAGAGCTCGAACTGAGACCTCTATTATGGGTGGACGGATTTATCCATTCTATCACAATTCTTGATGGTGATCATACGAAGTCAAATGTAATGAAAATTAAAGCGAACACTCTTCTCGTTTAATTTTAATCACCCAAAAAGAATTACTAACCATAAAAAGATTATATGGTGATTATTTTTAAGATCCACTAACAATTTCTAACCATAAAAAGATTATTTGTTGATTAAGTTTCCTTCGCGGATACCTATAGCATCATTCATTGTCCTATCAAATTAACATAATGTAAATTCCTTCTCTCTTTCTTTCAACAAAATATGCAATATCAAATATAAGATCGGGCACCAAAACATAAGTAGTTAGTATAACCACACACATATATATCTCGAGATATCTAATGCTTAATTTCGAATTTGTGATATTCTCTTTCAAAACATATTATAGCTGTCCTTCTCGTCTTAAAATAACTAATTTGGCTTCGTCGAATTAAGGCAATTCAAGTAAACAAGTGGGTAATATAATTGTATATTTCTGATCTTAATTATATAATGTACTAATATTTTGTATTATACTCTTTCTATAGTCTATTCCAATTTATATGGTACACTTTTCTTTTTATTTTGTCTCATAAAAATGATGCCTTTCTATATTTACAAATAATTTAACTTAAAAATTTATATTTTATGCTTAATGAAATAATTTATAGCCACACAAATGTTTATAACTTGTTTTAAACCACAAGTTGTGAGAAGTTTTTCTTTCTTTCTTAAGATGTACCTGGTCAGAATGAGATAGAAGAAGTAATAAATATAGTAAATTTTTTATGATTTGGCTCCTTCAACGGCATTTCAAATAAAAAGGTGGATAATATAATTGTGTATTTCTAATCTTATATGATGTACTAATATTTCAATACTTGGTGATGTAATCAATAGTTGGCTGAAGTGCTTGAGAGATAAGGTAATATGTCTTCTCAGTTGGATGTATTGAATCCCAAAACACATACTTTGTTGCATTTGAGCAAACATAGGACTTTGGGTTGCACATAAATGAAGCTTCCAATAAGCCCGTCCCACAGCAACCACTGTTAGTTTTTTCAAAATCTATCATTCAAAAAAAAATAAAAAATAGTTAATTATCTGCAACGAGAAAAATAAATAAAAATATCTTTGTTTTTAGGGTCAGATATATCATATATGTTGGTGTAAAATCCTATTAACCAAAGGATGCAAATCTAATTTCAACTAGATGAAAAGTGTAGATCCAAAAGAAACCGACTAAAATGAGTTCCATTTTGGAAACATTAATTTACAATTTTCTGATTTTCTTTGTTGGTATTATCGAAAACATGTTTATTTTGCAAAATGAAGGTCGATCCTTTAACGGTAGGTTAGTTATCATTTTTGCCGGCAATTACTTATTAAATGACTGCATAAATATTTTTTAGTTTTCAATTTAAATCAACAATGCATAGAACTTAAACTTTTAGGGCCCATTTGACTTTTACAAAAATTTTACTTTTTTCGGAATCAGTATTAGGCCATGAAAATTTTAAATTTCATTTGATGTTGAATTTTGAAAATTTTCGAAAATTTGAAAAACTCCAAAAAACTGTTTTCAAAACTTTCACTTCAAATCACTCACAAAAATTCAAAAACAGTTCCAAATTGTATTCATGTCCAAACACAACTCTAACTTTCAAATACCATTTTTATTTTTTTTAAAAACTTTTTTCCGGAATTTCACAATTGTTATGTCCAAACGCCCACTTAATTATTTTAGGTTACAAATGAATGTTTATTAAATAAAATTACATATAATTACTTTTTTAATTGTCCTGATTTTATAAATATTTCTTAATATAGAAGTTAACAATTACTCACCATATTTGCGTCCTAGAATCATGTCCACCAATGGTCCATAAATACCCATATAAGCAATTCGAGAACCCAATTTTGCAAACTTAAATTGTATGTCATTTAGCTGGTTTTGGAGCTTGGAATTGTAGTCTCGAGCAATGGAGGAGAAGAAATCAGTACAGTCGCGCTTTGTAAATGCATTATCTGAGTGAAGTGTAATAACAACTGGTAAACAACCCATTGGTGGTAGACCTACTACTCCAATTTTCCTAGCCCCCTGATCTAACAATTCCTGCAAAAACACAATCAGTTCATTTATAAAGTAATTATAAATAAATTTTTGTTATTATCATTAATCAGTAACCTAATAAAAATTGTAAATAACCTGTTATTATAGGTTAAACCATATCGATATTAATATAAAAAAGGTTTTACGCTTTTAGTATATATAATTTAACTCCTTAGACAATGGTGCTTCCCCACCACAAATGGAAGATAAAAGTGGTCGTTGGGATTATATAAGAAAAGAAAACAAGAGGAAAATGATAAATACGTAGGCTAAAAATGGAGGAGAAAAAGGGAGATAGAATCGTGTCACTCTAATCTTAGCTTGATTATATTCTCCTATAGCGTTTTTGCATTAGCAAAGTATTAAAAGTTTCAAATATCAGATAAATAATTTATTCTTATTTAAGAAACTTAAACCCCCCTTGTTATTTCACACGGAATCAAAAAGAAAAAAAGGTTAACCACAAATGAAGAAACAAATATTCTCTCTTGACAGAAACTAGAATTTTTTTAATCTCTAAAAAAAAGCACAAATTAATTAGCAAGCAAACTACTTTAGTTTACTTGAAATTTTATACTTATCTAAAGTGTATTAAAAGATGAAATTAACTATGTTAACATTTTTTACTTAATTATTCAGTTTACCCATTTATTTCATAGAACTAACTTCAAAGTAAATGGTACTCTCTCCGGTCCACTTTAATTGATTTTTTGGCATTTTTTTTAGTTCATAATATTTGATTTTTTCAGATATCAAGAAGGAATTAACTTCTTTTTTTCCCCCAAAGTTGTCCTTGGAGTAAAGAATCTAGGATTATTTGTTATATTTTTATTGAACAAAAGGTTAATATGATCATTTTATTGTTAATTAATGTTAAAAAATAAATTCTTTAATGTGTGAAAATAATTAAAAAATTAATTAAAATGGACCGGTAAATATCGAAATGTACACAATAAACTATAGGGTTCTTGCAAACTCCATACCCCACTGCCTTCCTTATAGCTATTTTAAATTATTAAAAAAAAAAAAGGAAGTTTCTTAGCTTACCCATTCACTTGCCTAATTAATGGAAGTAAATATCAAACCTTATCCGATCGTGGAACATTGAACATTTGTTTGGCAAGAATATCTATGGGTTGGGCTGTATCATGAGATTAGCTATTAAATCTATCTTTTATATGGTATAGTTAATCCCGTCATTTTAGTACAAAATGATTCCTGTAACTAATTAATACCTAAATGCGAAACAAAATAATTTTGTATTTTATCTCAGGATTGTTATTTCATGTCCTACCAACCAAATGACATCCAAGTGTATCTGTATGTGATACGACTAACTGTATGCGATAAAAATTCAGATATTTTCTAATTAATAATTGGAAAAATAATTCATTAAGTTCATTAATTAGTAATCTTTTTATTGAGTTTTCTACAACCATCAAGTAAAGTACTTGACCTTCAACAATAGTTAACTCTTCATATCAAGCTTGCTATGATAACTTGAAAAATAGTGTGAGAACTTATTATAATCAATTAAATTATACTGATAATGTAAAATAATTTATATTATCAATGTTTATACCTTAATTATTTTTATTTGTTTGTTATTTATTTCCATTTTTTCAAAAGTGAAAAAAATTCTTGGTTGGATCTATGTTTGGTTTAGTTGAATTGGGTGGCCAAACCTGTAGGAAGAGCTGGGCATGTTGTAATAAGAAGTCAGTGTAAGATGAGAGGGAATAGCTTTTACGACGAATTGGAAGTGTGTTGTAATTGACCACAAAATCATTTGTTCCTGCACTAACAATGAACAGTGCTTCTTTTATCAAATTCTGCGTTTGCTCTTTCCCTATAGCTGCCTCCAATTTCTCTTGATACTCCTTGAAATATTCTAGCTGCTTTGATAATGAGATCACATTCTGTATATATACCCACAAAATTAGGAAAATTAAGTAACAGAAAGAAAAAAACTCAGGTTGAAAATACCAAGCTGAAAATCATGAAACTAGTAGGACAAATAAAATCAATATAAAAAAAAAAACAATCGCGCGCTCCTATTGAATCTTGCACAGTCAAACATCTTTATAACAACTATTCGTTATAACAAAATTTTACTATAATGACCAAATTTTTTTGAAACCTATTTTTCATGTTACTTATATTTAGGGACGGATGCAACGTGGAGTTAATTACCGGGTTCAACTGAACCCAATACTTTCGACACGAAGTATAAATTTATCTGTAAAAATTACTAAAATTTTAATAAATAGTAGCTAGAACTCATAACTCTAAAAATATAATGGGTTCAATACTAAAAATTTTAAATATTGAATCCATAAAATTTAAATCTTAGATCTGTCTCTGTTTATATTATGTCTCTATAATAGCATTTCGCTATAGCAGCTAAAAAATATTAGGACAAACGATGATGTTATAAAGTGGTTTGTATATGTATATATTTGGATTAAATCAATCACAATGAAGTAAACCGGCCGTGTATGTTCTTGGTCAAATATATTAATATCAAAAGAGTTTTAAGTTCTTAGTACACCGACGATGTAAGAAATACTTTACACAATTAAGTTACTTAAAAAGCAATTACATATAAGTTTATTTAATTAGTATTAATTGGTAGCTTAGAATAAATTGTAAATAAAACTTATAACATGTTAAGTCACACTGACATTGTGAAATTTTTACACTAGCGTAAATTCATATTAGAAAATATTGAAGTGTGTGATCATCTTATTTAAAAGTTTAAGCTGCTAAAAAAAACACACTTCTATTTACTTAATATGTGTTAGAACTAAAAAATTCCCATATCTAAGAACACAAGTAGGGCTTTGAAAAGGAAATATGATGCAAGGGAGGAAAATGAGATAGATAGAATTAATACACTTATTGTTGGTGTGAGGGGATCAAATCCAGTTCCAGCAGATGCAAAACTAACACCACTCTTGAGTTCCTCAATACTTAAACTTGGATCCAAATATGGAGGCACATATTCTTTCACACCAACATACCTAGCTGCATTCAAACACAAATTTCAAGCACAATATTGTAGGAATTACTAACTATATATATGCAGAGGCGGATCTATGGCATGTTATACAAGTTCAACTGAATTCATTGCTTTCGACTCAAATTATGTAAATATACATATGCAATTTTTTTTTTAAATGTGTACATATAATTAGAAGGGGAGCCTTAGAGAAACGGTAAAGTTGTCTCCGTGTGACCTATAAGTCACGGGTTCGAGCTGTGGAAGCAATCACTAATATTTGCATTATGGTAGACTATCTACATCCCACCCGACCCCTTGGGTTGCGGTCCTTCCCCCGACTCTGCGTATAATTTATGCGAGATGCCTAGTTCACCGGCTTGTCATTTTTTTTTAATAATCAGATCTGAATCCACCAACCCCAGATCCTGCATTCAAAGTAAAATTCTTGCTATAGTAATTACCAAAGAAATCATTAGCAAGCATCCCGTTAGTAAACCTTCCAGTTGGAACATGGTTAGTAAAATCTCTCCCATAAGGTGAAAAATTACTCTTGAAAGGAGTTGTTATGTAGTTATTATTTCCAGGATCAGCTGTTGAGTCTCCAAAGATAAAAATGGCTGAAACTAAACTCTTCCCTTGAGCTTGAGTTGGAGCTTCCAACATGAAAAAAGGAAAAAGAAGATGCAAAAGCAGAAGAAAAAAAAGTGAAAGATGCATTTTAATTAGTGGTTGATCAAGAAAACTTTGAAAGGCCTATATATATGGATAATGAATTGTATACAAAGTTTCATTCCTAGGGCTTTATTTGATGTTCTTTAACAAGGAGTTATATATAGAATGACTGATTAATTAGGAAATAGATAATTAATTATATTGGATTTGTTTCGTGTATTTCTAGTGTTGCAATTTGTTCTTATTGTTTGATGGACCAAACCCTCCCAACGTTCTTTAAAGTTTCTCAACCACTATTCCTGCAGCTAGCAGCTTCTCAATTAAGAAAGTGCAGGCAAAAAATAGTTAAGAGTTTGGTGAAGCGACAATATGAAACTAACTTGTCTCAACATATATACTCTTTTGAATTTTGACAGATATGGTCACTATAGAGCTATTCATGGAACGTTTGCATGGTTCATATACAAAGACGGAACTAGGATTTGAATCTTATGGGTTTGAAGCTTTGGGTTCCAAACAGGGTGTTAGATTTACGTTTATTTTAATGATGCAAAATAACACATCTTTCAGAAATACTCCAGAAGAAATGGAAAGGAAGACTATCAAAGATTAGAGACGAAAAAGGAAGGAGTAGCGGAAATCTAAAGGGAAAATACTCCGGAATCAATCAAGGATTTGACAACAGATTAACAGAGGATATTATAGGAAGGACCTAAATTAACGGAAGTCAAGATTGCAAAACTATGCACTGAAGATTCCTCCATTAAAGGAAGACAGTTATAAGCCGAAATCAAAGGATCTAATTTTAATTGATAAAAAATAACGGAAAAATCTGCTTAGCAAAGGAAAAGTCCAATCAAGACCACAAGCCAAGGCAAATCAATGGAAGCAACACCTTATTCTTGGAAAGAATCACTCTATGATTCCTTTCAAGGATCAACTCCCTTGGGTTCCAATCTCTCAAGATTCACGTCAAGCAAGAATCAAGAAGACCTCACGGAGTATATATACATCTATACCAGTCTTGAAGCTTTATACTTTGATCAAACCAACTTCGTACTCTTTATTCTACTCTAAACAAATATTGTAATCTAAGTGAAGTTTACTGTGTAATCCGTAGAAAGAAGAAAGAGATAAAATATTGGTGAGGTATTGTATCAAAAATATCACGAGCGTACTTAGATCCAAAAGTGAGTTGGTGTTCAGAGATAACATCAACACGATTGTACGAAATTATTCAAGGAGGTTCGAATAGAGAACACCCTAGCAACCTAAGGGGACTGGAATAGGATTCACATTGAATTTGAACCAGTATAAAAATCTGAATGTCTTTAATTCATGCACTTTACTTCTGTCTTGCACTTTATATTCTGTCTTTATTTTCAGTCGACTAATTGGTAAACTAGTCAACTACTTAGAATAAAAAAAAAAAAATTGACAATTCACCCCCCTTTTGTACTTTCAATTGGTATCAGAGCAGGTCTCACATATTTATCTTTTGCTTAACAGTTAGTGAGAAAAGATCATGTCAAACCAAGTTACTATTGGAGCACTCTTTCAAGAAGGGACATCGCAAGTAAGACCACCATATTTTAATGGACAACACTTCTCTCATTAGAAGGTGTGCATGGAAGTATATGCAAAGTCCTATGATGTCAAAGTATGGCGTGTTATCAAACAGGAAAACTATCCACTTCAAGCATCAGGACATCCATCCACTGATCCTGAAGATATAGATGACTACTCTAACGAGCAAATGGCTGTTGTTCAAGTTAACGCTAATGTACGAAATTTGCTCTATAATACTATAAGTGGAGAAGAATATAAGAAAATTTCAAGCTGTGATACCGCCAAGGAAATGTGGGACAAACTGGAAGTTACCTATGAAGGAACTAGCAAAGTGAAAGAAATACGGATAAATCTGTTGATTCACGACTATGAACTCTTCCAGATGAAAGAAGGTGAATCTATTGAAGAAATGTTTGAACGATTCAGCAAAATCATTGGCGATCTGAAAGCTTTTGGTAGACCGTACTCAAGTGGTGAGCAGGTTCAAAAAATTCTAAGAAGTTTGCCTACCACATGGCAGTAGTTGCACTTGAATCTCAAGATTTGGACAAACTATCATATGATGAACTGCATAGAGATCTCATAGCATTTGAGAAAACACATCTCAAGAAAACGCGTCAGGAAGAGAAGAAGAAAATAATTGCCTTCAAAACCACAACTGAAGGATCTGAGAACGATATTGATGATGACGCAGAGGCTCATAAAGAAGAAGTTGCCATGGTTTCGAGAAATATGAATGGATTGATGAGAGGAAACAAAAATACGAAAAAAGGGAAGGATGTCATCCAGAAGAACCAGACAATACAATGAACAAGACAAAAGTGATGAACAATATTTTGAATGTGGAAAGTATGGTCATGTTCAAGCCGAATGCCCGGATCTTAAAAGAAAAGTCTCTAGAGGGTTCAATAAAAATAAATCCTTTAGAAGCTGGAGCGATGAAGATAGCTCAGAACATGAAGAAATAGCAAACATGTGCTTTATGACTATTCTGGAAAATGATATGAACAAATATTCTGGTTGCTGGACTGATGAAGATGTATCAGACGATGATTGCAAAGAGGAAACTAAAAATTGCTTCATAGCACAAGGTGAAACGAGTGAGGTAAGACCCTATAACTATGATAGATGTAACGAATTATAGGATATTCTTGATACCCTAAAAGAGTCTCAAAAAATGCTAAATGAATTAAAGAGACTCAATAGGAAAAAGAAGGACTGGTAACTCAAACTTGAAGTCTGTGAAATCAAAAGAGATGTTCTTCAAGAAGAGGTTCAGGATTACAATTGCAACTTAATGGCATGCGTAAATCCACCAGTCACTGTTCTGTCATGTCTAACCAAGCGATTTACAAGTCAACTGAAAAAAGACCTGTTAGAACTGAGTGCATAAGTAATGACACTAGTGGTAGATCAAAAACTGGATCAACCCCTATGTGTCATTACTGTAACAAGGTCGGGCATAAATATTTCTTTTATAAATTTCATAAATCTAATATTTCAGGATGGATTTGGAAACCCAAAAATAATTCTGATCCTAGTAGAACTAACTAACAAGGACCCAATAAAGCTTGGGTACCTAAAAGAAGGTGATAATTCTATTTTGTAGGAACACCACAGAAAGAGTCGTAAAGAAAAATGGTATTTGGATAGTGCGTATTCCAGCCACATGATGGGTGACAAAAATCTGTTCAAAGAAGTCACAAAAATAAATTGAGGAAATGCCAAATTTGGTGATGATTCAAAAGGAAAGATCGTTGGTACATGCACAGTTCCATTCAACAATAACTGTGATATTACAGAAGTACACCTTGTGGAACTGTAATCTCTTGAGCATAAGTCAATTATGTGATTCTGGATATGAAGTCAAATTCAAGAAAACAAGATGTGCCATTGAAGATGAGTCAGATAAAGCCTTGAATGTTTTTGAGATTTTCTGCAAAAGAATTGAAAGAGAAAAGTGGTATCTTATCTAAACCATACAAAGTGACCATGGAGGAAAATTTGAAAGCAGAGCCTTTGAAGAATTCTACAAGGATCAAGGGTATACTCACAACTTTTTAGCCCCGAGATTACCCCAATAGAATAGGGTAGTTGAACGAAAGAATAGAACTCTGCAAGATATGGCCAGGACAATGATATTAGAACATTCATTGCCAAATCATTTTTGGGCAGAAGCAGTCAATACAACATGTCACATCCTCAACATTTGTCTCATAAGACCCATCCTAAGGAAGACTCCATATGAACTATAGAAAGGTTAAAGGCCTAATATAGGCTACTTTCATCTATTCGAAAGCAAATGTTTTATTCACAACAATGGTAAGGACAATCTTGAAAAGTTTGATCCAATGAGTGATGAAGGTATTTTTCTCGGTTATTCTATTAACAGTAGATCCTTTAGAGTTTACAACAAACGTACTTTATCTGTAGAAGAATCGGTGCATGTTATATTTGATAACAATAACACTATGACCGAGAAAGGAATCATTGCAAGTGATGAAGATATCAGTCAAGAAGCATCACAGACAAACAAATCACATAAGTCGACTGATAGTACAAACATAGTCACAAAGTCTACTAGTAAATGTTTTAGTAATCATATTGTATCACAGAAGGAGTCAACTACTCCAGTTGTTGGAACGCAACCAAATGAATAGAGAAGTGAACCAGAATAACCTCAGAAGTTTATCGTAGGAGATCCAAACGAAGGAATGAAAACCAGGGGAGCTCTCAAGAAAAAGGCTAACATTGCACTCATTTCTCAAATCGAGCCAAAGAAGATTGATGAAGCCTTAAAAGACTCCATCTGGGTACAAGCTATGCTGGATGAACTTGATCAATTCGATAAGAATCAAGTCTGGGAATGGTGCCTAAGCCAGCAAATGTTACTATAGTTGGAACCAAATGGGTGTTTAGAAATAAGTTAAATGAGGATGGAAAAGTAGTCAGAAACAAAGCCAGATTAGTAGTTCAAGGCTACTCACGGTAGGAAGGAGTCAATTATGATGAAAGTTTTACTCTGGTAGCACGGTTAGAATCAATTCGCATATTACTTGCCTACGCATCTTTTAAAGGCTTTAAACTATTTCAAATAAATGTCAAAAGTGCCTTTTAAATGGTTTTATTGATGGGGAGGTATATATAAAACAACCTCCTGGCTTTGAAAACTCACAATTTTCTTACCACGTGTATAAGTTAGAAGCTCTCTATGGACTCAAACAAGCCCCTCGTGCTTGGTATGAAAGATTGAATTCCTTCTTAACTGATCATGGGTTTACCAGAGGTAAGGTAGATACTACTTTATTCATCAAAATATCCGCTGAAGGTAATCTCATTATCCAGATCTACGTAAATGATATTATTTTTGGCAGTACTGATCTTCTTTTGTGCAAAGATTTCTCAAATCTCATGCAGAGTGAGTTCGAAATGAGTATGATGGGAGAACTCATATTTTTCCTTGGACTCTAAATTCATCAATAAGAAAATGGCATATTCATGTGCCAGAACAAGTATACAAAGGAGCTAATTCAAAAGTTTGGAATGAGCAATGCTAAAGCAATTGGAACTCCTGTGAGTCCCTCAACAAATCTAGACAAGGATAAATAGGGAAATTCGGTGGACGATACTAAGTATCATGGAATGATTGGATCTTTACTATACCTAACTACTAGTCGACCGGATATCATGTTCAGTGTTTGTAAATATGCCAAGTTTCAGTCAGCTCCTAATGAGTCACACTTAATTTATCTTATTGGAACCACTTCTTATGGACTATGGTATCCACGTTCTAACAATTTTAAACTTAAAAGATTTTCAAATGCTAATCTTGCAGGTGATAAAGAAGACAAGAAAAGTATAAGTGGAACGTGTCAATTACCGGGAAAGGCTTTAATTTCTTAAAACAGTAAAAAATATGGATCAATAGCTCTTTCTACAACTGAGTTAGAGTACAATGCAATTGGAAAATGTTGTGCTAAATTACTCTGGATGTCACATCAATTGAATGAATATGAATTATCCCTTAAAGCTATTCAAATATTTTGTGATAATTCCAGTGCTATATGTTTGTCTAAAAATCATGTGCATCATTCTAGAGCCAAGCATATAGATATAAAGCATCATTTTATTAGAGAACATATCCTTAAAGGAAACATAGAATTATCGTTTGTAAGCTCTATTGATCAATTGGCGTATATTTTTACAAAGCCAATGCTTGAGGACAAATTTTGTGCATTATGAGACTCTTTTGGCATTATTCCTATTAATTCAAAATATTAGGACCTTTGTGGTAATTTTTATTTTGCCGTTTCTTAATCTGCGTGTTTTCTTGTTTGTGTAAGTAGCATTAAGTATGTGTCTCTTACTTTTTTTTTTCCACATCTTTTCAATAACTTTTCAGAGGGTAGTCAATCATCACGTCGAATCGCTGATACCCTTTCCTTCTGTACTCAACCGTCAGTTTTCACTCTTTTTAAGTCTAGTTTCATCCTCCTAATTCCTTCACATTATTTGTATCTCCAAACCCCTGTTCTCAACCATACAATAGCGAAAAATTCCAAAAATCCTTCTGCCTCAACCCGTAAAGCACTCGTTCCCGAGCAAAACTCTCTTTTCAACCTCTTGAACCAGTCAATCTAGGATCATATCACTCTGAAAATTGTGCCTCTTCTCAGGAACTCTCAGATGATGCGCGTAGCCTCAATGAAAAAGCCTTAGGGAAACGACATATGGAAAATATCCCTGAAACCTTCACACCAAAAAAAGCCCAAAACTGACCTCTCAAGCTCTCTCGAATCAGACCTCAATATTTGGGACACACCCAACATGGACTCCTTCATAGCCTTCAAAGATAAACCTGTAGCCCATGGCCGAGTCATTAATCTAAACGTCATGGAGAATCTCAACTGCAAGGTTAAGGAACTCTTCGACTTCCAGGAGTGGAAAAACTTTATTTGCCTGCCTCCTCCAAAGGTATATGAGTCTCTTGTTAAAATATTCTATGCTAACCTTCGCTCTACCAAACCTGACAAATTAGAGTCCTTAGTTCTTGGCAAACGCATTGTGTTGGATTGTACTCTGTTTGACTCTATTTTTCAGTGCAAGTGTTCTGGTTTCTCTATGCTGTTTAAAAATACCTGGCATGAGGTTTTTGAGATTTTTTTTGATCAAGCAAAAAGGTGTATAATTGAATCACCCTCTAATTCTCTTCTCGGTCAATTAGGACCCAATGATGTCTTGAAACCTGTGTCCTAGCATATATTGTGGCAACTACTCTTCTCCCAAGAACAAGATCCTTATCTACCTTTTCCCAATGTGATACCTTTCTAGTTTATTATCTTCTAACTAAGCATAAGGTCAAACTATCTTCTTGGGTCATCAATTTCATGATAGAGAGTGCCGATGATCCTACGAGTCTTCCCTATAGTATGGTCATTACCCATCTGTTAGAAGCCCACAACATATTTCTTGATAACTATCCCTATGTCACTGTCACTAAGTCATATAACTCCAGAGCATTTGCTAGCATGTGATACATTGCTGTGAAAGGAACTTGGGTAAAGAAGCAAGATGGTGAAGCCAGGAATACTCCTACAGAGTAAAAAGCAAAAGCCTCTGTGTCTCTCCCTAGTGCAGATGATCCTGATCTCTTGGAAAAGTTAGCCTCCATCAATGAAAAATTAACTGTCATCAAGGACTCTCTAACCTCTATGCAAAATACAATTGAAGATGTCTATGGAGTATCAAAGGGGATATGCTTTGATATGTCCAAGATAAGGGTGCAAATTCTCAAGACAGCAGAGAATGCAATAAAGGCTTTTAAGGAGATGCACGACAGGATCGATGTGTCACACCCCGAACCTGGGCCTGGACGTAACACGACCGGTGCCTGACTATATGTGACCAAGAAAATCAACTGGCTCGCTGAATCAACATGTGATATCATAACATACTGAATGCAGAAGATAAACTAGCACATGCTGATATACTGAAAGTCTGAATGATATAAATCAAGTGCGGAAATACTAATATTAATCTGAAACATATCTGTAGCCAACATAGCTTAACATGAAAATCCTGTGACTCTATCTAACTGTTACTCTAGTCTATGAAGCCTTTAATGAAGTACTGAAAATACTGATTGTCCGTAAATTTTTAAAATAATGTAAAGTAATGATAATGCCCCGAAAGAACTGGGGCTTACCAAATAGCTGGTACGAAAATCATAGTGCTCTGAATCGTCAATCTGTAAATCATTACCTGCATCATGAGATGCAGGCCCCGAGCAAAAGGAACGTCAGTACATTTGAATTGCACTGGTATGTAAAACAACTGAAAGAAAGAACTATAAATGCTGAAACTGAAATTAAATTTAGAACTGATAGCTGAAGTAATAACTAATATCTGATAACTGATAACTGAACAGAACAAAGGAAGTAAAGATATGAATACTCCCTCTTCTGAATGATGAACAACCTGTTTATCTGAATAAATAAATTGCGGCCTCAGGCCCAATATATATGTGCACAAGCTGCGACCTCGGGCCCAAGTGTACGTATGCATAACTGCGGCCTCAGGCCCAAAGATGCATAAAACATTAACTGTGGCCTCAGGCCCAAAGATGCATTAAGCATTAACTGCGTCCTCGGGCCCAAATACAAGTGTTCAACATTCAGAGATTTAAGTTCAGGAACTGAGAATCATACTGCAATATGCGATGCTAAAATACTGAATCATATTGAGTTACATGATACTGGAATACTGAATAGGATTAGACGGCGACATATATTCTTGAACTGATTATAAAAGCTTATGCTTCAACTGTTTATGGCATGCTAAGTAATATAGACTGAGACTCATGGGTATCAAACACAAGTCTATATTTATTACACACTGAGCTCACATTGTTCAGAATAAAATTCATGAACGGATTACGAAGCTAGAGAATAGAAGTTCTGCAACTATTCAAGGAACTAAGCTTAACTATATTTCTGAGGCAATTAGTAATGTCATAAAAGAAACGTAGTGTAGGGAGAACCATTAACATTCCTAATTATAGAGAGTTAGCCTCACATACTTTAACTTCCTGCTCTTGAGCGTAATACAATATTCACCAACACTTTCAACTTTAATCTATATCAATACAAGTCAAAGGGATTCCGTATTAGCAATAATACTCACGTTTTGGTCACTTAGGCATTTTATCAAACACTTGGTGGGTATAAAACTTCATAACCCTCATTAATGATATTCATACACCCAACAACCCATTCTCTTGCTCCAAGATAAATTCTAAAATCTCAAATTTCTTATAATCAATATCATTCTTCATCACCCATAAGATAAACAACACCCTTAACCAATAATCAATAATCAACAACCCATACATATAATCGTTCATACTTTTCAATCAAATCCATCAACTCATATCTCATGAATTTAGAGTCTATAATTATTAATCTAATGCTATAATCATTTAGAGGGTGAAGATATTACCTTTTGACATTTAATCCTCTTGAATTCGAGTTCTAAGGTTTCGTCTCTCAAAACTGATGTCCCAATCGAATATCTAATAATTTGAAGGGTTTACCCATGTTAATAAGGTATTGAAGAATTGGAATTAACGTAGAATCACCATTAGAACTTACCTTGGATGGTGGAGGGACCTTTGAGGAGTTAGGTTCTTGAGAGATTCCCTTTCTATAGCAAGTTTTTGTATTTTGGGGTGTGGGGGACGAAGTAGGGCTTTTAAAATGACCCCCCGGGTGCGCTCCCGTGCACATGAAGACCTAACCACGCACCTGGATGTGCAGTATGGCAGTAGCACTGCCACAAGTACGCGGCTGCACATGGGACCATCTGGGCGCGCACTTGGACGTGCATACTGCATATTGTCCAGTAAAACGCATATTCAAAAATTCATTCGAGCTCCACAATATATTGTTGGAAATATAATTCAAAGAGCTACAACTTTTATATTTTGAGGTTTCTCGAATTCCTAACATAAATCCATGAAATCATGCTAAAAGACAAACCTTCCATAAACTTAGTCGATTTTATCGAATCTTATGCACCCCACTCTCCGTCTTGATTCCAAACGACTATTTCCATCCATACTCATCCCGATAAGACTTCATATGTATAAAATATAATATTAATACTCATTTAACATGTCCACACCTAGTTTGAATTTACGGAGTGTTACACGATGGGATCTCTGTCACAGTCAATGCAAGTTTTAAACGCCTTAAGGAGGCTATCTACAATACTCTTACCTACTTTCTGCGTTGTTGATGCATGGCTGCTTAAAACAATTTCTTTTTGCTTATTTTGGGACTGATTTTTCAGTCATGGGTTGTACTGTTAAGACAACTACTTATTTTTGCTCCTGCATGCTGAATTAGATAGCTATAGACTACTAAAATGCTTCACCTTATACTAACTTTTTGCTGATTTGGGGGGGGGGGGGAGATAACAGTTTTTTTGGTATTTCATTGTGGTTGTCTTGTCCCAGGAACTTTCAGGTAAATTACAATGCCGAATTGAGGGGGAGTCGACTACAACAACTTACATACATGATACCCAACTGAGGGGGAGTTGACTAAAAACAACTGACACGAAACACAAATTGAGGGGGAGTCAACTACAACAAATGTAGAATCAACTCATATACAGGAATATAAACTGGTGCTATTATACTGTTATTTTTTCATCATAAAAAAAGGGGGATATTTTTAGATCTACGTTTATTTTAATGATGCAAAATAATACATCTTTTATGTGCAGAAATACTCCGAAAGAAATGGAAAGGAAGATTATCAAAGATTAGAGACAAAAAGGAAGGAGTAGCGAAAATCTGAAAGGAAAATACTCCGGAATCAATCAAGGATTTGATAGCAGATTAACGGAGAATATTATAGGAATGACCTAAATTAAAGAAAGTCAAGATTGCAAAACTATGCACTGAAGATTCCTCCATCAAAGGAAGACAGTTAAAAGCCGAAATCAAGGGATCTAATTTTGATTGATCAAATAACAGAAAGATCTTCTTAGCAAAGAAAAAGTCCAATCAAGACCACAAGTCAAGGCAAATCAACGAAAGCAACACCTTATTCTTGGAAAGAATCACTTTACGATTCCTTTCAAGGATCAACTCCCTTGGGTTCGCAATCTCTCAAGATTCACATCAATCAAGAGTCAAGAAGACCTCACAGAGCATATATACATCTGTACCAGTCTTGAAGCTTTATACTTTGATCAAACCAACTTCGTACTCTTTGTTCTAGTCTAAACAAGCATGGTAATCTAAGTGAAGTTTACTATGTAATCAATAGAGAGAAGAAATAGAGAAAAATATTGGTGAGGATTTGTATCGAAAATATCACGAGCGTACTTAGATCCAAAAGTGAGTTGGTGTTCAGAGATAACATCAACACGATTGTACGAAATTATTCAAGAAGGTTCGAATAGAGAACATCCTAGCAACCCAAGGGGACTGGAATATGATTCACATTGAATCCGAACCAGTATAAAAATCTGGGTATCTTTAATTCCTGTACTTTACTTCTGCTTTCAGTTATATTCTGTCTTTATTTTCAGTCGATCGACTAATTGGTAAACTAGTCAACTACTTAGGATATAAAAAGAAAAATCGACAATTCATTCCTTCCCCCCTCTTGTACTTTTACTGGGGTGGAACTGGAGTGCGGGGAGTGAGTTTGGTCGAACCGAATAACTTTGGTTCGAACTTTATATTTGTCTTAAAAAATCTATTAAATATATAAAAATTATTAATTTAGAACTCACTAACTTATAACGATTAGAACCCGAACCCATAAACTTGAAATTCTAGTTTCGCCTCTGATTCCAAATTAATAATTTGTATATATGCAATGAATTTTTTAAGGCAAATACATAGTTTGGAGTTTGGACCAAGCCGAACCTGTAGCTTCCTCTGCCCTTATATAGAAAAAAGAAAAACGATGTTGCTCGCAATGTAGAAAGCTTATACCTTTCTTCGAATTTTCAGTTATTTGCATAGGGCTTTTCAGTTCACTTTCAATGAACCTTAGTTTGACTCATATATGATATACACACTTGTACACAAACAAAAACATATTTATCAAACTAAGGGGTGCATAATTATTTATTTATATATATATGTTTTTTTTTAAATTCGTCGGGGGTTTGGCTTGGACCTCTACCTTGTATATTAAAATCCAAAAAGAGAATACATGCAGAAGGGGACATAAAACCTAACCTCCATAAAAACAAGATATGAATTGGTCCAATTCTGAAAAGTATATATGAGTGCAATTGCTCTAAATTGTGATAAAAGATAGACAATGATATGTTCACATATGAATAGAGAGAGGACTCCTCTCTTTACAATTTGAGTAACCAAGACAAAAGATAAACATTATGCTCATTGTTAATCTATCCATAATATCATGTACAAAATATATTCTTGGACCTTCTACTTCCGAAGTTTGAAACTTGTCCTTTGTCAAATAGGTACATTTCTCTAGCTTGAGCTGGTAGGTCCCGATTATTCCAGAACCATAGCTACATATATAAATATGCATTTGCACTGATTGTACATATTTTCTTTATACTTAGAGCTAAACTTTCACGCTCTCTTTACAATCACTAATACTACACAATTTGACTAGAAAAGCAGAAAAAAATTAATGTAATGGAACCGATGCATTGTCTAACATTTCTGCAATGAATTTTGATTAATTGAAGTGGTCTTTGGCATCACTAACTGAGTTGTACTTTTCAGTTATACTTTGTTTGGGTGTAAACTAGTGGTGGCAAAATGGATAAAAAACAGTTATCCATCTATATTATCTACTATAAAATGAGTCGAATAATGAACTTTTTAAAAATGGGTTAATATGGATAAGAATCATATTATCCACTTACAAAATGGATAATCAATGGATTTAACTTTTATATTTGCAAAGACTCAAATCGGGGGTTCTTCAAGTTTGGAAGACTAAGAATTCTCCCAAAACTGATCATATTCAAGAAGCCATGAATAACCCATTTTATTCGCCGGTTATCACATTTTCTATCCGTATTAAATATGGATCGTGTCGGATATTTTATCCGCTTTTGTGTTATCTATTTTCGGCCCGCTCATATCCGACCCCACCTACCTGTTTGCCACCCCTAGTGTAAACTAGTCTTACATTAATAATTGAAAGAATTTTAAAATTAAAAACTATATATATGGTGCAGTGATACTCTTAGCCCAAAATAAACATTTTACACCATGTTATCAAGAATTTGCCTGTGGTGGCTGCTGCTGTGCTTGTAAAGTTTGTTCCCGTTTTCAAAAACTTTGCGAATACATACCAAACGGACGGTGGCGAAATTAGAAAATTTTTCAAGGGTATTCAAATTTGAAAGAAGTAAAAAACAATTCCCGACAAAGGGTGTTCAATATATGTTATATATCTCTAAAACGTAATATTTTATCTATAAATATAATATAATTTTTCGACGAATGGTGGTCAGTTGTGGCTTCGCCACTACAAAACGGAGTCTCCGGGTGTTCTGATTACTTTGCGACATTATCACCTGTTCTCTCCTTGTTGTTATTTGTTGCTTCTACTTTTTATTTGCTAGCGTTATATTATTATTCTTTCCCTGTTTAGCCTTATATTCTTTCTTCTGTTAGCTTTATATTAATACTTGCCCATGTTATTATGTCTAGTAGGTGTCTTGACTATACCTCGTCACTACTCCATCGAGGTTAGTCTTCATACTTACTAGACAGGGGCGGATGCACGTTCGATAAAGCGGTGTCACGCGACACCCCTTCGTCGAATTTTTTTATTAAATATATGTATTAATACAGTGTAAAAACGAACAAGTAGAAAACAATGACATCACTCAACACAAATTGTCTTTTGGCACATTGATTATACACCTCTTTTTGCTCTAAAAGCTCAAAGGTTCAAATCTCACATAGCACGTATTTTTGGAAAATATTTGAGAAAACCTTTACTAAGGTTATTGCTTGTCTAGAAGTATGATAATTAAAATTATTCATTCTCGTTCTTTTATAAATTTTGACACTATTTCTAAAAATTTTGCGTACGCCACTGTTACTAGGTACCATTGGGGTGTACTCATGCTACGCTTCTGCACATCTTTTGTGCAGATTCAGGTGCCTCGGAGCATGCCGGTTGTTAGATAGCTGATTATGAGTTGCTGCAGAGACTTCAAGGTATACCTACCATCGCGATCGTAGGCCTCAGAGTCACCTTCTGTTGTCTTTTATTTCCACTGTTTATTTCCATTCCAGAACAGTATTGTATTTACAAATTCTTAGTGAACTCAGTAGAGCTTATGATTTCGTACTATCGGTTTTGGGATATTGTATATGTATTGATGGTTGTTTGCTATGCATGGCATTTTCTACGGAGTTTTGTCCTTCTTCTTCTTCCTTCTCCTTCCTACAGTATCAATGTGCTATAAGAATCTCACACTCCAAGAGCTACAACAACAAAATAGAAGCACCAAGATAACAAGCTCAGAGAATTCACATATAAAGGGGTCATCAATCGATTTCTTTCTTGCTGCTCAAGAACAAATGTTTGTTTTCAAGTTGAGCAACTGCAAACAAATAAATGAAGTTTTTTTTGCTTCAAGATTGCATAATTTGCCAAACATATCTTAACCGAATAGTTATTTTTCCTCATTGAAATCATAATCACCAAGTGTGATGAAAAGGGTAATTCGGTGTACGAAATAATGTGCGTTCATGTGTTGGGTTGTTGTTTAGGCCTTTTCTTTCCTATGTGAATTAAAAGGTTTCTTTGGATCCAACCCAGTTTTCCTAAAGCCCACTGGTATTCAATACATATATAAATATAATCTATGTTATGTCCGCAAGAGAGAAAACTTAAAGGGTACAGTCGTTTTTGAAGAGCTTTGTGAGTGAAGATTGTGTCCTTTTACTTTAAAAAATTTCTGCTCCAGTCCACTTCAAATTGCGTTTTTCAACTCGTTAATCGTTGGATCATATTCAAACTTGAACTAGGGGTTCTTAGCATGTGGTTCTTAGAGCTGAACGATAGAGATTAGATCTGGAGGCTTTTCAGTTTCGGAGGTGTGAGCAGTAGCTCGTTTTTGGGTGAATTCTTTCCTTTTCTTCAATTATTTGGTGCAATCTTATTTTTATAATTACTCTCGATTTGTCATTTAATTTGCGGCCAATTTAGAGAAATTTTATAACTTCTATTGATTAATTCAGGGGAGAAATTCAAAATAACCAGATTTACAAGTGATAATTGAAAAATAGCCACAGTTTCAAAAGTAATCGAAATTTAGCCACTTTTTATGTAAAAATATATCTGAACGAAAACACTATTCAAAATCCGAAAAATATTCCAACATAATATACTAGAGTTCCAGTATATATACCTGTCCAGCATAATATGCTAGAAGTTCATACACAGGTGCTCCAATCTCCAGTATATTATGCTGAAACTTTTTGCGTGTTGGAGTTCCAGCATAATATGCTGAAAGTTCATACACAGGTGTATCGAACTCCGGTATATTATTTTGGACCGATCCATGTTGCTGTAACAGAGACCGGTCCAACATAATATACTGGAGTTCAGTGCACCTGTGTATGAACTTCCAACATATTATGCTGGAACTCCAACACGCGGAAAGTTCCAGCATAATATACTGGAGATTCGAGCACCTGTGTATGAACTTCTAGCATATTATACTGGACTGGTATACTTTGCTGGAACTCCAATATATTATGCTGGAGTTCCAGTATATTTATGCTGGAACTCCATTATATTATGCTGGAGTATTTTTCGGATTTTGAACAGTGTTTTCGTTCAAATTTATCTTTATATAAAAAGTGGCTAAATTTCGATTACTTTTGAAAGTGTGGCTATTTTTGAATGACCACTTGTAAATTTGACTATTTTTGAATTTCTCCCATTTTTACTTATTTCAGTGGAGCTCTGTGGGCCGGAGATTTAGTGTCTTTTGTTTGATTTCTTATTTTGGTGCTAGCGTTTATTTGTTGCCCGTAACCACGAAGGTAAAAAAAAAAAGTTATGCCGGATTTTATACTTGCTGCCCGTAATCACTTGTGTTAGCATTTATTTGTCTTCTCTTCATTTAAATAGATTGGAGAAGTTTAGACTTAGGTATGTTTCCGGTTGCTACCTTGTCGTGCATTTTCGATGCTCGTTTTTTTGCAAAATCATGTAGGGTCTAGAAAGGATCGTACCCGCTTATTCCTGACTTATAGGTTGCACATCAACCAATTTACCATTGCTCCAAGACTCCTTCCACTTACCAAATTTGATGAGAAAAAAGATTCTACACCAAGTTTATCAAAATATTTATTCCTAATCTTGTATAATGAATTTGTAAAATATAGGATATTATAGGCAAGCTTTGCTAATCCGGCGTAATTGTAAATAATTTAACAAGAAATGTAGAGTGAAGATCGTATGATCGAGTCTTTTCGGTCCATCAAAACTTACGAACAATTGAACAATATAAGGTAGACTTTTTTTCCAATCAGGCATAACTTTATTAAGAAATTTTTATGCACGACGACCCGTCATAACTTGTGAATAGGACAAGTTTTTCCTATCTCGCAACACTTATGAATAACTAGTTTTAATGTACGTATGTTGTACGTATAATTTAATTTATTTGTCAAGTGTTACAAAATTGGTATCTAAAAATTATAAATTTTGTATTGTGTATATATATATCCTAAAAAATATTTTTTTGAGTTACAAAATAGATACATATTAAATTATCTAATAAGGTTACAGTTGAGCTAAATGATGCAAGTGTTTATTTGACTAACTTTATGGCTTCTATATTTTGTATTTATGGCATGATAATTCATTGATATATTTGTCCCTTATATGATTTGACAGTATTTTTTTGGGTTCAACAAATGCTCCCAAATTTTTTGATAAGATCATTAAAGTTGGGTATTTGTGTCCCGTAGAAAGTCGAATCAAAACTAACGTCGTAACCAAACTAAAGCAAGAAAGTTATATAATCGTAGAAATTGTTTACCTCTTCATCAACAAAGTTAAATGGCATACACAAGGCCCTCATTTTTTTTGCATTCAGCTTATTTTCGTAAGAATCATCTTTTAAATTATTGCTCATTTCGTATCAACGAATAACTTATTCATAGAGAATTAACGAAAATTGCACTTTCAAAGTTTGTCTCCTTCAAACAAATCCTTTTAATAATTAGTATAATATTTTGTATAAACTGTACTAATGCATAAAATACATGCATGTATGAAATTGAGGAATGATTTCATTGACTCAGATTCCTATCTCGCATAAAAAAGCTCTCGATATATATATATATATATATATATATATATATATATATATATATATATATATGTGTGTGTGGGGGTGGGCAGGTGGCGTGTGTATATATATAGTTGTTATCAGTCCCATTCTCGTATGTACATAAGAAAAAGTACCTAAAAAGGTTTAAGATTTAATCCAATGACTAATAGTTTTCGCATATATGTTTGAGTTAATAAAAGGTCAATTCAAATTATTTTTGTTCTGCACTATGTGCGAGTAAAAGTAGACATATACCAAAGAATTTTCTCATATAATTCTTATATTCATAAATTATGCATTTATAATAGATCTTCACTGAACTCATCATATTACATTCCTCCTTCTCTCGTTCTAAAGAATTATACTAAATTACCAATACCATATTTATCTAATAAATAATTATCCATATAAAAATATACAAAAGAAAATTGGACGTACCTGTGCAACATACAATGATCTTTCTTTTTTCACCGCCAACCTTGTCATGTTTCCTAGGGGTACAAATTATCTTTCGTTGAAAAATAATTCCCGCAACCATGAACATTCGTGGTGATTTTGTTTTTGGGTGATGTGAAGCTATCAGATTTGTTGGGGTTTCTGAAAACCATATTTTGGAGTTCCTTTGGCTTTAATTTGTTTTGTCATTCGTATATAAGTGTATAGACTTTAAAGTTGATCTTTCTTTGTTTGAGAATAAAAGTGACAAATTCATTAATGATCTCTCCTAAATATTAGTAGTTCATTTATAAAAGTTGACTTAGAGCATTTAGTATCGTTATGTAGATACAAATCTAAATTAGGGAGGATGTAATAACCAAAATCGCTTTGCGCGTGTACCCTATCTCGATGAGTATTTTTTTAAAATAACTATTATATTAAAAATTATTTAAGAATAAAATAAAATATAAGCTCCAGAATTGATGAATGCCAATTTTATAAAGCTAACTCAATAAAGAAAGAAATTCTGCTTCATAGAATTCATTGATCATCATTCCATATCTTTAACTTAAAGGTAGTTTCAGTTCAATAATTTTATCATCTCAACTTCACAAATTATTATGCCTCCTTTTTAGTTTATGCAAGAACATATAGAGTTTGATGATTTAAGAGCTTTTTTGATTTTTTTTCCTGTAAAACTATTTTAAATAAACCCTTCGTTTTCACCATTTTCAAGTTGATTCTAAAAGAAACAAATATGGTCAATAAACTAATAGAAGTGTCACGACCCGGAATTCCCACTCTCGGTATCGTGATAGCGCCTAACATATTATTTGCTAGGCAAGCCAACGTTAAATTTAATTATTAGCCATTTTTAACAATTCAAATTAAATGAAAACCAATAAACTGAAATAGAATGAATAAACTAAAATAACGGCGATATCCAGATGCAATCCCAGAACCGGTGTCACGAGTGTACGAGCGACTAGTGTACTATAAATAATAGTCTGAATGAATGCAGAATTGTCTGAGTCGAAATAAACAACTAAGATAATTTAGAATGAAACTTAGGGCTGCGAACGCTGTGCAACTGTACCTCAAGTCTCCGTCAAGCACTGAATCCGAGCAATCTACTGATCGCCGCTAGGACCAACTCCAAAATCTGCACAAGAAGTGCAGAGTGTAGTATGAGTACAACCGACCCTATGTGCTCTGTAAGTGCCGAGCCTAACCTCGATAAAGTAGTGACGAGGATAAGACGGGTCACTTACAATAACCTGTACGCAGTATAGTAATAATAGAAAAGGAAAACATGAAAAGTAAGGTAGTTAACTTATGAAAAAAAAAATACAATTCTTGTAATCAGAGAACCCGACACAATTCTTGTAATCAGAGAACCTAGAATAACCCATCTCACAATTTCATATAACAACACTGGAAATCATCATATTAACACAATGAATAAATAACACACAATCCGTTGCGGCGCAAAATCTGATCCCACCGTACACAGACAATCCTTCTTTATTTCACCACATCAATATCAAAGTAACATATAAAATCCGTTGCGGTGCACAACCCAATCCCACCGTATCAATATCAAAATCCTCCTCTATTTCACCATATCACAACTGTTGCAACATGCAACCCGATCCATAAACAAATTCAATAATTATAATCAATCCAACAACTCAATTCACAAGAATCTCTACGATTAAATAATATGAAAGCAAAGCAGTATAGGAACCCCATACCAAATCAAGGAATACTACAATTAATGCAAAAGCAACAAGACAAGCCAATTATATCTCACTTAAAGTGTACAAATAAAATAATTAAGGCAAGTAGCAATTAATCATGGAGTCACGGAAGGAACGAACAATTCAATACAAGAATAATTAATGATAAGTAACAAGTTACGACATAGAATGTAATTTAAAGCATGTAACATCTAAGACACGAGATAAGATAATTCATGAAATACAGTAAATCATGGAAACAACTATTTTGAAGGCGTATATACACTCGTCACCTCGCAAATACGCCGTTACACATACAATTCACATAACATATAGTTCAAAGGTTCCTAATTCCTTCAAATCAAAGTTAGACCCAACACTTATATCGCTCCGCAATCAAATCAAAGCTCAATCAGAGCCTTTCCTCTTAAATCAGCCTCCAAACCAATCGAATCTAACCAAAATTGACTTAATATCATCAAACAATGCTAGGAAAATCAATTACAATAAATAAAGCAAAGATCTTTACACTATTCCCAAAAAGTCACTAAAATGTCAATTTTACAAAACCCCCAATTCTACCCAAATTCCTAATTTTCTACCATGACAGAGCATAGATTAAGGTTAGAAAAATCAATGGGTATTGATGGAAATGGAAGAAAACGAGTTAAAATATACTAACTTATGAAGTGGGGATGAAATATTTCTTCAAAATTACCTCTAGGCCGAGTTTTAATGTGAAGATGGTGAAAAATGAAGAAAATCTCATCTTTGGAACATTTAAGTCATTGGTTTCACGCCTTCTTTGCGTTCGCGAAGGGCCTGACGTGATTGCGAAGTGCAGCGGCCCAAGTGACCTTAAAGTTCGTGAGGAACGCTATGCGTTCGCGATTGTGTGTCCCTCCTGGCCTTTGCGTTCGCGAGCCTGGGCTCACGTTCGTGTAAAGCTACTGACCAACTCCCGTCAGAATCCCCTAAACCTTCGCATTCGTGATAGAGTGGTCGCGTCTGCGAAGGGTAATCCCCCCTCCCCCAATGCTTCACATTCGTGACCGGTTCCTCGTGTTCGCGTAGAAGAAAACCACCCCATCCCCAAGTTCCCCTTCGCGATCGTGAAGCGCAATGCACCAAACATCAGAAATCTTAGAAACCAGCTATTGCCTAAGTCCAAAATCGATCCGTAGCATATCTGAAACTCACCCAAGCCCCTCGGGCTCGCGTTCGTGTAGAGCTACTGAACAACTCCCCCGAAAATCCCCTAAACCTTCGCGTTCGTAATAGGGTGGTCGCGTTCGCGAATGGTAAGACCCCTCCCCCAATGCTTCACATTCGCGACCAGTTCCCCACATTCGGGTAGAAGAAAACTACCCCATCCACAAGTTCCCCTTCACGATCACGAAGCACAACGCACTAGACATCAGAAATCTCAGAAACTAGCAATTGCCTAAGTCCAAAATCGATCCGTAGCATATCCGAAACTCACCCAAGTCCTTCGGGCTCCAAACTAGACATAAATACAAGTGTAATAGCATCATACGAACTTGCTCACGTGATCAAAATACACAAATAATACCTAGAATTACTAATCGGACATCAAACTGAAACTGAATGATATTTTCAAATAAACTTAAGAACATGCAAATTTACAACCGGACGTCCGAATCACGTCAAATCAACTCCGTTTTGCACCAAATTTTGTAGACATGTCATAAATAGTGAGATGAACCTATACCAAGTTTCATAACCAAAATCTAGACCCGGTAGAAACAAAGGCAACCTGCGGTCAAACTTAGAAATTATTTAAGCCTTCAAATTACTAATTTTCAATAAATCATGTTAAATCAAGTTAGGGACTTTCGAATTCTATTTCGAACATACACCTAAGTCCCAAATCACAATATGGACCCCCCGGACCATCAAAACACTGATCTGGGTCCGGTTACATAAAATGTTGATTATAGTCAACTTAGATCATTTTAAGGCTAAATTTTCACATTTTCTACAATGTTTCACATAAAACCTTATCGGAAAAGACATGGATTGCGCATGCAGATCGAGGAAGGCTAAACAAAGCTATTCGAGATCTCGAAACACATAAATGAAGGCTAATACTCAAAGTAACCTATTGGGTCATCACATTCTCCACCTCTAAAATAAACGTTCGTCACCGAACGGAGATAAAAAGGTACCTAGACTGGTGAAAAGGTGTGGATATCTGCTCCGCATGTTCGACTCAGACTCCCACGTGGCCACCTTGACTGACTAACCTCTCCACTACACTCGAACTAAAGGATAACTCTTGGAATTCAAATTCCTGACCCGCAGGGCTAAAATGGCCACCAGTTCCTCCTGATAAGTCAAATTCTTGTCCAATTGGACTGAGATAAAATCTAACACATGATACTTCCGGAGAATGGAGACATGGAACACCTGATGGACTATTGATAAACTAGGTGGAAATGCTAGTCTGTAGGACACCTCACCCACTCTCTCAAGAATCTCAAAGGGCCCGATATACCTAGGGCTCAAGTTACCCTTATTCCCAAACCTCATCACACCCTTCATGGGTGAAACCCAGAGCAATACCCTCTCTCTAACCATTAATGCAACATCGCGAACTCTATGATCGACGTAGCTCTTATGTCTAGACCAAGCTGTGCGAAGTCAATCCTGAATAATCTTGACCTTGTCCAAGACATCCTGAACCAAATCAATAGCCAACAACCGAGACTCTCCCTACTCAAACCACCCAACTGGTGAACGACATTGCCTCCCATACAATGACTCATAGGGAGCCATCTGCCCGTTCGCTTGGGGGTGAAATGTTGTACTCAACTCAACACATGTGCCTAACTCACGTTGTATGGCCCTCTAGAAGTGCAAGGTGAACTGTGTACCTCGAACATAAATAATGGAAACGGGGACACCGTGAAGACGGATGATCTCGCTGATATAGATCTCAGCCAATCGCTCTGAAGAATAGGTAACTACTACTGGAATGAAATGTGCCGACTTGGTCAACCTGTCCACAATGACCCATACCGTATCGAACTTCTTCTGAGTCTGTGGTAGCCTAACAACAATATCCATGGTAATACGCTCCAACTTCGACTCAGAGATCTCAAGTCTCTGAAGAAAACCACCAGGCCTCTGATGCTCGTACTTTACTTGCTGACAATTTAGACACCGAGCTACATATGGAACTATATCCATCTTCATTATCCTCCACCAATAATGCTGCCATAAGTACTAATACATCTTGGTGGCACCCAGATGAATGAAGTACCGGGAACTGTGGGCCTCTTCAAGAATCAACTCACGAAGCCCATCCACATTGGGCACACAAATACAACCCTGCATCCGCAATACCCCACCATCTCCAATAGTAACCTGCTAGGCACCATTGTGCTTCACCGTGTCTTAACGACAAGCAAATATGGGTCATATTTCTGACGCTCTCTGATGTGATCATATAAAGAAGACCGAGAGACCGTGCAAGCTAGAACACGACTGGGCTCCAAAATATCTAACCTCACAAACTGATTGGCCAAAGTCTGAACATTTGATGCTAGAAGCCTCTTTCCAACTGGAATATACGCAAGGCTACCCATACTCACAACCTTCCTACTCAAGAAATCGGCCACCACATTGGTGTCACGACCCAAACTAATCCTGTCGTGATGGCACCTATCGTGGAACTAGGCAAGCCGACTAATTTCCAAAACGAACCGATATTTTCATTTCAAAGATAATTTCAAGGCTATTTAACGTAAAAACCTTCGTAAAGGAGTTCGAATCAAAACAAAAGTGCGGAAAAGAAAAGCCCGGCATCGGGGTGTCACTAGTCATGAGCATCTACTATAATTTGTCTGACAATATCGAGACTAATATAGTATGGAAAATAGATAAATACAACTAAAGGAAGATAAGAGGGAGAAGAGAAGGGTTGCGATCGCTAGGTAGCTACCTTGCTATCCCAGAGAAAATCTGCAACCAGAATAGTCAACAACCGCTACCGTGTCCAGATACACCTATATCTGCACACAAGGTGCAGAGAGAAACCTGAGTACTCCAACTTAGTAAGTAGCAACAATAAATAAAGATTGAGCAGTAGTGACGAGCAACAAAGCATATAAAGTTCATATTATGAAATCTTAGTAAAATACAACATGCTTTAAAAATCAGTGTTTGAATCAAATCATCTCGTTTAAACCCAGTTCTAGTAAAAAAATCATTTAAAGATATTTTTCAACAGTTTCAAACAGAGTCTCAATGCAAAGGTGAGCAAAAATGATGAAATCATAAACAGCCCCTCGGGCAGACCTCACAATCACTCGTATACAGCCCCTCGAGCATACCTCACAATCAATCGTAAACAGTCCCTCTGGCGTACCTCACCATCACTCATGCCTCCCAGTCACTCAGCACTCGGTACTCGCACTCAGTAGGGGCTCCTTCAGCCCAAGCGCTATATCAAGCCAAATCATGGCATAAATCAATCAGGCTCTCGACCTATATCAAACATGCTGCGACGTGCAGCCCGATCAAATAAATATCCTCACAAATCAGGACCTCAGCCTCACTCAGTCATAAACCTCTCAAGCCACTTGGGCTCTCAGTAAAACAGGGTATGCATCCCAAAACAACATTTATATGCATCAAAACAGAGTAATAAAAACTGAGTTATGCAGTAAACAGGTATAACCATGACTGAGTATATATTTTCAATCGAAAACAGTGAGAGGATAGTAATAAAAGGCCTCTAAGGGTCCAAACAGCACTGGCATAAGGCCCAAACATGGAATTCAGCCCAATTTACAGAAAACGCTTTCTAAAACACATGAGTATCATATAGTTTCAACAAAATATGCAACTTTAAAGTTGCTACGGAACGGACCAAGACACAATCCCCAACCGTGCACGCCCACACTCCCGTCACCTAGCATGTACGTCACCTCAAAATAGTAAAATGATACAAAATCCGGGGTTTCATACCCTTATGACTAGATACAATCGTTACTTAGCTCAAACCAGTCAAATCTCTACCCCGTGATGCTCTTGCCTCTCGGCTCGGCCTATAAATTCTCCGAATCTATTCACAATCAGTACAATACCATCAATATACGCTAATGGAATGAATTCCACAAGAAAAACTATCAAATTAGACCAAAATCCCGAAATCGGCTCAAACTCGACCCCGAGCCCATGTCTCGAAATCTGACAAAATTTACAAAACTAGAAAGCTCATTCACTCACGAATCTAACCATACCAAATTTATCAAAATCTGACCTCATTTGGTCCCTCAAATTCCCAAATCAAACTCTCCAAAAATCCCAAGCCCCAACCCCTCATTTTCACCCCTCATTTCCACTAATTACATGATTAAACAACGGGAAATTACCATAAACACGAGTATAAGGGTTCAACTTACCTCAGTGATTAACCTCTTGAATCCCTCTTCAAAATCACTCCCAAAAGCTTCAAAACTGACTGAAAATGGTGAGAAATGGACCAAAATTTGCGAAGTCTCCTTTTTATACTTTCTGTCCAGGCCTTTCGCACCTATAGACCAATTCTTGCTTCTGCGCCACCGCACCTGTGGAAAATCCATCGCAGGTGCGGAACTCACTTAGGATATCAGGTTTTCATCTACGGACAAACCTCGCACCTGCGGATCGCACACCTACGCACTCACACTCTACTTCTGCAAAAACTGACCAACTCTGCCCTTCCGCATCTGCGCCTTAGGTCTCGCACTTGCAGATCGCACACCTGCGCACTCACACTCCACTTCTACGGAAACTGACCAACTTTTCCCTTCCGCATCTGCGCCTTAGGTCTCGCACTTGCGGGCTCGTAGATACGACTACTCTCTTGCACCTACGTATCCTTCCTAGCCCAGCACTTCCCGCACTTGCGTTCCCAAGCGCACCTGCAGTCATGCACCTGTGGCTCCCCTTCCGCAGGTGCGAAAACACCAACAGAATTCACACCAGCAGCTCTCAAACATCAAAAACCAATCCGTCGACCATACGAAACACACCCGAGGCCCTCAAGACCTCAACCAAAAATACCAACAAGTCATATATCAACATATAAACTTAGTCGAACCTTCGAATCACTCAAAACAACATCAAAACACCAAATTACCCTCAGATTCAAGCCTAAGAACTTCTAATCTTTCAAATTCCACAAACAACGCCAAAACCTATCAAACCATATTCGAATGACCTCAAATTTTACACGTCACAAATTACACCATGAACCTACTCCAACTTCCGAAAATCCATTCTGACCCCGATATCAAAATTTTCCACTGCCGACTGAAAATTGCCAAATTTCCAATTTCGCCAATTCAAGCCTAATTCTACCACAGACCTCCAAATCACATTTTGGACGCACCCCTAAGTCGAAAATCACCTAACGGAGCTAACAGAACCATAAAAATTCAATTCCGAGATTGTTTACACATATGTCAACATCCGGTTGATTTTTCCAACTTAAGTTTCTATTTAGAGACTAAGTGTCTCATTCCGCTCTGAAACTATTCCGGACTCGAACCAACCAACCCGATACAATACAATACAGATAAATAACACATAAAGAAGCATAAATGGGGGAAACGGGGCTATAACTCTCGAAACGACCGGTCGGGTCGTTACAATTATCCTTCCCGGTATGATACAAAATGGTGATATCATAGTCTTTCAACAGCTCTAGCCACCTCATCTGCCTCAAGTTGAGATCCTTTTGCTTGAACAAATAGTGTAGACTCTGATTGTCCATGAATACCTCACACGACACGATGCATAGGTAATGCCTCCAAATCTTCAGTGTATGAACAATGGCCACCAACTCTAAGTCATGAACATGATAATTCGTCTCATGAACCTTTAACTATCACGATGCGTAGGCAATCACTATCATACCCTAAACTCGAGGAGTGTGACCGACGCTCAACCGAGTGAACCCAGTCGAGCAAGCCTATTAGATTTCCTTTTACCTAAACTCATCCATGAATAAAGAGAATACATATTTTCGTTAATCAAACAATAAGGTGATCATGTATGCAATACCATTTTCTTACCATTTGTTACTTCATTTTAAGGTCTCAAATTTCACACACATTTTTCATAGTCTGATGTAGAATAAGTAATTAAAACACAACGTAACTAGTTTGACATCCCAACACCAATATACAACCCACACTATGTCTGCGGAGCCTCTATTGATACAGAAGAGTACTATGATAATGCTGGCAACAAGGCCCCAGCTATACCTCAAACACAATACACAAGGAACAAAAGATACATGACCCCAAAATGAAGTGGGGATCACCAAGTCTGCTGGGAAGAGGATGTACCGCTATCAGTGATCAATGTCTCCTGTTGTGGAACCACCTGCATCCATTAAAGATGTAGCACCCCCAGCAAAAAAGGACGTTAGTATATGTCGAATAGTACTAGTATGAAAATAAAAATATCTATTCAAGAATTTGGAAATACAACATGAATATGATGAATCATGGTAACAATCATAGGGCTTAGATAGCCATAAAAGTCAAATAGATTTATTAAGACCTTCTAATAACATTTATAAATTTCCAATCGAGGATTCTCTACAACTACCTTTACATAGAGAGGCTTGCCACCTCACCCCAATATATGCGGGTGGAAGTGCACTCACAATACAAGAAACTCTACACAAAGTGGCCCCACCGACTCACCCCAATGTACACGGGTGGAGGTGTATTCCACTATACCCAAACATCACACAAAGCGGCCTTGCCGCCTCACCCCAATGTATGCGGGTGGAGGTATATTCCAAAATCCCAAGACTCTACACAAAATGGACTTACCGCCTCACCCCAATGTATGCAGGTGGTGGTGTAATCCCAATCACAATCCCTACACAATTTACCATCACAGTTTTCATTTGAAACACTACTTGAAGTTGTAATATTTAGATATACAATCCATACTTTGAATACGTTCTAACAATAGAAACACAACTCAACAATAACATTTGGAACATGTACGGAACATATATCTCTTGTCACAAAGCTTATTCAGAATAGTCGATTTGTGGTTCACAACTTGAAACATACAAGAATAATGTGAGGTTCAATTCTAAGAGAAGAGTTTAGCCAACATACCTCAATTGAGCTTCCTTAAACTCTAAAATGTTCCGGAATTCTTATCAATTTCAATCTATTTTAGAAATATAACAAATTGAACCAAAATTAGGAGGATGATCATGGTTCTAGCTCATTTGAGCACTTTATCGAACACTAGGTGTGCATTAAGGTTTCAAGGTCCTCCTATGGTGTATTCCATCATCCCAAACCCATTATCTACCATTCTTAGCTCAATAATCTTCTTACACCCTTTGATAACACAGGCATGTAAGATGAACAACTCCTATGCCTAAAAATTATCTTACTAATTACTCAATTCTATATAAAATTCGAGATTGAGGGTTAATAAGGGTGTAGAATCTTACCTTTAGGATAAATACCTTGTGGCTTTTCCTTGTTAATCTTCCAAGAGTTGAGCGGGAATTGAAGAATAAATTGTTGAGGAACACTTTCCCACTCTAAGATACTCTCTTACTTTAAAAACATAAGGTTTTAGCTCAAAATAATAGTCCATTGCGTCTATTTAATGAAGTAGGGTCGGGTTATAAAAACCCAAAAATGAAGCTCCAGAACAGGATCTGCGGTCGCGTATGCGACCGCATAATGCATCTGTGGTCCGCAAAATAGACCGCGAAATGAACCTCCAGAACTAGGAAAACTCTACCTGGGTTTGCGGTCACTATGCGGCCCGCAGACCTGTTCTTCGGTCACATTATGAAATGTAGAACATTTATGCGGTTGCATAGTCGATCGCAGAATGGCTCCCAAACCTGCTCAGTCCTGCCTCACTCTGCGGCCATTCTGCGGCCCGCAAAGTGATTCTACGGCCGCATAATGGACCACATAAATGCCTTCTTCTGCTAAATAAATTCCTTTAACTCCTCAGTGCACTGTTCAACCCAAAAAGTCCTAGCCGCGCACGTAAGCCTAAATCGACACCACAAAACCTTAATTCCTTTACGAAATTTTATGGGGTCTTATAATCACCCTGCCATCTTGCATCAATACTGCCAACCTTGAACCTGTAGGCAACACTAACACTGACTCCGTAGTCAAATCAATCTTGAGCTTCTGAAAGCTCAACTCACAATCATCCGACCACCTGAATGGAGCACCCTTCTAGGTCAATCTAGTCAATAGGGCTACTATGGATAAAAACCCCTCCATGAACCGGCGATAATAACCCGCCAAACCTAGAAAGCTCCGAATCTCTATAGTTGAAGTAGGTCTAGGCTAGTTCTAAACTGCCTCAATCTTCTTAGGATCTACTTTTATGCTCTCTGCCGATACAACATGCCACAAAAAGGTGAATAAGTCTAACCAAAACTCACACTTTGAAAGCATGGCATATAAATGACTATCTCAGAGTCTGAAGTACAATCCGAAGGTGCTGCTCATGCTCCTCTCGACTACGGGAGTAGATAAAGATATCATCAATGAATATGATCACAAAAGAATCCAAATAGGACTTGAATACCTAATTCATCAAATTCATAAAATGCTGCTGGGGCATTTGTCAACCCAAATAACATCAGTAGGAACACATAATACCCATACCGAGTCCGAAAAGACGTCTTAGGGACATCTGATGACCTAATCTTCAACTGATGGTAGCCAGACCTCAAATCAATCTTCAAAAACACCTTGGCACCTTTAAGATGATCAAATAAGTCATCAATTCTCGGCAACACTTACTTGTTCTTGGTGGGGACTTTGTTCAACTGCCTATAGTTTATACACATCCTCATCGAACCATCTTTCTACTTCTCGAACAACACGGGCGCACCCCAGGCGATAATCTAGGTCTAATGAATCCCTTAAAAAGAAAAACTTGCAACTGCTCCTTCAATTCCTTCAACTTCGGCGGGGCCATACGGTATGGTGGAAAAGAAATAGGCTGAGTGCCCGGATCCAAATTAATACAAAAGTCAATATCTCTGTCAGGTGGCATCCCCAACAGATCTACATGAAACACCTATGGAAACTCATGCACAACAGGTTCTGAATCCATGGAAGGGACCTCTACACTAGAATCGCGAATATTGTCCAAATAAGCTAGACACCCCTTATCAACCATACGTCGAGCCTTGACATAAGAAATAACCCTGCTGGTAGAATGCCTATGAGTCCCACTCCACTATAATCGAGTAAAACCCGACATGGCTAAGGTCACCGTCTTGGCGTGACAGTCGAATATAGCATGATAAGGTAACAACCAATCCATGCCCAAGATAACGTCAAAGTCTACCATATCAAGAAGTAGGAGATATACACTAGTCTCAAGACTCCCAATAGTAATCACACACCAGCGATATACATGATATACAATAATATAATCTCCCACAGCCATGGACACATACACATGAGCACTCAAAGAATCATGAGGCAGAACTAGATATGAAAAAAAGGATGATACGTCGGAATAAGTAGATCCCTGATCAAATAGAACTGAAGCATCTCTATGGAAAAGTAGAACAATACCTGTGATAACAACGTCAGATGACTCGGCCTCAGGTCTAGCCGAAAAAGCATAAAATCGGGTCTGGGCCCTACCACTCTGACCTACATCTCTTGGACGGACTCTAGCTGTCTGGCCTCCACCTCTAACGGCCTGACCTCTACTTCTACTGGCCTGACCTCCACCTCTAGATGTTTGACCCCTACCCCTAGCTAGCTGAGAGAGTGGTAGAGAAACTGGTGCCGGGACCATGGCACAAGAACTCTACTGTGGCATGCCGCTCAACAATCTCGGACAAAAACTCCTGATGTGACCAGTACCTCCACACATAAAACACCCATGATGCAGCTATGACTGCTGAAGCTGAAGCTGACCTAAACGAGCCGGATAACCATGATGATAACTCTAATCAGAGGTACACTAGTAGGAGCTAGTGGTGCACTGTAGGCTGGCTGCATAGGATGAGATACATAAGGACCACCACTCCCTGAAGCACTGTGAGATGCCTGAAGTGCCGACTAAAATGGCCTGGGAGGATAGCCTCTACCAAATGTACCTCTACCTTTAGATGAGGCACCACTGAAACTACCGGAATGACGAGGCCGCTTATGAGATAGTAGCCCCCTCTCCTAGACCACAAACCATCTCAATCCGTCTAGCAATATCTATGGCCTTCTGGAACGTAACATCATCTCCAATCTCCTTGGACATCTGTAGCATGATTGTGAAAGTGAGCCCATCAATGAATCTCCTCACTCTCTCCCTCTCATTAGGTAGAAAGATAATGGTGTGGCGAGCTAGGTCCACAAATCGAGTCTCATACTAGGTAACAATCATACTACCCTACTGAAGACGCTCAAACTGCCTGCGGTAATCCTCTCTCAAGGTGACAGGAATGAAATTCTCTAGAAATAGTTGTGAAAACTGATCCCAGGTAAGTGCAGGCGAACCAACTGGTCTAGTCAACATATAATCTCTCCACCATCTCTTGGCAGAACTAGTCATCTGAAACACTGCAAAGTCGACCCCATTGGTTTCAACTATTCCCATGTTGCGAAACACCTCGTGGCAACGGTCCTGGTAATCTTGGGGGTCCTCAAAAGATGCACCGCTAAAATGAATAGGGAATAGCTTGGTATACTTATCCAACCTCAACAAAGCCTCAGAAGACATAGCGGGCCTATGACCGGTATGTGCCACGACAACCGGCTGAACCACCCTAACTAGCGGGGCTACTGCAGTCTGATATAAGGGATGCACCTACTCCCGGGTGTGAGTAGCGGGAGTCTGTTCTCCTCCCCTACCCCGAGAGATGGTTGGTGCCACCGAGAATGAACCGGTATGGGCCACACTCTCCATAAGGCCCACCAAGCGGACTAGAGCGTCCTGAAACACCGAAGTGGCTATGAACCCCTCTGGGAGCTGAGCTAGTCCGATGGGTACGATATGAGCTGGGACCTCCTCCTCAAGATCTACCTGAGGCTCCACTGTGTGTTCTATTACTCGAGCTCTAGGCTGAGCTCTACCACTACCGTTGTCTCTAGCTCGGCCTCGACCTATGCCCCTAGTAGTAGCTGCCACTGGGGGCTCCAGCTCCTGTCCGACTACAGATACTGTGCGTGTTCTCGCCATTTGCGAGAGAACAAGAATAAAATGGTTCAATCAACAATGATAGAATAAAATCGCACGATAGAGAATGATAGAAGTGAAATTTTTCCTAAACTACATAGCCTCTGGAAGATAAGTACAGACGTCTCCATACCGATCCTCAAAACTCTACTAAGCTTGCTTGTGACTCGTGAGACCTAGGCAACCTAGTGCTCTGATACCAACTTGTCATGACCTGGAATTCCCACCCTCGGGATTGTGATGGCACCTAGCATTTCACTTGCTAGGAAAGACAATGTTAGATATAGTTAGTAGCCATTTTTAACAATTCAAATTAAATGAAAACCAATAAATTGAATAAACTAAAATAATGACAATATCTAGGTATAATCCCAGAACTGGTGTCACGAGTGCACGAGCAACTAAAGTACTACAAATTATAGGCTGAATGAAAGTATAACTGTTTGAGTCAAAATAAACAGTTAAGGTAATGCAGAAGGGGAATTCAGGGTTGCAAACGTTGTACAACCGTACCTTAAGTCTCCATCAAGCACTGGATCCGAGCAGTCTACTTACCGCCGCTAGGATCAACTCCAAAATCTGCAGAAGAAATATATAGTGTAGTATGAGTACATCTGACCCCATGTACTCTATAAGTGCTGAGCCTAACCTCAATGAAGTAGTGATGAGGCTAAGATGGGTCACTTACAATAACTTGTACGCAGTATAATAATAATAGGAAAGGAACACAGGACAAGTAAGGCAGTTAACTTATGAAAAAAAGAACTCAATTCTTGTAATCAAAGATCCTGGAATAACCGATCGCACAATTTCATGTAATAACACTGAAAATCAACACACTAACAACAATGAATACAGAATGCACAATCCGTTGTGGCACGCAACTCGATCCTACCGTACACACACTATCCTACCTTATTTCATCACATCAATATCAAAGTCACATATAAAATTTGTTGTGGCGCGCAACCCGATCCCACCATATCAATATCAAAATCCTCCCTTATTCCACCATATCAGTATCATAATCACATATAAAATTTGTTTAGGCGCGCAACCCGATCCGACCATATCAATATCAAAATCCTCCCTTATTCCACCATATCATAACCGTTGCAACCCGATCCATAAACAAATTCAATAATTGTAATCAATCCAACAACTTAATTCACATTAATCTCTATGATTAAAGAATATGAAAGTAAAGCAATATAGGAACCCCATACCAAATCAAGGAATACTATAATTAATGCAAAAGCAACAAGACAAGCCAAATATATGTCAGTTAAAGTGTACAAATAAGACAATTAAGGCAAGTAGAAATTAATCATGGAGTCATGGTAGGAACGGACATTTCAATACAAGAATAATTAATGACAATTAACAAGTTACGACATAGAAAGCAATTTAAAACATGTAATGGTTAAGACATAGGATAAAATAATTCATGAAATACAGGAAGGTATGGAAATAACTATTTTGACGGCATATATACACTCATCACCTTGCATACACGCCATTATACACACAATTCACATACCATATAGTTCAAGGGCTCCTAATTCCCTCAAATCAAGGTTAGACCCAACACTTACCTCGCTCTGCAATCAAATCAGAGCTCAACCGGGGTCTTTCCTCTAAAATCTTCCTCCAAACCAATCGAATCTAACCAAAATCGACTTAATATCATCAAAAAATTCTAGGGAAATCAATTACAATAGATAAAGCAAGCTCTTTACACTATTCTCAAAAAGTTAAAAAAAGTCAACCCCAAGCTTGCTTGGTCAAAAGTCGAGATTCAGATCAAAACCCAACTACCCATTCACCTTCGAGCCCGATTATGTGATTACTTTCAAAATTCGACCTTAATTTGAGGTCTAAATCTCAATTTTATAAAATCTCCCAATTCTACCCAAATCCCTAATTTTTTACCATGAAAGAGCATGGATTAAAGTTAGAGATCAATGGGTGTTGATGGGAATGGAAGAAAACGAGTTAAAATATACTAACCTATGAAGTGGGGATGAAATTTCTCTTCAAAATCGCCTCTAAGCTGAGCTCTAATGTGAAGATGGTAAAAATTTAAGAAAATCCTGTCTTTGGAACATTTAAGTCACTAGGCGTCAGGCCTTCTTCGCGTTTGCGAAGGGCCTGATGCGATCACGAAGTGCAGCGGCCCAAGTGTCCTTCGTGTTCGCGAAGTCCTGTCCATCATGGCCTTCGCGTTTGCGAGCTTGGGCTCGTGTTTGCGTAGAGCTACTGACCAACTCTCCCCAGAATCCCTTCAGCCTTCTCGTTCACGATAGGGTGGTCGTGTTCGCGAAGGGTAACCCCCTCCCCTAATGCTTCACATTCGCGACCGGTTCCCCGCATTTGCGTAGAAGAAAACCACCCCAGCCCCAAGTTCCCCTTCGCGATCACGAAGAACAATTCACCAGACTTGAGAAATCTCAGAAACCAGCAATTGCCTAAGTCCAAAATCAATCTGTAGCCTATCCGAAACTCACCTGAGCCCCTCGGGCTCCAAACCAAACATGCACACAATTGTAATAACATCATAAGAACTTGCTTCCGCAGTCAAATTAACACCTAGAACTACGAATCTGACATCAAAATGAATGATATTTTCAAAAAAACTCAAGATCATGCAAATTTACAACCGGGCGTCCAAATTACATCAAATCAACTTCGTTTTGTACCAAAATTTTCATAAAAGACATAAATAGTGAAATGAACCTATACCAAGTTCTGGAACTGAAATCCGAACCTAGGATCAACATTAGGAATTATTTAAGCTTTAAAATCACTAGTTTTCAATAAATCATGTTAAATCAAGTTAAAGACTTCCAAATTCGATTCCAGGCATACACCCAAGTCCCAAATCACGATACAGACCCACTGAGACTGTCAAAATACTGTTATAAATTATTGACCGTAGTCAACTCAAATCATTTTACGGCAAAATTTTCATATTTGCTTTAAGTTTTCACATTAAACATTTCCGAAAAAAGACTAAACAGAGCTACTCGAGGTCTCAAAACACATAAAAAGGCTAAAACTCAAAGTGACCTATCAAGTCATCACAAGAAGATAATATCTTATTTCTTGTAAATAAAGTACAAATTATATCATTTCTTTAATAATAAAAATACTATATGAATTATATTTGACAGATTAGAAAAGAATAAATTACTATCGCAAGAAATAAAATCCAATATCTAATTCTGAACTATAAATTTTAGTTGATATCAAAGTCTTAAATATTAAAAATTAATTTAATGAAAACTTTGTTTATTATAAAATTTATTTTTAAAGGTCAACAAGTCTATCAAAATTTCTCATTGGATATTCGTGCTTTTATAAATGTACGTCTGTAATGACCTGGCCGGTTTTGAGAGTGGTAGCCCCAGTTTCCCCAGTCTAAGGCGAGTTTTGAGAGGAATTTCAAGGGATTTCTTGAGGTAAGTCACTTGTGATCACTTTTATTCAATAATCTTATTTCCCTATTGAATATTTCACCTAGTTTGTGTGTGTTTAAAGGTGGAATTTGGGGGTTTGAAGCTAGGAATTTAGAGAGTTTAAATTGGGGATTTGGGTGTCAATTTGGTGTTGGATTTTGGTAAATTTAATATGGTTGGACTCGTGGCAGAATGGACTTCTGGATTTTATGACTTTTATTGGATTCCGAGATGTGGGCCCGGGGGACAACTTTTGAGTGGACTTTTTGACTTTTAATTAAAAGCTTAGTAATTTCATTGGTGTTGAGGTGATGCATGTGCCAGGTGACGGGCCCGTATGCGTGTACCATAAGAATTGTGACTCACTCGATTTCCAAGGAACTAAATAATTGATTAATCTTGTTGTTAATCGTATTTTGTACCATGTGATATAACAATTGAGCTATTAATCATGTTAGAAATTCCGTTTAAGATATATGTTGAACTATTAGCTTAACTTGTCATTTTTTACTCAGTCACATCTATTGTTTACATAATATGTGTCGGTCTCTGTTATCTTTTTATTTTTTGGTAATTATCATATTTTATTTCCAAAGCGTGAAAGTTACAACTCAAGCAAAATCACTATGTCTGGACATCTTCCCAGGCCTTAGTATCACCAAAAAAACTCCTTATACTACCTACTGACTATCAGTCCATTTTGTATCAATTGTATGTGCTGTCAGTACTTCATATTTTGCTCATGGATAGAAGTCTAACTCTTCAAGCCTACTTCTTAATCTTGGCATCATATAGCCCCTTCCATATATCATTTGTATAATTTACTTTATCATTATCCCTTCTTGCCTTTGCTGAGCTCTGAAAATCCTGTGGTTTCTCTCCTGCCACACATAGTAGACACAATTAGCTAGAGCCATTCTGTATATCTCAACATTTGCTGATCTGCCTTTTGCATTGCTATATGCCTATCTTCTTGACACCACTTCATATCTTACCTATTGATACCCATCCATTGCAGTAGTTTCCTCTATATTGATGCTGCAAAAGTGTATTTGAAAAATAGGTGCTCAATGCTTTCCTCTTCTATATTGCACAGAGGACACAATAGCTCATTAGTCACCCCCATCTTGCTAGTCTGTCTCTTGTATTCAGCTTGCCCAGGATATCCAAATATAGAATAAAAGTCCAATTTGGCATTCCACCATTATTGCATACCAGTTTCCTCCAAGGTATCTTCTGTTGTTCACTTCTTAACTGTTTGTATATGTTATTGATGGTTATGTACTCCTTCTCAAATATCTCTATCATGTTAACAACGACATCTAACATGTATTGCTTTGCCTTCAATATCTTTTTCACTAGCCATGAAGTTTGCTTGGGCTCAATATGTCTTATATCTCTGCCTTTCCCATAGTAAATATGAATACACTGTACCCATAACTTGTCCTTTGTTTGAGCTAAATTCCATAACAATTTACATATGGCGGTCTTATTCCACAATGTTATGTCTAGCAAGTTCCACCCCCCAGTAGCTTTTGGTTGACACAATTTGTCCCATGAAACTAAAGCTCTTTTTGACATATCAACACCCCAGACCATAGGAACTTTTTGCATATCGATTCTATGAGATGGATCACCTTCTTTGGGAAGACAAATATTTGGGACTAGTAAATTTGGATTGATAACAGGACACTCTTGACCAATTGAAGTCGACCAACATATGAAAGAAACTTTGCAGTCCATGATGTTATTCTACCAATCATCCTATCTAACAATGGTTGGAATTGTATGATTGACATCCTTTTTGTGCTTAGTTGGACTACCAGATATCTTATAAGCAGTTCTCCTTTTGAGAAACCAAGTTGATCGATAACAATCTGCTGCACTGCTAAGCTTACACCACCAAAATATATAGAGCTCTTGCTCTTATTTTCTTTCAAACCTGACACCCTAGAGAACTCCATGAAACAGTTATAAAGCATTTGGATAGATACTTCATCTCCTCTACAGAATAACAATAGATCATCAGCAAAACCCAACTGGATAATTTGTAATTTCTAACATCTTGGATGGTAATTGAAATTTGGTTTGTTCTTCAGTGTTCTTAGCAACCTGCATAGGTAATCCATGGCTAAGACATACAGGAATGGAGACAATGGATCCCCCTATCTTAGCCCTTTTCTTGCTGGGAAAGGACTTGTAGGCATGCCATTTATCTGGATGGAATATGACACAGTAGTAAGACATTTCAAAATCCATTGCACAAATCTGGTAGAAAAATTCATTGTCATCAGAATCTGCTTCCGAAAATACCATTCCAATGAATCATAAGCTTTATGCATGTCTAGTTTAATCATACATCTTGGAGTTATCCCCTTCCTCCCATATCCCTTCACTAATTCATGTCTTAGTATAATGTTATCAGAGATAATCCTTCCTGGCACAAAGACAGCCTGACTTACATCAATAAGGCTATCCATAACCATTTGCAGCCTTGTAGTGAACACCTTTGATATTACCTTATACAACACAGTATAACAATAGATTGATCTGTACTCTTTAATTGAACTTGAACTTTTAACCTTTGGGATCAGAGTCACAACAGTGCAGTTTATTGGCTTATATATCTCCCCAGTGGCAACGAAATATGTTTTTGCATTAATCACATCTTCCCCTATAATCGACCATGCTTTCTTAAAGAAAAAAATATTGAAACCATCACATCCTGGGGCTTTGTTGTCGTATATGTTCTTCATTGCAATGCAAATCTCCTCTGTGGTGATTGGCTCTATTAGCTTCAATTGTTGTTCTCTTTTCAGGATTGGACCATTTCTCATTATTTTTGGATTAATCATAGGAATTTGTTCAGCAACATTCCCCAGTAGTTCTTTATAGAATCCCACTACTTCATCCTTCACCTTTTGTTCATTTTTCAGCAGCTTGCCATCTTGATTCACAAGAGATTTGATACTATTCATAGAAGTTCTAATCTTCAGACATGCATAGAAGTATGCACTATTTGAATCCCCAAGCTTTAACCATTGTGTTCTTGATTTTTGCCTCATAATACTTTCCTCTATCACTCCCCATTTTTCTAATTTACCTCTCAGCTCCTTCTCAGTATCAAACAGAGATGTTTGGTGACATGGATCCTGTATTTTCTCTTGTGTCTCTTGTAGTTGCCTTCTAATTGTTTGGACTTTCTCTCTGACCCTTTTGAACTCCTCAGTATGCAACATTTTCAATTTATGCTTTACCAATTTAAGTTTCTGCCACACTTTCTCCATTCCTTGCCACTTATTAGATATACCCCATGCCTTCTCCACCACTTTTAAGAACTCTGAATTTTCAGCTACATAATTATAAAATATGTATGGCTTTGGACCCCCCTGCCCTGTTTCATCAAAATGAATACTCAGTGGAGTGAAATCAGATATGAAACGATCCATCACTATCACTTCCATTTGTTTCATTGTAGTCATTCATTCTGTATTGACTATGGCTCTATCTATTTTGCTCCACACATGGTTGTTTGTCCATATGTATTTCCTCCCTATATATTTTAGTTCATTCATGTTATTGTTCAACATGAAATCACTAAAGTCCCTTATTTCCACTTCTTGCACTGGGTTGTCACTTTCCCTATCTTTAACTCCCAATATTGCATTATAGTCTCCCATTGCAATCCATGCCCCATCAGTTCCATTATGAATCCCTTCTAGTTCATGCCATAAGATTTTCCTATCTTCAATAGTATGTAAGCCATATACTGCTGTAAAGTAGAACTGTATACTGCCTGCACTAATAGTCACCTTTCTATGTATCAGTTGATTGCTCTTCCACATTTTACTAAATTGAATGATGTTAGGATCCCATATTACCCATATCCTTCCTTTTCTATTTCCATCATAGTTGGTAGCCCAACTCCAACCTCCTACAATCTTCTTCATTATCTGCTTTCCTTTTACTTCAGTAACTCTATGCTCTACTATAGCCATTAGGCTTATTTTATTTGTAATAATGAATCTACTTAACTCCTTTTGCTTAAAACTCTTTTTGAGGCCTCTGATATTCCAAGATACTATTTTTATATCTGAGTAAAGAGAGTTTGCACTTCCCCAGTGTTCCCATTCCTGCTACATTGACCTCTCTCAACTGGTCTTACTTGATCTGATTGCTGCTGGTGCTCATTCTGCTTGTTGAGGACAATAAAGCCATTTGTTATGCTCATCCTTCCATCATCAATTACATGTATTGTTTTTATGTTGATTTTCCTTTAACTTCCTGCCATCCTTCATTGCTATCTATTTCTGCTTGCTTTCCCTTTTTAGTGTTTGCTTTCTCTATATCTTTCTCTTTTCCCTGTATTTGACATGTTGCCTCTTTGACTTGCCACACTTTCTTCTACACATTGATCCTCACAGTTTTTTAATTTTCCTGTTGCCTTATCTCTTTACAGCAATGGCCAATCATCAAACATGTTTCACAGTATTCTGGTTTCCACATATAATCCACCCTTTTTGACTAAATTTCCTTCCATTTGGGTCCTGCACCTTGACAACTATAGGAAGTGGCACTGTTACATCCATTTCTAAAAGTATTCAAGCATATGATATCCTTTCCATTTTAGATGTACACTCATCTGCGTACAAAGGTAACCCTAGCCCACTCCCAATACTACTCAGAGAATCAGCACTCCAACAATTCAATGGGAGATTTGGCAAAGTGACCCACAATGGAATAGTTTTCAAAATTTCATCCTTGAAATTAAATTCAGGTGTCCAGCCTTTTGTTATTATAGGTTTATTACCAATAGTATGAGGTCCAGAATACAGAATCACATCTCTATCATCCATATTAGTGAATTTTATAACAAAATATCCTTCATTATGGTAGAATATTATAGGTTTTGACACAAAATTCCATTGGCTAGCAACAAACATTTCCAGAGCTTTGGTAGTAGGTGTGGTTCCTACTACATATAGTATTATAGCATTCCTCCATTTCTCTGTTTCCTTCTCCGCCCCATTTTTCAATAATTCCACTATAGTTTCCCCATTTTGCATTATTGGAGCCACAAAGCTGAGATTCATGCCTCTCAATCTGAAACAGTTATTATCCAATAGATTTGCCCATGTATTATTCTCAGGTACGTTCGCTTGTGGTTCCTCCGGTACCTTCTGTATTTCCGTTACCTAGTCATTTCCTTGTGCCTTATGGTCCTTATGTGGAAGTTCACCACATGCATGTGCTGAAACCATTGATTGCGGAGTTCCTTTGTTCTAATTACTGCCCGTTTGCATAATTCCAGTGATAATTGCACCGGAGAGTGGTGTATTAGGTCCACTCCTCCGATTTGGCAAGGTTGGCCAGTCTGATTTCTCTTCGTTTCCTTTGCCCTTCTTGCATGCATCTGTTATACCAATCCTTTTAGCTATAGCCTAAATGGCCACTGTCGTCTTGTTATTTTGCTTCTTCTTCGGCCTTACTCTGGCCATTTCCGACGGCTGAGCACGGTAAATTCACTATTGTGCTCTAGAGAGAGAAAGTAGAGAGAAGCGAGAGCTTTCAGGAATGGCTTCAAAGTTAGAAACTTTTATGTACTTTCCTTATTTGCTACGTCATATCATTATTGTGTGGGCTGAATAACATGATTCTGGTGAGCCGAGAGACTGAAGAGATTAGTGGTTGAGTGATGCTAAGGGTTTTATTGTGAGTGATATTTTTGGAATTGGGTTGCACACCGCAATATATTTTATTGATTGATGCCAGGATTTGGATTATTACAACGCTTGAGCTGGATCGGCCCCTCCGGAGTCTGCACACCCACAATGGGCTCAATGCTAGCAGTTATGACATTTGGGCTAGATCTACCCTATTTATTTGCATTTAGGCTAGATCTGCCCTGTTTTATTTGCATGTGGGATGGATCTGCCCTGTTATGTGTTACGTTTTGTTATGAAATCGAAAATCATGTCTAAGTTCTTGTTGGAAGCATGTCTAAATTCTTGTACCTTCACTTGTAGAATATAAATATCTGAGATATCATTGTCATATTTTCTGTAACTTTCCGTACTATTAAATGTTGAAAGTCGACCGTAATAATTGGACTTGTCACTACTTTTAGTCAAAGGTTAGATTTGTTAATTATTGAGTTGGTTGTACTCACGCTACACGCTGCACATCTTGTTTAGATCCATGTGCTTCTGGTCAAGGCAGTTGCTGACTTGCAGAGTCCAAACCTTCGGAGATCATCGAGGTATATGCATGGCGTTCGCAGACCTTGACTCTCCTCCCATATCTTGTAGTTTATTTATTCAGTATTGAATATTAGACCGTGTATCAGACTTTATTTTTTTCGTAGATGCTTATGTACTCAGTGACACCCTGGTTTTGGGAGGAATTTATGTATTAAGTTATGATTTCCAATTCTATTCTATCAGACCGAGTACCACGAGAGGCGCCATCATGATGAATTGGTTTTGGGTCGTGACAAGTTGGTATCAGACCTTAGGTTACATAGGTCTCACGAATCATGATCAGGTTTAGTAGAGTCTTGCGGATCGGTACGGATACGTCTGTAATTATCTTCGAGAGACTGTTGAACCCTTAGGAAACTTCACATTCTTGTATTCTCATCGTGCGTATTTTTTGATTCCGCAAACTAAACTTCTATTGTTCTATTCTCTCATAGATGGTGAGGACACGTGCTATCGGACAGGACAGACAACTACTAGTACCACCAGCTAGGGTCACGAAAGGCTGATGTCGTGGTAGGGGCATAGGTGCAGCTTGTACATAAGCTAGAGCAACACTTTGAAATCCACCAGTTGCTCCAACTCAGGAGCAAGTTCCAGATGTGGTTGAGCCAGTTGGGCCAGCTCAGGCACCACCCGTGCCCATTGTGATTCCAGGCCTTCAGGAGGATTTGGCTCAGATTTTGGTTATGTGCACTAGCCTTGCTCTGGCAGTTTCTTTTCAGACCGCGCCAACCACTTCTCAGGCAGGGGGAGGTACACAGACCCCCACTGCCCGTACTCCAGAGCAGGTGATACAGGGACTTCTGATGCCGGGGGTATTGCCAGCCCAATCGGTTGCAGCTGCTCAGGCCCAAGCGGGTCCTGTTATGAGTGAGGATAAGCAGAAGAGACTTGAGAGGTTTGGGAGACTCCATTCTCTATCATTCAGTGGGGCTGAGTCTAAGGATGCCCAAGACATCATAGATAGGTACTAGCGGATTCTTCGCACAACAGGTATTATGGAGACCAGTGAGGTCTCATTCACTACTTTCCAATTTACTAGGGATGGCTTTAGATGGTGGGAGGCCTATGAGATTAGCTGCCAAGTCAGTGCTACACCACTTTCATGGCATGAGTTCTCCATTCTCTTCATAGAGAAGTTTGTGCCATCGACCCGTAGGGAGGAGATGAGAAGGCAGTTCGAGCAGCTACATAAGGATGTCCTGTCTGTGACCCAGTGTGAGAAGATATTTTCAGAGTTGGCTCATCACGCAGTTTGGTTGGTTCCCACTGATAGGGAGAGGATTAGGAGGTTCATTGATGGGCTCACCTATGAGTTGCGTTTTGCTAGGACTCGAGAGAGTGTATATGGTGCTCTGTTCAATGAGGTGGTTGATATTGATCGGCAACTAGAGATAGTTCGTAGTCAAGAGTGTGAGGAGAAGGAGGCCAAGAGGACTCATGGATCGGGTGGTTTCAGCGGTGTTCCTTCTCGGGGTCAGTTCTACCATGGCAGGGGTAGCCTTTATAGGCCCACTCAGATGGCTCATCCAATTCATCATGGTGCATCATCCAGCCATGTTTCATAAAGTGCTAGACAGGGACACTCATCCCTCAGAGTTCGTCTACATCAAGTTCTTTTGGAAGTTATTCTGGTTCTCGTGGTCCGCCTCAGTATTTACCACCATTTTGCGAGATGGGAAGTTTTGAGTGTAGAGGGTTGGTTCATGTGATGAGGTTCTGTCCCCGCCTTCCGGGAGGTCTAGTTCAGTAAAGTTGTCAGGCCACAACTTCAACACTATTTATTTCACCACCCGCCCTACCAGCTCGGGTGGAGATCATGTAGCTAGGGGTCGCCTAAGAGTGGGAGGTCGATTAGGTAGTGGTCAGGACCGATTCTATGCTATTCCTGCCAGGCCAACCGCCATTTCTTCAGACGTAGTGATCACAAGTATTATCTCAGTGTGCCACAGGGATGCTTCTGTATTATTTGACCCTGGTTCCACTTATTTGTATGCATCATCGTATTTTGCTCATTATCTGGATATGCCCCGTGAGTCCTTAGTTCCATCTGTTCATTATCTATGCCAGTGGGTGATATGATTATTGTGGACCGTGTATATCAGTCATGTGTTGTGATTATTGGAGGATTAGAGACGAGAGTTGATCTCTTATTGCTTGATGTTGACGTGATCTTGGGTATGGATTGGTTGTCTCCATATCATGCTATTCTAGATTGTCATACAAAGGCCGTAACGTCGGCGATGCCGGGTTTGCCAAGGATCGAGTGGAGAGGTTCCCTACACTATGTCCCCAGCATAGTGATTTAATATTTGAAGACCCAACGGATAGTTGAGAAGGGGTGTCTGTCTTATTTGGCCTTTATGAGTGATGTGGGTGCTGATACTCCTACTATTGACTCTATTCCGGTGGTGCAATATTTTCCGGATGTGTTTCCTGCAGACCTACTGGGCATGCCACCCGATAGGGATATTGATTTTGATATTGACCTAGTGCCAGGCACTCAACCCATTTCTATCCATCTGTATCGTATGGCACTATCATACCAACACCCAAGCAACATTCATGCATCTGATGAACAATGTATTTCAGCCTTATCTTGACTCATTTGTCATAGTATTCATTGATGATATCCTGATGTACTCTCATCGCCAAAAGGAGCATGCCCAGCATTTGAGGATTGTGTTGCAGCGGTTGAGGGAGGAGAAGCTTTATGCCAAGTTCTCCAAGTGTTAGTTTTTTCTTAGTTCGGTGGCGTTCTTGGGGAACGTGGTGTCCAGTGAGGGGATTCGGGTGGTTTCGAAGAATATTGAGGCAGTTCAGAGTTAGCCCAGACCGTCCTCAGCTATGGAGATTCGGAGCTTTCTCGGCTTGGCTGGATATTATCGTCGCTTCGTGGAGGGTTTCTCGTCTATTGCATCGCCTTTGACCAAATTATCCTAGAAGGGTGCTACATCCAGGTGGTCATATGAGTGTGAAGGGAGATTTCAGAAGCTCAAGACCACCTTGAGCATAACTCTGGTTCTAGTTTTGCCTTCACCTTTAGGCTCTTATATAGTGTATTGTGATACTTCTCGGATTGGTATTGGGTGTGCCTTGATGTACAAGGGTAGAGTGATTTCTTATTCTTCGCGTCAGTTGAAGCCTCATGAGAAAAAATACCCCGTCCATGATTTGGAGTTTACTGCCATCTATCATGCATTGAAGATTTGGGGGGATTATCTCTACGATAAGTCTTATGAGGTATTTAGGATTCTTAGAGTCTCTAGCACTTGTTCAAATAAAAGGAACTAAATTCAAGGCAGCGGAGATGTTTGGAGCTACTAAAGGACTATGATATTACTATTTTGTATCATCTTGGGAAGGCCAATATGGCAGCCGATGCCTTGCGCAGAAAGGCGGTGAGTATGGGTAGCCTTGCATTCATTCCTGTTAGGGAGAGACCACTTGCAGTTGATGTTCAGGCCTTGGCCAACCAGTTCATGAGATAAGATATTTCGGAGCCCGACCGAGTTATATGTTGTGTGGTTTCTCGGTCTACCTTATATGATCGCATTAGAGAGCACCAGTATGATGATCCTCATTTACTTTTCCTTAAGGACATGGTTGAGCATGGTGATGCTAAGGATTTTACTATTGGGGATGCTGGGGTGTTGAGGATGCAGGGACATATTTGTGTGCTCAATGTAGATGAGCTATGTGAGCTGATTCTTGAGGTGGCCCACGATTCGCGGTATTCCATTCATCCGGGTGCCACAAAGATATATCAGCACTTGAGGCAACACTATTGGTAGAGGAGAATGAAGAAGGATAAAGTGAGGTTTGTAGCTCGGTGCCTTAACTATCAGCAGGTGAAGTATGAGCATCACAAAATGGGTGGATTGCTTCAGAGTCTAGAGATTCCAAAGTGCAAATGGGAGCGTATCACCATGGATTTTGTAGTTGGGCTCCCACAGACTTTGATGAAGTTAGATGCTATTTGGGTGATTGTGGATCGGCTGACTAAGTCCGTGCACTTCATTCCAGTTGGGACTACTTATTCTTCGGAGTGGTTGGATGAGATTTACATCTGCTAGATTGTTTACTTTCAAAATGTGTCGGTGTCCATCATTTTAGATTGGGGCACGTAGTTTACATCACAGTTTTGGAGAGCCGTGCAGCGAAAGTTGGGCACCCAGGTTGAGTTGAGTACAACATTTCACCTCAGATGGATGGGCAGTTTGAGTGCACTATTCAGATATTGGAGGATATGCTATGCGCTTGTATCATTGATTTTGGGGGTTCTTGGGATATGTTTCTGCCGCTCACGGAGTTTTCCTACAACATTTTCTACCAGTCGAGCATTCAGATGGCTTCGTATGAGGCTTGGTATAGGAGGTTAGGATATTGGGTACTGACTTGGTTCTGGATGCTATGGACAAGGTCAAATTGATTCAGGATCGGCTTCACACAACGCAATCTAAACAGAAGTGTTACACCAATAGGAAGGTTCGTGATGTTGCTTTAATGGTTGGGGAGAAGGTATTGCTCAAGGTTTTACCCAAGAAAGGTGTTATGAGATCCAGGAACAAGGGTAAGTTGAGCCCTCGGTATATTGGGCCATTTGAGGTACTTCAGAGGATTAGAGAGGTGGCTTACAAGCTTGCCTTGCCACCTAGTTTGTGGAGTGTGCATCCGGTATTTCATGTTTCTATGACCCGGAGGTGTGTCGGTGATCCGTCTCATGTTTTGTATTTCAGCACGGTTCAGTTGGATGGTAATTTGACTTATTATGTAGAGCCGATGTCCATTTTAGATCGGCAGGTTCGAAAGTGGATGTCAAATGACATAACTTCAATGAGGGTGTTGTAGAGAGGCTAGCCAGTTGAGGAAGCTACTTGTGCGACCAAGCGGGAGATGCATAGAGAATATCTATGCATATTTGAGACTCAGGTACGTTTCTAGACTCGTTCTAGAACGAACATTTGTTTAAGAGGGGGGGATGTAACGACCCGACCGGTCATTTTGAGAGTTGTAGCCCCAGTTCTCCCATTTACTGCTAATTTTATGTTGTATAGTTTCTATGTGACTTGTCGGGGTAGTTGGTTTAGGTCCAGAGATAGTTTCGAAATGAATTGAGACACTTAGTTTCAAGGTTGAAAGCTTAAGTTGAAATGGTTGAACAGATGTTGACTTATGTGTAAACATCGCTGGATTAGAGTTTTGATGGTTCCTTTAGCTCTGTTGGGTAGTTTTGGACTTAGGAGTGTGTCCCGATTGTGATTTGGAGGTTTGTAGTTGAATTAGGCCTGAAAAGGCGGAAGTTGGAAATTTGGAAGTTTAACCGAGAGTGGACATTGTGGTTACTGGGATCGGGTTGGGGTTACAGGAGTTGGAGTTGGAGTAGGTACGTGGTGTCATTTGTGTGCAAAATTTGAGGTCAATTGGAAGTGATTTGATAGGTTTCGGCATCATTTGAAGAAGTTGGAATTCCTTAGTTTTCATAGGCTTGAATTGGGGTGTGATTAGTGTTTTTGATGTTGGTTGATGTGATTTGAGTGCTCGACTAAGATTGTATTGTATTTTAGGAGTTGTTGGTATAATTAGTTGAGCTCCCGAGGGTCTCGGGTGGAGTTCGGATGGTTAACAGATCGAATTTGGAGTTTGAAAGATTGTTGACGCTGTGAGTCTTCTAGTGCAATCGCACCTGCGGAGCTTTGGTCGCAGCTGCGAGCAAGGGAGCGCAGGTGCAGCCATGGGAAGGACTGTGTAGGGATCGCAGGCCCGAAAGAAGTTCCGCATATGCGGATGCACATCTGCGCGAGGTTGATCGCAAAAGCGGACGTGTGAGCGCAAAAGCGCTTCTGCAGGTGCAGATTTTGGTGCGCAGGTGCAGAGTCTGGGAGCTTAAGTGAGCTCTGCATATGCGGATGATTGACCGCAAAAGTGGTACCGCAAAAGCGGGATAACTAGGTAGTGTTTAAATCCAAAGGGTATCGTGATTTCTCTCATTTTGGACTTTGCAAACTCGTTCTAAGGCGATTTTTGAGAGGATTTTCGAGGGGTTTCTTGAGGTTAGTCACTTGTGAAAACTTTTATTCAATAATCTTGTTTTTTCATTGAATTTACCACCTAGTTTGTGTGTTTTAAAGGTGAAATTTGGGGGTTTGAGGCTAGGGATTTGTAGAGTTTAAATTAGGGATTTGGGTGTCGATTTTGTGTTGGATTTTGGTAAATTTAATATGGTCGGACTCGTGGAAAAATAGGCTTCCATATTTTGTGACTTTTATTAGATTCTGAGACGTGGGCCCAAGAACCAGATTTTGAGTGGACTTTTTTACTTTTAATTAAAAGCTTAGTAATTTCATATGGAATTAATTCTTTAGCTCGTGTTGATTGTATCAAACTATTTGTGATAGGATTCGAGGCATTTGGAGGTCGTTTCGCGCTGCAATGGCTTGTTGGAGTAGAGTTTCGCACAGTTTGAGGTTAGTAACACTTCTAAACTTGGTTATGTGAGTGTGAAACCCTGAATTTCATGTTATGTGATTGATGTTGAGGTGACGCATGTGCCAGGTGACGAGCCTGTAGGCGTGCACCATACGAATTGTTGCTTGGTCAATTTCCAGCGAATTGAATAATTGATTAAGCTTATTGTTACCAGTATTTTTTACCAAGTGATAGAACAATTGAGTTGTCAATCATGTTAGATATTCCGGTCAAGATACATATTGTAAGGCTGCGTACAATAGACCCTTGTGGTCCAGCCCTTCCCCATCCCCGCGTATAACGGGAACTTACTGTACTGAGCTGCCCTTTATACATGTTGAACTATTTGCTTAACTTGCCATTTTATACTCAGTCACAGCTATTATATGCATAATATGTCTCGGTCTCTATTGTCATTATTTGCTACGTCATATCATTATTGTGTGAGATGAATAATGTAATTCTGGTGAGCTGAGAGACTGAAGAGATTAGTGACTGAGTGATGCTGAGGGTTTTATTGTGAGTTATATTTATGGGATCGGGCAGCAGGCCGCAACAAGATTTATTGATTGATGCAAGGATTTGGCTTATTATAGCACTTGGGCTGGATTGACCCCTCCGGAGTCTGCACACCCACATTGGGTTCAATATTAGCAGTTATGAAATTTGGGCTGCATCTGCCTTGTTTATTTGCATTTGGGTTGGATCTGCCCTGTTTTATTTGTATTTGGGTTGGATCTGCCCTATTCTGTGTTAAGTTTTGTTCTATTTTTAAAGGATAAAAACGACGAATGGCATTTTGCTATGAGCCTTCGTGCTTTTAATATAGTATAGATAGAAAAATTTGTATCAATGCATAACTTTTTATTTTTCCACCCAGACATATATAACTTGTGAAAAAGTTATGACCCGTTAGTTATTTTTGCACAAATTTCTTATACGAGGATAAAATTAAATAACGGTCTTAATGATCCTATTTGTGCCGATCTTCCTATATTTTATATCCAGTTATTAAAGATTTTTAACCATGATAAGGTTTTGGATATATATGCTTATTTCATGTATAGAGAAAGGTGATTGGAAATATTGTTAGTGAATTTCAAAAGAGAAAGGTCCAAAACAGTCCCTTATCTTTGGTTTTAAATTCAAAATCATCCGTTAAATATGCATTGGAGCATTAATAGGCCTTGTAGTTATCGAAATTGGTGCACTTTTGATTCCAGAATAAGATATGTTATTCCCTTTATCCTAATTTATGTAACTGTTTGAATTTTGAGAAGCAAATTTCTTAATTTTGATCATAAATTCAAATATATAATCATTAAAATTTATGAAATAAAATTTATATAAGTTTTTGCTACTTTCATGGTTAGATATAAATGATCATACGTTTTCACTTTTTTCTTCTATTTTTTAAATTAGGTGCATGTGCAATTCAGTGCAAGTATTCCATTAATTTTTAACAGATTCTATACACCAAATCTAAAATTGCACCACTTTCGAAAATTAGGAGGACTATTATTGCTCCAATGCATATTTAAGAGTTGTCACGACCTAAAATCCTAACCTGTCGTGATGACGCCTATTTCGATACTAGGCAAGTCGACAACTTTAATAAACCACAATTTCTTTTAAGTTTGAAAATATAATATTTAACCACAATCCACAAGTCTCGCAAATACCGATACACACACACCCAAAATCATGGTGTCACTAAGTACATGAGCATCTATACATTACAAGTATGGAAAACGTGGTCTACAATAATCTGAGACCAAATACAATAAACAAAAGGATAGGGAAGGAGAGACAAGGTCTGCGAAATATAGCAACTACTTATGAATCTCCGAAAAATCAACTGTGTGCAAAAATCAACACCCACTGTATCCGGGATAACCTGGATCTACACACGAAATGCATGGTGTAGTATGAGTACAACCAACTCAGTAAATAACAATAATAAATAAAGAACTGAAAGTAGTGACGAGCTTCTCAGGTAAGTCCAAATACAACAACAACAACAACAACAACAACAACAACAACAACAACAACCCAGTATAATCCCACTAATATAAAAAGGTAGGCATGCTCTCAAGTTCAACATTTAAGATTTCACTAAAATTTCATATCAAGTTTGACCAAAACAAAAAATAATGAAATCAATTCATCCTCTCAGAGTAACAGTCACTCAGTCCTCCCATTCACTCCAACCTCACAGTCACTCATTCCTCACAGTCGCTCATTCCTCACAGTCACTCATCAATCGGCACTCGACACTCGCACTCAGTAGATACCGGCCCTCACTGGGGGTGTGTATAGATTCTGGAGGAGCTCTTTCAGCCCAAACGCTATATCAATCCAATCATGGCATAAATAAATAAAAATATGTTACGGCGTGCAGCCCGATCCATAAATATCCTCATAATTAGGCCCTCGGCCTCACTCAGTCATCAACCTCTCCAGTCTCTCGGGCTCAAGATGTCATGAAAATCATCCCCAAATGATAATATGATGCATCAATAAATAGCAACAGAAACTGAGATATGATGTGAAATGAATAAACATGACTGAGTATTAAATTACAATTTGAACATATAATTCAACCACAGAAATGACCCCAATGGGTACCAATAATAACAGTATATGTCTAAGCATAATTTTTAATACGAGTCTCAGCTACATTTTTTCCTTACACGTAGAAAATGTACGGATATCAACAGATAATTCAACTACGCAGTCCCATGGAATTTGAACAAGTCACAATTTCTATGGTGCACGCCCACACGCCCGTCACCTAGCATGTGCCTCACCTCAAAACCAATCACACAATACCTATTTCGGGGTTTCATACCCTTATGATCAAATTTAAAACTGTTACTTAATTCAAGCCGTATAATTCTTTATTCTGCAATGTCTTTTCCTCGTGAATTGGCCTCCAAACACCTCAAATCTAGCCACAAATAATTCGATTCAGTCAATAAACTTTATTGGAATTAATTTCATAAGAAAATACTATTTTTTCAAAAGAATCCGAAATTTAGCTCAAACGTCGTCGTGGGTCCCACATTTTGGAATCCGACAAAAGTTACAAAATATGAGCGCTCATTCAATCACGAGTCCGACCATACAAATTTTACTCAAATCTGACATCAACTCGACCCTCAAATCTTCAAATTAAACGAAGAGGATTTTCACAATTTTCCAACTAAATTCACCAATTAAATATTAAAAACAACCATGGATTCGAGTAATTTAACCAATATTGAGTTAAGAATACTTACCCCGTTATTTTCTCGGAAAATCTCCAAAATCTCACCTCTTCCCGAGCTCTACGCGATCGTGAAGAACAGATCGCGAACAATCACACGCAATCGCGATGCACAAGATTCCAACACTATGAGATCACATCCTTCTACACGCGATCACATAGAGAAAACGCGTGTCCCAACTTCCTTTCAAGTTTCCCATACGCGATCACGGACTCTTCCACGCGTTCGCATAACACAGACTGGCCCTACCTACGAGGTCGCGGTTGACCTCACGCGATCGCGAAGAAAATAATCTACACTGCCTCAACTAAGCCTTCACGATCGCGTCCCAATCTTCGCGATTGCGAAGAAGGCCTGTCTGCGCAACTCCTCTCTGTGAAGAAGGTCTGAAACACCAGCAAACAGCAGCTACCAACAGTGCCAAAATGAAGGGAAATAATCTGAATACCATCTGAAACACGCCCGAGCCCTTCGGGACCCTAGCCAAATATACCAACAAGTCCTAAAACATCATACGAACTTAGTCAAACCCTCAAATTACCTCAAACAATGCTAAAACACTGAATCATATCCACAATTCAAGCCTAATGAACTTTGAAATTTTAAGTTTCCGCAAACGATGCAAGAACCTATCAAATCAAGTCCGATTGACCTCAAATTTTACACACAAGTCATAAATGACATAACATACCTATTAAAATTATCAGAATCAGATTTCGACCCTGATATCAAAAAGTCAACTCCCCGGTCAAACATCCTAAAAATCTAACTTTCGCCATTTCAAACCTAATTCCACTACGGACCTCCAAATAATTTTTCGAACATGTTCCTAAGTTCAAAATCACCATACGGAGCTATTGGAATTGTCAGAATTAAATTCCGAGGTTGTTTATACATAAGTCAATATCCGGCCAATATTTCTAACTTAAATTTTCAATTAAGAGGCTAAGTGTCTCATTTCACTCCGAAATCCTTCCGGACCCGAACCAACTAACCCAGTAAGTTATAAAATAACTATAAAGAATAAATTGTGCAGTAAATAGAATAACGGGGTTATAATACTCAAAACGACCGGTCGGGTCGTTACATTCTCCCCCTCTTAAACAAACGTTCATCCTCGAACGAGTTTAGAATCATACCTAGAGTCTCAAATAGGTGTGGATATTTGCTCCGCAACTCTTGCTCAATCTCCCAAGTGGCTTCTCCGACTGGATGGCCTCTCCATTGTACCTTCATTAATGTTATATTCTTTGACCTCAACTTTCAAACCTGTCGGTCTAAAATAGCCACCGGCTCCACATCATAGGTCAAATTACCGTCCAGTTGCACTGTACTGAAATCCAGAATATGAGACAGATCCCCGACATACTTTCGGAGCATGGATATATGGAATACTGGATGAACACCTGATGGACTAGGTGGCAAAGCGAGTTCATAAGCCACATCTCCAATTTTCTTAAGTATCTCAAAAGGCCCAATATATCGAGAGCTCAACTTTCCCTTCTTCTCGAACTTCAACACACCCTTCATGGGTGAAATCTTGAGCATAACCTTCTCCCCAACCATGTAAGCAACATCACGGACCTTCCAGTCATCATAACTCTTATGTCTAGACAACGATGTGTGAAGCCACTCCTGAATCAATTTAACCTTCTCCAAAGCATCCTGAACCAAATTAGTACCCAATAGCCTAGCCTCACCCGGCTCAAGCCAACCCACCAGAGACCGAAACCATCTCGAATACAAAGCTTCATACGGAGCCATCTGAATGCTCGATTGGTAGTTGTTATTTTAAGCAAACTCTGCCAGTGGCAAAAATTGGTCCCAAGAACCTCCAAAATCAATGACACAAGCGCGTAGCCTATCCCCCAATATCTGAATAGTGCGCTCGGACTGTCCGTCTGTCTGAGGGTGAAATGATGTACTCAACTGAACCTGTGTGCCCAATTCTCGTTGCACTGCTCTCCAAACCTGAGATGTAAATTGCGTGCCCCGATCTGATATAATGGACACTGGCACACCGTGTAGGCGAACAATTGCGCAGATATAAATTTCAGCCAACCGTTCAGAAGAATAAGTAGTACCTACTGGAATAAAGTGCGCGTACTTAGTCAATCGATCCACAATTACCCAAACAACATCAAACTTCCTCAAAGTCCGTGGAAGTCCAACTACAAAATCCATGGTGATATGCTCCCATTTCCACTCCGGAATTTCAAGTCTGTAAAGTAATCCTCCCAATCTCTGAGGCTCGTACTTTACCTGTTGACAATTTAAACACCGAGCTACAAACCCAACTATATCCTTTTTCATTCTCCTCCACCAATAGTGTTGCCTCAAATCCTGATACATATTCGCGGCATCTGGATGAACGGAGTACCGTGAACAGTGAGCTTCCTACAGAATCAACTCACGCAAACTATCTACATTAGGCACACATAGCCTGCCCTACATCTGTTATACTCTGTCATCCCCAATAATGACTTCCTTGGCATCACCGTACTGAACCATATCTTTAAGTACAAGCACATGTGGATCATTATATTGGCGCTCTCTGATGCGATCATATAAAGAAGACCGAGAAACAACGCAAGCAAGAACTTGATTTGGGTTGGAAACATCCAATCGTTGGTCAAGGCCTGAACATCCAAGGCTAAAGGCCTCTATGTTACCGGTAAGTATGTTAAGCTGCCCAAACTCTCCGCCTTACGGCTCAAGGCATCGGCCAACACATTGGCCTTTCTGGGATGATAGAGAATGGTGATATCATAATCCTTAAGCAACCCTAACCACCTTCGCTGTCGCAAATTCAGATCCTTTTGTTTAAACAGATGTTGTAGACTCCGGTGATTGGTATAAACCTTACCATGGACACCGTACAAGTAATACCGCCAAAATTTCAAGGCGTGAACAATAGCTACTAACTCAAGGTCGTGGAGCGGATAATTCTTTTCATGTACCTTTAACTGTCTGGACGCATAGGCAATCACCCTACCGTCTTGCATAAACACCGCGCCGAGACCAATACGCGACGCGTCACAATACACAATATAAGACCCTGAACCTGTAGGCAATACCAATACTGGAGTTATAGTCAAAGCTGTCTGAGCTTCTAAAAGTTTTCTTCACATTCATTCGACCACCTGAACAGAGCACCTTTCTGGGTCAATTTAGTCATAGGCGATGCAATAGACAAAAATCCCTCCACAAAGCGATGATAATAACCGGCCAAGCCGAGAAAACTCCGAATTTCAGTATCTGAAGATGGCCTGGGCCAACTCTGAACTGCCTCTAACTTCATTGAATCCACTTTAATCCCTTCACTAGACACTATGTATTCCAAGAATGCCACCGAACTAAGCCAGATCTCACACTTAGGGAATTTGGCATAAAGTTTCTCCTCTCTCAGCCTCTGCAATACAATACCCAAGTGTTGTGCATGCTCCTCCTCGCTACGTGGGTACACCAGGATATCATCAATATATACCATGACAAATGAGTCAAGATACGACTGTAATACATTATTCATCAAGTGCATAAATGTTGTTGGAGCATTGGTTAACCCAAAAGACATAACAAGAAATTCATAATGGCCATAATGAGTCCTGAATGCCGTCTTTAAAATATCTGAATCCCGAATTTTCAATTAGTGATACCCCGATCTCAAATCAATTTTGGAGAATACCCTTTCTCCCTGAAGTTGGTCAAATAAGTCAGCAATACGCGGCAAAGAATATTTATTCTTGATTGTAACTTTGTTCAATTGCCTGTAATCAGTGCACATCCGAATAGTACCATCTTTATTTTTCACAAACAGAACCGGTGCACCCCAAGGAAACACACTAGGCCTAATGAACCATTTATCAAGAAGTTCCTGAAGTTCCTCTTTCAATTATTTTAACTCAGCTGGTGCCATACGGTACAGAGGAATAGAAATAGGCTCAGTGCCCTGCACCAAGTCAATACTGAAATCAATATCCATGTCGGGCGGCATACCCGGCAAGTCTGCAGGAAATATATCCGAAAAGTCTCTCACTACCGGTACTGAATCAATAGTAGGAGTATCTGCATCAACATATCTCAGAAAAGCCAAATATGACAAATACCCCTTCCCAACCATACGTTGGGCTTTCAAATAAGAAATTACCCTGTTGGGAATATGATCTAGAGACCCCCTCCATTCGACTTTCGGCAAACCCGGCATCACCAATGTTACGGTTTTTGCGTGACAGTCCAGAATAGAATGACATGGAGACAACCAATCTATACCCAGAATTATATCGAAATCAACCATACCGAGTAATAAACAAACAACTCTAGTCTCCAGTTCCTCAATAGTTACCACACACGACCGATACACACGGTCCATAGATATTTCATCACCCACTAGTGTAGATACACGAACAGGTGAAAATAAGGACTCATGGGGCATCTCCAAATAATGAGCAAAATACGATGATACATATGAATAAGTGGAACCAGGGTTAAATAATATAGAAGCTTCCATGTGGCACACTGAGACAATACATGTGATCACTGCATCTGGGGCAACGACGTGTCACGCCCCGAACCTAGGAGCGAGACAAGCACCCGGTGCCTCACTTAACCTGGCGTACCAAATTGCGACTAAGGGACTCTGAACACATAATGTCATACTTTGGCCATGGGGCCACCTTGCAAGACAATTTGCGAAGCAAAATATAAAACTGAATGGAAACTAGCGCTAACTAAATATCAATATAAAGCTAGGCCGACAAGGCCGTCATAGCTACTACAGCTGACAAACCACCAATTTATACAAACCCAACATACTGCACTAACCAACAGGATATGCCTACAAGCCTCTACTGATAGATGTACTGTGATCGGAACAGGGCCCCGACCTACCCATAACATATATACAGATATACATAAGATGTACACAAAACTCTAGACCTGGCAACTCCGAAAGACGTGGAGCTTACCGATCAGGCGGAACTCGGGAAACACCTACTGAGGAGGTCTACCCGTCTGTCTGTCTGAACCTGCACGCATGAAATGCAGCGCCCCCAAAAAAGGGACGTCAGTACGAAATAATGTACCGAGTATGTAAGGCAATAAAATAACTGAAATCTGAAACTGAACTGATAATATGATAACTGAAATTAACTGGGAGTCAAAGATGATCTGGAGATATACTTACCTGCTGATACTGACTCAACTCCTTCAATATAGTAAGTAAAATAATTGTACGGCCTTATAAGGCTCGGTATATATAACTGCTCTGCCATAGTAGGCTCGCTCATAGGCGCTCGGCCATACTAGGCTATGTATCTCGACCATGCTGGGCTCGCTCATAGGCGCTCGGCCACAGTAGGCTCGGTATATAACTTTCCATCTGATCAGAGGTTGCCCAATAGGGGCCTGCCCATCGATTATAGCTCGATGGTAATGAAAATACTGTAATACTGTATATATAGGCTTGTTACTCTCTTGACTGGAAGAAGACAATACTAAATTAAATATAGAATCTCGATAAGGAATAATATTGTAACTTATGAGACTAGAATAGTGTGAATAAATTCATGAATATGAACTTCTCTTTTTGTCTCATTATTAACACATGTAGCTACGAGATCATGCCAAAATGAAGGAAGGCTTAGCCTTAACATACCTTATCACAATATTTCCAATCACCAAGTTGAACTCACCTCTTCACACCTTAATCTACAAGAATGATAATAATACTATCGTTAAGTTACGAAAGGTACAACTATCGCACAACGAACGACAAACCTATTTTGTATTAAAACGGGCAGCATCTCCCCTATAATATGCCCTTCCTCCAAATTCAAGATAACACCAACAATACAATAACAGAACAATAACAACATATATACATCATTTTCCAGCCCTATATACACCATCAAATACTACAAAACAGCCCAACACACCCCAATCTCTTCGTACACAAAACGACCACCGTAGTAGTGTCAAACGACCCGAAAATGTTATGACGAACGACCAGACAACCACCCTACATTTATATGGTGTTTATAAACCCCCTTCCTCCTCCAAAACTCCACAAAATAGTAGTAAAACACGCAGCCCAACAGCAACACAAAACAGTCCGCTACAAGTGAATAACTCGAACTCACGGCTTCCGATCACCGTCCCGTGAATTCTTACAAGTATAGAACGACTTACCATGAATTTACAGCAGAAAAAATGGATGAAAGAGAGCAGTAAACTCACCTTATTTTTTGGATAACTCAGCTCCTATCTTGGTTCTTCAAACTCTAAGTTTTACCTCCAATTGGAACTTGAAAGGGAGAGAAAATCAATTAGGGTTTGTGGGAAATTTTTGGGAGGATTCTTTGCAGAGCTTATGTCTGGTTATTATGCTCTATTTTAAGTCTAATATATGAAGAAAATAGGCCCTTAAAAGGCCTCTTTGGACGACCCGAAATGGCCCATTTTTGGGCTTTCATTTAAGCAAGTAGGTGACACACCTACTTGTCACCTAGCAGCTTGCGCAGTATTGCAAAAATGCCCATATCTCTCTACTCCAATGTCGTATTGACAAATGGTTTAATACGTTGGAAAATAGACTCATAGATCTTTAATTTAATTGGTGGAACATCCCATAACCCTAAGTATATTGGGCGAAAATCGCAGTTACATTTGACCCAAAGTTTCAGTAAAACTTATGAATGTAACTTGTGATGACTTTCATCGACTTTTGTTCCACAACTCTCTTGACTTCAAAACATAACAAACGGATGTCATACGACTAATATAAATCATAACATAATCTCCTTATCATGTTAATCACCCTAGTCTCACCCCAAAGGTACATGTTATAACATTCCCAACTTGTCGACTTTCGACGAAACATTGTTTTATTCAATTGCTTTAGCTTCTGAACTGTCCAACCCTCTTTGTACTTGTTGTTCATGATCTTCAATATTTGTAACCTCAGAGGTAACATTATTAACTTACTTTATATACTTTTAAATATTATCTCATTTTTGGTCCTACATTAGTTTGCTTACGAAGCATTTTAATGTACGAAAATATAGGGTGTAACATCATTCCCCCCTTGGAAACATTCGTCCTCGAATGTTTACTCTTAGAGACTTTGGAAACTTTTTGCCAGAGTATCCTTCGTACACTAGGTTAAAACCAACCTGCACGTAGCCAGAAACATACTATGCATGCCATACATGGCCAATCTTTATAAATAGCAGCAATTTGCCTCACCGACCGTAAATCATAAATATTGAAAGTGAAAAATAAAAGCTTACCTGATGACCTGCTAGCCTACATAGAGCTATGTTGTAGCGTCCCATCTCGAACCATATCTTCAGTTTGAAATAGGTGGGGGTATTTAGACTTCATTTCTTCCTCCGATTCCCACGTCATCTCTTCTACATTCTTGCTCCTCCATAAAACCTTTACGGAAGCTACCTCCTTATTTCGTAGATTGCGGATTTGTCGGTCTAGGATGGCAACTGGAATTTCCTCGTATGACAAGTCCTCTGTAATCTGTACATCATCCGTGGGCACCACTCGGGTAGGATCGCCAATGCACTTCCGTAGCATAGATACGTGAAAAATCGGATGGACAGACACCAATTCTGAGGGCAACTCCAACTCATAAGTTACTTGGCCCACTCTCTGAATGATCCTATAAGGCCCAATATACCGTGGGCTAAGCTTTCCTTTCTTGCCAAACCTCATCACGCCCTTCATAGGTGATACCTTTAAGAATACCCAGTCATTAATCCTGAACTCTAAGTCTCGTCGCCACACGTCAGAATATGACTTCTGACGACTCTGAGCTGTCAACAGTCGCTCCCGGATAACCTTTACTTTCTCTATGGCCTGCTGAACCAGGTCTGGCCCATGTAACCCAGATTCTCCAACATCAAACCACCCTATAGGAGATCTGTACTTACGCCCATACAAAGCCTCGTACGGAGCCATCTGGATACTGGAGTGGTAACTGTTATTATATGCAAACTCGATAAGAGATAGATGTTCATCCCAACTTCTTTTAAAATCCAACACACATACTCGTAACATATCCTCGAGCGTCTGAATTGTGCGCTCGGCTTGTCCATCAGTCTGTGGATGAAAAGTTGTGCTGAGATTCACCTGAGTCCCTAGACCTCTCTGAAATGACCTCCAAAAATGTGCTGTAAACTGAGCCCCACGGTCAGATATAATAGAAAACTGGTACTCCGTGTAGCCGCACTATCTCCTTAATATATAACTTTGCATAATCTTTTGCTGTATATGTAGATCTGACCGGTAGGAAGTGAGCTGATTTCGTGAGCCTATCGACTATCACCCATATGGAATCGAACTTACGATTAGAACGAGGTAAACCCGTGATAAAGTCCATGTTTATCGCCTCCCATTTCCATGTCGGGATCTCTATAGTCTGCATTAGCCCTCCAGGCTTCTGGTGCTCTATCTTCACTTGCTGGCAACTAGTACATTGGGCGACAAACTCAGCAATGTTCTTCTTCATATCATTCCACCAGTACACATCCTTAATGTCATGATACATCTTCGTCGATCCAGGATGGATGGAATACCATGAATAATGTGCCTCTGACATAATCTTGTCTCGTAGCCCTGCTACATCTGGAACACACAAACGACCCCTGTATCTGAGAACCCCATCTCCCTTGAGCTCTAACAATGGCTTCTTCTGTTGCGGAACTCGCTCTCTCAACTCGACCAACTCTGGGTCCTCGTACTGCCTTTCCTTGACTTCAGCTATGAGGGATGATTTTGCAGTGTTTTGGATTACAACTCCACCATCCTCAGAATCTACTAACCGAACCCCCAACGAAGCCAATTGATGAATCTCTCTAGCTAATTGTCTTTTCTCGGGCTCTACATGTGCTAAGCTACCCATAGATCGGCGACTTAAGGCATCTGCTACAACATTAGCTTTCCCTGGATGGTAGAGAATGTTAACATCGTAATCTTTCAATAACTCAAGCCATCGCCTCTGTCGCAAATTTAACTCTTTCTGCTTGAAAATATATTGTAGGCTTTTATGATCAGTAAATACATCAACATGAACACCATATAAATAATGCCACCATATCTTAAGTGCATGGACAACCGCAGCTAACTCGAGGTCGTGGGTCGGATAATTCCTCTCGTGCTTCCTCAACTGCCTTGAAGCATACGCAATTACCTTCCCATGTTGCATCAGGACACATCCTAACCCGACACCTGATGCATCACAATACACGGCATAACCCTCTAGACCCTCTGGAAGTGTTAGAACTGGAGCTGAGGTCAACCTGTTCTTAAGCTCTTGGAAACTCCGCTCACAAGCCTCTGTCCATTGAAACTTAGTTTCTTTCTGTGTCAACTTCGTCAATGGTGCCGAAAGGGAAGAAAAACCCTCTACGAACCTCCGATAGTATCCTGCTAAGCCTAGAAAGCTACGAACCTCTGTCGGAGTGGTAGGTCTAGGCCAAGATTTCACGGCCTCAATCTTCTGAGTGTCCACCTTTATCCCTTCATCTGATACAATATGCCCCAAGAATGCTACAGACTTCAACCAGAACTCACATTTAGAAAACTTAGCATACAACTTATGATCACGGAGGGTTTGGAGTACCGCTCGCAGGTGGTCCGCATGCTCATCCTCTGAACGGGAATAAACCAGAATATCATCAATAAATACTATCACGAACAGATCTAAAAATGGTCGGAATAGGCTATTCATCAAGTCCATAAATACAGCGGGTGCATTAGTCAACCCGAAGGACATGATAAGGAACTCGAAGTGGCCATATCGGGTCCTGAAGGCTGTCTTAGGAATATATTTTTCCCGAACTCTGACTTGGTGGTACCCCGACCTCAAATCTATCTTTGAAAAGCATCTAGCCCCTGCAACTGATCAAACAAGTCATCGATCCTTGGAAGTGAATACTTATTCTTAATAGTTACCTTGTTCAGCTGCCTATAATCGATACACATCCTCAGCGAGCCGTCTTTCTTCCGCACAAATAGTACTGGTGCACCCTAAGGTGAGGTACTGGGCCTAATGTAACCTTTCTCCAGCAAATCTTTTAACTGCTCCTTCAACTCCTTCAATTCGGCAGGTGCCATTCTATACGGAGGGACGGATATTGGTTGAGTTCCTGGAAGCAAATCGATGCTAAAATCAATCTCTCGCTCTGGAGGAATACCTGGAAGCTCATCTGGAAACACATCTGCATACTCTTTGACTATGGGAATAGACTGAAGTGTAGGTATCTCAGCATCTGCATCTCTAACTCGCACAATATGATAAATGCACCCTTTTGCGATCATTTTCCTCGCCTTCAGATAGGAAATAAACCTACCTCTGGGTGTTGGTGTATTACCTACCCATTCAAGGACTGGCTCACCCGGAAAATGAAATTTGGCTGCCTTTGCTCGGCAATCAACTGTGGCATAGCAAGCTGCCAACCAGTCCATGCCCATGATAGCATCAAAATCCATCATCTCTAGCTCAACTAGGTCAGCTGAGGTCTGACGACTACAAATTGTCACCGTACAACCTCGGTAAACCCGTCTAGCAATAATCGATTCTCCGACCGGTGTAGATACCGCAAAAGGATCACTTAGTATTTCAGGCACTATACCAAACTTCCTCGCGACAAATGGGGTAATATACGATAAAGTAGATCCTGGGTCTATCAAAGCATAAGCATCGTGAGAGCAAATGGTTAATATACCTGTCACAACGTCTGGTGAAGACTCCTGGTCCTGTCGACCCGCTAAAGCATAGATACGGTTCTGATTACCACCTGAACTGGAACCTCTACCTCTACCTCGACCTCTACCAGCTGAAGACTGAGACTCGCGCCTTGAAGGATGCACGGACATAGATGATCCTGTTGCTGAACTCGCTGGTTGTGCCATTCCCCCCGAATCTCTATTTGGGCAATCTCGCATCATATGCCCCGGACGCCCACATATATAACAAGCATCAGAACCTACTCGGCATTGGCCCAAGTGTCCTCTACCACAGATGTCACACCGTGGAGGAAATGACCATGTCTGTGCAGATCCTCGCTGTCGCTGCAAACCCGATACCCGTGAGCTCTCACCTGGTCCTGACTGAGTATAGCGGTCATACCTGTAACCCTGTAACCGAGGTGGCGGAGGCCTAGGTGGCCGTCCGAAGTACTGGGTCCTATAACTACCCTGAGATTGCTCCTGAGACCTAGGAAATCTCATCCTCTTACGTTGCCCTTGCTCAGCCCTCTCTGTACCCTGCTGCCGACGCCTACCCCTTTCTATATTCTGGGCGAATGCCTGAATCCGGGAGATATCCATACTATCCTGCAATGCAGCGGTGGCACATGCCTCGGTTAACTCTGGGGCTAACCCTGCTATAAACCTGTGAATCCTGTCCCGCATAGTAGAAACTATGGATGGTGCATATCTGGCCAATGAGTCAAAACGGAGACTATACTCTCGAACACTCATATTACCCTGCTTGAGGGCTAGAAACTGATCGACTCGAGCCTGTCGGATCTCCCGCGGTAAGTACTGGTCAAGGAAAGCATCTGAAAAATTCTCCCAAATAGCTGGAGGTGTATCACGTCCCCTGGACCTCTCCCATCCCTCATACCAAAGGATGGCTATATCTCGGAGTCGAAAAGCTGCTAGCTCAACTGCCTCTTTCTCCGTGGCATGCATAACACGAAAGATCCTGTGAAGCTGATCTATGAAATCCTGCGGGTCCTCCCTCTGATCTGTCCCCGTGAACTCTGGGGGACTCAAAGCAATAAACTCTCGGACCCTTGAACTCCCAGACCCCTCAGAAGTTCCTGCACTAGCTGATGCCCTAGCATGTTGCTGGGTAGCTACCAACTGTGTCAACAAATGCACCGCACTCCTTAAGTCCTGATCTGATGGAAAGTGGAGGGGGAACTGGATGTGCGGTTTCCCTAGGAATCTCCGTAGTTGGTGGAGGAGCCGGTAATGGCTGAGTAGGGGTCTCACCTTGAGCCTCAGACTGGGCCCCATCTACTGGGGGTACCCTGCTGGTCCCCTCACCTACTACTGTATCTCTCCTCTGGCTAGCCGTAGTCTTCCTAGTCACCGTCATCTGTGCATGCAAACACCAACACATAAGTTTAATTCAAATTTCCTATAACTCAGTTCTATAGCACGATTTAGATTTCAAAGAAGTGTAACCAACTCCTAAATGCCCTGTAGTTCCTTGCTTATATAATGTGGTGCACAACACATCTATAAACAAGACCCTACTAGACACGGCTTGTAGACTCCCTAGGACAGAACTGCTCTGATACCAAGTTTGTCACGCCCCGAACCTAGGAGCGAGACAAGCACCCGGTGCCTCACTTAACCTGGCGTACCAAATTGCGACTAAGGGACTCTGAACACATAATGTCATACTTTGGCCATGGGGCCACCTTGCAAGACAATTTGCGAAGCAAAATATAAAACTGAATGGAAACTAGCGCTAACTAAATATCAATATAAAGCTAGGCCGACAAGGCCGTCATAGCTACTACAGCTGACAAACCACCAATTTATACAAACCCAACATACTGCACTAACCAACAGGATATGCCTACAAGCCTCTACTGATAGATGTACTGTGATCGGAACAGGGCCCCGACCTACCCATAACATATATACAGATATACATAAGATGTACACAAAACTCTAGACCTGGCAACTCCGAAAGACGTGGAGCTTACCGATCAGGCGGAACTCGGGAAACACCTACTGAGGAGGTCTACCCGTCTGTCTGTCTGAACCTGCACGCATGAAATGCAGCGCCCCCAAAAAAGGGACGTCAGTACGAAATAATGTACCGAGTATGTAAGGCAATAAAATAACTGAAATCTGAAACTGAACTGATAATATGATAACTGAAATTAACTGGGAGTCAAAGATGATCTGGAGATATACTTACCTGCTGATACTGACTCAACTCCTTCAATATAGTAAGTAAAATAATTGTACGGCCTTATAAGGCTCGGTATATATAACTGCTCTGCCATAGTAGGCTCGCTCATAGGCGCTCGGCCATACTAGGCTATGTATCTCGACCATGCTGGGCTCGCTCATAGGCGCTCGGCCACAGTAGGCTCGGTATATAACTTTCCATCTGATCAGAGGTTGCCCAATAGGGGCCTGCCCATCGATTATAGCTCGATGGTAATGAAAATACTGTAATACTGTATATATAGGCTTGTTGCTCTCTTGACTGGAAGAAGACAATACTAAATTGAATATAGAATCTCGATAAGGAATAATATTGTAACTTATGAGACTAGAATAGTGTGAATAAATTCATGAATATGAACTTCTCTTTTTGTCTCATTATTAACACATGTAGCTACGAGATCATGCCAAAATGAAGGAAGGCTTAGCCTTAACATACCTTATCACAATCTTTCCAATCACCAAGTTGAACTCACCTCTTCACACCTTAATCTACAAGAATGATAATAATACTATCGTTAAGTTACGAAAGGTACAACTATCGCACAACGAACGACAAACCTATTTTGTATTAAAACGGGCAGCATCTCCCCTATAATATGCCCTTCCTCCAAATTCAAGATAACACCAACAATACAAGAACAGAACAATAACAACATATATACATCATTTTCCAGCCCTATATACACCATCAAATACTACAAAACAGCCCAACACACCCCAATCTCTTCGTACACAAAACGACCACCGTAGTAGTGTCAAACGACCCGAAAATGTTATGACGAACGACCAGACAACCACCCTACATTTATATGGTGTTTATAAACCCCCTTCCTCCTCCAAAACTCCACAAAATAGTAGTAAAACACGCAGCCCAACAGCAACACAAAACAGTCCACAAAACAGTCCGCTACAAGTGAATAACTCGAACTCACGGCTTCCGATCACCGTCCCGTGAGTTCTTACAAGTATAGAACGACTTACCATGAATTTACAGCAGAAAAAATGGATGAAATAGAGCATTAAACTCACCTTATTTGTTGGATAACTCAGCTCCTATCTTGGTTCTTCAAACTCTAAGTTTTACCTCCAATTGGAACTTGAAAGGGAGAGAAAATCAATTAGGGTTTGTAGGAAATTTTTGGGAGGATTCTTTGCAGAGCTTATGTCTGGTTATTATGCTCTATTTTAAGTCTAATATATGAAGAAAATAGGCCCTTAAAAGGCCTCTTTGGACGACCCGAAATGGCCCATTTTTGGGCTTTCATTTAAGCAAGTAGGTGACACACCTACTTGTCACCTAGCAGCTTGCGCAGTATTGCAAAAATGCCCATATCTCTCTACTCCGATGTCGTATTGACAAACGGTTTAATACGTTGGAAAATAGACTCATATATCTTTAATTTTATTGGTGGAACACGACATAACCCTAAGTATATTGGGAGAAAATCGCAGTTACATTTGACCCAAAGTTTCAGTAAAACTTATGAATGTAACTTGTGATGACTTTCATCGACTTTTGTTCCACAACTCTCTTGACTTCAAAACATAACAAACGGATGTCATACGACTAATATAAATCATAACATAATCTCCTTATCATGTTAATCACCCTAGTCTCACCCCAAAGGTACATGTTATAATATTCCCAACTTGTCGACTTTCGACGAAACATTGTTTTATTCAATTGCTTTAGCTTCTGAACTATCTAACCCTCTTTGTACTTGTTGTTCATGATCTTCAATATTTGTAATCTCAGAGGTAACATTATTAACTTACTTTATATACTTTTAAATATTATCTCATTTTTGGTCCTACATTAGTTTGCTTACGAAGCATTTTAATGTACGAAAATATAGGGTGTAACACGACGTTTGGCCTGGCAGGAAAAACATAGAATCGGGCCTGACCGCCACCTGATCGGCCTCCCCCTAGCTGACTGACCCCCACCACGAGCTGGCTGGGTAGGTGGTGAAGTGACTGGTGCTGAAGTCGTAGTCTGAATTTTCTACTGCACTGGACCGCCCGAGCGACGACGACATTGTCTCCACATATTCCCAAATTCCCCACACTCAAAGCAGCTCCCCGGTACTGGTGGTGGTGCTGACTGAATTGGGCCCCGAGAACCAGAATAACTACTAGAAGCACCCAGTGCAAATGAACCCTGAATTGAAGGAGCACGGGAGGAACTCTAGGCTGGCAGGGCACTGAGAGATGAGTGACCCTAATAAGAACTATATGAACCATGGTTGGATGATGCACCATGGTGAACTGGACGACCCGTCTGAGAGTGTTTGTAAGGACGACCCCTACCGCAGTAAAACTAACCCCCGGAAGGAACACCGCTAAAATCACCTGGACCACGAGGCCTCTTAGCCTACCTCTCTCCACGCTCTTGGCTACGAACTATCTCTATCTACCGAGCAATGTCAACTACCTAATCAATAGTAGCACTAGATACTCTCTCCCGAGTCATAAGTAATTATAGCTGATAACTGAGGCCATCAATGAACCTCCAAATCCTCTCCCTATCAGTGGGAACCAACCAAACTGTGTGACAAGCCAACTTAGAAAATCTCATCTCGTACTACATTACATACATACCATCCTAACATAACTTCTCAAACTGTCTGCGCAACTCCTATCTGCGAAGAAGGTCTGAAACACCAGCAAACAGCAGCTACCAATAGTGCCAAAATAAAGGGAAATAATCTGAATACCATCTGAAACACGCCCGAGCCGCTCGGGACCCTAGCCAAATATACCAACAAGTCCTAAAACATCATACAAACTTAGTCAAACCCTCAAATTACCTCAAACAATGCTAAAACCCTGAATCATATCCACAATTCAAGCCTAATGAACTTTGAAATTTTAAGTTTCCGCAAACGATGCCAAAGCCTATCAAATCAAGTCCGATTGACCTCAAATTTTACACACAAGTCATAAATGACATAACAGACCTATTAAAATTATTAGAATCGGATTTCGACCCTGATATCAAAAAGTCAACTCCCCGGTCAAACATCCTAAAAATCTAACTTTCGCCATTTCAAACCTAATTCCACTACGGACCTCCAAATAATTTTTCGGACATGCTCCTAAGTTCAAAATCACCATACGAAGCTATTGGAATCCTCAGAATTAAATTCCGAGGTTGTTTATACATAAGTCAATATCCGGCCAATATTTCTAACTTAAGTTTTAAATTAAGAGGCTAAGTGTCTCATTTCACTCCGAAATCCTTCCGGACCCGAACCAACTAACCCAGTAAGTTATAAAATAACTATAAAGAATAAATTGTGCAGTAAATAGAAGAACGGGGTTATAATACTCAAAACGACCGGTCGGGTCGTTACATTCTCCCCCTCTTAAACAAACGTTCATCCTCGAACGAGTTTAGAATCATACCTAGAGTCTCAAATAGGTGTGGATATTTGCTCCGCAACTCTTGCTCAATCTCCCAAGTGGCTTCTCCGACTGGATGGCTTCTCTATTGTACCTTCATTAATGTTATATTCTTTGACCTAAACTTTCAAACCTGCCGGTCTAAAATAGCCACCGACTCCACATCATAGGTCAAATTACCGTCCAGTTGCACTGTACTGAAATCCAGAATATGAGACAGATCCCCGACATACTTTCGGAGCATGGATACATGGAATACTGGATGAACACCTGATGGACTAGGTGGCAAAGCGAGTTCATAAGCCACATCTCCAATTTTCTTAAGTATCTCAAAAGGCCCAATATATCGAGAGCTCAACTTTCCCTTCTTCTCGGACTTCAACACACCCTTCATGGGTGAAATCTTGAGCATAAACTTCTCCCCAACCATGTAAGCAACATCACGGACCTTTCGGTCATCATAACTCTTCTGTCTAGACAACGATGTGTGAAGCCACTCCTGAATCAATTTAACCTTCTCCAAAGCATCCTGAACCAAATTAGTACCCAATAGCCTAGCCTCACCCGGCTCAAGCCAACCCACCAGAGACCGAAACCATCTCGAATACAAAGCTTCATACGGAGCCATCTGAATGCTCGATTGGTAGTTGTTATTTTAAGCAAACTCTGCCAGTGGCAAAAATTGGTCCCAAGAACCTCCAAAATCAATGACACAAGCGCGTAGCCTATCCCCCAATATCTGAATAGTGCGCTCGGACTGTCCGTCCGTCTGAGGGTGAAATGATGTACTCAACTGAACCTGTGTGCCCAATTCTCGTTGCACTGCTCTCCAAACCTGAGATGTAAATTACGTGCCCCAATCTGATATGATGGACACTGGCACACCGTGTAGGCAAATAATCTCGCAGATAAAAATTTCAGCCAACCGTTCTGAAGAATAAGTAGTACCTACTGGAATAAAGTGCGCGTACTTAGTCAATCGATCCACAATCACCCAAACAACATCAAACTTCCTCAAAGTCCGTGGAAGTCTAACTACAAAATCCATGGTGATACGCTCCCATTTCCACTCCGGAATTTCAAGTCTGTAAAGTAATCCTCCCAATCTCTGAGGCTCGTACTTTACCTGTTGACAATTTAAACACCGAGCTACAAACCCAACTATATCCTTTTTCATTCGCCTCCACCAATAGTGTTTCCTCAAATCCTGATACATATTCGCGGCATCTGGATGAACGGAGTACTGTGAACTGTGAGCTTCCTACAGAATCAACTCACGCAAACCATCTACATTAGGCATACATAGCCTGCCCTACATCCGTTATACTCTGTCATCCCCAATAATGACTTCCTTGGCATCACCGTACTGAACCATGTCTTTAAGTACAAGCACATGTGGATCATCATATTGGCGCTCTATGATGCGATCATATAAAGAAGACCGAGAAACAACGCAAGCAAGAACTTGATTTGGCTTGGAAACATCCAATCGTTGGTCAAGGCCTGAACATCCAAGGCTAAAGGCCTCTATGTTACCGGTAAGTATGTTAAGCTGCCCAAACTCTCCGCCTTATGGCTCAAGGCATCGGCCACCACATTGGCCTTTCTGGGATGATAGAGAATAGTGATATCATAATCCTTAAGCAACTCTAACCACCTTCGCTGCCGCAAATTCAGATCCTTTTGTTTAAACAGATGTTGTAGACTCCGGTGATTGGTATAAACCTTACCATGGACACCGTACAAGTAATACCGCCAAAATTTCAAGGCGTGAACAATAGCTGCTAACTCAAGGTCGTGGAGCGGATAATTCTTTTCATGTACCTTTAACTGTCTGGACGCATAGGCAATCACCCTACCGTCTTGCATAAACACCGCGCCGAGACCAATACGCGACGCGTCACAATACACAATATAAGACCCTGAACCTGTAGGCAATACCAATACTGGAGTTATAGTCAAAGCTGTCTGAGCTTCTAAAAGCTTTCTTCACATTCATTCGACCACCTGAACAGAGCACCTTTCTGGGTCAATTTAGTCATAGGCGATGCAATAGACAAAAATCCCTCCATAAAGCGATGATAATAACCGGCCTAGCCGAGAAAACTCCGAATTTCAGTATCTGAAGATGGCCTAGGCCAACTCTGAACTGCCTCTAACTTCATTGGATCCACTTTAATCCCTTCACTAGACACTATGTATTCCAAGAATGCCACCGAACTAAGCCAGATCTCACACTTAGGGAATTTGGCATAAAGTTTCTCCTCTCTCAGCCTCTGCAATACAATACCCAAGTGTTGTGCATGCTCCTCTTCGCTACGTGAGTACACCAGGATATCATCAATATATACCATGACAAATGAGTCAAGATACGACTGTAATACATTATTCATCAAGTGCATAAATATTGTTGGAGCATTGGTTAACCCAAAAGACATAACAAGAAATTTATAATGGCCATAATGAGTCCTGAATGTCGTCTTTAAAATATCTGAATCCCGAATTTTTTATTGGTGATACCCCGATCTCAAATCAATTTTGGAGAATACCCTTTCTCCCTGAAGTTGGTCAAATAAGTCAGCAATACGCGGCAAAGAATATTTATTCTTGATTGTAACTTTGTTCAATTGCCTGTAATCAGTGCACATCCGCATAGTACCGTCTTTATTTTTCACAAACAGAATCGGTGCACCCCAAAGAGACACACTAGGCCTAATGAACCATTTATCAAGAAGTTCCTGAAGTTCCTCTTTCAATTATTTTAACTCAGCTGGTGCCATACGGTACAGAGGAATAGAAATAGGCTCAGTGCCCTGCACCAAGTCAATACCGAAATCAATATCCATGTCGGGCGGCATACCCGGCAAGTCTGCAGGAAATATATCCGAAAAATCTCTCACTACCGGTACTGAATCAATAGTAGGAGTATCTGCATCAACATATCTCATAAAAGCGAAATATGACAAACACCCCTTCCCAACCATACGTTGGGCTTTCAAATAAGAAATTACCCTGTTGGGAACATGATCTAGAGACCCCCTCCATTCGACTTTCGGCAAACCCGGCATCGCCAATGTTACGGTTTTTGCGTGACAGTCCAGAATAGCATGACATGGAGGCAACCAATCTATACCCAGAATTATATCGAAATCAACCATACCGAGTAATAAACGAACAACTCTAGTCTCCAGTTCCTCAACAGTTACCACACACGACCGATACACACGGTCCATAGATATTTCATCACCCACCAGTGTAGATACACGAACAGGTGAAAATAAGGACTCATGGGGCATCTCCAAATAATGAGCAAAATACAATGATACATATGAATAAGTGGAACCAGGGTTAAATAATATAAAAGCTTCCATGTGGCACACTGAGACAATACATGTGATCACTGCATCTGGGGCAATGACGTCTGGCCTGGCAGGAAAAGCATAGAATCGGGCCTGACCGCCACCTGATCGGCCTCCCCCTCTTTGGCGACCCCTAGCTGACTGACCCCCACCACGAGCTGGCTGGGCAGGTGGTGAAGTGACTGGTGCTGAAGTCGTAGTCTGACTTTTCTACTGCACTGGACCGCCCGAGCGACGACGACATTGTCTCCACATATTCCCAAATTCCCCACACTCAAAGCAGCTTCCCGGTACTGGTGGTGGTGCTGACTGAATTGGGCCCTGAGAACCAGAATATCTGCTAGAAGCACCTGGTGCAAATGAACCCTGAACTGAAGGAGCACGGGAGGAACTCTAGGCTGGCAGGGCACTGAGAGATGACTGACCCTAATGAGAACTATATGAACCATGGTTGGATGATGCACCATGGTGAACTGGATGACCCGTTTGAGAGTGTTTGTAAGGACGACCCCTACCGCAGTAAAACTAACCCCTGGAAGGAACATCGCTAAAATCACCTGGACCACGAGGCCTCTTAGCCTCCCTCTCTCCACGCTCTTGGCTACGGACTATCTCTATCTACTGAGCAATGTCAACTACCTAATCAATAGTAGCACTAGATACTCTCTCCCGAGTCATAAGTAATTATAGCTGATAACTGAGGCCATCAATGAACCTCCTAATCCTCTCCCTATCAGTGGGAACCAACCAAACTGTGTGACGAGCCAACTTAGAAAATCTCATCTCGTACTACATTACATACATACCATCCTAACGTAACTTCTCAAACTATCTGCGCAACACCTCTCTGCGAAACTGCAGCACAAACTTCTCCAAAAAGAGAACGGAGAATTCCTGCTAAGTGGTACAGCACCGACCGGCCTGCGCCTCTCATAAGTCTCCCACCATCTGAAGGCAGCTCCAGAAAACTGAAAAGTAGTAAACGAGACCCCACTGGTCTCCAGAATACTCGTTGTCCGAATCATCCGCTGGCACTTATCCAGAAAACCCTTCACATCCTCTGACCCAGCACCGCTAAATGATAGGGGTCGAAGCCTTCCAAATCTCTCAAGTCTCCTCTATTCATCATCTACCTTTGCAGGGACTACCGGGGCCTGAGCAACTGCAACTAGCTAGGCTAGTATTGCCCCCGGTATCTGAAGTCCCTGCACTACCTGATTTGGAGTACGGGCAATATGGGTATGAATACCTCCCCCGTCCTGAGAAGTGGTTGGTGTGGCCTGAGCCGAAACCACTTAATCAAGACCAGTGCAAACTGTCAATATCTGGGCCAAAATCTCTTGAACGCCTAGAATCTCGATGGGCACAACTGGTGCCTGAGCTAGTCCTGTCGGCTCAGCTATATCTGGAATCTTCTCCTGAGCTGGATCAACTGGTGGTACTACAGGTGCAGGTCCAACTGTGGTACGAGCTACACCTCGACCTCTATCTCGACCCCGGCCTCTAGCGACCCTAGTCGGTGGCACTGGTGACTGACTGTCCGATCTAGTAGTATATGTTCTCACCATCTGTGAGAGAATAGAATAACAAAAATTTAGTTTTCGGAATCAACAAATTCGCAAGACAGAGTACAAGAAATTTAAATTTTCCTAAGGGTTCGGCAGCCTCTCGAAGATAAGTACATACATCTCTGTACCAATCCGCAAGACTCTACTAAACCTGATCATGAATCGTGAGACCTATGTAACCTAGGCTTTGATACCAACTTATCACGACCCAAAATCCTAACATGTTGTGATGGCGCCTATCTTGATACTAGGCAAGACAACAACCTTAATAAACCACAATTTCTTTTAAGTTTGAAAATATAATATTTAACCACAAGTCTCGCAAATACCGATACACACACACACCCAAAACCATGGTGTAACTGAGTACATGAGTATCTATACATTACAAGTCTGAAAAACATGGTCTACAATAATCTGAGACCAAATACAATAAACAAAAGTATAGGGAAGGAGAAACAAGGTCTACGAAACATAACAGCTACCTCTGAATCTCTGAAAATTCAACTGTGTGCAAGAATCAACACCCACTTTATTCGAGATCACTTGGATCTGCACACGAAATGCATAGTGTAGTATGAGTACAACTAACTTAATAACTAACAATAATAAATAAATAACTGAAAGTAGTGACGAGTTTCTCAGCTAAGTCCAAATACAGTACTTTCCAATATAAAAGAGTAGGCATGCTCTCAAGTTCAATATTTAAGATTTCACTGAAAATTCATATCAAGTTTGACCGAAACAAAAAATAATATTTTTCCGAAATTTCCAAAATAGTGATATATGACAGCTGAAATGCAGCAAATAATGAAATCAATGCATCCTCTCAGAGTAACAGTCACTCAGTCCTCCCATTCACTCCAACCTCACAGTCACTCTTTCTTCGCAGTCGCTCATTCGTTACAGTCACTCATCACTCTCACTCGACACTCGTACTCTATAGGTACCGGCGCTCATTGAGGTGTGTACAAACTCTGGAGGGGATCCTTTAACCCAAGTGCTATATCAATCCAATCATGGCATAAATCAATAAAAATATATTGCGGCGTGTAGCCCGATCCATAAATATCCTCAAAATTAGGCCCTCGGCTTCACTCAGTCATCAACCTCTCTAGTCTCTCAAGCTCAAGATGTCATGAAAATCATCCCCAAATGATAATATGATGCATCAATAAATAGTAACCGAGACTGAGATATGATGTGAAATGAATAAACATGACTGAGTGTGAAATTACAATTGAAACAGATAATTCAACCATAGAAATAACCCCAATGGATACCAATAATAACAGCATATGTCTAAGCATAATTTTTAATACGAGTCTCAGCTCCATTTTTCCCTAACACGTAGAGAATGTACGGATATAAATAGATAATTTAACTACACAGTCACATGGAATTTGACCAAGTTATAATTCCTACGGTGCACGCCCACACACCCGTCACCTAGCAGGTGCGTCACCTCAAAACCAATCACACAATAGATATTTCGGGGTTTTATATCCTCGGGAACAAATTTAAAACTGTTACTTACTTCAAGCCGTATAATTCTTTATTATGCAATGTCTTTTCCTCGTGAATTGGCCTCCAAACACCTCGAATCTAGCCACAAATAATTCGATTCAGTCAATAAAATTTATTGGAATTAATTCCATAAGAAAATACTAATTTTTTAACAAAATACGAAATTTAGCTCAAAAGTCGCCGTGGGACCCACTTCTCGGACCCCGACAAAGTTATAAAATATGAACGCCCATTCAACCACGAGTCCGACCACACAAATTTTACTCAAATCCGACATCAACTCTACCCTTAAATCTTCAAATTAAACCAAGAGGGTTTTCACAATTTTCCAACTAAACTCACCAATTAAATGTTAAAAACAACCATGGATTCGAGTAATTTAACCAATATTGAGTTAAGAACACTTACCCTGTTATTTCCTCTGAACATCTCCCAAAAATCGCCTCTTCTCGACCTCTAATCCGTCAAAAATGAAGTCCCATTTTCAGAAGTTAAACTCTCTGCTCCGTCATTTGCTCTACACGATCGCGAACAATCACACGCGATCGCGAAGAACAGTTTTCCACTGCCCAGGTTTAACCCTACGCGATCGCGAACAATCACACACGATCGTGATGCACAAGATTCCAGCTCTACATGATCGCATCCCTCTTCATCCGATCGCATAGAGCAAACGCGTCGCCCTGCTTCCTCTCAAGTTTCCCCTACGCGATCGCGGCCTCTTCCACGCGTTCGCGTAGCACATACTAGCCCAACCTACGCGATCGCAATTGACCTCACGCGATTGCGAAGAACAAAATCAACACTGCCTCAACTAAGCCTTCGCGTCCTAATCTTCGCGATCGCGAAGAAGGTCTGAAACACCAGCAAACAATAGCTACCAGTAGTGCCAAAATGAAGGAAAATAATTCAAATACCATCCGAAACACACCCGAGCCCCTCGGGGCCCCAACCAAATATACCAACTAGTCCTAAAACATCATACGAACTTAGTCGAACCTTCAAATTACCTAAAACAACGCTAAACCCAGAATCATACCCCAATTCAAGCCTAATGAACTTTGAAATTTTAAGTTTTCACAAACGATGCCGGAACCTATCAAACCAAATCCGATTGATGTCAAATTTTGCACACAGGTCATAAATGACATAACAAACCTATTAAAATTTTCAGAATCGGATTTCGAACCCGATATCAAAAATTCAATCCCCCGGTCAAACTTTCCAAAAAATAGACTTTCGCCATTTCAATCCTAATTCCACTACGGACCTCCAAATAATTTTTCGGACACGCTCCTAAGTCCAAAATCACCATACGGAGCTGTTGGAATCGTCAGAATTAAATTCCGAGGTCGTTTACACATAAGTCAATATCTTGCCAATTTTTTCAATTTAAGTTTTCAATTAAGAGGCTAAGTGTCTCATTTCACTCCGAAATTCTCCCGGACCCGAACCAACTAACCCGGTAAGTCATAAAATAATTGTAAAACATAAATTGAGCAGTAAATGGGAAAACGGGGTTATAATACTCAAAACGACCGGCCGGGTCGTTACACTATTTTTGGATTTTTTTTCTTTAATTTGGAAATATGAGAGATTAAGTTTTACCCCCGTTAATTTCTTTTATAACTATGATATGTTAATGTTTGATATAACTTAGGGTAAAGATAATTTTTAAAGATACTTCTTCATATTCAATGATATACAAATTTCACCTTCGTGTAAAATTTAGTTGTCTGACCTCTAAACCATATATTATCCAATTTTTGCCATCTTATATGGGACCTAACTTCAATGAGGAGATCAAAAACTTTAAAGTTGCGGAGCAAGTATTTATTACTTATCTACTTCAGGATTTCATTTTGAGCAATAAATTCCATAAAATTACAAAGGAGGAAATAAATAAAGGAAACAAAAGAGAGAAGAATCAGAAATTAGTATGTCAACCATAATCATCCAAAATTGGAAATACATGTTTCAGAAAAAATTCCAATCACTTGTTTTCTCTTTTCTAATTCTTCACAAAAATATTATTTATTGCTTGATTGCAAAATCAAGTGTAGGACGCAAGGACTGGAACAAACTGTGATAAGTAACTTGACTTGGGTGGACTGAATCCCAAAACATATGTTGTGAAGGATTATTGCAAACAATTGACTTTGGATTGCAGAGGATTGAAGCCTCAATAAATCCACTTCCACAACAGCCCGTTGTAACTTCAGTAAAACCTACAAAAATGTTAGCATCCATGTTCTTAATTAGGAAAAGTTGGATGGACCAAAATGAAACAAATGAAATATACTTGAAAAAAAAGGGAAAAAAAGGAAGAGTCGACATATAAAAGATTTTTTACACTATAAGGTCAAATTTTATGTAATTGAAGGCAGATTCAAGATTTGAATTTTATGTGTTCCGTTCAGGATTTTACTGAACCGAGGGTCTGTCGGAAATAGCTTTTCTACCTTCACAAGGTAGGGTTAAGTCTACGTACACACTATCCTCTCCAAACTTCATTTGTGTGATTATACTGGATATGTTGTTGTTGGTTCAGGATTTTATATACCACCAACCCATTCGATCTACTATGTGCAAAATTAATTATATTGCATTTACTTAATGTTTTTTAACACATATACATGTCCCGAATCACATCTACATAATGTCTAATGAGTTTAGATGAACCTGAAGCTTATACTTTATATCCACCCCATATATAGCTATTTATAATAAGTGAAAGTAGTAACTTGATGATTAAGAACTGCGAGTAGTTAAATTGATACATTGTTAGTGCGTATAAACAATCTTTATACTATCAGTGTATTTAATTAGTTAGTAAATCGAAAATGCAAAAGTTTTTGGCGCTCACCATATTTAGTTGGATTTCGTATCATGTCGTTTAAAGGATTGTAGATATCGAAGTAGAATAGTTTTGTGTCATGAATTTGCATAGTCTTTAGCAAATGTTGAAGAAGCAAATTGTACTCTCTACCAACGGCAGAGTACGACTCAACACATTGGCGGGGTTGAAGTGCACCGCCGGAATTCAGCGTGATGACCACCGGCAAGCACCCGAATGGCGGAACTCCGACGACGCCGATTGTTCGAGCTCCCTCGTTCATCAAACCCTAGCAATTAACATAAAGTTTATTAATACAACTTATATATCAAATACATTAAATTGAAACCGTTTGAATTTTCTAATGAAAATACTAGATTCGGTTAAATCAGCAGCACAAGATTGTATTCGCCACTGCTTGGACTAGTGACACTTTATGGAATACAAACCAGTTTAAAACTTAAGATCAAGAGGGAGAATGGGCACTGCCCCACTCGCAAACCCACGTTTTGATCTCAAACTCCACTCCAAGAGCTTTTCACTTTGCTCCCTTATAAACTCAAACCCGTAATCTTAGAGTTAGAAGTGGATGGTGCTTAATTAGCACATAAGCAACTCTCTCTTGTCAACCTCACGGCATAGATGCACTATTTAAAGGTCAAGTAAAGTTACCATATGTTAATCTCCTCTCCCTGTTACCCGTTTGGCTTTCAACTATTATCGGCAGACAAGACTTGGTCTAACATTAGATTTGTTTGAAAACAATCAAGGCGACCAGGGCAGACAAATTTAGCGTTTTAGGAAAATAACTTTATTAGACGTTATTTTTTTATTTAAATTGTGCCAAATTTGAGGTCGATAGTGAACTCAATAATTGAATGACAATTTATCGACTTGTATTAATTTTTCGTGACCGATAAAAAAAACTTTAATGTAATTGCAGATCCAATGTAAAAAAAACACAAAGTTGACCATTCTCAAGTGTTTTAAAGGATGTTATGGGAAAAAAGAAGCAAAAAAGGAAAAGCCTAGTGCAAAGGGTCGTGTCGATGTCTCCAATAACATTTAATTAAGTAGCAACACCTTACACCTGACACAATCCTTCCTCACTTCATAAATTATCATTATAAATATTTGGTCTCCAAATTATTATCTGTGCCAAAAAGCTAAGACTGATTCAAAGTACAATATCCCCGTGAATTGTTTTTTGCATAATTTTTATAAAAAGTATTTTAAAAATGACTTGTGTAAGTATAAAAATATTAATAACTTTTTCAAACTTAGAACAATCACATGGCATTAATATATGTGAAAAAGACGTACCTGGACAAATTGTTGCACCAATTGCACCAAGAATTGCTGGTAGGCAGAGACCTTATAGTTTTGTCTTCGAAATGGGGTATTAAAATAGTTTACAACGAAGTCATTTGTCCCTGCACTTATAATAAATGTTGCTTTGCTTATTAGCAAATTTGTCTTTTCTTTCCCTATTGCATTTTCAAGTCTCCTTTTATATTCTTTGAAATAATCCAGCTGCTTTTGTAATGGAATTACGCCCTGCCATTGTCAAATCACAATCTTATTAATATTTCGTGAGATGAAAAATAACGCTAATAACCTGTTACAACAAGTTGAAATAGGAAAACATTATCTTTTTCAGCGTTTATAATACGTCTGTTTTTTCTTAAAAAATTTCTGTTCCGACTAAATTAGGTCTAGTGAGATCGGAAAATGTTATGAAACCCTTAGTCTTCTTCTTCTTCTTTTGATATCGGCAATTATTAACCTGAGCCATAGAAATTATAGAACTCAATTTAACCACAATATATACCTATTACAAGTCTAACAAATCAGTGGCGGAGCTACTATTATACAAGGGGGTCAATTAACATTCCTTTGCTGAAAAATTATATTGTGTAAAATATATCAAATTTCTTTTATATATATATATATATATATATATATATATATATATATATATATATATATATATATACTGGCTTCCCACTGCTAACAGTGGACAATTTTCAATAAGAGAGAGAAAGACGCACGCTAAGTTGAGCAGTGAGAGGGTCGAAGCCAGAGCCACCGGAGGCGAAACTAACTCCGGTCATGAGCTCGTCCAAGCTAAGACTCGGGTCCAAATAGGCTGGCACGAAATCTTTGATTCCCATGTACGAGACTGTTACAAAATAGACAGCAAAATATAAATAAAAAAAAAGATTTACATATTCACTTGAAAGAGAAAATTTTACATTATTCGTATAATTTAACTTGCTATATTTTTCAAATTACTAATTCTTTAGGATTGAAGTTATATATATTGATAGTGTAACAATTATTTTACATCATTACTTACCTATTATAATAGGTTACTTATCACCAACAAATGCTGTTAAATAGAGTTATTACGTGCAATAAATTTTCAAGTGACCTAAAAGTATGAATATTACTTAGGTCAATACATATATAGAACTTAAACTCTTCCACTTGCATTTATTATAGTAGTGATCAGTATTTACTTTTAAATAACCCAATAGTACACTATTAGTTTTGTAGAAGTTAAACTAAAAAAAGAGATTAATTCTATGCGTAGACAGTAAATATTTAAGTAATTATATCACTTAACAGTGACTTGGTAAAAATAATAACTACTACTAGGGATAACATGTTAAACTATACTGATAATATAAAAAACTGGTACACTATCTGCATACATAACATAAGGATTTAAGTTATATACACTAATAGTCTTACCAATATAATCTGTGACGAGGCGGCCATTGGAGAACCTTCCTGTGGGAATGTGGTTCAGAAAATCCATTCCATAGGGTGAGAAATCGCACTTAGAAATCGTGCTTATGTAGTTGTTATTGCCGGAATCAACTGTAGAGTCTCCGAACACCAAAACAACTGAAACTGAATTGTTGAATGGCCATTTTTGTAAAATTTTATTATCAGTCAATGTTTGAGCTTGAGCTCTACTTTCGGAAATGATAATAAGAAGAATGGGCAAGAAGAGAATAACAGGCTGGACAAAGTTGCAAACAGAACTCATTGTGGCTAAATATTTGGAAAAACAGTTGAGATATTCATGAGCTTTGAGCCATTTATGTACATATAATGGGAAAAAATATGTTGTGTAATAATAGCAGTGGACCTTATTGCAGTTGGCGACAGAAACAAATTTAATGGCAGAAGTAAGATCGAGCTGTGCAATATGCAGTCCAGCAAATTCTGGTCTAAGCCCACACTTATTTTAACCATGCCTAAAGAACATTAGAATATGTAGGAATGCTTTACTTTGTAGTCGTACTTTGTATATAGAGGTGATCTTTTGGCAACATGGAAGATATATTAGGCAACCTTTTCCAATTATTCCTACCGTTCTAGTTTACGTGAACATTTTCGAAGTACTAGGGTCAACCTGCTTAATCTTTTTATGTAAATTGGGACATAGAATTTATATAATGCGAATTAAGAGTACAACATCTGATCTTTGAGAACTCATGATCATTGGCAGCCAGAAGCAAAATTTTCATTAAGAGGGTGTACGTAACATCTATTAAATATACATACAAAAATTATTATATATATACATTGTGAATATTTGGCGACGGAAATCAGGATAACCCTTTCTGCCCCTCTAACTTCGTCCATATATATAGTAAAAATATAATTGTGTCCTTATACGTGGTGTGTATATATATATGGTTGGAAGAAAATTCTTTCGTAGAAGATTCCAAAAATGATTGAAATATAATAGGCATTTGTAATACCCTATATATTAATAAGGGCATATGAGTCTTTAACTAGAATTTAAAAAAAAACAGAGAGATAATAGGAGAATGGTCTAAAGCTCACCGGAAAGAGAAACGAGAAAAGGAAAAAAGGGACGCAGCAAAGCTGCTGCTAAACAACATAAGCTAAACACTAAGAAAGAAAGAAAAAAAAAACCATAAGAGGAGGAAACAAAGGAGAAGAAGAAGAAAGAGGCTGGAACCAAACCTTTGAGAAATTTTAAATATATTCTGGCTCTTACGGGTAATACTCGAATTTTTCATTTGGGTTCTTTTCTTCTGATAATTCTTTTTATCTCAGTTTATATATTTGAAGGGTTTCACAAGGTATAAAAAATTTAATACCAATAAGAGTTATTCTGGAAAAATTGTGCAATTGGAAATTGGCTCAATGCTACGATAGGATAAATTCACTTGGAAAAAGAAGGGTATTGATATATTTGTACTTAAATTAATCTCATTATATATACTTTGTTAGATGTAAATTAAGTTAAGGTACAAGGATTGAGTTTTGGTGTTTAACTGTATTGCAATGGACAATATTGAATTTGACTTTGAATGTGGTAAGTCTAGTATTGAGTACAAAAGATAAGTACCAATTAAGAAGGAATATTATGGACAATAATATTATTTCAGTTTCAACTTATGCACACAATTAAGGAAATTGAACAGTACAGGGAATAAACTACATAAATACCTTTTTATTTAAAAGATTTTGGACTAATTTAAATTACTTATAGCATGGGTAAATATAATTCGGCGAATTGATGATAAAATATAAGACTCAGAGGATTGAGTATTCTAAATTCGTAATGAATTTAGCCTAAATGAGGCAATTAACACGAGATCGATGTTGATGTGGTTAAAGATTAATTGAAGGAAGGTGTACGAATTGCTCGAGGTGAAGTGTTTGGTATCTCGATAGGAGTATTGTGAGTAGTAATCTTACCGCAATTTATATTTTCATAACTTGCATTATTTACACATGATTTTTAATATGAATATGTTACCGATTATTTTGAATTGCATGCGGGACAAGTCTTTTACTCGATATGATACCGAAATAGTAATTTGAGATGATTTTCGTTATTTTTAATATTCCTGATGTCACTAGATCTGTTTTACCGTTACTTGAATTTACTGTTATCGAAATAAAATTTTATGATTTGATAATAACCGAAATGCCCTATATTGTTTTAACATATTTTCTACTAATTTATATGGATTACAGAGACAAGTATAAATGGGAGTAGACATTGAAGGATCCCGTAGCTAAAGGCGGGTTCGTTAGACCTGGTGCACTTTGTAATTACCGATTACCGTTATAGCCCTCGCTAGTGGAAAGGTAGAACTAGCATACCGTTACTGATTTCCCTCGAGTAGGGACTACCGTTATATTTGACTTCTTGCGAAGAAGTACAAATTTATACCGATTACATGATTCGTTCATTGAAACCTTCCAAATATGAATATTGATATTATACAGTGTCTACCAAGCTTATTACTGAATTGTCAATTGAATTATATTACATGAAAAATATGAGGAGAATGAAAATTATTTATTGTTTCTGAAAGGGCATTCTTATGATATTTTTGTTTAATATACTAGCATGTTTTCTGATATGCCCCTAATAAAAATGATTGTGGTTAAGTGTTATTACTCACTGAGCTAGCGACTCATTCCCCACTAATTATTTTTACAGAGGCAACAGTTGATGCGGGCGAGAATTTCGTTAATTAGAGCGCACAGGTTGATAGTTCTTGGTGAGCCTCGTACTTGTTCCCGTGGGCGAAGATTTTATTTATTGTTATGGTCTTTTCTTTGAACTCTTAGAGTCGCTCCATAGTAATTCTTTTAGTGTCATGAGTATTCGTTTATTATTATAGACTTATGTTGGGTATCGCTCTTTATTATCAAAGTTGGAGATAAATTAGTATTTCTAGCTGTAAGTGGGTGGACTATTAATGGTAAATATTTGTTCGGGTTAATTGATAAATTTATTGTTGTTTGGATTGATATTAGGGTGTTTGGTTGTTGATTTGGCATAGAAAAGTTTTTGGGATAGTCTAAAAATAGGGGAAACTCTGTCCGATTTTTTGTAAAATATCGATGAGGCTTACTTGGGGGCAGTTGCTCCTTAGTGCCGGTCATGATCCTAAATTGGGTCGTGACAAAGTTGGTATCAGAGTTTAGGCTTTAAGTTCCGAGTCATGGAGCAATATTTAGTAGAGTCTTGTTCATGGTTATGTAGGCGCCCATACTTATGATCTTGAGGCTACTGACCATCTAGGAATGTTTTCCTTTCTTTCATTCTTTGATCATGCGTTGAGATAACTTGTGATTGAATTTGGAGTATTTCTTTCGCTGATGGTTAGGACACTCATACCCTCATCTGTTGGACGTGGTGCTGGACGTGGTACTACCCGAGGTGGCGGTCAAGTTGGGGTTCATAAAACTAGAAGACAGGATGCTCCTGAACCTGAAGTTGGGAACATGAGTCAACCCCAAGCTACTATGCCACATCAAGTGCAAGAACAGGGGTTCATGATGCTCCATCACCAGTGCCAACTGTTGTACTTACTGTTGCCTGACATGCAGACGCAATGGCAAGGTTATTGAATGTGTTAGAGGCATTGGTGCCTACTCAGGGTGGAAGTTCAGCTCCTCAGGCTACTTTACATACACAAGCACCTGCACAGACTCAAACTTTCGGGAGTAAGGAAGTATCCCTACAAGAGTTCCTAAAATTAAAATCACCAAAATTCACAGGTTCTGACAATTCAGTAGATCCTCAAAGTTTCTTAGATGGGACACTCAAGGCATTGCATGCTCTAGGATGTTCTAGTGAGAGGGTCGTGGAGCTCGCAACATATAAACTAGAGGATATGACTAACACATAGTATGAAATTATATTGCTAGGAAGGCGAGTAGGAGCAGCCCCACTAACATGGGACGGGTTCAGTAAGTTGTTTATGGATCATTTTCTTCCAGATAGCCCGAGGCAAAAATATGCTAGAGACTTTGAGATATTGGTTCAGACTCCAGATATGGATGCGTCAACCTACAACATGAAGTTTTGTAATCTGGCCAGATATGCTCCTTACTTAGTGCCTACCCATGAAGCTTGACTTCAGAGGTTTGTTGATGGGTTGGTTGGTCATCTATACACTGCAGTAGCCCCACAGATAAAGACTTTGTCCTACACTGATGCAGTCGATCTTGCTAGAAAGATTTAAAATAAGGGACGTGATGAGCGTGTAGCTAGTGAATTACGTAAGAAGGCCAAGACAAGAGGATCTTTCAATGGCGGTTTTAGTGAAAATCGTAGAGTAGGAAGTCAGGGACATCACCAATAGGGTTCTCATATAGGTACACACTTGTCTTCACAGACCACATTACTAATAGGGTACTAGGGGACCATCATCATCCGGACATCATAATTCTGGGCAGATATATGCCACTACTCCAGTCTGCCAGACCTGTGGTAGATCACATTTGGGCCAGTGTCGTGTTATGACTAGAGAGTGTTTTCGGTGTGGTCAGTTAGGACATCACTTAAGGGATTGCCCTCAGCCTCCGAGGAATTTCAGCCAAGCTTCTATCCAGCCAGTTGTACCTACTCAGACTACTAGTAATATTTCAGGTGCTACAGGTACAAGAAATAGAGGTCGAGGTGCTGGAGATCGTGCTATTGTGAATCAAGGGCAAGGGAATGCTGGTAGAGGTCAGGCGAGAGTTTTTGCATTTACTAGACAGGATGATCAGGCCTCGAATATTGTGGTTACATGTATTCTTTATGTCTGTTCATTTGATGCACTTGCGTTGATTGATCCGTGATCTACTCACTCCTATGTGTCCTCGTACTTTGCTTTGAGGTTTAGTAGACAGCCCGAGCTATTGAATGATCCTTTTCTAGTTGCCACTCCTGTTGGAGAGTCTCTATTAGATGAGTACATGTATCGTGCTTGTCAGATTCGGGTTGAGGGTAGAGATACTCTAGCTGACCTTATTGTACTTGATATGATTGAGTTTGACATGATGATGGGAATGGATTGGTTGTCTTCTTGCTATGCTATCTTCGATTTTCATGCAAAGATAGTTAAGTTTAAGATACCAAACGAGCCCAGTTTTATTCTAAAAGGGGATCAAGTTCCAAAGACTTGCAAAGTTGTATATTTTATGAAGTCTCAACGAATTCTGAAGAAAGGTTGCTTGTGTCTCTTAGCTATTGTAAATGACACAATAAAGGAAAAAATTAGTATAGAAAATATACCAGTAGTGAGAGAATTTTCTGATGTATTTCCTGAGGATTTACCAAGATTGCCTCGAGTAAGAAAAATAAACTTTGGTATTTATTTGCCACCTGATACACATCCCATATCGATACCCCCATATCGGATGGCACCAGTAGAGTTGAGGGAGCTAAAGCAACAGTTGCAGGATTTATTAGATAAGGGTTTTATCAGACCTAGTGTATCACCATGGGGTGCACCAGTATTGTTTGTAAAGAAGAAAGACAGATCTCTAAGAATATGCATTGACTACAGGCAGTTGAACAAGATAACAATACGCAATAAATATACTTTGCCCCGTATATATGCCATGTTTGATTAGTTAAATGAGCTGCCCACTTTTCAAAAATAGACCTTCGGTCTGGTTATCATCAACTTAGAATGAAAGATGAAGATATTTCTAAGACTGCTTTCAGAACTCGATACAGGCATTATGAGTTTCTTGTGATGCCTTTCGGACTGACTAATGCTCCAGCTGCATTCATGGATTTAATGAATAGGGTCTTCAAGCCATTTCTAGATAGATTTGTAATATTATTTATTGATGATATCCTGATATATTCTCGTAGTCAAGGTGAACACGAGAATCATCTGAGGACTGTATTGCAAACATTCCGAGAACATCGGCTTTATACTAAGTTCTCAAAGTGTGAATTTTAGCTAGACTTAGTAGCATTTTTGGGGCATGTTGTAACTAGAGATGGAATTATGGTAGATCCTAAGAAGATTGAAGCAGTGCAGAAATGGCTCGAACCTACTTCTCCTACAGAGATTCATAGCTTTTTAGGCTTAGCAGGTTATTACAGGCATTTTGTGCAATATTTCTCCAGAATAGCAGCGCCACTGACTAAGCTAACACAGAAAAATACAAAGTTTCAGTGGATGGAGAAATGTGAGCAGAGCTTTCAGAAACTCAAAACATGTTTGACAATTGCACCAATATTATCCTTACCATCATGTTCTAGAGGATTTACAGTATTTTGTGATGCCTCGAGGGTGGGATTAGGATGTGTTCTCATGCAAAATAGACGCGTTATAACTTATGTTTCGAGACAATTGAAAAAGCACGAGCAAAACTATCCTACACATGATTTAGAGATGGCTGCAGTTGTATTTGCTCTAAAAATTTAGAGGCATTACTTATACGACAAAACTTGTGAGATTTATACTGACCATAAAAGTCTAAAGTATATCTTTCAGCAGAGAGATTTGAATCTTCGGCAGCGTCGGTGGATGGAACTACTCAAAGACTATGACTGTTCTATTTTGTATCATCTTGGAAAAGCCAATGTGGTGGCTAATGCATTGAGCAGAAATCAATGGGGAGTTTGGCACATATAGCTCCTGCAAAGAGACTTTTGGCCAATGTTATTCAAAGACTAGAAGATACAGGTATCAGATTTAGTGTCGGAAATTCATAGGCATTGTTGGCTTGTGCTCAGGCTAAGTCTTCATTAGTTGAGCGCATTAAGGCTACCCAATATGAGGATGAATGATTATGCAAATACAGAGATTAGGCCTTAGCTGGTAAAAACAAGGATATGATTGTTGAAAGTGATGGTGTTCTTCGAATGAGTGACAGGCTATGTGTCGCAAACGTAGATGGGTGGAGGCATGTTATTCTTAAAGAAGCCCACAACTCTAAATACACTATGCATCCTGGATCCACAAAAATGTACCATGACCTGAAGCAATTTTATTGGTGGGAAGGTATGAAGAAAGATGTTGCTAAATTTATTTCTAACTATTTGATTTATCAGCAGGTCAAGGCTGAGTATCAGCGACCCGCGGGACTGTTACAACAAATTGAGATTCCAGAGTGGAAATGGGAAAGAATTACTATGGACTTTACCACCGGTCTACCACGAACCCTTAAAGGTTATGACTCCATATGGGTGATTGTAGATCAATTGACAAAATCATCACACTTTTTACCAGTGAAGACAACATATAGTGGAGTAAGATATGCACAAATATTTATGAATGAGATTGTCCGACTTCACAGAGTTCCAGTATCCATCATCTCTGATAGAGGATCACAGTTCACTTCACGCTTTTGGAAATCTTTTCAAAAAGCATTGAGTACACGAGTAGATCTTAGTACTGCAATTCACCCACAAACATACAGGAAGTCTGAACGTACTATACAGATCTTAGAGGATATGTTGAGAGCTTGCATTCTTGAGTATGGAGGTAGTTGGGACGCTTATCTATCTTTAAATGAATTTGCTTACAATAATAACTTCTTGTCCAGTATTCAAATGGCACCGTACGAAGCATTGTATGGTAGAAAATGTCGTTCTCCTATCGAATAGTTTGAAGCTGGTGAGACTAACTTATTGGGACCTGACTTAGTGCAAGATGCTATTGACAAGGTCAAATTAATTAGGCAGAGATTGCTCACATCTCAAAGCAGACAAAAGTCTTATACAGATAAGAGAAGAAAAGATTTAGTGTTCACAATTGGGGACAAAGTGTTCCTACGAATCTCCCCTATGAAAGATGTGATGCGGTTTGGTAAAAGAGGCAAGTTGATCCCCAAGTTTATAGGACCGTATGAGATACTAAACCGAGTGGGAGTTGTTGCTTATCGTTTGGCACTTTCTCCCGAGTTATCTTTTATTCATCCAGTGTTTCATGTCTCAATGCTAAGAAAATGTATATCAGACTCATCTGAGGTGCTTGAAGCACCGACTATACCACTCGATAAGAAGTTATCTTATGATGAGGAGACGATGACTATTGTTGATAGACAAGTAAGAAAACTACGGTCAAAAGAAATACTATTCGTGAAAATCTTATGGAGAAACCATACAGTTCAAGAAGCTACGCGGGAAGTGGAAGAAGCTATGCGAATCAAGTATCCTCATATATTTCAATCTACAGGTACGTACTAGAATTTAATTCGGGGACCGAATTTCATAAGGTGGGGAGAATGTAATACCCTATATATTAATAAGGGCATAGAAGTCTTTAACTAGATTTTTTTTAAAAAAAAAGAAGAGATAATAGGAGAATGGGCTAAAGCCCACTGGAAAGAGAAACGAGAAAAAGGAAAAAGGGACGCAGCAAAGTTGCTGCTAAACAACAGAAGCGAAACACTAAGAAAGAAAGAAAAAAAACCATAAGAGGAGGAAACAAAGGAGAAGAAGAATAAAGAGGCTGAAACTAAACCCTTGAGAAATTTTAAATACTGGCTCTTACGGGTAATACTCGAATTTCTCATTTGGGTTCTTTTCTTCTGGTAATTCTTTTTATTTCAGTTTATATATTTGAAGGGTTTCACAAGGTATAAGAAATTTAATACGAATAAGAGTTATTCTGGGCAAATTATGCAATTGGAAGTTGGCTCAATGCTACCGTAGGATAAATTCACTTGAAAAAAGAAGGGTATTGATGTATTTGTACTTAAACTAGTCTCATTATATATGATTTTTGTTAGGTGTAAATTAAGTTAGGGTGCAAGGATTGAGTTTTGGTGTTTAACTGTATTGCAATGGACATTATTGAATTTGGCTTTGAATGTGGTAAGTCTAGTATTGAGTACAAAAGATAAGTACAAATTAATAAGGAATATTATGGACAATAATATTATTTCAGTTTCAACTTATGCACACGATTAAAGAAATTGAACAGTACATGGAATAAACTACATAAATACCTTTTTATTTAAAAGATTTTGGACTAATTTAAATTACTCATTGCATGGGTAAATATAATTCAGCCAATTGATGATAAAATATAAAACTCGGAGGATTGAGTATTCTAAATTAGTGATGAATTTAGCCTAAATGAGGCAATTAACACGAGATCGATGTTGATGTGGTTATATAATGATTGAAGGAAGTTATACGGATTGCTCGAGGTGAAGTGTTTGGTATATCGATACGAGTACTGTGAGTAGTAATCTTACCGCAATTTGTGTTTTCATAACTTGCATTATTTACACATAATTTTTAATATGAATATGTTACCGATTATTTCGAGTTGCATGCGAGACAAGTCTTTTACTCGATATGATACCGAAATAATAATTTGAGATGATTACCGTTTTTTTTAATATTCCCGATGTCACTAGATTTATTTTACCGTTACTTGAATTTACTGTTATCAAAATAAAATTTCATGATGTGATAAGAACCGAAATGCCCTATATTATTTTAAAATATTTTCTACGAGTATATATGGATTACAGAGACAAGTATAAAGGGGAGTGGACATTGAAGGATTCCGTAGCTAACGACGAGTTCGTTAGATCTGGTGCACTTTGTAATTACCGATTACCGTTATAGCCTTTGCTAGTGGGAAGGTAGAACGAGCATACCATTACTGATTTTCCTTGAGTAGGAACTACCGTTATATTTGACTTCTTGCGAAGAAGTACACAGTTATACCGATTATATGATTCGTTCATTGAAACCTCCCAAATATGAATATTAATATTATACAGTGTCTACCGAGCTTATTACTGAATTGTCAATTGAATTATATTACATGAAAAACATGACGAGAATGAAAATTATTTATTGTTTAATAAACTGGCATTTTTTCTGAATTGTCCCTAATAAAAACGGTTGTGGTTCAATGTTATTACTCACTGAGCTAGCGACTCATTCCCCGTTAATTTTTTTAACAGAGACAACAGTTGACGCGGGCGAGGATTACGTTAATTAGAGCGCACATGTTGATAGTTCTTGGTGAGACTCGCACTTGTTCGTATGGGCGGAGATTTTATTTATTATTATGGTCTTTTCTTTGAACTCTTAGAGTCGCTCCATAGTCATTTTTTTTAGTGTCATGAGTATTCGTTTGTTATTATAGACTTATGTTGGGTATCGCTCTTTATTATCAAAGTTGGAGATAAATTAGTATTTCTAGCTGTAAGTGGGTGGACTATTAATGGTAGATATTTGTTTGGGTTAATTGATAAAGTTATTGTTGTTTGGATTAATATTCGAGTGTTTGGTTGTTGATTTGAGACATGAAAATTTTTGGGATAGTCCAAAAATAGGGGCAACTCTGTCTGATTTTCTGTAAAATACCGATGAGACTTACTTGGGGGCACTTGTCTCTAAGTGCCGGTCATGATCCTAACTTGGGTCGTGACAGCCGTACAATGTCATTCAAAATCATTCCACCTATCCATCACTTCAAAAATTAATTTCTTGATTTAGGTAACTCCATATTAGGTTCCTAAAATTTTTAAGGCATGAACTAGCCAAACACCATTATTTGCTAACGTAAGATTTGATTCGAAAGATTTCATCCATCATTATTGTAAATTCTTATATATTATACAAGTTATTAAATTCACTTATTGTACAGTGTTACGTGTGCAGTATTTTAGATGATTTAATAGTATAAATTTTATGCAGTGTCACTAAACATAAATTAAAAAATGAAAGTCCGGGTGCACAATGCATTTTGCGTTCACGTAGAGTTTGGGGAAGGATCGCACTCCAAAGGGTGTGATGTAGATAACCTATCATGATGCAAGTATTAATGACTGTTTTTACAACTCAAATCCATGATCTAATCCATGATCTATAAATTATATGGAGATAATTTTACCATTATTCCCCCTTCCAATAGAATAATGTAAAGAATAACTCACCAGCAAACAGCAGTATCTTAGGACTTCAAGACCAATGGCAAACCCATGTATATATAACATTTCCACGTCTTACCCTATCTTCCCTCTCACTTTGGTTGGCCACTAGAACCACATAAAATTTCCTTTGTTAATTTATTCACAGCCTTTTAATGGGTCCCCCCCACCAACGAAACCCCGAATCAAATCCTCTCTTTTGTTTGATTCAGTGTAAATTATGCATGACAATAGAGAGAAAATTTATTGATTTTAAATTCTGTTGCAATGATATCATATAATTAAGTCAAATTAATTTAGAGCATTGATATAATTATTACTTTTAAGTTAAGTTATCTGTAATCATACAGGCTAACTGTTTATAGACGCTTTGATAATTTTGAAAATATAGTACGTAATAACTAATTACACTAATAGTATAAAAAAAATTTATACTATCTTTATATACAATATACAATTAAAACTCAATTGAAAGTGCAAATTTATGACAGAAGTCTGTCGGAATTATACTCATTTGCAAACAATTCCAACGGACTTTCTGTCGAAAATTAATTTTCGATGGATTTTCTACTGGAACATCGGTCGGAAATTTGTGTTTCTCTATTAGTGTCTAGGCAAAAAAAAAAAAAAGTAGATGAAGCGCGACTTTTTTTTTTTTTGCAACTATACCACTAGGCAGTACTTGTTTAATGGCTAATATATAAATAAAATTTCAAAATGGGTCCAAAACTTACAAGATATCCAAACCAAAATAAAAGTTGCATGGAGTTACTAGATATTAAAAAGATAGACAAGCTAAAATCTAATGAACTAGCTATTACAACATAATAAGTCTGAATGCTTCCTTCTCCTGTTAGTGTATGTGAATCCAATTGCCATTGGAAAATACCAAGCAGCACGTATCAAGCTCTCACCGGGCGCCAGGGTATACTGTCCATAGGCTAAAATGAATTCCAAACATCTCCACCACAGAGTTGAAGCCAGCATAGTCTTCCAATTGTAGGTACTATATGATCTCCATATGCAGTGAACTGATTTTGTCCAAGTATTAATCATGTGCTCACTCATCAAAATTAATATGTAGAAGAGGAGCCTGGCTTTTAGGCAGACTTTGCAAGGCAAAGGCCATGCTTGGGCTGGCTTTAAGCAGGCGTTGCAAGGCAAAAGCCGGGCTTGAGCTGGCTTTAGGCAGGCTTTGCAAGGCAAAAGCCAGGCATGAGCTGGCTTTACAAGGCAATAGCCAGAAATGAACTGGCGTTAAGTAGGCTTTGCAAGGCAAAAGCCAGGCTTGGGCTGGCTTTAAGAAGGCTTTGCAAGGCAAAAATCAGGCTTGAGTTGGCTTTAGGCAGGCTTTGCAAGGCAAAAGCCAAGCATGAGCTGGCTTTAGGCCGTCTTGCAAGGCAATAGCCATAAATGAGCTGGCTTTAAGCAGGCTTTGCAAGGCAAATACCAGGCTTTGAAACTGTGCATTTTTTTGATCTTATAAGCTCAGATTCTTCCCTACTAGAACCTTTAATGTAGACATCATTCTAAACATTGCTAAACCATCCTCAGATTGAGCATGAAAGCATGCTAATACCACTGAGAAATGATTCAACAATCTTCAGAAATACCATATGATGGATTCATCATTTTCCTTAGCATTTGGACATATCAGAAGTAGGATAAATTGTGCCATCCCACACTTGCTTATAACATGCAGGTTTGTGCAGAGTCCAATCCTGTGAAGCCATCAGTCTGGGGTTCTTCTCTTTGCTATCCTAATCCTAAGGTTAGGTGATTGAGATTTTTCTAGATTGATCAACCTCCTCCCTGCACTAGGTAGTTCAGAGTATGAATGAAACTCAGATGTACCTGTAAAAGAAAACACAATGTTAGCTATAAAATTCGCCACTGAGTTGCCTTCTCTGAACACATGTTGAAAGATCACATTGAAGTTGTCCTTCATCTCTATAATTTTCTTCACATCCTGTGCAATTACCCAAGGAGGATCTCATTCCCCTTCTATCACCTTCTTCATCACCAATTATTCAGTCTCCAATATGAAAGAGTGAAGATCATGCTCCACACAGTATTCCAAACCTTGAAGAATGGCCTTAGCTTCAGCTACCACATTAGTTGTCACTCCCAGGTCTACTGCCCTAGCATACACCACATCACCTTCATCATCCCTCACATAAAAGCCTAGGGATGAGGCACGATTGAGAGTAGTACTTATCTTTTTTTTTTTTTGGTGGTTAAAAGAACATAAACTTTAGGGTCAACGACGAACCAATATAGTCTAATAGCATTAAATTTGATGTATTTTAATCTAAATACTTGAAGTTGTTGGTATTATTTATACTTGGCAGTGCAAAATTAAAGATTTTTCCTTCTTTACTTCTTTGTTTTTTGTGAAAGATAAAGTGTCCCTCATCAGTAGTGAAAAGTCTCTTTCTTCTCTTTATAATGAATTGCTCTTTGTTGGGCTTGTAAAGAGCTAGTAAAATAAAGTGGCTTCGCGCACATGAAAGATTGGATCTTCGTCAATATTATCTACTATTTTTCTTACATCTTGAATCTTCATCTTTATTTTTGAATGCTTAAAAACTTGCATTTTATATAAAAATTATAGTATAAAAATCCACGAGTTTTCTCTTGGTTCTTGTTATAAATTACGGTCTCTTCCGTAAGTTATGAGGGCATCTATTTATAGTCGTGGGAGGAAAAAGTGAAAACAAATTATTTTACTTTAACTTAATTGGTTGACTTGAATCACCAATCAATCAATCAAGCAATGATAAAACAATATTTGACTATTCTGAAGATGTTACTTGTATATGTGACACATTGTCTTTGGTCTTTGATTTGACTAGGTTATTTTGGCATGTAGCATAATATTTGATTTGACGTACCATGTCATTTGATGCGTGACATCAATTTGGCCTTTGGAAAAAAATGACATCACAGTCTAAACAAATTGAAATGTATTATGGACAAGGTTGCCCTGCAATATGAGGCAAACGAATGTGACTCTACTCCCTTCACCGGTGTTACAGTGGACAACTCCAATAAAGAGTTGCATATATGGGGGCTACCAGATGGTTGGTATGGAGAACATGTATAGTGGTCACACATGGCAGCAAATTACATAAAAGATATTTATGCCTGCATACTATCAGAAGATGAAACAAATGATTGATAATACGATACATTCTCGTTGAGTGATAAATTAAATCTACTCTAGTATTTTAAGTGTATTACTTCTTGGATATACCATTGACAAAGGTAAAATTTAGAAGATTTCTTAATAAGTTTCTATTGTCATGTTTCTTTAAGCAATCTTTTGTTATCATATTTTGTCAGCATAAATTATTGAGGTGTGTTTAAATAGAATTTAGACAAAAATCATGAAAATCAGATAATTGAGAGAATCAAGAAAACATAAATTATTCTAAAGTTCATAAGGTAATAATGAATATATGGTGGACAAAATGGAATAGGAATAAGTAATAAAATGTAATAAGAAATAGTTTGGAGTAGTCGATTATGTAATATAAATAGTTATATCCTTTATGTTTGTATATATATATATATATATATATATATATATATATATTTGAACGATTGTGATTTAGAAAAGTGGCATTTATGCAGTAATGAGAAACATTTGATATTGTTCAAAATCTTCAATTATCATGACAAATATTTGAGGAAAAAGGTTCAAATATAATTTAGGAGGCTTAAACTATATGAAATGGTTCCACACCCTCTGGCAATAGTCTGGAATCAGTACTTAACATACTATAAGATTGATTAATGGCCGAAGTCATTCACGACCCTCTAAACTTGTCCTGATTTTCCTCTTGAACTCCTTATCTAAGACTATTTCTAATTGAACATAAGCTCTCGTTTGGTCATAGATTTTGGCTATTTTTTTTTAAAAAAAATTAAAAAATAAATAAATTAAAAACGTTGTTTGTTCATGGAATATGATCAGTATTCTTTTTAAAACAATCAAGTTCTCAAAAATTGGTTTTTAGGTAAATTTTTTCTTCTACTCACAAAATTATAACTTTTTTTCAAATAAAACGCATGTCCAAATATAACTTCAAATTTCAAAAATTATTTTTCAACACAGCTTCAAAAACTAATTTACAAGTTTCAATACTTCCCTTCAACTATAGAATAATGCAAAGAACAACTCACCAGCAAACAGCAGGACTTCAAGACCAATGGCAACCCTCTATTACACTTCCACGTCTTACCCTATCTCCCCTCTCATTTTGGTCGGCCATAAAATTTCCTTGCTATTAACAGCCTCTTAATGGGTCCCTCAGAAAAAAATATTTACAAAAATATTTGACTGAATTTATTATTAACTTTTTCAATCGATATACATTATATACGATTATATAATATGAATTATATATATTTTATATGTTCGCCAGTTACTTTTAATTTAAGCGATTAAGTAACATGACTATAGAGATTAATTCTTCAAAAAAAAAACTCAGCTCTTAATATTTGCACTGGTAATATATAATTGTATTTTTAACTTTATTTATTAAATCCCAATTTTCAAGCTCAAATCTCCAATTACACGATATGCTCAAACAACCATGAAATACAAAGTACTATAAATTATCGACTTTCAATTTTTTTCTTAAGCATTGACTAAGTTAGATTATTTCATCTCATAAATTAATTATTTATTCAGTAAAGTAATTATCACAATCACTGTCTGCAGGGGTGGATTTGGAAGGACGGAAGGAGGTTCACCCGAAACCACTTTGCCGGAAAATTACACCGTACATATAGACAAAATCCGACTTATGCCTCTATATATTATATTTTGAAACTAATTAACATATCCTAATTAAAAGCATTACTCAATGGTCAAGGGAGCCACTAGTTCAATACCTACCGGTCACATTCTTTTTTAATTTTTTAACTTTTACTTTTTTGAACCCCCTCAGTAAAAATTCTACCTCCGCCACTGACTTTCTGTGTTCGGTGTTTGCTCGAAGTCAATCTCTTAATTAGTCTGTTCAGAAACAGTGGCGGGTAGCTTCGGTCAAATCAAGTACCTTGGGTCTAAATTCAACATTTGTCTTAAAAAATCTATTGAATATATATAAATTATTAACTTAATTAGAACCAAATAATTTAAAAGAACTAAAATTCCGAACCCATAAACTTTAAGCTGTGACTCTGCCCCTATTTAAAAATGTCTATGCCGCTAGTAGTTCTAAAGAACTCTTGGTATTAAAGAACACCATTGAATTTAATATTGGATTAATGAAATGAAAAATGGAACGAAATGAGTATAATTCATATAGTTGATCTCACACTTGTTTAATATTAGAGCATAGTTATTTTAATCACAATTTTTGTTGATTGTTGTATAAGATTTACTAGTTTTTTGTGTTAACGACTGATTATTAGTAAATTAATTAAATAAACTTAGTATCTACTTATGTCTTCTTCTTTTTTTCATTCTGTCACAAAATAATTTAACGACAAGACACTTATATTATGACCTCCATACGTGGTTTAATACACATCTATTCTACATTAATTATATTTATAAATTCATATGTATTAATTATAATTCAAAATAAATAAAGTATTAGTATAAATTAAAGTGTACATTTCCTTCAAACCTACGCCTCATGCTTGATACTGTGAATTGTTATTTCAGAAATAGAAAGCAAATTAAACTTCCCCCCATATTTTATTACAGCCGTAGAATAAATGAAAGTAGTTGCAAGCCAATTGGGAGTGAGCCCTTTCTCTCCAAAGGATGCACCTGCATTTCTCTTGTAAAGTCACTATCCTAAGCAGCAATGACCCTCCTCAGTGAGTAGGTGTGTCACTGTTTTGAGTACTCCACTGGAGTAGTAAATGATTAAAGTTTATACGCAAGGTACATATTGTTGTAAGTATGTGTGTATATATATATATATATAAGGGCGAGGGATTAGGGTGGCAATTTGAGCCAAAAGCCATTTAACACGCCTAATCCGGTCAAGGTTGGACCGGTTATTTATCCGTTCATTTGTTGAACTCAACTCATCTTGATCCAGCTTATCTTAGTCCATCTAAAGTTTGGCTAATTTTTAGCCCAAATTGATTCATGAGTAACTTTGCTAAAATATCTTCAATTTTTTTTTATTTGATATGTTATATATAACCATAACAAAAGAAAAAAAAATTTATTTGATAATTATACAATTGATAAGAAATAACATACATTATTTGAAAGGGTTGAACTATGACCCAAATTTTAGCTTATCTTGACCTGGCCTTATTTTCCTTACCTCTGAATTGTTTTTGTCATAGAGGAAGAAATCAGTTTATTTTGTGATGCTGCTAGGTACAAGTTGCAGATCTAGCACAACCTTTAGATCTCTTTATGAACAGGGGCGGCCCGATGGTAAGGCAACTCAAGCAACTGCTTGAGGCCCCATATTTATAGAGTGCCCGAAACTTTCTAATATTAAATAGCTCCGTATGATAATTTACTTTTAAAAAATATCTAGTATATCAGAGAAAAAGTACATTTTTCATGAAAAAGGAAATAAGAGATAATTTGGTAATATGAATAATTACTTTTGGGATTCAGCCCTAAACTTTAGGTGTGAATATGTTTTTTGACTCCTTTATACACTATCATCATTATCATGAGTCATATATTACTTTGATTACTTTATATTTCTTTACAAGTCCACTATGTCATAAAATATTTTGTCAAGTAAAATAGTAAAAGACAATTGCAACCCTTTTTTGTCAAGCTTTTCCGGCATTACACCAAAAGTATTGAAGCAGCAAAAGTAATATCAAGTTATCTATGACTGTTTATTAAACCAGGTTCAATTGTTCCGTACTTTTCTTATTACTTTGCATCTAGAATTTGTTATTTTTTGATATCTTTTGTTTGTAAGTATATGTATCATCTTTTTATTTATTTATTATGAATTTTAATATGTCAACAAGAAAATATGAATTCGCGTATTAAAAATGCCAAAAAATAAAAGAATTGGAACTTTAATACAATCCAAAAAAGGAGTGCTTGATACATTTTTAGCGAACAATAAAAAATTTAAATAAAAAATTAGGAAAATTTTTGTGGTAGATGAACAAATCACTAATATAGTTGAGCTAGACGACAATGGAATCCAAGAAGAAGAAGAAGAAATTGGTGAGTCAGAGGTTTTTAAAAAAATCAGGAAATCATAAAAGAATTGAATAATAATCTTAGAAAGTGGAAACATATATAATTCTAGTCAAGAAATTGATTATAAATAAATTATTAATAATTTTACATCTCAAAAAACTAAAAAAATAAACTTTAAATAAAATTTTACTAAATGAGTTTTTTAATAACGAAAAACTTAGGGCCCCTCATTGAAGTTTGGTTTTAGGCCCCAAACACCATTGGACCGCCCCTGTTTATGAACCGGGTAAAGTGGTTTAAAGTTTGTATGGTATTTCTTTATGTTTCTTGAGGTTTTGGCTTACGTCCCCTCCTTTTGTTATTATTGAATTTTATAATATACATGGTAGGGTCCATGTAAAACCCTACATTATATATAAAGAAAAAAAATCTTAACTTAGTCCATCTAATCTCAACCCAAATAACTTTTGGGCGAGTCATTAACTCGTCTATTTATTGAATCAACTCATTTTTATCCGTCAAGACTAAGCTTAACCAACCCATTTGACATCCATACTAGAGATGTTTGATTCATTGATTGGTGTATGTTCTTCAACCTTTCAAAAGACAAAGTTGTTATTTGCGTCGAGACTCATTCCTGGACGAGATAAGTTGCTACTAGGGGTGTACATAAGCCGTGTTGGTTCGATTTTTATCAAAACTAAACCAACCATCTATATCGGTTGGATTGATTCGATTTGTTGGTATTTTCGGGTATGACGGGTTCTTTTTGATACATGAATATTATTTTAAACTTACTTTGTTAGAGTTATAAATAAAGTTTTGATAAGTGAATATACATTTTAAAAAAATTGACAAGCATATGATCTATTAAAATATTCTTATTGGAGAATTTTTTTAGTAACACATGATAGTTATTTTCTTAGTCGAACAATAATTTTTCATTGATGTATTTCAAGCTTAATCAAATTTTTATACAAAAATCTATATGAAACCTAAATAATAATATGTTCTATTTTATTTTAATAATTACCCATAAACTACCATTTCAAATTCGAAAAAGACATAAGAGTTTAATAGATCTTGATCACATATCGAAAAAGATATAAGAGTTTAATAGATCTTGACATATGAATATGAAAGAACAAATAGATTGATACATTTCAATAATACTTGATAAGAAAGTGTGATAGAAGTTCAAATCAGTCATTAATTAAGGTGAATAAAAATGAATGTACTTTATATAAATATTACATCCCATGAGATGATCACAAATATTTCTAGATATTTTAAAAAAAAATTCTATATAAAGTTATAAAAATATATATTTGTATATCGGTTTGGTTTGAGTTGTTTTATTCAATACCAAACCAACCCAACCCAAATCAAACTCAGTCAGATTTTTTAATCGACTTGATTTGACTTTTCGGTTTGATGCAGTTTTTCCGCTACGAGGTGACTATGGACAACTATAAGATATTTCTACATGTCAAACTATATGGGAAATAATGAACGTAGCCTCAGCCAGCTAGGAGAGAGATCAATCTGCACCGTAGCAAGAAATATAATATAGTTAAGAGTTTGGCGAAGTGCCCATAAGAATTTAAATTGTCTCAAAATGCATACTCCTTTGATAGACTAAAGTCACTGAGAGAACAATACGATATGATATAATATAATATAATACAATCCAAAAAAACATAATATCAAGTTTTTGTTGTATTATATTATATTAGTCTTAGGGTACGCACTTTGCGCGTGTTTTTCATGAATAAATAATTTTTAAAAATTTACATAAATAGTATTAAATGTGTATTTAATGTAACGATCCGACCGGTCGTTTTGAGCTCTAGCGCGTCATCCGCCGGTTTGAGGCCTTGAGTAACTTCATTTCAGGTATTATGATTTGTGCGCGTGGTAGGAATTTAATTTCGAAAAAATCGGAGTTGATTTGGAAAAAAAATTCTAATTTCAAAAGTTTTAAGTTAGAATAATTAACTAAGATTTGACTTTTGAGTAAAAGGATCTAAAAGCAAAATAATGCGACTGATTCTTCCACAAAAGGACTAGGAGGCAACAATAAACAGGGCAGGACGTGAAAGTAAGGAAGAAACAGAAAAATGGAAGATACGAAAACAGCAAAAAAAAAAAAAAAGAGCTTGAAATCTCACAATCACTCTTCTTCCTCAGATTCCTTTTGAACATAAATAGTGGCTATATTCTATTCAAATCCAGCTGGGTTGAAATTAATCTATCAAAACAACGTAATGGAGATCGATTTCGTCGGTTGAGTTGATGTCGAGTGGTTGAGGCTGAGATCCGTTACGTAGTAACATGTGCTTTGTTCCAATTCAAAGTGCAATCACATTCAAGGCAAAATTATATAATACAAAGGTCCTTTCCTTTTTTCTACCTTGCTTTAATTTTTACTTCGTATATCATAAATTAATGGTTTATTTGTTATGTTTCATCACGTTTTGATTATTTTTTTTTGCTTAATTTGTGCTTGTTGTGTGGAATATAAATAATAATAATTTTTGACTTTTTCTTTCTTTTTTTTGGATTTCGTAAGAGTGATATGTGCTGAAATTCCTTCTCATCGTGAGTTTGATTAGTTTAATAAGATCATAAATTGGACGATAGTTTTGATTATTAAAAAGGGGAAGATGAAATTGTTTTGGGATTTTTCTCTCACTTCGTCTCTGATTGCTCATTATCAGTGTGTATGTGCTTTATTGGATTTTGTTTAGTTATTTTTTTAAGCTAATCTTTATTGATTCCACATAGTATTTTGTTGAGCTTAGTTTCAAATGGACGTTTAAGTGGATATGTGTGATCTTTGTGCTTACTCCAATTATTTTTCGTAGTCCTCCGTCTTAGTTTTATTATAAGTTTAATACATGGTTTATATATGGATTTAAATATGAAAATTAGTAAAAATTTGATATTTTGGTAGAAAATTTAGAATTTGGTATTTTTGGATTTTGACCACGAAATTGGACATAAAATTGAGAATAAATCACATATTTGAGTTCGTAGTGTTATGGGTAAAGTTAATCTTCGAAACATTTCGGAATCCTAGCACGTGACTTTATTGACTATTCGAGCGGAGTTGAAAATTGTCTAAATTTATTAATTATGGGTATTAGAGTATATTTTGATTGGTTTGCATATTGATTGACTAGTTTTGGATCGACGGGCATAAGTTTGAGGTGTTAGAGAGGCTTTGGAGCCGGTTATAGAATTTCGGAGCGAGGTAAGTCTCCTGTCTAACTCTGTGAGGGGAAACTACCCCTAGGTGATGTATTTGATATGTGCTACTTGTTGCGGGGGCTACGTACGCACGAGGTGACGAGAATCCGTACAGAGCCAAATTCATGTTATTGTCCAGGTGGACTTATGTTCACACCATGCCATAATTGTACTATAAGGGTTATCTTTGCTCGTTTAACTCCTTTATTTCGCATTACGACTTGAGACTAGACTTGCGTAGAGTGATAGACTTGCTATTGTAGAGATTTGACGGGCTTCATGGTTAGCCACAGATTAATTGTGCTCGTCTTGCGAAATTTCTCCCGCGCTATGCGTTTTCATCGAAAGATCTTCCTTAAAATTTATAAATCACACGTTTATTCGTGAGTGGGGTCAAGGACTCGTTAATGTTTCTTATTCTAATGGGATCAGGCCGTTCGCCTCGACAGGATTATGTACCACACTCTCATGGGAGCGGGTCGTTCACCTCGGCAGTATAATAGATGCATCTATGGTTCGTGTCGTTCGACCCTCGGCAGTGCACACAGTATGATGGAATCGGGTCATACGCCTCAGCATTTCTATAAAATACTCATATGGAATCGTACGCAATATTTGACAAGAAGCCTGTGTATCTGTGAGTTTTTCCTGATTTGAATTGTGACGACCTATTTGGGGAGGCCCATTATGTATTTATATATATACTCCGGTTTAGGAAGTAACTGCTAATTGAGAGCCTGGGTTTATTGTTGAGAGGAGGATTGTACATGGTATTTATACTTGTTTATTTCGTTTATTTACTCTGCCTCACAACTGTTACTTCTACTGTATCTGTCTTATTATACCACTAGTAAGTATCGATGTTGACCCCTCGTCACTACTTCTCTGGGGTTAGGCTAGATACTTACTGGGTACGCGTTGATTTACGTACTCATGCTACACTTGCTGCACTTATTGTGGGGTATATTTATGTTTCCGGTAGTCCTCTAGGTGCAGAGGCGCGACTTTTGCAGGGACTTTTCGGTGAGCTATATTTTCTTGTTACGATCCACTGCATACAGAGTCTCCATCAGAGTTATTTATTTTCCCCGTCTAACTTGTATTCTAGACGGTTATTGTATTATTATTGTACTCCTTAGTAGATGCTCATGTACTTGTGATACCGAATTTTGGGAGTTTCTACTGATTGTTCCTTATTGTAGTTCATGCAATTATTATCATTTCACCTTGAGATTTATATTTTTATACAGGAATTGAAAAAATAATATCATGGGGTTTTCTACGAGTACTAGCTTCTATACTAGTTAATTAATGGAAAATATGATTTTAAAGTAATCAAAATGAGTAATTAAGTTGACCGATCATTGTTGGCTTACCTGACGGCGGCGTTAGGCGCCATCACGACCTATAGTGGGTTTTGGATCGTGACATTTGAACTATAAAAAAGTGTAACTTTCTGAAAATATGTTTATAGATTCTATTTAGCTAGCTCAATGAAGGATAAATCGTACCTTATGGAAATTCTCAAAGTTTTATAGGGATATCTTGTTAAAATAATTGCTATTTTTGTACTCTAATACCGAAGACAAATAAAAATACTTTTATCACGGTACGTCTTTAAATAAAACAAATTAGAAATTTAAAATCTTTTAGTCTTTTAAAGATATAGGAATGAAGAGGTTGGCCTATAACTCCTACAAAAATAAATTAATGATTAACAATATAAACTCTAAAAATGACTAATATTGAGTTACTAACTTACAAAAATTGGCCTTTAGAATTTTCATAATATTCATAATTGTTAGATGGTCAAAATGGGTTAAAATTTATAGGTAGTCAAAATATGGACCACACTTTAATGACATAAGTATATTTTTCAAGAAAATAATATATAAATTGATGTATATTTCCTTTTGAGAGAAAGTGAATATTGAGTGGAACTTTGAATTGCTTTATCAAATTTAGATATGTTTGTGTCACGACCCAAAATCCCAACTTGTCGTGATGGCGCCTATCGTGGTACTAGGCAAGCCGACATTTATGAAATATCTCCAACACTTAACAGAAAATAAATTTAAAATAGTTTAAATGATAACAACTTCCCATAAACAGGATAGAAATCCAAAATACAACGCGGAAATCTCCAACATCGGGGTGTCACTGAGTACATGAGCATCTATACATCACAAGTCTGATAAATATTGTCTATGAAAATCTGAAACCAAATATAATAAGTGGAAAGATAGGGAAAGGAGAAACAAGGTCTTCGAAACGCCCGCAGCTACCTCGAAATCTCCAGAAGATCAACTGTGCGTGGAAATTAACACCCACTGTGTTCGTGAACACCTGGATCTGCACACGAAGTGCAGGGTGTAGTATGAGTACAACCAAATTTGCAAGTAACAACACTAAATATCGAATTGAACGTAATGACGAGCTTCACAATTATAGTTCGATTATAGTGATTTCAACATAAGGAAGTAGGCATGCTCTCAAGTTCTATAAATTAGGTCAATAGTTATTTCATGACCAGTTTAAGTGAAACAGAGTGTAATATCGTTTAGAAATTTCAAACAATGATACATGGAAGTTAATGCAATAATAATGAAATCAAATGCATCCTCTCAAGGCCACAGTCACTCAACCTTCCCATTCACTCAGCACTCAACACTCGATACTCGCACTCAATAGGTACCTGCGCTCACTGGGGGTGTGTGCAGACTCCGAAGGGGCTCCATCAACCCAAGAGCTATAATCTGCACGGATAACTTACGTGCTGCACGGACAACTTATGTGATGCACGGACAACTCACGTGCTACAGTATAATATCTGGATCCGCATGGATAACTCACGTGCTGCACGGACAACTTACGTGATGCACGGACAACTCACGTGCTACAGTATAATAACTGGATCCGTACAGATAACTCACGTGCTGCACGGACAACTTACATGATGCACGGATAACTCACGTGCTACAGTATAATATCTGGATCCGCACGGACAACTCACGTGCTGCATGGACAACTCACATGCTATACGGACAACTCACGTGCTATAGTATAATATCTAGATCCGCACGGACAAATCATGTGCTGCACGGATAACTCACATGCTATAGTATAATACCTCACAATCAGGCCCTCGGCCTCACTCAGTCGTCAACCTCTCCAGTCTCTCGGGCTCTCAGAACTCATAATTAGCAGCCCAGACAGCAATGATATGATGCATCAAAAATGAACAATAGAGACAGAGATGTAAAATACAAATGAACTCTGACCGAGTACAAATAATAATTTAGCAGATAATTTAACATGTACACGACCCCTGTGGGTCCCTACAATGCCAACATATAGTCTAAACATGATTTGTGGTTAAATTTTTCTAATACATGGAGAATGTACAGATAACAACAGATTATATAACTACACAGTTCCACGGAATTTGACCAAGTCATAATTCCTACAGTGCACGCCCTCACGCCCGTCACCTAGCATGTGCGTCACTTCAAAACCAAATACATGACACGCAATACGGGGTTTTGTACCCTTAGAGCCAAAGTTAGAATTGTTACTTACCTCAATACGAGCAAATCTCTACTCCAACACACCCTTGCCTCGCGAAACGGCCTCTAAATGCCTCGAATCTAGCCATAAACAATGTAATAAAATCCACACGAGCTAAAGGAATCAATTTCATTAAAAATTATGAAGTTATTAATCAAAATCCAAAATCGTCTCAAAGCCATCCCCTAGGCCCATGTCTCGAAATCCGACAAAAATCACAAAACCCGAAAGCTCATTCAACCACGAGTCTAACCATACCAAACTTATTCAAATCCGATATCAAAGTCCCATTCAAAATCTCAAAAATCTAGCCTAAGAACTCTTCTTCATTTTCCCTAATTTTTCACCCCAAATCACAAATTTAATGATGGAATCAAAGGCAAAATCATGGAAATTAACCAAAACTAGTTAGGAATCACTTACCACAAACTCCCACGTGAAAATCTCTTCAAAAATCGCCTTCTACCGAGCACCCAAATCAATTTTGTGTTATGAACTCAAAACCCTCGTTTTTGAAACTTATATTCTGTCCAGGTGTGCCTTCTTCGCGAACACGGAAGCATCCTCGCGTCCGCGAAGCACAAAAATGCTTCTGACCAAAATCCCTTTTAAGCGAACGTGTCCAAACACTCGCGAATGCGATGCTTTGCTGACCCCTCACTTCGCGAACATGACTGATGTCGCCCAAACTCACACCACTAATTTAAGTTGCGAGGCGGTCGATGCAATAATAAAAACCCAACTCGAGTTGGGGTCGATTTCATAGGGAGCTTGATGTGAGATTAGGTATATACCTATTGTGAATGCATGATGTGCCTAAGATTACACTTCCACATTTTTAATTGTTGTTTCTACTTCTACTTTTACGCTAATTCTTGTAATTATAAAGCTAAGAGACAGTGTTTTTGATTTTGGTTATTTTTCAAGTTATAAAAGATCTAGGGTTGCGACTTCCGCCTAGTTGGTTACCTAACGGATTTAGAGCTTTAGGGCATGTTTGGTTGATCTGGCTACAATATAGCAATCACACTCAGTTACTCACTCTATATCTCTCGGTAGTTTGAGTGATTTTGCCCAATTTGGCTTTCTCAAGTCCAAATGGGTATCTCACAAAACAAGTGATAAATGCTCAACTCGGGTTCTTACTATCTCTAGATTCAGCCCTTTAATTAGGGCTATCAATTTCTTGAGTTCACCCCAAATTCTTGTTAGCCAAGTTTTCCTAGACTTAGTCTCACTTTCTCAAGTAAAAACTAAGTCAATTAGGCATGAATCAACGTTTGCAACCATCAATTCTTAAATTCAAGCAAGAACTAGGCTAAATATCATATACCCAATCATAAATAAGCCCTAAATCAATCATCCATTAAGTACCCATACTGGGATTGAGTCACAACCCTAGCTAAGGGTTTAGCTACTCATGAAAAATGAAGAAATTAAAGAAGAAACTAAGATAAAATGGATAATAATTGATTAAGGAAAGAAAATCTAATGTTTAAATGCTAAACTAGCACAACGTTACCCAATACAGTAAATAAAAACGGCTCTAAGTGTTCAGGTGCACCCAACTTAACCTAAAAATAACAAAAAGATCTATTTATACCCAGTTGAAAATATCTGACAAAATTTCCCCTGCGAAGGTTGTGTGGCCGCACAATTATGCGTGCGGTCCGCACTTTGAGATTGACTGGTCAAGTTGGCTGTCTGCGGTCGCATAAAAGTGAGATGCGGTCGCACTTCCTCTAATTGTGCGGACCACACATTTCTGAGTATGGCCACACTCTTGCTCTTGGACTGGATCTGAGCTTCATTCTGCGGACTGCACATTTATGAGTGCGGCCGCACAATAGTAGTGCAGTCCGCACATCTTTAAGATCCCAAACCAAAGTCTCTGAATCTAGTCTTTTGCAGCCGCACAATAATTGTGCGTTCCGCACTCTGTGAAGAAATTATATCAGTGCATCTTCAGAGTTTGCGGCCGCACACAATATTGTGCGGTCCGCACTGTAGCCTTTTTGCCTTATTTTTGTTCTTGTCCAATTTTACTCCTTTTTGAGTTGATCATCACTTCTTTGGCTCGTTTTCCAATATTCCTGTAAGAAAGTACATTTTATTAGTTCTCGGGAATACCTTTAAGCATTTTTGAGCTAAAATGTAAGTAAAAGAGAGAAAATAAGCGGTCAAAATCCCTACTTATCAATTCCCCCAAACTTAAGCTTTTGCTTGTCCTCAAGCAATTAAGGCAATTTTCCACCTCCACTAGAAAAAAGGGCTATTTCAGCTGGCCTAAGTTGAATCAAACACAAATCAATTGGACCAACAATTACCCACACGCTCATGAATCATTATCAAGCTTATGATTTGAATGTTAAAGCACAAATGGCTCTAATATGACACTTGAGCATGAAAGGTTGACTTTGTTCATCAAGAAAGCTCGCACTTTCATGTAGGTCACTGTGGATCCCAAACTCCTCCTCCTATACTCTTCGGAATCTCATCTCACTCACGAATGAAAAATTCAATTCAATGACTCGAGACAGATTCACTCATCACTCTCAAAAGAATGTCACAAGCCCGGCTCTAAGTACCATATGCTTGCCCCTCATGTAGATCACCACTAATGTAAGCTCGCTCGGCTTGAAATCACGTAGGGCTTTTTCAGCATGTAATGAAGGCTTTTGGACTAAGGAGGGAAATATCAGAATGGAATTGGTTCATCTTTCCTTTAGCACTTCATATTCTCTTTTTGGCTCTTACTCTGCCGACTCTTTGAGTCATTTTCTTTTCCCTTAGGGGGATTAGAGAGACTTGACATCACTATTTCTTTGACATTCTATTCATACTTTCCTTCTTTGTTATATCCATGCTCTGAACTTTTGTTTTCTTTTGCATCTTTTCAATCCTTTTACATTATTCACTTTCTTTTTGTGTTTTTATTTTGTTCTTCCTTTTTTTTTCTTTGCCTTTCCTATTCTTCATTTTTTTTTTCTCTTTTTGTGCCTTGAGACCATCTTTAAACTCCTCGTCTCTCCCCCAAAATTATATTTTTGCCATCTGAATCACATGAGTGCTAAAGAAAGTTCGGGTGCCAAGAGAGAGTCACTATAAAACGGGTAAAGGCTTGTAATGCGGTTATTGAATAAAAAGGCTTTAGGCTCAAAAGGTTTTACTAAGGATGATGTCATTGGTGGGCCATGGAAGGTTTCAAAACGGGTCAAGGAAAGCCTACAATCACTTCTCAAGCCAGGCTAACTTAAAATTTCGTCTAGAAACACATTCGGGGCAAGTTCTAGACCACTCGCACGGGTACTTGGACTTGTAACAAAATACCTCACCTCTCACACAACCAGATTGTCAAAGAGAATAGAGTCGAGGGCCCACAACAATCGCATTCAAGATTAAAAATTGCTAATGGTTCAACTAAACCACCCAATGATTGTCTAAGTCAACACAAGAGTCACAAGGTCACTACTAGGGCTATTTCTTTACAAAAACTTATTTTTAATTATAAGTGCATAGTTAAGTGTGTTGGTACCAAGTGAAGCATTCTTGACCCTTATTTATTCATTAATACTACTTGTTTCTACCTAATCATCAAAAACTGACTCGATCCCTTAAGAAGGTTGTCACGCCATCCATTGTTGGGAAGAGTCACCCAGTTCATACAAGACCCACCTTTGGAAAGAACTGTAGCATTAAGAAAACTAAAGGCTTATTGTTCACTAAAACAGAAAAAGAAGCTAACAAATCAAAAAGAAGCTAATAAAGTAACTAAGAAGCTATACTATTAAGAAAACAAAATGAAAAAGTTATGAAATAAACTACTGAAAGTAAGGCAAATGAATATACAAACCGAGAGGAATAGAATATATACATGAGGGATGAATATATACATAATGAGGGAGAAAATAAAAAATAAAAGAAAAAGAGTATTAAAGTTATTACAGGCCTAAAAGTAATCAAATGTCATCAAAATGTATCATAGTCATCCAAAATGAACCAAAATAGACCACCCCCCAGAATAAGAACAAGCATTGTCCTCAATGCTTAGCACAGTCAAAACAAAAGAGGATAGAGAGTAAAGAAAACTCCCTATGTGGTCTAAGGGTGACTGGCAACATCACCACCCTCAGTTTCCTCCAACTGTATCTCATCATCACCGGGCTGCGGGACAACAGGGTTGGTGAGCATCTGAAGCATCTCCTCAGGAGTGGGGGCAGTGAGATCTGGCTCGTCAGACTAGCCAGCTGATACCTCTACTGATGGTGCCGCTGGGCCAGCACGTACTGATGGATCTGTCTCCATCAGTAGGTCAAACGGCAAATCACCTGCTGCTGCTTTCATCACCTCCTTTCTCAAACTCTCCATTGCTTTCTTTGAAGCCTGGGATTTCCTAATCTTCTTCACCTGCTTGGTCAACTCCTCAATAGCACCCCCGTGAGCCACTAGTGTATCCATAGTAGTCTTCTGGTTGTCCAGAATCTTCTTCAATATTTCCTCCACTGAAAGAGGGACCTGTGGTGCTGCTGGGGTAGAGGACTGTGCTGCAACAATACTGGATATGTCACATAGCTTATAAGTGGCTGTCTGCCTCCAGTTGTTGAGGCTCACCAAAGTTTGGGAGGCTCGCAGCGCAGCGAGAGGATAAGTGGATGAGGCTAGCACTGGTACTGCAACTGATGGCCTAGAAGATGAATGTGGTGGCATTTCGGCTGTCCCGGTGGAAGGCCCGGCTGCTGTGGAAGGCATGGGAGCTATAGATGGCTCCGCAGCAGCCTCAGAACCCACCACTGATGGCTCATCAGTCTGGCCAACGGTGGTAGCGACCTTACCCTTGAACTTTAGGTTGTCAGCACCCTGCAAGTGGTACCATGAAAAAGGCTTCTTGGCCTTTACTTTTGTGTCATATGGCCTCGGCTCCACCTTGGCATCATTGAAATACTCTGTGAGGGTGTTTGGATAAGGGTAGGACTTTTCACTTTTTCGGACCGCCAATATGATTTTGGTTGACATGATGGCACCCACATTGATCGGGTATCCCACCATAATATAAGCCACCAGAACTGCGCGGGGAAGTGAGAGGTTGTTCTTATTCAAACTCGGATCAATCCGGCTACACACAAAGGTTTTCCACCCTTTAGATTCAAAATTGAGGGTGGCCCGGAGGATAGGAACTCCTGCTGTAATCCATGGTGGCGATGGTCCTCGGGCAGCCAAAATCTCAGCTAGTCAAGGGCGAGCTGCATCACCCAGAGCCAACTTCTCTAGGTACTGGACTGCCTCCACTTCTTCGAATCCCACATAAGTGTTCAAAGAGCAAGCGTCGAAGCGGACTTTCAAATTTCTCACCTTTGTCACTTTTGTCCCCTTCTTGATGTGAGCCATATTGGCATAGAATTCCCTGACCAAGTGCTCATTTGCATCGATGACACTGTGGCTGAACCACTTCCACCCCTTGCGCTCGTGAAACTGTCTCAGGAAATTTGGATTATTAATATCCAAATCCTTCATTAAGAATTGTCGCTCAAGTGTGAGCGACCTCTAGGGCCACAATTCCCGAAACCTATTGAAGTTTGTCAAGCTCAAGAACCTATCCTCCCATATTTCCTTTCTCTTCGATCTCTCAAGTCTGCCCATTTGAGTGCCCCCCCCCCTCTACCATCATCCGGGACATTATCATCATCGACATCAATAGCTACTGGTGCCGGAGGAGTAGGTGTAGAGGAGGGCTCGAAACCCTGGCTTCTTGCATCAGAACCCCCAGAAGAACTAGATGTAGCTTCGTCGCGCAATTGATAATGCCCAGTGGGTTGGGATAGTTGGGTCTGGGCCTCAGGTTGGACCTCCATTGAATGACCCTCGGAGGCTTCCCTGGATGGGGCATAAGAACTGGATTCTGAGGGATCTATGGCCCTTCCTCTCCCGGTGGTCGGCTTTTTAGCAATAGGCTTCGATTGTACTTGCAGAGGGCGAGTGCCTTTTCCTCTGCCTCGGGAGGATTCACCTCTCCCTTTTGATATATCGCCTCCACCACGTGATCTAACCATTGTCTGCAATACAAGGTATATAGGTCAGTTGAGTTCAAAACAATTCAAACATTTGCAGAACAATTGTAGCACAACAGTCATCATAGGAGACACTGTGGACCGCACAATTCTGAGTGCGACCGCAGGCTGTCTAGTGCGAACCGCATAATTTTGAAGTGTGGTCGCACCCCCTGAAGTCCAGACCGTATAATTCTGAGTGCGGCTGCACATCCTGATGTACGGACCGCACAATTTTGAATGCAGCCGCACAAGACCAATCCTGAGATACTGACTCTCTGAAGTTAAATTTTTATGCGGCCGCACAATTTTGACTGCGGTCCGCACTTTTCAAGAATAATATTTGTCCTATTCAAGTGGTCTGCGGACCGCACAAATTTGTGTGCTGCTGCACAATTTGAGCATTTACGACAGTAAGGTTAGGGTTCATGCAATTTTTCACAATTTAGACATGACATGCACAAATTAACATGATTAATGGTCTACCCAGTCCCTAATGAACATATATGAAACTACCCACATGATTTTAAGCACCCATGACTAACAATTGATATTTTAGGTCTAATAATAACTCTACCACAAAAGAACAAAAACTAAAAGAAATTGCAAAATCTAAAGATGTGATAAACATACAAGTTATGAAAGATGCAGGTATGAATCTACACTGATGAAATGAAGGAAGATTGTGGACTAATTGATCGTGCGCTGTGTTTGCTTAGGGTTCAAGAACTCAGAGTGGTAAAGTTGTGAATAGTGCCTTGAGGTTTTATTTATAGGTTGACCAAGTCGCCCCAAACCTAAGGCGAGTGCGGACCGCACTCTTTACCTGGACCTTGAAGCAACTCTACGGTCCGCATATAAGTGAGTGCGGCCACAGATCGGCTATAAATTTTGACAGGCCTACTTCAGAGAACTTGCAATTTTGGTCTTCCAGCTTATGCGACCGCACACAGAATTGTGTGGCCGCAGAGTGATTTCTGCTACTGCCTTTAGAATTGTGCTGTCCGCACAATTAATGTGTGGTCCGCACTTTTTCAACACTTAGCCAAATTTTGGCACAGTCCCTGCAATGCACATCCTTTCCTGCATACACTTAAAAACTAGTTAGGACAAAACAAAGCCTATCTAGTAAGAAAGAAAAATAAAAAGACACATGGGTTGCATGTCGCGGCATGACACAGTTACCATTAATCACTTGAAATGAATTAACGCCACAACGTGGCCATCATCAACTTTGCCAAGATAATGTTTCACCCGGTGACCATTGACTCGAAACACTTCATCATTCTTGTTCTTGAAGTCTAATGCACCAAAGGGTGTCACACGCACAACCTCAAATGGACCACTCCACTTGGATTTCAACTTTCCCAGAAACATTTGCAACCGAAAATTGAACAATAGCACAAGATCGCCTTCTTTGAACTCCTTGTTCCGGATGTACTTGTCATGGAGGTACTTTATCTTGTCCTTGTTCAAGGACGAACTTGAATATGCATAGAACCGGAATTCATCAAGCTCATTCAATTGTGCCACCCTTAAGTTGGCAGCAATATCCCATTCAAGATTAAGCTTCTTCAATGCCCACATAGCCTTGTGCTCAAGTTCCACTGGTAGGTAACAAGCTTTCCCGAACACTAACCGATACAGAGACATACCTATTGGTGTTTTGTAAGCCGTCCTATAAGCCCAAAGAGCATCATTAAGTTTCTTTGACCAATCCGTCCGGTTGGCATTCACAGTCTTCGACAAAATACTCTTGATCTCCCGGTTAGAGACTTCGACTTGCCCACTTGCTTGAGGATGATAGGGAGTCGACACTTTGTGATTGACACCATACTTTGTGAGTAAGGTATCAAAAGCTTTATTACAAAAATGTGATCCCCCATCACTAATAATGGCCCTTGAAGTACCAAATCTCATGAAGATGTTCTTTTTCAAAAATGTCACTACACTCCGAGCTTCATTGCTGGGCAAAGCCACGGCTTCCACCCACTTTGACACATAATCCACAGCTACCAATATGTAAGTGTTCCCATAAGAGATCACGAACGGACCCATGAAATCAATGCCCCATACATCAAAAATGTCAATCTCCAAGATGGTGGCGAGGGGCATCTCATTCTTCTTAGAAATCCCACCGGCCCTTTGACATTCATCACAACGCTTGACGAGATCGCTAGCGTCCTTGTAAAGAGTAGGCCAATAGAATCCACAACTCAACAATTTTGTTGCCATTCTAGCTCCACCATGGTGACCACCATATGGCGAAGAGTGGTAAGCCTCAAGAATTTCCATTTGTTCCTCCTCCGGTACACATCGTCGGATCACACCATCGGTACAAATCTGAAAGAGATAAGGCTCATCCCAATAATAGTCAAGACAATCCTGTTTGAGCTTCTTCCTTTGGTTTGAAGAGAACTCATTCGGTACAATGCCACTCACAAGATAATTGGCTAAGTCGGCGAACCATGGCATCCCGATCATAGAAATGGCTAGGAGTTGCTCGTCGGGAAATGAATCATTATCTCAAGGCCATCATGTGGCCTCCCCTCCTCCTCCAAGCGAGACAAGTGGTCCGCCACTTGGTTTTCACTACCTTTGTGGTCTTAAATCTCTAGATCAAACTCTTGCAAAAGAAGCACCCACCACATTAGTCTTGCTTTAGAATCTTTCTTGCTCATCAAATATCTAAGTGCCGCGTGGTCGGTATGAACTATCACCTTTGTACCCATCAAGGTGATAGTTGACTGTATAGCAAGGAGCTCTTTTTTGGTCACTGTATAGTTGACTTGGGCATCATTCATAGTCTTACTAGCATAGTAGACCGGATGGAATATTTTATTGATATGTTGCCCTAACACCGCTCCAACCTCCATATCACTTGCATCACACATGAGCTCAAAAGGTAAGCTCCAATCTGATGCGGTGATAATAGGAGTAGTAGTCAACTTAAATTTGAGTAATTCGAATGCCTTCACACAATCTTCGTTGAAATGGAACTTGGAATCCTTCTCCAAAAGTTTGCACAAGGGGTTTACCACCTTAGAAAAGTCCTTGATGAATCGGCGATAGAACCCCGTATGAGCCAAAAAGCTCCTCACTCCCTTCACGAATGTAGGGGGAGGGAGTTTGGAGATCACCTCAATTTTGGCCTCATCGACCTCAATACCATGCTTTGAAATTTTGTGGCCGAGGACTATGCCTTCCTCGACCATGAAATGACATTTCTCCCAATTCAAAACCAAGTTTGTTTCCTCACATCTTGCCAATACCTTGTCCAAGTTATCCAAGCACTCATCAAAAGAATTCCCCACCACGGAAAAGTCATCCATGAAAACCTCAAGAAAATCCTCCACCATATCGGTGAATATGGCCATCATACACCGTTGAATAGTTGCCGGTGCATTGCATAACCCAAATGGCATCCGCGAGAATGCGAAAGTACCATAGGGACAAGTGAAAGTAGTATTCTCTTGGTTCTCCAGAGCAATAAGAATTTGATTGTAGACAGAGTATCCATCAAGGAAATAATAAAAAGTATGTCCGACCGACCGATCAAGCATTTGATCAAGAAATGGAAGTGGAAAATGATCTTTCCGAGTGACTTTGTTGAGCTTTCTATAGTCCATGCAAACTCTCCACCCGGTGACCAACCTTGTGGGGATCAACTAGTTCTTGTCATTTGTTAGCACAGTCATGCCCCCTTTCTTTGGGACACATTGCACCGGAGAGGTCCACGAGCTATCGGAAATGGGGCAGACAACCACGACATCCAACCATTAATGATCTCCTTCTTCACTACCTATTGCTGCATTGCTTCATTTAATCTTCTTTGATGTTCAACGGAGGGTTTGGCGTCCTCCTCCAAAATAATCTTGTGCATGAACAATGTGGGGCTTATACCCCGAATGTCTGCCAATGTCCATCCTATAGCTTTCTTCCTCTTTTGGAGCATCGCCAAAGTAGAATCTACCTGCACGTTAGTTAAGCAAGAGGAAAGAATAGCAGGTAAAGTAGAACATGGGCCAAGAAACTCATACCTGAGATGTGAAGGCAATGGCTTTAACTCCAAAGTGGGAGGCTCCTCGATTGAGGGCTTTGTTGGAGGAGTCTTCCGGTTCTCAAGATCTAAGGACAATTTTTGGGGTCATAAGTATACGACTCAATTCGTTGTAATGCATTTACACATTCCACATAGCCATCCTTCTCATCATCATCATGAATAAGTAATACGGCTTCCCAAGTATCATCAAAATTCATCATTGCACTAGCATCATCAACAATTACCTCGGTCACTAAGTCCACAAACGAACAAACTTCGTTGCTATTCGGTTGCCTCATAGATTTGCACACATGGAAAACCACCTTTTTATCGCCCACCCGAAAGGTGAGCTCGCCGGCTTCCACATCAATAAGAGCCTTCCCCGTAGCAAGGAAAGGTCTACCCAAGATAATAGGCACCTTATAGTCCACTTCGCAATCAAGAATCACAAAGTCCACCGGAAGGATGAACTTATCAACACGAACCAACACATCATCAATAATACCCAATGGTCTCTTCATAGTACGATCCGCCATTTGTAACCTCATAGATGTGGGTCTTGGTTCCCAATTCCTAAAGTTTTGAACACCGAGTAGGGCATCAAGTTGATACTCGCCCCCAGATCACATAGAGCTTTGGCAAAGTCGGCGCTTCCAATAGTGCAAGGGATTGTGAAAGCGTCGGGATCTTCCAATTTCGGAGCCATTGAGTGCATAATAGCACTCACTTGATGTGTCATCTTGATAGTCTCACAATTCATCGATCTTTTCTTTGTCACCAAATCTTTCATGAACTCTGCATAACCGGGCATTTGTTCCAATGCCTCAACCAATGGCACATTAATGGATAAGCTCTTCATCATGTCAATAAACTTCTTGAATTGGTTCTCACTATTTTGCTTGGCGAGCCTTTGAGGGTATGGAGGAGGAGTCCTTGGCCTTTTGCACTACCAGTTCCGGTATGTCAATCACGTATTCCCTACACGGGTTCACTTCTTCTTGGGTCTCCTCCACATTCTCATCAATACAAATTCTCACTTCTTCATTTGCTTAAACCACATTGCTTGGAATCTCATCTTCTTGAACCACTACATCATCATCCACAATTCCTCTTTGATTTGAGGTGGTTGCATCTCTACCTCTTCCACTCCTTATTGTTACGGCCATGGCATGTCCCGTGTTGTTCCCACCCTTCGGGTTCACCACCGTATCACTAGGTAGTGCCCCCTTAGGACGAGTGTTTAAAGCTTGCGGGATTTGCCCCAATTGAACTTCCAAATTGTGGATTGAAGTGTTGTGAGAGGCTAATTGAGCATCAGAGTCGGCATTTTTCTCCATCATTTGTTTGAACATATTTTCAATCCGTCTATCTCATTATTGGAAGAACTAGAACCTTGAGACGAATAAGGAGGCGGGTTGTTTGGTTGTTGATACATCGGGGGCCTTTGAGAGCCCTACCCCCGATTCCCTTGGTTACCGTTCCAACCCCCTTGGTTGTTGCCTCCCCAATATCCATGATTGTTGCCACCCCAATTGCCTTGGTTGCCTTGATTGTTCCAATTTCCTTGATTATTGTTATTGTTCCAATTACTTTAATTGTTGGTACCATCACTCCAATTGCCTTGGTGGTTTTGATTGTTCCAATTTTCTTGATTTCCTTGAGACCGCCATTTTTGATGATTCGGGCCTTGAGAGTTGTTCCTTTGCCCTTGGTAGTTATTCACATATTGCACTTCTTTCTCTTGCTCATTGTATGATTCGTCTTGGTCAAACCCACTATCATCTTGCACAAATTGTTCTACACGGTTTTGCACTTGTTGACCCTTTTGCCTTCGCTTGTTCACCATCATATTGACACCTTCCATTGTATTTACTTGCTTAGGACCTTGAACCTGTTGAAGGTGAGCTTTGGCCAATTGATTCATTATAGTGGTCAACTCGGCAATTGCTTGCCCATGATCGTGCAGTTCTTTATGTAGGTGAATCACATTTGGATCACCTTGAGTAACATTTGCTCAACTTTGCCATGCCGATGAAGTATCCGCCATTTCATCTAAGATTTCACAAGCTTCGGCATATGGTGTTGTCATGAAATTTCCACCGGTAAGTTGGTTGACCACGCATTGATTGGTAGTATTGATCCCCATGTAGAAGGTTTGTTGAATCATAGCCTCGGTCATGTCATTATTCGGGCACTCTTTCACCATAGTGCAGTACCTCTCCCATATCTCGTGCAAAGGCTCATTGGATTCTTGTTTGAGTGCTAGAATCTCGTCTCTAAGAGTAGCCATATGCCCGGGAGAAAAGAACTTGGCAATGAATGTTTCCGCCAATTCATCCCATGTATGGATAGAATGGTTTGGCAATCTTTCTAACCAGTCCAAGGCTTTCCCCCGTAGAGAAAAGGGAAATAGTCTCAACCTTAAAGCATCCTCAGAAATGTTGGTATGTTTACTCCCCCAGCAGGTGTCCACAAATCCTTTCAAGTTCTTGTACGCATTTTGATTCGGAGCCCGGGTGAAGAATCCTCGTTGCTCAAGCAATGTAAGCATAACATTTGTGATTTGAAAGTTGCCCGCCCTAATACGGTGCGGGACTATGGAGCTTGTGTACCCTTCATTCGGCAATACCCGGTGTGCAGTCGCACTTGGTGGATGTAGGGGAGGAACGGGAATGTTGTCTTGAGGCGGCCGGACTCGTCTATTTGCTTGAGGTTCAAGAAGAACCTCTTCAACTGGGTCATCTTCCACGTCCACATTCCCCAACGTCATGTTTCCGAGAGGATCATTGTTGAGAGCCATTTTTGTACCTACAATCGATTCACAAAAAGTTTAGTAACCCGGAAGGAAAAGAAGACAAGTCACACACAAAACTAAATATATAGCTAAATCCATTTTGCTTTCCAGCAACGGCGCCAAACATTGATGTCGCCCAAACTCACACCACTAATTTAGGTTGTGAGGCGGTCGATGCAATAATAAAAATCCAACGCGAGTCGGGGTCATTCCACAGGGAGCTTGATGTGGGATTAGGTATATACCTATTGTGAATGTACGACATGCCTAAAATTACACTTCCACATTTTTAATTGTTGTTTCTACTTCTACTTTTACGCTAATGCTTGTAATTGTAAAGCTAAGAGACAGTGTTTTTGGTTTTGGTTGTTTTTCAAGTTATAAAAGATCTAAGGTTGGTACTTCCGCCTAGTTGGTTACCTAACAGATTTAGAGCTTTAGGGCATGTTTGGTTGATCTGGCTACAATATAGCAATCACACTCAGTTACTCACTCTATACCTCTCGGTAGTTTGAGTGATTTTGCCCAATTTGGCTTTCTCAAGTCCAAATGGGTATCTCACGAAACAAGTGATAAATGCTCAAGTCGGGTCTTACTATCTCTAGATTCGACCCTTTAATTAGGGCTATCAATTTCTTGAGTTCACCCTAAATTCTTGTTAGCCAAGTTTTCCTAGACTTAGTCTCACTTTCTCAAGTAAAAACTAAGTCAATTAGGTATGAATCAACATTTGCAACCATAAATTCTCAAATTCAAGCAAGAACTAGGCTAAATATCATATACCCAATCATAAATAAGCCCTAAATCAATCATCCATTAAGTACCCATACTAGGATTGAGTCACAACCCTAGCTAAGGGTTTAGATACTCGTAAAAAATGAAGAAATTAAAGAAGAAACTAAGACAAAATACATAATAATTGATTAAGGAAAAAAAATCTAATATTTAAATGCTAAACTAGCACAAAGTTATCCAATACAGTAAATAAAAACGGCTTTAAGTGTTCAAGTGTACCCAACTTAACCTAAAAATGACAAAAAGATCTATTTATACCCAGTTGAAAATATCTGACAAAATTGCCCCTGCGAAGGTTGTGCGGCCGAATAATTATGTGTGTGGTCCGCACTTTGAGATTGACTGGTCAAGTTCGCTTTCTGCGGTCGCATAAAAGTGAGATGCGGCCACACTTTCTCTAATTGTGCGGACCGCACATTTCTGAGTGCGGTCGCACTCTTGCTCTTGGACTGGATCTGAGCTTCATTCTGCGGACCACACATTTATGAGTGGGGCCGCATTTTGGCATCCTACGGCCGCACAGTAATAGTGCGGTCCGCACATCTTTAAGCTCCCAAACCAAAGTCTCCGAATCTAGTCTTCTGCGGCCGCGCAATAATTGTGCGGTCCGCACTCTTTTAAGAAATTCTATCAGTGCATCTTCAGAGTTTGCGGCTGCACACAGTATTGTGCGGTCCGCACTGTAGCCTTTTTGCCTTGTTTTGGTTCTTGTCCAATTTTACTCCTTTTTGAGTTGATCTTCACTTCTTTGGCTCGTTTTCCAATATTCCTGCAAGAAAGCACATTTCATTAGTTCTCGGGAATACCTTTAAGCATTTTTGAGCTAAAACGTAAGTAAAGAAGAGCAAATAAGCGGTCAAAATTCCTACTTATCAGCGACCTCCCCTCTACGAACGCATATACCAATTGCATGGGGTCCCCTGCTGCCTCCTCCCTTCTTCGTGAACGCGACACCTTTCTCGCGTTCGCGATGCACTCTCTGCCCAAACCTTCACGAACGCGAAGAACAATTCTTTAGCAGCCTTCAGATGCATTTCGCGAATGTGAGACCTTTCTCGTGAACGCATAAGAGGAAACAGAACAACAAACACCAACAGTTTTCAGCCAACATGTCGAGTCCAAAAATGATCTGCTAACCATCCGAAACTTACCCCGAGGCCCCCGGGACCTCAACCAAACATACCGTCAAGTCCCAAAATATCATGCGAACTTAGTCGAACCCTCAAATCACCTCAAACAACATCAAAAACATGAATCGCACAAAGATTCAAGCCTAATGAACTTTGAACTCCCAATTTCTACAAATGACGCTGAAACCTATCAAATCAAATCCGATTGGCCCCAAATTAACACAAGTCACAAATGACACCACAGACCTACTCCAACTTCTGGAATCGGAATCCGACCCCTATATCAAAAAGTCCACTCCCGATCAAGCTTCCCAAAAATTTATCTTTCTCCATTTGAAGCCTAATTCCACTATGGATCTTTAAATCGCAATTCGGATACGCTCCTAAGTTCAAAATCACCATACGAACCTATTGGAACCTTCAAATCCTGATTCCGAGATCATTTACTCAAAAGTCAAACCTTAGTCAATTCCTCCAACTTAAAGCTTCCAAAATTAGACTTTTTTTTTCAAATCAACTCTGAACTTCCCGAAATTCAATTCTGACTACATGTATAAGTCATAATACCTGAAGTGAAGCTACTCAAGGCCTCAGACATCTGAACGATATGCTAGAGCTCAAAACGACCGATCGGGTCATTACAGTTTGTGTCCTTTTTTTGAGTTTAATACGTATTGCTAATAATATCAAATATCTATGAGTTTAGAACGGGACAAAGAATTCCAAGCATCCAACAAATCTTCCAAAATTTCTTGAGAAAAAATAAGTACAATAATAATAATTATTATTATTATAATAATTATAATTGAATACCCACTTATCTTAAGTCGCAAACCCTTATAAATTTTAGAAATTTATATATGATTGGAAATCAAGATCTTATCTGAGTTTGCCAAAAGGCTCTGATAAATTATTATAAAACTTTATAACTTTGACATAAACCAAGAAAGAGAAGAAACAATTGCATAATAGAGAACAAATAAATATTATTCTAAGAAAGTAATAGTATATAGATAAAACACCTTGAAAGCATATCAATCTCAAGAGAAATACATATGACAAGTTTCTACCTTCCAGTAAACATCTATTCCATTAGTTCCAGTATTGTAGATAGGGGTGTACATAGGTCGGGTTGGTTCGCATTTTTTAATTACCAAACCAAACCAATTGTATTGGGTTATTAAATCTAAATACCAAACCAAACCAATTAAAGTCGAGTTTTTTAATCTCGATTTTTTTCGGATTTTTGGGTTTTTTCGATTTTTTTTCCACAAAGTCTTCATAGCACAAAACATAAAATTTGTGCTCCAAATATTTCTTTAATCCTAGTAAGACAGAGCTATATAACACTATTAGAAATCCGGTAAAAACCGACCAAAAAAACCGACCAAAGTTGGTCGGTAATGGCCAATAACCGACCAAAACGCGACCATTTACGTGTGGACGGTATTTTAGGGGTCGGAAAGGAATACCGACCAAAGTTGGTCAGAAATTACCGATCAACTTTGGTCGGTCAATTAAATTCAAATTCTAGTAGTGTAAAGTATTTTTCAATAAAATAACATAAATATGAGATGAGTCATGGCATTGTACTAAAATATTCAACAATAAAGATAATAAAATCGCATAAAATAAATATTATTAATAAACCATAATGAAAACAAATATAATTTAAATTACGACTAATAAGTACTATTATTTACATGACTAACCACTAAAAGAAAAATAAGTTATACATTTTATCTAAACCATGGAAAAACTAAAAAAATAGATATCCAACACTATTTTCATTCATAGTACAATTGAATTGAATGTCTTTTATTAGCATTACTATTGATTTGATTTTGACTTAGGATTTATTTGAGTTACTAACATTTATGGACTATAAAACTTATTGGAACATCCAAAAATTGTAAGCCCGGGATTGAAATAATACGTTAAAAGATAAAACTATGAAAAAGTTTTAGAAATATTTATAAAATACACTACAATAAATATTTTTATGTATTAAATATATTTAAAACTTCTATACATATAATGTCGGGTTGGTTTGGTTTCGATTTGACTTTTTTTTAGTTAAAATCAAACCAATCCAACTATGGTCGGGGTTTTTTTCCAACACCTAACCAAATCAAACCAAACCATAATCGACTTTTTTTTTCTCGGTTTGACTCGGATTAAGGGGTAAAAAGGGCGAACAATATTTCGCTAAAGACTTTCGTGCTTTTAATATAGTATAGATAGATATGAATATAAATGATAATGGTACAAGACAGAATAGTACTATCCCGTCAACTTATATTTTAATATGTTATCCAATTTTTCTTATATGGGACCTAACTTCAACGAGGAGATAAAAAACTTTAAAGTTGCGGAGCAAGTATTTATTACTTATCTACTTCAGGATTTCATTGTGAGCAATATATTCCATAAATTACAAAGGTGGGAAAAAAAAAAGAAGGAAATCGTACCGAAAGAAAAGGGAGAATCAGAAATTAGTATGTTCACAATAATAATCCAAACTTGGAAATACATGTTTCAAAACAATTTTCAATCACTTGTTGTTTGTTTTCTTCTAATTCTTCACAAAGATATTATTTATTGCTTGATTGCAAAATCAAGTGTAGGACGCAAGGCCTGGAACAAACTGTGATAAGTAACTTGACTTGGGTGGACTGAATCCCAAAACATATGTTGTGAAGGATTATTGCAAACAATTGACTTTGGATTGCAGAGAATTGAAAGTTCAACAAGTCCACTTCCACAACAGCCCTTGGTCACTTCAGTAAGACCTGCAAAAATTATAGGTATGGTCTTAATTAGGAAGAGTCTAGTTTATATACATTTACAGTGTCTAAGAATTTTACACTATCCGATCAAATTAAGGGGATTTAGAATTTGACCTTTATGGGTTTGAGTTCGAAATTCTACCAAAACTCATTTGATTTATTGAGTTCGAAGTCGATTATTTATATTATTTAATAAAAAATTTAATACGTATATAGGTTCAAGCAAAAACTACGTAATGTATAATGCGTTCGGATGAACTCAATAATTACATTCTACATCCGTCGGTTCCTTATGCAACTCTGCTTATAAAAAGTGAAATTAGTAATTCAGGACAACTTGCTACGACCGATTAAATTAAAATTTTGGGCGCTCACCGTATTTAGCTAGATTTCGTATCATGTCGTTTAAAGGATTGTAGATATCGAGGTAGAATAATTTTGTGTTATGAATTTGCAGTCTTTAGTAAATGTTGAAGAAGCGAATTGTACTCTCTTGCAACAGCAGAGTACGACTCAACACATTGGCGGCAGCGGGGTTGAAGTGCGGCGGCGGAATCTATCGTGATGACCACCGGCAAGCACCCGAATGGCGGAACTCCCGCGACGACGATCGTTCAAGCTCCCTCGTTCATCAAACCCTAGAACAATTTACATAAAGTTCATTTATACTACAAATTATAAATATAAATATCAAATTAGTCTAAAATTAGTAAGTTCTTTGGGCCACAAATTTATATTTGATGGGTTCAATCTTTACAGTTTTTAATATTAAACTTATTGTAATTTTGAAAATAATATATGGAGTATATATATATATATATATTAAATTCAAATTTAAAACAATTACATGGCTTTAATTTATGAGAAAAAGACTTACCTGGACAAATTGCTGCACCAATTGCAGTAAAATTTGCTGGTAGGCAGAGATTTTATAGGTTTGTCTTCGATATGGGGTATTATAATAGTTTACAACGAAATCATTTGTCCCTGCACTTATAATAAATGTTGCTTTGCTTTATTAGCAAAGTTGTCTTTTCATTCCCTATTGCATTTTCAAGCTTCCTTTTATATTCTTTGAAATATTCCAGCTGCTTTTCCAATGGAATTACGCCCTGCCATTGTCAAATCACAATCTTGTCAATATTTCGTGATACATGAAAGAGCTACTCCCTCTATTTCACTTGTGTGATAGTATTTGTAATTTGATTGAACATGAAATTTAAGAGTGAAAGAAAATTTTGCCCTGACGTCCTGTATGCAGGGTTGTTCGGAAATCTCTTTACAACTTTCTGATCGTTCATATTTTGTTCCGTAGTCTTTCAGTTACCATATAGTTTCTATAATTATAATAAAGGCTATAGGTCATCGGTTGTGACGTTTACGAAGGGTCATGGTCTATACAAGTCATAGATACATCGTGACTATAAATCATCACACTATAACATAAAAAGTTTAAAGTTAAAATGTTACTAAAAATATTAAAATATATTATTATTTTTAAACTAACTAAAAAAGAAAGAGTATCACATAAATCGAAATGGAAAAAAGTGCAAGTCTAAGTTCCACTTATGTGTGTCAACTAATGTCAAGTCTAAGTTCTTCTTATTCTTATTTTGACATTAGATTAACTAAAAAGCTTATGAAAATATTACGGCAAAATAAATTTGTTTCACTCTTGAAATCTAAGCGCACACACATAAATTGGGACGAAAACCAAAGGGAGAATAAAAAATCTAGCAACATAGTTTTCTACATGAGAGAGAGACGCACACTTAGTTGAGCAGTGAGAGGATCAAAGCCGGAGCTACCGGAGGCGAAACTAACTCCGGTCATGAGCTCCTCCAAGTTAAGACTTGGGTCCAAGTAGGGTGGCACGAAATCTTTGATTCCCACATATGAAACTGTTACAAAGACACACAACATGGATAAAATAAAGATTTTAGCTTATACAACGGACCTCTCTATAACAGTCATCTTCTATAACAACATTTCACTATAATGATTAAGTTTTCTTTGGAACTAACTTTTTATGTTACGTTATAATATATGTTTTCTATCACAGTACTTCACAAATAGCAACTAGAAAATATCGGAATAAACGACTTGTAGAGAGGCTTGATTGTGTCAAGTTACTCTAATGAAAATTATGCATATCAACGTAACATAATCTGTTATAAAATGTTCATTGTGCTATTTTTTAAGTTATTAATTCAATTATGATTATGTTAATTACCTTTTAAATGATATGATAGTTAAGCTCGAAAAAGAAAGTCCATAAGTTTAATGCAATGCAGTCTAGAATTTTTTTTCACACGATCAATATTGTGGTTTTAACCTATTACACCATGTTAGTTTAGATTAGTTACCTTTTTTATCGGATTGGTAATTAATGCATATCATAAAGATTTATTTGCAATTAAAATTTGAGTGACTTGGTTGTGTAAACAATATTTACATTTCCAGTACATAAAACTTAAACTAAAAAAGAAAGGAAGAATATTATTTCTATGTACTAACAATATGTACAATCTTTAATATCATCAAGTTAAAATGACCTGTAACAATAATTAATACCATGACTTGTAATTAGAGGCGGACCTAGAATTTAGAGTTACCAGAATACCACTATCTTAACATAGTCATGATGCATACCAATTACTAACTACAAAATTTGGCGTGCAACTCTCTTAAAATTTGATGATTATGCTAAGTTTCAGTTCTTAGCTTTGAGAGACGTAAATTTGCCACTTGTTTAAAAAATGGTTTAATCAAAAGAAATAGGGGATGAGGGGCGAAAACTAAAGAAAGTTATACTTCACTGTTTATAGTGATTCTAATTAGACAATGCATAAAATATAGTTTATAACCTGCTATAACCAGTTAAATTTTACGGATGTAATCTGTGATGAGTCGGCCATTGGTGAACCTTCCCGTAGGTCTGTGGTTTACAAAGTCCCTTCCATAGGGTGCAAAATTGCACTTAGAAAGAGAGTTTATGTAGTTGTTATTCCCTGAATCAACTGTAGAGTCTCCGAACACTAAAACAGCTGAAACTGAATTGTTGAATGGCCTTTTTTGCAACTTTTTATTATCAGTTAATGTTCGAGCTTGAGCTCTACTGTCTGAAATGATAACGAGAAGAATGGATAAGAAGAGAATAACAGGCTGGACAAACTTACAAACAGAACTCATTGTGGCTAAATATTTGAAAAACCTTTTGAGAAATTCATGAGCTTTGAGTCGTTTATATATGTACATATAATGAAAAAAGAAAAAGTTGTGTAGTAATAATAGCAGTGGACCTTATTGCAGTTGGCGACAGGAACAAATTTAATGGCAGAAGTAGGATCGAGCTGTGCAATTTGCGCTCCAACAAATTTGGTATAAGGCCATAGGTAAAACGTCTCGCTTTGCGCTTATACTTTTTACTTTGCTCTTCTACCTATTACATATGGTTAGTGGTGGCAAAATGAATTAAAAAAATATTATTCATTCGTATTATTTACTGAAAAATAGGTTGGATAATGAGTTATTTTTAAAAATGGATTAAATATGGATAAGATCTACATTAACCACTTAAAAAATAGATACTTAATGGATAACCAATATGTTTAACTTTTACATCTGCAAAGACTCAAATTAGGTGTTCCACAAATTTGGAAGATTATCCATATTATCCGCCGGTTGACCCTTTTTCTATCAATATTAAATATGGCTGGATCAGATATTTTATTCGTTTTCATATTATCCATTTTCGTCTCACATATATCCAACCCGATTAGCTCGTTTTCAGCCCTACATATGGTTAAAGGCCTAATATATTGTAACTACATGTTGAAATTAGGAAAGAGAAATTTGAGATACATATTTGTAGAAAAGGATTAATTCAAATTCATTGATGCACACAGAATTTAAAATCCCATAGAGTTGAGTGTTGACTATCTCCGAACGGCAGCCTACCGAATTTTAGACTCCCTTTTTTTCATACTCAATAAACACTATGGAATTGAAATGCAATATCTTTAATTTCAAGCTTCTTAAAAAAGTATTCAAAAATTAGATAATGCTATAAGCCTACAGGCTAACTTTAGGTATGTAGCTAAATCTTATTTCGGATTTTGATTAGGTGCGCATTAGGGAGCATTGGGGTTCTTAAACCGTTTCCCAAGATATAATTTTCATATTTAAATTTCATAAAAGCATTTTCTTTGACTCATATAATATGATTTTATTCTTGATAGCTTGACATATTGTGTTTAATTATGTTATTATGGTATTTTCGTAAAATTTTAATTTCTCTATAATTTTATATATAGTATTTGTAACAAGTTTTATTTTTCCCTTTTTGAATTTTTTTTTTAAATTCATTGTGTTACAATACTAATAAACCTGAGGCTTCGACCAACAAGGGTTGTGGTGGAGTGGTAACGTGTAAATACTCCATTCATTCATTTTTAATCAGAGATCTAGAGTTCGAGTCCTAGGTATGGTGTCATCTTTGTTAAGGAGCGTTTTACCCTCAATGCGGTTACACTTAGAAAAAAATTAGCATAGCATCTTCAATAGATATCATTCATCATTATGTAAGATTTGATTCTATTGATTAATCATCATTAGAGAGATAAGTGTTGCTGCTATTTTCAAATGATTAATATTTAAGAATCACTGAGCTAAAATGTATACCTAATAATTAACGTTAAACCAATTAAGATAAAGAATCTCATAACAAAGAGAACCGTTTAATCTTGTTGTAAATTATTAGATCAAACTTAAAAATCTAAACCGATTTCAGACTAGAGAAAATGAATAAAGAACTCTCAATTAATGGAACCAATAACAACGATACCCTTTTTAACTATTTGATAAAAATCTGTCTTGACTTATTATGATAAGCAAATGGTTTCAGCATCATTTCTCTAAAGACAAGCATAAATTAGAGCTCGATCGAAATGCAAAGAGTGAGTTATATATGTCGTTGGAAATGATGATAAATATCAAATATTGAAAATTTAAAATCATAAATTGTCAAATACTAAATTATTAGTTCCCATTTGACCATAGATTCTGGCTTCATTTTTTAATTTTTTTTTGAAAACATTATTTATTTATGAAATATGATCATGTTTTAGGAAAAAATAATTCAAAATTTTCATTTTGGGTGAAAATTTTTCTTCCACTCACAAAACATCAATTTGTCTGCAAATAAAATACATGTCCAAACATAACTTCAACTTTCAAAAATTATTTTTCAACACAATTTAATTTAAGAAACTTTTTTTTCAAGTTTCAATCAAATTTATTTCAAACGCTATCTTAGAAAAAAGAAATGGCTGAGAATTATGAGGTGTCAGGTTCAAATCTCAGTGGAGAAAAAAAGTACTAGATTATTTATATTCATATGCTAAGCCTTGGTGAAAGAGTTATCTAGAACATGTGCTTGTAGGAGGTGGCAAATAATCGGTAAAACTACTCGAGATGTGTTGAGTTGTCCCACATCGGTGAGATTTGAGGTCTTTGGTCTCCTTAGATGGTCTTAAGCAATCCTCACCTCATAAGCTAGTTTTTGGGGTTGAGTTAGGCCCAATGTCTATTTTATCAAAATGCGCATATACAAAGAATTTATGTATTCTCAGGATTCGAACATGAAACGCCGTAGCTAAGAGTGAAAAGTCTCGTACATTTCACCACAGTCTACATGGTTGTATGTGGAGAAGAGTTAGAGTGTGACACTAATAAACTAATAGATTTATCTCATACGCACCAACAGTATAAGAAATTTGCAAATTATAAGTATATTTTACTTTGTTGTTGCAACTTGCAAGTAACCTGCCTAATATATGTAAATATTGAACTATAAACTAATTGGTACCTGGAGTGCAGTGGTAGCTGAAATTAATAAGTTAGTTGCAGAATTGATACAATGGCGATGAGAACCATATGAAATTTCCACGTCTTACCCTATCTTCCCTCACATTTTTGTTGGCCACGAGAACCATATAACATTTCTTTGCTAATTCACAGCCTTTTAATGGGTCCCATCGAATCAAATCCTCTCTTTTTGTTTGATATCACTGTTTTAAAAGGCGTTTCTGGGGCGAGCCCCGGGGCGATGGTGTGGGGCAAAAATCTCAAGAGGCGTACGCCCAGTAATATGGGGAGTACACCCGGGCGTTCGAGGCGCGTTTTTTTTAGTGAGAACTAAGCCCAAGAGACTTTTTCAAATTAAAACAAAATTTATTGAATTAGTCCTTCATATAATACCCAAATTCTCAAAAGTCAGTTTGGTAATTACTCAAAAGGTTTAAAAAGGAACTCAAAAGTATTAAATTTAAAAGTCAAGACCCTTTTTATTGATTTAAGCCCTAATTCATGATTTTTTTAATTTTTTATCTTGTCCGCTGGTCTGCTAATATCTCTCAAAAGCAACGAATATTTAATTTTTTTTACAAATACAAAGAGAACTACATTCTTCTTCATAACAGCAAATTCAAAGTTCAAATTGCAGGTTAATCATTCTTTTTGTTCCTCCATATAGAAAACTTTACTCTTTTAGTCTCAAATTACTTGTGCTTGTAAGTAGCATATAGTAGATTATTTTGATTAGTTTTTTGTGGGGATAGAGCACACATATATATAGTTTTCTTCAATTTTTATGCAATTTTACCTGTTTATAAATATTTACTGTCATTATATTATTTTATAAAATATTAAAAATTAAATACCTATGGGGCTTACGCTCCGCTGAGACATATATAAAATGCCTCGCCTTACGCCCGCGCCTTTTAAAACATTATTTGATATTGTGTCTGAGGATGGTATTATGTACATAGTCCTTACCCCTATTTTGTGAAGGTAGTGTCAGGATCCCAATTTTTCTCCGTAGGATGTCGAGATGGCACCTAGTCTTAGGAACTAGGTAAGCCTAATACTTACTGAATTAATGGTAAACTCAACCAAAAACTATTAAACATGAACAAATTTTTTTTATACAAAGCTTACAATCCCAAAATCGGTAGTACACGTCATAAACCTTTCTAAAAGTAACTATATATAATGAATACATCATTGTTCCAGAGTAATATGAAACAATGGAAATAAATACAACAGAAAGTGACTTCGGAGCCTCCGAACATCCAGCAGGTGTACCTTGAAATCTCCAGCCGCACAAGTATAAGTCTCAAACCAACTCGATTTGTATTACCTGATTCTGCACAAAAATGTGCAGAAGCGTAGCATGAGTATACCATAGTGGTACCCAGTAAGTATCAAGCCTAACCTCAGTAGAGTAGTGACAAGGCCAGGACAAGATACCTACCAGACATGTAAACCTGTGTAGGATATGACATAAAGCTAACAAGGAAAGAATATTAATGTAAGGCCAGTAACAGAAAGAATTCAAATTACAATCAACAGTGAAGATAAGGGGAACACGAATGGCAACGAGAAATAACCAAGTAATTAAGTAACTCAACCAAACAATGTCACGACCCGGAATTTCCACCTTCGGAACCATGATGGAGCCTAATATTTTACTTGCTAGGCAAGCCAGCGTTAGAGTAATTCTTGTACCAATTTAAAACACTTTGAACAATTTAACCAATCAGATAGAAATGAAGCTAAAATGAAGTACGAAATAGCATAATAATCCAATATTTAGTACAACCCGGATCTGGAGTCACAAGTACACGAGCTTCTAGAAGTTCTACATACAAAGTCTGAAATAAATACAATTGTCTCGAATGAGACGAACAGTAAATAAGGAAAGAGGAAGGGGGCTTTAAGGTATGCGGACGCCAGCAGATCTACCTCGAGTCTCCAAATGCTAATATGAGCTGATGCACCTCACGTACAGGTGGGACCAGTATCAAAATCTGCACAAGAAGTGCAGAGTGTAGTATAAGTACAACCGACCCAATGTACTCCATAAGTGTCGAGCCTAACCTCGACGAGGTAGTGACGAGGCTATGACAAGACACCCACATAATTAAACCTGTACATACTAAAATACACGCACAACATAACGACAAATAAGGATTTAACATGTACTATTGGGAGGGGACATACGAGATGGGTACAAAATACGGTAACTACAACAGGGAATGACAACATGAAATAGTCAATAAACCTTTAGTCAATGAAACAGATAAACATAATGAATATAAACTGCACGCCATCACCCTTCGTGCGTTTACCCTCAACCTCACCATGAAACAGTAATAATGACACGGCATCACCCTTAGTGCTTTTACTCTCAACCTCCCCATAAAATGATAAATACGGCAAGATATCACCCTTCGTGCTTTTACTCTCAATTTCATCATGAAATGATAAATACGGCACGCCATCACCCTTCATGTTTTAACTCTCTTCCTCACTATGTATTAATCAACAAATGGAACAATAATCGGTACGGCATCACCCTTCGTCCAATAACACTCTCTCCCTTACCACAAAGCAATGAATATATGACATTTGGAAATAAGAATAATCAAGAATAAACCTTACATCGACAACATTTTCACAATACCGAGCCTCAACTTCCAATAATATTCAATTATCACAACTAATTCATAAATGCGGAAAGAATGATCAATTAAGTAATAAACTAGTCTAGACATGGATATCATAATCAAAGAAGGAAATAAATCACTAGAAACAAGTTTCAACCTCATGCTTTACTCAAGAACAATGCATAAGTACTCGTCACCTCACATATACATTGTACCCAACATTTAAACACGTAGCAAATAGGCAAACAAGTCCTAATCCCTCAATTCAAGGTTAACCACGATACTTACCTCGCTCCAAAAATCAACTCAAATCTCAACCACGGCTTTGCCTTTCGAACAAGCCTCCGAGTCAACCAAATCTAGCATATTATCAACCAACGATTCAAAATAAGCCTTAAGAACTACCCACGAATGAGAAAGGTTCAATTTAGGTCATTATTGATAAAGTCAACTCCCGGGCCCGCTTGGTCCAAACTCAAAATTCGGACCAAAATCCGATTACCCATTCACCCTCGAGCCCGGCTTTGCAATTTGTTTCAAAATCTGACCTCAATTTGAGGTCTAAATTCCAATTTTATAAATAGCCCCTAATTCTAACGAAACCCAAATTTCTACCATGAAAATCCTAGATTTTTGGTTGAAATCTTATAAAATATAATGGGTAATTGAAAGAAAGTAGGTTAGAATCACTTACCAATGAAGTGAGGAAGAAGATCTCTTGGAAAAATCGTCTCTAAGGTTTCTAGGTTTGAAAATTTGAAAGAATGAATAAAATCCCATCTAACTTAGCTTTTGACCAAGCGCAGATGTCGCAATTGCAACCTAGGGTTCGCAATTGCGAACCCCACAAATGCGAAATTTCCTTCGCAAATGCGAAGTCCCCACATTTCTGCTATCATCACATTTGCGATTATTTATTCGCAAATACGAACTAGGCCCTACCGCAAATGTGACCCAATTGATCGCAAATGCCAACAAGCCCCCCCCCCCCCCAGTTCCTATCGCAAATGCGAACCTGCCTCTTTCGCAATTGCGGCAGAGTACTCAAAATTATGAGAAACCAATCCCCCAGCCCATGCTCACAAATGCGAGGCTCATATTTGCGAGCCAGACCTCGCAATTGCGAAGTATGTAGCAGACACCAGAAGCACAAAGGCTTCAGCTGTGATTCTAAGTCCAAACTCCTTCCGTAGCCTATTCGAAACCCACCCGAACCCTCAGGGCTCCAAACCAAACACGCACACAAGTCCAAAAACCTCATACGAACTCGCTCGCGCGATCAAATCGCCAAAATAACACCTAAAACTATGGACTGGACACAATATCAAATGAAATTTTCAATGAAACTTTAGAATTTCTATTTTAACAAACAGACATCCGAATCACGTCAATCCAACTCTGTTTTCACTAAAATTTGCAGACAAGTAATAAATATAGTAATGAACATATACCAAGCTCCGGGCCCGGTAGCAATAAAGTCAAACCTTGGTCAAATCTTTAAATTCATTAAACCTTTAAACTTTAAATTTTTGAAAAATGCGATAACTCGAGCTTCAAATTAGGGACCTCCGAATTCGATTTCGGGCATACGCCCAGGTCCCAAATCACAACACGGACCCATCGGGATCATCAAAATACAGATCTGGGTCTGTTTGCTCAAAACCTTGACCAAAGTCAACTCAAATAGATCTTTAAGGCACAATTTATTTGAGGTCTGTAGCAAATTAAGGTTTGAAATGGCGAAAGTTGAATTTTTGGAAAGTTTGACCGGGGTTTGACTTTTTGATATCGGGGTTGGATTCCGATTCCAGAAGTTAGAGTAGGTCTGTAATGTTGAATATGACTTGTGTGCAAAATTTGAGGTCAATCGGATGTGGTTTGGTAGGTTTCGGCGTCGTTTGTGGAATTTGAAAGTTTAGAAGTTCTTTAGGCTTGAATCCGGGTGTAATTGGTGTTTTGATATTTTTTTGAGTGATTTGAAGGCTCGACTAAGTTCGTATAGTGTTTTGGGACTTGATGGTATATTTGGTTGAGATCCCCGGGGCCTCGGGTGAGTTTCGAGTGGTTAACGGATTATCTGGATATACCCTGTGAGTCTCTAGTTTCACCTGTTAATGTATCTATGCCGGTGGGCGATACTGTCATTGTGGACCATGTATATCGGTCATGTGTGGTGACTATTGGGAGTCTGGAGACTAGAGTAGATCTCTTATTGCTTAGTATGGTCAATTTAGATGTTATCTTGGGTGTAGTGAGTTATTAGGTGTTTTGCTATATGGCTTTAAGCCAAGTGGGGGAGTCTGCTATCTATGATTTGATTGAACGATTTTGTATGGTATTAGTTTTTGGGCTGAGGCATACTTGTTTGATTGGTTATGACTTGCAGAGGTTGATATCGGGGATGACTTGAGTAAGAAAATTTCTTGAATGCGGGTTATATCGCACTTTATGAAAACCAAAATTATGAAATAATTAAATTGTTATTTTGAAGAATGTAGTGCGCACGGGGTGTGAATTTGATCGGTGGTGTTAAGGCAGGGTTACCCATTTGAGCTTTGTTATGCTAATGAGGCACGTGCCTTTCAGCCCGTTTGGGTAGTGCAATTTAGAATCTGAAATTACATTTAATGGTACCGAGATTTGCGGTAATTCTTTTTGATTATGGATTTTACATTTTAGTATAAGAAATGTAAGAAGAATAATTTTAAATTCGCATAAGGTATAGAGTGAGCGTTACAGTTGAGGTATTTATGGAAGTACTTAAGAAGAGTACAATGGCTTACGGGCCTTATGGTGGTGTGGTGTTATGTTAGGGTGTCTTGTAGTGAGCTTTGGGTAAGGATCATAGAGTTCTGACAATGAGAAGTATCAAATTGAGGTTAGTCAGAAGAAACTCGAAGTAAATAGGACAACTGTGGTGTATTGTGCAGGATAAAGATTTACATCTACAAGGTGACAGTTCATTCTTGAAGGCAAGTTCACTAATTCTGGACAGAATGGTTAGTGTTGTATATTTAGATGAATGTTATAGTTGCTCGATAATCCTTGAGAGGGGTGCGCGGTTGAAATGGGCATTGTGTTTTGATTTACGGATGTTCATTAGCATTGCGATACTCTTCTGGTTGATCGACTGCTGATATTCACTTTTACTATGTGGCACAGAAGAATTTTAGGAGTATTCCTCGTGGATGATCGTGTATAAGAGATGTGTTAGATATTCTGGCGGCCGAGTTGGGATCATATATGGGATTCATGTGTTATATAGATTTGGAAATTGGGAGTTCTCAAGAGCAGGTTGTTTCCATGGTTGTGGACTATAAAGTCATGGCCGAAGCTATCTAGACGATAGTATGTGTTGTGATTCAGTCATTGTGGGTATTCAGAGGGTTATTTATCCATGTGGGGGTGCCCGGAGTTGATTTGGGGGTCCATTAGTAGGCCCAATTAGGATGTGTATTCTATACCGAGTCGGATTGGTTGGCTCCATACTACTGTTGTTGAGGGATGTGCCATTTGGTTATTGTTGAGCTTATTTGTCTTTTGATATGTTCGGTGAGTTACTCTTCTATGCTACGAGGGGTTGTGATTCGTTGGTTGTATGCACCCATGGTGCAGTTCTATTGGGGCCTTATAGCAGAAATTTGCGCGAGATGGGTATTTAGATGATGCATAAGTGGTTGCACATTGGTTATGTTCTTTCGGGTTTTTGTGGCATTGTGTCATTTGCTTCTCCATGGTTACGGTAATGCACTTCGAGTACTTGATGCCGAATTGCGTGTGGTTATTGATTTTGAGCATGGTGGCTGAGGTATTTCATATGGATCAGTGTTTGTATGGGGTCGCGCATTGTGGCAGAGTTATGTTGAGATATGATCCTTGTGTTAGATTCATGTGTTATGGTTTTATGGTGTGTGATGGGTTCTTAGCATTGCGTTGGGGTGGTACCCGTCGAGCTTACGGGACGATTCTCTTATTTGAGTCATTTTCGTGATTGAGTACATTTGGAAGGTTGCTTATTGGTGCACGGATTGCACGGGTTATGGCTTTAGATAGTATTGGTGTGGCGTGTCAGTAGAGTAGCTGGTATTTGATAAGATGGAGTCGTCGGATCTAGGATGGGTGCTATCAGATTTGATTGTGGCATATTTGGAAGGATATTATCGAAAGTTGGCTTAGGAATTTGCTATGGTTCTTGTCGAAGGAGAGGGAGCTCCACGACTGGTAGATCTGGTGAATGGTTACGAGTCTTTGCGTGTTTCTTTCATCATCGGTGGTGTATGAAGGTTTTAGAATTGAGTCTTGTTTGATATGAGGTTTATCACCGGCAAAGGGTTGTTTCGAGCAGCTATGGTGATTAGAAATCATTGCTTCGAGCATTTGAGCTATGTGGTATTTGAGTTTTGAGTTTTGAGTATTTGAGTTATGATTACGGCTTTTGGTACAGCTTGTTCAGACTTATACAGTGTGTAGGTTGCGGGATTCTGACCTTATAAGAAATTCCGGATGTTGGAAATTGGATTCTAAGGCTTGTGGGTTAGGTAAAATTAAGAAATTTCAGTTATGTGGTGTTATCAGACCTATGTGGGATAGGATGACGTGGGATCACCCTCGGGTACGTGCGTGGTAAGATGGAATAATGATTTGGTGGCTTGGAAACAACTTTTGGCACGTTCGAGGATGAACGTATGTTTAAGTGCGGGAGGATGTAATGACCCGGACCGTCGTTTTGAGCGTATTAGCCCAAATTCCCTATTTACTGCATTCCCCGTATCTGTTTATACTTATGTGACTTATCGAGAGGTCTTGTTTTGGTTTCGGAGTGTTTTGGGACACTTAGTCTCTAAAACGGAAGCTTAAGTCTTAGGATTTTGACCGCAGTCAGGATAGTGTGAAGATGACTTTGGAATGGAGTTCTATCGGTTCCGTTAGCTCCGTTGGGTAATTTTGGACTTAGGAGCATGTCCGGACTGTGAATTTGAGGTCTGTAGCAAATCTAGGCTTGAAATGGCGAAAGTTGAATTTTTAGGAAGTTTGACCGGGGGGTTGACTTTTTGATATCGGGGTCGGATTCCGATTCTGGCTGTTGGAGTAGGTCCGTAATGCTGAATATGACTTGTGTGCAAATTTTGAGGTCAATCGGACGTGGTTTGTTAGGTTTTGGCGCTGTTTGTGAAATTTGAAAGTTTAGAAGTTCTTAAGGCTTGAATCCAGGTGTAATTGGTGTTTTGATGTTGTTTTGAGTGATTCGAATGCTCGACTAAGTTCGTATAGTGTTTTGAGACTTGATGATATGTTTGGTTGAGGTCCCGGGGGCCTCGGATGAGTTTCGGGTTGTTAACAGATCATTTTTGGCCTTGGTGAGATAGTTGATATTTGCTGCTGCACTTTTTCTAGTTTCCTCTTACGCGTTCGCGAGAGGAGCCTCACGTTCGCGAAGAGTGTTTCTGAGTTGGTGAGATTCTGCTCTACGCATTCACGAAGGAAAGGACGCGAACGCGAAGGTATGACAGTGTGTGCATCGCGAACGCGTGAGTGGCGCCTCGTTCGCGAAGGAGAGTGAGGCAGCTGGGGACCCCCAGTCTTTTGTTCTACGCATTCGCGAGGTGAGGGACGCGTTCGCGAAGGTCTGAGTTAGCAAAGCTTCGCGTTCGCGAAGCGTGGGTCGCGTTCGCGAAGAGTTAAGTTGAGAGGCAGTCTGAGTTGGTCTACGTGAACGCGAGAAGACGGTCGCGTTCGCGAAGAAGGATATCTGGGCAGGTAGTTTTAATTTCAAAAATGAGGGTTTGAACCCATTTATCATATTTTGAGCTAGAGAACACGGAATTTGGCGATTCTTGAAGGGATTTTTATGGAGTTGATTGGGGTAAGTGATTCCTACTTGGTTTTGGTTAAATCCCGTGATTTCATCTTTAATTTTATCATCTAATTTGTGATTTGGGGTAAGAAATTGGGGGAAAAGAGGAAGAACTCTTGAGTTAGAATTTTGAGGTTTTGAATGGGATTTTGTTATCGGATTTAAGTAATTTTGTTATGGTTAGGCTCGTGAGTGAATAGGCTTTTGAGTTTTGTAACTTTTGTCGGATTTCGAGTCGTGGGCCTTGGGCCGGGTTCAGGCCGATTTCGGATTTTTGGCTTATAATTTCATGCTTTTCTTGTGGAATTGATTCCTTTAGCCTATATTAATTATACCGTACTGCTTTTGGCTAGATTCGGGGCATTTGGAGACTGATTCGAGGGGCAAAGGCATTTCGGAGTAGGATTTGCTCGGTTTAAGGTAAGTAATGCTTTCAAACTTGGTTCTGAGGGTTCGAAACCCCGAACTATGTGCTATACGATTGGTATTAAGGTGACGCACATGTCAAGTGACGGGCGTACGAGCGTGCACCGTGAGAATTGTGGCCTGGTTGATTCCATGGCACGGTATAGTGACTCTATTTTGTTGATATCTGTGTTTTCATCTTGTGATAAAGTAATTGAGCTGTCAATCATGCTAGATATCATGTTTAGGCTTTATGCCGGTACTGTTGGGACCCCTAGTGGTCGTTTCTTGCTGTCATCTCACTGATTTCATTTATATTATGTACTCTGTCATGTTCATGCATTTCATATCATATTTCCATCTCAGTTGTTGTTTATTGATACATCATATCATTGTTTCGGGCTAGTTTTTATGATATTGTGAGCCCGTGAGTGAGACTGGAGAGATTGATGACTGAGTGAGGCTGAGAGCCTGATTATGAGTGACAGTTATGGGATCGGGCTACACGCCACAGCGGTTATACTGATTTTATGATAGCGCTTGGGCTATAGGAGACCCTCCGGAGTCTGTACACACCCCCAGTGAGCGCGATTGATATTATTAAGGGATAGATCTTCCCTGGACATGGATCTTGTCCGAAGTACTTGATACCTCGAGATGGATCTTCTCCACAGGGCTGGATTGGCCTTCCTCATTACTGGGTGACTTATAGTCAGTGATGTATATATTCTGGGATGGATCTTCCCTGGGCCGTATGGGCCATATATAGTACTGAGTGGTTGAGCATTCGAGAATGTGAGCACATGAGGCTGACAGCATGGTGCATCACATACAGCATGTTCATTGGCATGTAGAGATAGCAGAGTTATATTCTTTACACTGTTCGGATCTTCTTCACTTTACTGTTTGAGTTGCCTATTTAATTTGAATGCATGCCTACGTTTCTGTTCAGTTATTTCTATTTTATCTGTACCGATTGAGTTCGTCACTACCTTTCAGTCCAAAGTTTGGACTTCTTACTTACTGAGTTGGATGTACTAACGTTACTCCTTGTACCTCGTGTGCAGATCCAGGCATTTTTGTTCAAACGGCGGCGGTTACTGATTGCGGCTTCAGAGTTCGGAGACTACCAAGGTAGTTGCACGGCGTTCGCAGGCCTTGACTCTCCTCCTTTATCACCAGTTGTATTTTCAGTTTATTTTTCTAGACACTGTAGTGGGCTGTATTCTAATTTAGACGCTCATGTACTCTGTGGCACCCTTGTTTTGGGATGGATTTTATCGTATTTTGGATATTTCTATTTTCAAAAAGGTTTTCCTAAATTATTAAATTGCTTTTGTCTTTATGTTCAAATATTTTTCTGTGTTGAGATGTTGAGTTGTGGCTTACCTAGTTCTACGATTGGCACCATCACGACGGGGTAGATTTTGGGTCGTGATAAAAGCCTTCTAGAAAAAGACACGGACTGCGCACGTAAATCGAGGAAGGCTAAAATGAGATATTTGATGTTTCAAAATACAGAATTTAGGTTTAAAACTCTAGATGACCTATCGGGTCATCACACCAGGTACATAGTATCCGTGTTAAATGCTAATAAATAATATTCGAGGGATCTATTCATATATAATAAAGTAAAATTACAGTTTCTGAACCAAACAGGAAATCAATGAGTGAGTTTATTTTGGAAGACATTTGGGTCAAGTAAAATTTTCAAATAAAATACGGCATCGGATAAGCTACTTATTTGAATATAGAATTTAATAAATTAAAATATAATAGTAATTTTTTTAAAAAGTAAAGTAGAAACATTAGATAGGGTAAGGAGATTAAGTTGAGAAATCGATTAAAGTGAAATATGACAACTATTAAAAATCGGAAGGTACCGAATGAAACGACGAGTTTTAATTTAAGAGTCACATAAGGTAAGCATGTTATTAATTCTTTTATTTAAAACCTTTATGTTACTGACAACTCGACAGGGTATGAGATAATGACTCAGCATAATAAATTCATCTTGAAAATCAATTCACCAAAATAATAGTAATAGGAAAGGAAAATATGAAATGACGGCAAAGCATGTAAACTAATGAAAATAACTCAATCCTCAATAATCAATAAAAACTAGAAATACCAATCCTCAAAGTCTCATACGAAAGAACCGAAGCCAACACAATAAAACAAGGAATACAAAACAAATAAACTGTTGCGGCGCGCAACCCGATTCCACCATACAACACGATCTTTCCTTATTCCACAATGTAAATATCAATAATAGTAAGTAAATATATGTGTTGCGGCGCATAACCCGATCCCACCATATAATCAGAGTCAATATCATAATTCTCCCTTTTTTCACCTATCAATCCACCCTTATTTCATCTGTTGCGGCGCGCAACCCGATCCCACCATATAATCAGAGTCAATATCATAATTCTCCCTTATTTCACCATATCAATCCACCCTTATTTTACCTGTTGCAGCGCGCAACCCGATCCCACCATATAATCAGAGTCAATATCATAATTCTCCCTTATTTCACCATATCAATCCACCCTTATTTCACCTGTTGCAGCGCGCAACCCGATCCCACCGTATCAATATAAATCCTCCCTTATTTCACTTGTTGTTGCGTTTATCTCGATCCATAAATAAATCAATAACATCAATAATTCAATACTCAATTTACAAGAATTTCTACAATCATAGAGTATGAGTACACGGCAATTAAGGTATCACGTAAAAATCAAGGAACGCAATAAATATTACAAAAGCAAAAGGACAAGTGAAGCACGAGACAACTAAGGCGTGCAATTACAACAATTAAAACAAGTAGCAGATAAGCACGGAGTCTTGGAAGGAATGCAACAATTAAGAGGTCACAAGACAATAAGGAATACAACAACTTCAACTAAAGCATATAAATGCAAAATAACAAGCAAGAGGAATAACAAGTGCTGACAACATCTAGTAGAGCATGTAAGAGTAGATAAACAATGATAGATATCACAGGTATGACACTTCAATTAAAGGCATGGAAAGTGCTTAGATACTCAAAACCGGTCAAATACTACATATAGGTCGTGTACCCACTCGTCACATCGCGTACACGGCTTTCACATAACACGAATAACAAAAATACCTCAAATCCTAAGGAGTAGTTGCCCCAACACAAAGTTAGGCAAGATACTTACCTCAATTTGGAAAAATCAATACTCAAATTAGCTTTTTCTTTACAAATTCACCTCCGCTCGGCTCAATCTAGCCAAAGACGACTTAAATACATCAAATAAAGCAAGAGAAAATAATTTCAATTAACAAAGTTATGATCTTTATACAATTTCTAAAAAGTCAACAAAAGTTAACGCCGGCCCGCCTGGTCAAAACACGGGTCCAAGGATTGGTCTTGACTACCCATAACCCCACGAGTCCATATACATATTTTATTTCCAAATCCGAGTCGAATTCGACTCTCAAATTCCAAATTTTTATTTTTCAAAATTTTGACAAAATCTCCAATTTTTCCCTTACATTCTCATGAATTTGATGCTAAATCTAATGTATAATAACGAAATATAATTGAAAGTTGATTAAAATTACTTACCCAATAATTTGGTATGAAACTCCCTCCACAAAATCGCCTCCCATTGAAGCTAGGGTTCAAAATATATCAAAATGAAGCTAAGTCCCAAAGTGCTCAGCTATACACAGGTTGCAGATGTCACATTTGCACATTTGTGAACCCCGCAAAAGCGGACGTTACTTCGCAAAAGCGAAGCTTGAACAATTTTGCCTCTATCGCAAATGCGATAAATCAGGTCGCAAATGCGAAGATAGGGCATTCGCAAAAGCGGCCCAAATGTTCGCAAAAGAGAACTACTACTGCCTAGTACACCATCGCATTTGCGAGGCCGGCATCGCAAATATGAAGCCTGCCAGTTCCCAGCCTCTTCGCAAAAGCGGTAGTCGCAAATGCAACCCTCAACTCGCAAATGCGAGCTCAGAACACCAGCAAATCTGGACCTTCTTCCAAACACTCTGAAACGCGTACGAAACTCATCCGAGCCCTCGGTACTCTAAACCAAACATCCATACAAGTCTAAAAATATAACACAAGCTCGCTCGTGCGATCAAAATATCAAAATAACCTCTAGAATCACGAATCGGATGCCAAAACGCATGGAAATCTCCATGAGCTTCAAAAACTTCTAGAATCGCAACCACGCATCCGAACCATATCAAATCAACTCCAAATGACACTAAATTTTGTAGGCAAGTTCCATATGATGAAACGGACCTATTCCAAGTCCCGAAACCAAAATCCGAACCCGATAGCCTTAAAGTCGAACCATGGTCAAATCTAGAAAAAATCTAAACCTATAAATTGCCAACTTCCACCAAACGATGCCGAAACCTTCTAGAAATATCCAAATGCAAATTCGGGCATACGCCCGAGTCTAAAATTACCATCCGGACCTACTGAACCATCAAATCTCTGATCCGAGTTCAAATAACCAAAAAGTCAAACTTGGTTAATTTTCTTCAACTTCGAGCTTCTCAAATGAGAGTCACCATGTAAAATCATTTCCGATCCACTCAAAAACCCGAGCCGATGATGCACGCAAGCCATAATACACTAGGTGAAGCTACCCAAGACCTCAAACTGTCAAACCGGACGCAATTGCTCAAAGCGACCAGTCGGGTCATTACAGTTAGAGAGACTGTTTTCGAAAAACCATCAGCTCAATAAAGCAAAATTGTAGCAGTATGACAAAAAACTACGAAAAACGAAATAGTAGCAACAACCAAAAAAAATTAAATAAAAAACAAAGCAAAGAAAACATCATGTAATAATAAATTATGCATGACAATTGACAATAGAGAGAAAATTTATTGATTTTAAGTTCTGTGCAATGATATTATATAATTACGTTAAATTATGCGTTATAATACAAGTTCTGTGGATTGATATAATTATTTAAGTAAGGTTAAGTTATCTGTAATAATACAGGAAAAATGTTCATATATGCTTTGATATTCTTGAAAATATAGTACAAAATCAGTTACATAATAAGTTAAATTACATTAATAGCATAAAATTTTTTATACTATCAGTATATACAGTTAAAACTCAAATGACTACCAGCAAAGTGCAAATTAACTCATTTGCAAAAAATTCCAACTTTCTGTCGAAAATACCAATTAGTGTCTAACATATCGAATTAAATTAAGCTAGGTGAAATAAGGTGTACAAGAAAAAGAAAAAAAAAAAGTTCTGGATTAGCTGCTTCATCAACTACTTGCATTCAGTTAAAATAGGAAGTACTAATTATCATATCTGCTTGTTTCCGTTGAGAAGAGATTAAAAAGATTGATTTTAACCACTTTATTTCTCATTCTATTTGAAATTAAAATTTTATCTTTCATTTTCTGCTTGTTTCATATCTGCTTGTTTCCGTTTAATATACATCTGTTGTACATTGTAACCTATAAAAAAACTAAAACAGTAAGTAGATTTGTGTGATGCCCATGACAGATGGCGGGCTGATGAGGGAGAGTCAAGTGACAAGCTTCTCAAGAAAGGTTGCACATGCTACCTTAAGCGAATTCCACGTCGGAATGAGAGAGAAAAAGTGAAGAGCTTTATAAGGCATGACATTAGTTCACATGGTACGCACGCTTTGAGGGTTCGGGGTGGCGTAGCACGTAAGACAAATTCGTGCGAGCTAAGCCCAAAGAGGATAATATGTTCCATGGGCTTGGCTCGTGACAATTTATTTGTTTGATTTCCATATTAGATATGAGATATGGTTTAGTATAGTTAATCATTTTGAAATGCAAGATCTAAAAATTGTAGAGATTTATCTTATTTGTCGCGACCCAATTTCATCTATAGATCGTGATGGCGCCCAACATCACAACTAGGCCAGCCAACTAGAGAATTAAACATATAGCAACAAGTAATTCATGTAATTAAATAAAAGATGCAATTATCACAAGTAATTCATGATTTGAATCTTAAACTACCCGAACATAGCATAATTAGTAGCTACACACGGACTCTCGTCACTTTGTGCGTACATAGCCCCCACAATTAGCAACAATTATTAATTTAAATCACTTATGGGGTAAATTCTCTCTTACAAGGTTAGACAAGAGACTTACCTTGTCTCAAAGTCCATTTCTCGATCACAACATCGCGTTAAAGTCTCAATTCAGTGCCGAAAAATTCGAAACTATCCAAATGTTAAATAAAATAATTAATACATGATCAATAATTCGAAATTAGATAAATTAATTACCCAACTCAAAATGGTAAAATTTCTAAAATTCACTCGGGCCCACGTGCCCGGATTTCGAAAATTTTCGTAGGAAAATGTTACCCATAATCTCAAGAACTCAAATATACAATTTTCATCAAATTCCATAACCATTTTCGTGGTTAAAATTTTATTTTTGTCAAAACCTAAGTTTTTCATCTAAACCCTTGATTTTCATAATTTACAGGTTATAATCTACCCATAATCTATGTATTTAACTCAAAGTGTGTAGAATTAACTTACCTTCAAATTGCTAGTTGAAATTCCCTCTCAAAAAGCTCCAAAATCGCCCAAGAATAGATAAAAAGAGCTCAAAATATGCAACTCCCGACTTAAATGAGGATTCTGCCTTTTGTGATTTTCGCACATGCGAAGGTGTAATCGCACCTGCGAAAAATTCCTCGTAGGTGCGAGGTCCCCTCTCCTGGCCACGCTCCGCATCTGCAGCCTCAGGACCGCTTCTGCGGCGAACCCCTTCGCACCTGCGCCCATTCCGCTTCTGCGGGCAATTGTCGCATCTGCGATTCTTGCACCTACGACTGTCCAAGTGCAAGTGCGATCGCACCAGAAGCAGAAAGTTTCAGCTTTTCTCCCAAGTCCCAAAATTGGTCCGAGCCTCGTCAGGTTAACTCCCGGGGCTCCGCCCGAACATACCAACAAGTTCGAAATCATAAAACGGATTATCTCGAACCCTCAGAATGTGTAAAATAACATCAAAACTAAGAATCCTACCCCAAATCAAATTGATTCAACTTAGAAATTTCAAATTATTCAAACTTACTCTGGACGCGCCGAAACATACTTAAACTACTAGGAATGACACTAAATTTTGCGTGCCAGTCTTAAATCACCATACGGAGCAATTTCCAGGCTCGGAATTCCAAACGGACCTCATTTACTCCAAAACCTACTCCAAACCAAATTTTAAGAACCTTAAACCTTTAAATAGTTGATTCTCACTATTAAGCGCTGAAACACTCTGGGGTTGTCCAAAACCCGATTCGAACATACGTCCAAGTCCAAAATCATCATACGAACCTATTGGAACTGTCAAATCCCAATTTCGGGGTCGTTTTCAAAAAATGTTGACCGAAGTCAAACTTACCTTTTAAAACCAAATTAAGGAACTAAGTGTTACGATTTCAACCCAAACACTTCCAAATCCCGAACCAACCATCCCCGCAAGTCATAATTTAGTAAAAACACATATGGGGAGTTTTATTTAGGGGAACGGGGTTCTAAAATTCAAAATGACCGGTTGGGTCGTTACATTATTTGAGAGGATAATTCAATTATTTGCTCAAATGAGTGGAGTAAATGTGCTTTTATTAATATAGTTGTAATTCTATTGATGAACTTACTAATTACAATAAGATCCATTCTATTCATTCATTTAATAAATTATACTAAAAAGAAGAAAAAAATGATTACAGAGTTCTTTCTTATTTGGGAGGATAATTAGGTTTTTACTTAAAAGAGGTGAATAAATCTGACTGTACTAATATTTTTGTAAGTTTACTAATGAACCATGAGAATCATTTATTTATTAGTTGCAATAGGAAGAAAAAGAAAAAAGAGGTGTATGTTCTTTTCTTCATAAAATGGCTTTCATCTCCCTCTCTAATATCAATCTCTTTTTTCTAGTTTTCCTTTTGAATGTGATTTCATTAGGAGCAGACCCAATCACAAGCGTTTGTAGTTTTACCCAAGATCCAACTTTTTGCACAAAGGCTTTTCAATCCGATCCTCGTTCTAAAACTGTTAGTGTTGTTGAACTCGAAATTATTGCCATCGATTTAGCCTTTAGGAACAAAGAGCGCAAAAAAACACCAGTTTGGAGATCCGTTCTCTTATCTCAGGAGCTAAGGACTTTTGTTCCAAGAGTAGATATACCCAATGTGGCAGTTTTTATGAGGGAATAATTAACCAAGCAAAGAATGATTCAAAAGCTGGAAATCATGTAGATGTTAATCTACAAGGAAAAAGTATCATTAATTTATGCTATTGAATGCGATGAATTGTTAAATGAACCACCTCCACTTCAATCATTTGTTTTATCACAAGATAATCTATTTGCTCGGCGTTACGGCGAAATAATAGCCGTCGTATCTAAACGTCTTGTGCACTAATTTTGTTGTTGTCTTGAATTGAAAATTTCGAGTTTGAAATCAAAGGATGAGTGCTTTTAGCACTAGTTGTGTTGCGGTAACAAATACTTTGTATATGAATATCTTCTATTAGTACTTATGTTTTATAATTCAATGCCACATGGGAGGGTGATTTATGTGGTGTCTAATTTCCGTGTGCACTAATTATAGAAGGACCTGGTTCTTCTAAGTGTTCCTTATATTACTGTTGCGGAAATAGTAAATGCAAAAAGTAAAGAACACAAGTATTTTTACGTGGAAAATACCCGGCTCAAAAAGTAAAAAAATCACGACCTACTACTCAGTAGGATTTTCCCAAACACTTCATTAAATAACTCAGCCAAAACAACATTTACAAAACTCTTTGTAAACCTAAGGATTAACTCAAATCACGTTGTAGCAACCAGCCTCTAGCTGTTGCGACAACTTCAAGTTAACTGTAACTTGAACACTCAGAGTACCTAATACAATTGCTTTTAGATAAAGCTGAAAGGTACAATATGAAACCACCTACTACAATTGAACTAGAATAAAAAAACAGACGCTTGGAACTGGTTCTTCTATCTGGTTCATGTAGCTTTAGGTTCGCACACTTGATTCACACAAGAATTGTTTGCAAAATGCCTTGCTATTTTGCTCTCAACTAACGTTTAATTTTAGTGTTTGTGTGTCATTGTAAAATGTGAACATCTTGCAATATATAGAGTTAGTATAATAGGAATAACTAGAGTTCTAATACTACTCTTCCTTGGTGGAAGAGTTCTAGTTATCTTCAACCTCTAACTCCTCCCTTATCTTGGATAAAGTTCTCTTCGAGTAAGGAGTCCTTCTCTTTATCATTTATGCAACATTTTCGATCATGAGATATCAAATATAAGAACTTAAACTTATCTCCTTCATGTGCATCCCTTATGTTCGAATCTGCCCGTGTCTGTGTACACTGTGTATGGACCTGATCCATGCACAAGTTCCTTTATCAATCATCAAAACAAAACTTCACTTGGGCCAACAAATACCTATTTTTTTTACGATGACAAACGCTGCGCTTTTCATAAGCATAGGCCTTGTGTCAACTGAGCTAAACATCAACACAATGTTATAATACTTTCCATTTTAAAGACACTAATCATCTAGAATCAGGTTCATTAGGTTATAAATATCACAATCCAAAGTAAAAAGCACAACCTATCTTTCCCCTTTTGGCATCATCAAAAAGTTTTATAATTATATTAGATAACCAAATTTTAATAGAAATTACCCATGGCCACTGGGGCTACTTTAAATGCAATCATGGAATCAAGTATCATTTATCAATCTAATGATATTAGCCATCTAAGAAGCATCAACAAACAGTTAGAGAACAAAAACAGTCGATTATCATTGATACTTAGTTGAGTTCATCTTGCATTGTATTCACCTAGTCTGCATCCTGCAAAGCTTCAACAACATTTTTAGGTTCAATAAGAGATAGAAAAGCATCAAAAGCACAAAAATTCTTCAACGAAGAACTGGTTTTGATTTCAGAGGTTGGATCAGTAATTATGTTCTCAATTGGATGAGAACTTTGATACTTGTAAGGTTTTACAACCAACTGGTTTCCCCTAGATGTTCCTTCAATGTTTTGTTGCTGAGGAACAGATTCATAGACAGGTTCTCTCGAGATTTGAGGATCACTTACTCATTGTTCAGTTCCCCCTGTCAAGTTGCCCTAGGTGGAAGGACCTGTTCCATCACATGTTCCTTCCTCTGGTGCAGCTTCTGTCTGGGCTGTGGTTTCATTTGAGTTTCTTACCAGCCCAATTGCTTCATCATCATGTTCCTGACTCTCCGAAAGAATGTTAGTTTCATCAAAAATCACATGTATACTTTCTTCTACACACATATTTCTTTTGTTATAGATCTTATAAGCTTTACTATGTGAAGAATATCCCAAGAATACTCCCTCATCACTTCTGGGATCAAATTTACATAGGGAGTCTTTACCATTATTGTGTACAAAGCACTTACATCCAAATGCCCTAAGATGGGATATGTTTAGCTTTCTCCCTTTAAGTGACTCATAGGGAGTTTTCTCTACAAGAGGTCTAGTCATGCACCTATTTATAATGTAACATGCAGTGTTCACAGCTTCTGCCCAGAAACTCTGAGGCAGTTTACTAGAAAGAAGCATAGTCCTAACCATATCTTCAAGTGTTCTATTCTTTCTTTTAACTACTCCATTTTGTTTTGGAGTCCTAGTAGCATAAAAATTATGATCTATGCCATGCTCATCACAAAATTCAACAAATTTAGCATTCTCAAATTTAGTACCATGATCAGACCTAATTGATGCAAGTTGATTACCTAGTTATTTCTGCGTTTTTCTAACAAAAGAAATAAACATGTCAAATGCTTCATCTTTAGATGTTAAAAATAATGTGCATGTAAACCTAGAATAATCATCAACAAGCACCATCACATATCTCTTACCACCTCTGCTTAATGTTCTCATTGGTCCACAAAGATCCATATGTTCCATCGTCCCGGTGGTGCTTATCACTTCCTTGCTTTTAAAAGAGGATCTTACATGTTTTTCCCTTGCACAAGCTTCACAAACTTTATGTTCCTTGAACTTAATTTTAGGCAGTCCTGTCACCAAGTCCTTAGAGACTAGTTTGTTGAGTTGACTTAGACTGGCATGTCCAAGTTTCTTGTGTCAAATGGGGGGATCATTATCCAACATACTTAAGCAAGTGAGTTCATTTTTTGAAAGTGTGGACAGATCTACAACATATATGTTGTTCACTTTTTTTCCTTGCAAATCTATCTTATAAGTGGTAAGATTAATCACAAAGCATTTGGTAGATGTGAATGCTACCATTTACCTCTATCACACAATTGTGATACACTTATTAGACTATACTTCAGTCCATCTATCAAATAGGCATTCTCAATAGAATGAGAATCAGTCTTACCTACCTTTCCAACCCCATAGATCTCACCTTTCTTCCCATTTCCAAAGGAGACATTACCTCCTTTAAGGTTCTCAAGTGAAAGGAACTGGTTCTTATTTCATGTCATGTGCTTTGAGCATCCACTATCCATGTACCATATTTGGCTGCTCCTCTTCATTTGGACCTGCAAAAGGAAATCAGGGGTTAGTCTTAGGAACCCAAACTAGTTTGGGTCCCTTTCTATAGGAAAAAGGATGAATCAAATTCTTTTTAGCCCAACTTGGTTGCCTATTTTTCCCTTGACCAAATTCTTTGTTCTTTTGACTTGCCTTTTCTTTTGCAGTGCATTCACTTTTATAGTGACCTATTTTACCACAGTGTATGCTAATCTTGTTCTCAGGAAGTGTGAGGTACTTGATTTTGTGATCCCATTTAGGTGCCAGATTCCCAAATCCAAGTCCTCTCCTATTACTACTATGGTGTTCATATAGCCATGAAAGTGCATCGGAGGACCTGTTCTATTTACAAGTTCTGTCTAGCTCATGCTTAACCTTGCTTAGATCCTCCTTTAGGATTCTCACCTGTTCATCCCTTTTATACAACTCATCTTTCATTTTTCCTACATTTTATTCTAGAGTGAGTTGTGTGTGATTAGATGTCTTTTTACCTGTTCCTAATTTCAGTTTTAGATTTTCAGATATAAGTTCTAGGACAGTTGAGTAAATTGCATAAACCTGGTTCTGCAATACAGTATTTTCATTTACAGTTTCAATAACCCTAAGTTCCATATTTTTTCACTTAGCCTTCAAAATCACATATTTTTTAGACAATTATTCCTTTTCTTTGTTTACATCCTCAGACTCATCAATTAATTCTAGAAGTAACTAAGATAACCTTTCTTTAGACAACAACTTAATCTTGTCTTTGAGATGAATTATACTTGCCTCAGTTTTCTCATCAGATTCTCCAATGGCATACGTGCTTGTTCATCCGCATCAGCATCATCTGAGCTTTCATCTGAGCTTTCTCCCCAAGCAGCGACAATAGCTTTGGTTAATCCTTTGCTTTTCTTGAGTTAAACCTATTCCTTCTTCCTGTTCCTTCGTTCAGCTCTTTCCTTCTTCCATTCAATTTCCCATTGAGGATAGTTCTTGATGTGGTGATCAGTATTTCCACACTTGCAGTATCCATCATTGGTTTTCTTCTCAGGAACTTTTGACTTACTATAGCTTTCACTTCTTGAAGGACCCTTTCCTCTCCTCGGGTACTTCTTGAAGTCCTTGGTGATCATAGCCATTTCATCATCTTCCAGATTAGAACCTTCAGTGATTCTGAGTGCCGGGCTCTTTTCCTTCCTAGGTACATCCATTTTCATGGTTTGTCTCCTAAGTTCATAAGCAGTAAGATTTTCAATTAATTCATCCAGTGGGATAGTGGCAATGTTCTTTAATTCTTGAATGGCAGTGATTTTGCTCTCCCAAGTAAGAGGCAGAACCATAGTCAGTATCTTCTCGAATCTATCTTCTTCAGAAATAATCCTTCCAAGAGACTTTAGTTCATTTGTGAGTGTAGTGAACCTTGTATACATCTCTTGAATGGTTTCTCATTCCTTCATAGAAAAGTTCTCATATTGAGAATACAGTAGAGTTCCTCTGGATCTCTTCACCTGAGGTATTCCTTCATGAGCCACTTGCAATGTATCCCAAATTTACTTAGCAGTGGTACAACTTTGGATTCTGCTGTACTCATCTGGACCAAGTCCACAAACAAGCTATTTCTTGGCTTTAGCATTCTTCTCCCATTTCTTCAAGTCCTCAGCAGTGTAATCCATTCTTGTCTTTGGCACCTCTACTCTTTCAGCATTTATCTTCAATGTACCCAGTGGACCATCGGTGACAATGTCCCATAGCTCATAGTCCCCTCCTATAATATGATCTCTCATCCTGTTTTTCCACCACAAGTAGTACTGGCCATTAAAGAGTGATAGCCTAGCAGTAGATTGCCCTTCCTAGTTTCCAGGTGGTGCACTCATCTTGATCTTCTCCTAAGGTGTTAGCCTCTTCAGGGATAACCCGCTCTGATACCAATTGATGTTCTATACTTCAATGCCACACAAGAGGGGGATGATTTGTGTGGTGTCCAATTTTTGCATGCACTGATTATAGAAGGACCTGGTTCTTCTATGTTTTCCTTATACTACTGTTGCGGAAATAGTAAATGCAAAAAGTAAAGAACATAAGTATTTTTACGTGGAAAATACCCGGCTCAAAAGGTGAAAAAACCACGACCTACTACTCAGTAGGATTTTTTCCAACACTTCACTAAATCACTGAGCCAAAACAGCATTTATAAAACTCTTTGTAAACCTAAGGATTAATTCTAATCTCGTTGTGGCAGTCGGCCTCTAACTGTTAAGACAACTTTAAATTAACTCTAACTTGAACACTCAGAGTACCTAATACAATTGTTTCTAGATAAAGCTGAAAGGTACAAATTGAAACCCCCTACTACAATTGAACTAGAATAAAAGACAGACACTTGGAACTGGTTCTTCTATCTGGTTCATGTAGCTTCAGGTTTGCACACTTGATTCACACAAGAATTGTTTGCAAAATATCTTGCTATATTTCTCTCAACTCACGTTTAACTTCAGCGTTTGTGCGTCATTGTAAAATGAGAACATCCTGCAATATATAGAGTTAGTAGAATAGGAATAACTAGAGTTCTAATGCTACTCTTCCTTGGTGGAAGTGTTCTAGTTATCTTCAACTTCTAACTCCTCCCTTATCTTGGATAAAGTTCTCTTCGAGTAAGGAGTCCTTCTCCTTATCATTTAATATAACAACTTAAGCTTATCTCCTTCACATGCATCCCTTATGCTCGAATCTGCCCGTGTCTGTGTACACTGTATATGGACCTGGTTCATGCACAAGTTCCTTTATCAATTATCAAAACAAAACCTCATTTGGGCAACAACACTTCTTTTTTACCCCAATCATTTGCGTTCTCTTCTTTTATTTATATACTACTATTTAAGTTGTTCGTGCTCTGCAAGGTCATAATCATATGATCTTGTTATAAACTTTATAGATATAGAAGAGATACAATTTTTATGCATTAAATACGAATATAATATCTTTTCCTATTAACTCCAAAATTCACAATATATTCAATTCCAAAAGCTATTCATGCAGTTCACTAACTCCTAAATAGACGATTCAAAATTGAAAATCGTTTAAAAAAAAGACTTTAAAATGAAAGAATCAAAACCAAATTCGCTAAATTCTAAGGAGATTTTGCTAAATCCTAAGCATATAAAAAACTACAACATTGTGTAGGTTCAAATACAAAAGGAGATTTTTTTTTTAATTGTTGCCAAGTCACATATACATAGAAAGAAAAAGACAATACTTAGTTGAGGTACTTCTTTCTCCCTTCCCCTAATATTGATCTAACAATGCTTATTTTTCTTTTAACCATCAACCTTTGTCTTCCATTAATATTTTTGTTATCTCTTGGTTTCAATGGTGCCCTATAACACCAAAAAAGAATAAAGCAGCAACCCAAAGAATAAAGGAAATGAATTTTATGGATTTGGGGTTATAAAAATTATAAGCACAAAACTGCAAGCATGAGTTCAAAAAATTGTAACTGATTATATTCTTTAACGAGTCATAAAAGGAACCAATAACTCTCTCGATATAACATCGAGAATACAACTAATAGTTTAAAAGCAAGAAAAGAAAATATGTACACAACCATATATATGTAGGCTAAATCATTTTTCTCCCGTTGATAAAGCAAGAAAAATTCAAAGAAACACCGTTGCAAATTTATAATTGAATCATCAGATAAAGCAACTAATTTGAAAGCCAAAAAATAAAAATAAAAAAAAATAGAATATGTACACAGCCATATAAATGTAGCCTAACTCGTTTTTCTCCTATTGATAAAGCAAGAAAAGTTCAACAAAACATCACTATAAATTTACAATTGAATCAGCCGATAAAGCAACTAATATGAAAAATATGTATCAAAAATTAAAGAGAAACTAAAGTTGTAATATGACATTGATTGATTTTACATGGTAAACTCTGATCCAGAAGACTAAATATAGATCTCATCACATGCTCCAAATATAGATCTCAAGACAAATTAGTTGATTAAAGAGCAATAGTAGTTACGTTTGAAGATAAGAGTGGGTTGCGTACACAGGGTTGTTATTTTAGTAGTAGTTACGTTTGAACTTTTTGAAGAGAGAGCAAAGGGTTGTGTCTAGTAAAAATAAATTGGTTGTTATTTTAGTAGTAGTTACGTTTGAACTTTTTGAAGGGAGAGCAAAGGGTTGTGTCTAGTAAAAATAAATTAATTGCTCGAGTAAAGAAGATGGCAGTTACGTTTGGAGAAAGGGTTGCTTCTATTAAGGCCCTGTTTATTTATAAGAATTCATTTTTTAAAAACAAATTTAAAAATGTGTTTGTCCATTAAATTTTGCAAGTCTGTTTGAAAAAATTTGGAAAATGAGTTTTTTTCGAAAAATTTTCAAAAATCAAAATGTGTTTTTGACCATATTTTCAAAATTTTCATAAAAATATTTTTTCCCATTCATATGAGTAAGATCGTGAGTGTGTGAATTGTAGGATCCTCAAAAATTTATTATATGAATAAGATCAAAAATTTGCTTTGTAGTAATTGTGCTAGACGGGAAAGGCAACTTTGCCTACGTAACTTTAGCACAGATGTCACAAGGATGAATTTTTGAAGGCATAGAGGAATAAGAGATAGAAGAAATAAATTTTAAAGTATTAGAAAAGGGCATGTGATCCGATCTGTTAGTGCCAAACAGTTACATCATTAGTAGCAGAACCTAAAAACAAACTATAATTAGAAAATTATGCACTTGCACTTTGATTACAATGAGAATGACTAGAAGCCTTGATTGAATTAGAAAAAGCTACTCTAGGCAACTAAACAAACAAAATTTTCTTGTATGTAATTTGTGGGTTTCGCATAGCAATTAAATATCTTTCTTTTTTTTGCGCTAATAGCAATTAAATATCAAAGCATTACAACATTCTCACCCCTCTAAATTTCTATTTTCTATTATCTCTCATTTCTTCTAAAAATATAACCAATTTTCAGAGGCGGATCTAGAATTTTTAAAATATGGGTGCACCATTAAAGAAAGGAGAAAAAAATATTAAGTAAAAATTGATCCCTATTACTTTGGGTAAATAACTCATTATTCAACCAAATGCATCATTCAGCTTCTGTGGAGCATGAGTGCCAACAGAAAATATTAGATTAATTCTAGAAAATACATATAAAAAATACCTAATTTAACGAAAAGACCATAACTTTGCGTTCCCTTTAAACTACCTTATAAATCCGCCCCGCATGTTCTACTCTTTCCACACAAACTAGAGCCTGAGATTGTTATACACATAGAGTTAACCGGTTGTTTTGACATAGTTTAAAAGATCTACCGTTATGGTTTTAAACAACTACAAGTAATTATTAAAATAATTCTCTTTTTTGAAATTATCAAAACAATTTGAAAATAAAATTTCAAATCCAGGCCGTTTATAATAACAAATTTCGTGTTAAGAAAATAATCAAGGCTAGAAAATAACGTAACAAATCTTGTATTTTATTTCGAATGCAATAAATGTGATAATCTCTATAAATTCTCGATTGTTCTCTTTTAGAAGTACATTCAAGAGCCTTTGAGCTTGATCTTGAGTATAATTTCAATAGACATGATCTTTATTTATATTTTAATAAATACTTGAAGTTTGATCTTGAACCTTCGTTTTCATTTTTGAATGCTTAGAACGCTTAAATACTTGCATTTTATAGTAGAAATTTATAGTCTTCGGTCCACGAGCTTCTATATACTCTGTTTTAGATGATACATTTTGCTTATCGAGAGTCAATTTGACTAAACTTTGAAACTAAATTAAATTAGTTCAACTTAGTATTTTAAAATTAAAATTTAGATATTCAAAAACTACACGAAAAGCACTATAAGTTACAATTTTTCTCATGTCAATACGATTTCAAAATATATTTTAAAATATTGGTCAAACTTCACACAGTTTGACTCTCGATAAGTGAAATGTGTCATCTAAATTAAAGCGAATGAAGCAGAAATCTTTAATTTTCGATCCACGAGCTTTCTCTTAAGTACTTATTATAAATTACGATCTCTTTTGTGAGTTACGAGGACATCAATTTATAGTTGTAGAGAGAAAATGGAAACAAACTCTTTTCCTTTGAATTGGTTGACCTGAATCACCGATCAATCAAATCTAAGTAGTAATGAATTAATATTTGACTATTCTAAAGATGTGACTTGTACACATGAAACATTTTTTTGCTATTCGAATAAGTATGCCACGTTATTTTGGCAGGCAATATAATCTTATTTGACTTGATGTACCACGTTATTTGATACGTGACACCAATCTAGTCTTTAGAATAAGATGGCATCTTAGTCTAAACAAAGTATTATAGGCAAGGTTGCCCTGCATGAGGCAAAAGAATGTGATGCTACTCTCTTCACATATGTTACAACAGAAAATATTATTAAAGAGTTGCATAAACGGGGCTATCAGACGGTTGGCATGGAGACAATGTATAATGGTCACACAGGGCGACAACTTGCAGAAAAGATATGTTTTGGGCCTGCGTACTACCAGAGGATAAAACAAATGGTCGATAATACCATTCATTCTCCTGGGAAGGTAAATTTAATTTACTCTTTTAAATGTATTACTTATGTGTGTCATTCATCTATCCGGACATGAAATTGGGACTCTTTTTTGACTCACAACTGAAAATCTAATTGGTCTTCTCCCATGGAAAAAGTAATTTCATATTAGAAAATAATAGTATACCTTTGACAAAGGTAAAATTTAGAGAATTTCTTGATAAGTTTTTTTTTTTCAAGTTTCTTTAAGCAATTTTTTGTTATCATGTTTTGTCTGCATAAATTATTGAGGTGTTTTTCAATATGATTTAGACAAAAACCATGAAAATCAGATAATTGAGAGCATCAAGAAAACATAGATTATTCTAAAGTTCATAATGTAATGATGTATATATGATGGACATATATCCCTCCTCATAATTCATCTTTTAATTATTATTTTCGACCCAAATGACATATATCCTCCGTTAATTCATTACTTTGCCACCTCATTAGCAAGTATATAACACTCTCTTTATTTTTCTACTATTCCTGTAAAACAATATGTCTAATAGGTACAAATTTTGGTAGTATAAGTGTTGAATTGGAACAAGTGTTAGATAAGGTGTCAGAGAGAAATATATGGACAAGTTTAGGGCCGCGTATGACTTTGGCCTTGATTAATTAATTGTTAGATACTTAACATATGAGATTAACTAATTGTTATAGTGTAAATATTTCATCTCAAGAATTACATGTTGTTTGCAACAAATTTCCAACATATAAAAAATATTTTGCAATCACAAAATAAGAGAAAAATATTTTTATTAATCAATTGTGAGTACAATTTTGCTTCTTCCTTGATTCTTCGATGATACAGACCTCTTGGTGATGTATTTAATATCCAACTTCTTGAACTATTTGATTGTCAATCACGAAGCATATTAAACCACGGTACTTGTATTTGTTGGCAAATTGAAATGACACAGAAAAAAATTCTTGTGCGAAAAGAAAGAGCAGTGGCAACTTTAATATTACCATAACAAAATCCCCTTTGGAGATCTATATAAAAATCTTTGGTGAAAAATATTCCCTCAGCAATAATACTCTAGGGTACAGCAAACATTCATTGTGTTGTTCAACTTTGTCATCCAAGGGAACTTGAATCTTGGTGTCGTCGCACCGTACATCACCACCATGGACTCTATCTCCCTTTTATTTTGGTTGCAGAGGAGTACCAATGGTGATGCGTTCATCCCATGTGTAATATGACCATTAATTTGGCTTCTATAATAAATATGTGGATCAAGTTTACATGACATTTTCCATAACATATGTCACGCCCCAAAACCGAGGAGCGCGACCGGCGCTCAACCCAGTGAACCCGACCGAGCAAGCCTGTTAGATTTTCTTCTACCCAAACTCATCCACGAATGAAAATAATACATATTTTCATTAATTATACAAAAACGTAATCATGTCTCCAATACCAATCTATTACCAATAGTTTTTAATATTTTTAAAGTCTCAAATGGGACAAGTAATACAACCACAACATAACATAGTTTATTTTTTCCAGCACCAATACACAACCCACACTATGTCTACTGAGCCTCTATAGAAAAAGAAGAGTACAATGATAATGTCGGCAACAAGGCCCCGGCTATAACTCCAATAAAATACACAAAGAACAAATGATACATGACCTCGGGATGAAGTGGGGCTCACCAAGTTAGCTGGGAAGAAGGTGTACTGCTATCACTGATCAATACCTCCTGCTGTGGAATCACCTGCATCCATTTAAAGATGCAGCGCCCCCGACAAAAGGGACGTTAGTACCGTCGAATAGTACTAGTATGAAAACCAAACACCAATGTAAGAATTTATAAATACAATATGAATATGATAAATCAGGGCGGCAATAGAATAATATAAATAAACTTTGAAACCCGAGTAAGCTTATCAAGAGCTATCAATAACATTTAGAGGATTTAAGATGAGATCCTCTATAACCATCTTCACACAAAGCGGCCCCGCCGCCTCACCCGATGTATGCAGGTGGAAGTGTAAGTACAATACCACAACTCTACTCAAGCGGCCCTGTCACCTCACCCCAATGTATGCGGGTGGATATATAACCACAGTACCAAGAACCTACATAAAAAGGCTATGCTGACTCACCCCAATGTATGCGGGTGAAAATGCATCAACGATACCAATACCAACACAAAGCGGCTACCTCAATGTATGCGGGTGGAAATGCATCAACGATACCAATACCAACACAAAGCGGCTATGCCGCCTCACCCCAATGTATGCGGGTGGAGGTGCAGTCCCACAATACCATAATCCCTACACAAAGCAGTCATTCCGCCTCACCCCAATATATACGGGTGGAGGTGTATCACAATCATAATCTCTACACAACTTGACATAATAACTTTCACATAAATCATGACTTGAAATTATAAAATGTGGATACACAATCCATAGTTTAGAACACATCCTCAATTTATAATGCAATATGATAAGAGCATTTGAAACACGAATTGAACATATATTTTTATCACAAAACTTATCAAAATACTCGATTTGTAATCAACATCTTGGAACTTACAAGGATAATGGGAATTCCAATTCTTAAAGAAGAATTTAGCCAACATACCTCACTTGAGCTTTCTTACACTTTAAATATTCCGGAATTCTTAGCAACTTCAATCTATTTTAGAAATATAACAAGTTGAACCAAAATTAGGACGAAGATAATGGTTCTAGCTCATTTGAGCATTTTATCAAACATTAGGTGTGCATTAAAGTTTCAAGGTCCTTTTATAGAGGATTCCATCATCCCACAACCCAATCTTTACCATTTTTAGATCAACAATATTCCTACACCCTTTGATAACATATGCATGTAAAATAAACAACTCTCATGCCCAAAACATTATCTTGCTAATTATCCATTTCTAGACAAAATTCAAAATTGAGGGTTAGGGTGTAGAATCTTACCTCAAGGAAGAAGACCAAGTGAGTTTCCCTTCTTAATCTTCCAAAACTTGAGCAAGAATTGAAGAACAGTTATTGAAGAATACCTTCTCACTCTAGGGCACTCTCTCTCACTCTAAAATGTCAGATTTTCCAAAATAAAATGGTCCACAATGCTTATATAACGAGATTGGGCCGAGTTATAAAAATAGGAGAATGGATACTCCAAAATTCTGGATTAGGCTACAGACCTGGCCTTGCGAGCTCTGTAGTGAGCTACAGACCTGGTCTCGCGAGGGATATAGCATGGTCTAGCGTGCTACAGACCTAGCCTCGAGAGCTCTGTAGTGAGCTACAGACCAGCCTTTCGGTATTTGAACATAACTTTTTGTAGGAATGTCGAAATGACAAATGGTTCAAAGCGTTGGAAACTAGACTCAAAGGACTTTAATTTGATAGGTAGATCACTTCATAAGTCGTTATAGTTTGGTAGCAGCATACGTGTGAAGTATGATCTTGTGCGAATTGAGACATCCTTTCCTCTTAATGTATCCTACTTGTTCCACACGGATTCTTTCCATTCACAAAACTCCTTAGTATGTTTCAACACACCTTAAACATATACTTTTCATTTTGAAATAATGTGGTTCTATCCCATGGGTCTCCTTTAATACTCTAACACATTATTCCCAAATGCCGTTGGCGTACTTTAAAATATTAAATCATTAGAAAATTTTAACGTGGCCTTACATTCTCCCTCACTTAGGATCATTCGTCCTCGATTGAGGAGTAGAGTCCGTCCCCAAAGACAAGTTTTACACTTCGCCACAAACTCTGCTACATTCCTCTTCATATCATTCTACCAGTAGACTTCCTTAAGATCATGGTATATTTTTGTAGAACCCGGGTGCACAGAATACCTAGAAGTGTGAGCTTCAGTCATAATTATTTCCCGGAGACCATCCACATTTGGAACACATAGACACCCTTGGTACCTTAGTGTACCATCATCCATGCCAAGAGAAAAGGCCATGGTCTTATGTTTATGAATCCCCTCTTTTAGTTGTGCCAATAATGGATCGTTGTACTGTTTCTCCTTAACTTCCACAACAAGTGATGATTCAACCCTATTTTGTACAATCACCCCTCTTTCATGAGAGTCCGCAAGACGAACTCCCAAACTAACCAATCGATGAACTTCTTTGGCCAATGGCCTTTGATATGCCTCCAAGTGTGCTAAATTACCCATGGTTTTCCTGCTAAGGGCATCTGCCACAACATTAGCCTTTTTCGGATGATATAGAATATCAATGTCATAGTCCTTGAGTAACTCAAGCCATCTTCTCTGCCTCAGATTCAATTCATTTTGTTTGAAAATATATTGAAGACTCTTGTGGTCCGTGAATACATCCACATGGACCCCATACAATTTATGACACCAAATTTTCAATGCAAATACCATCGGCGCAAGTTCTAAGTCATGTGATGGGTAGTTCTTTTCATGATTCTTGAGTTGCCTTGAAGCATAAATGATCGTCTTGCCACATTGCATCATTAGTGGAACATCTATATCACATTTCTCTTTCATATGACCTCCTAGGAATTGAGTTCTACAAAAATTTCCTTGATACGGTTACAGTCTTATTAGTACTGCCAACTTGTTTTCCCCAAATTTCTCAACAACATTACTAGGTCAGTTTTTTTATAGGATCATCTATTTCAAATGAATAACATCTACTAGCTTGCACGCACACCCTGATAACATCAACCTGCATGGCATTGCCTCAAATGTGAAGTAACATCGTGCTCATACCTTTCTTAGCCACCCTATTTCCTCCTTATAAGTATTATAGGATTTTAAGAAACCACTCTACTTCCCTCGTGAACATTCTCACGATCCCTCTTTACTGCTAAGCACTTCCCAAAACACATATCAACACCCTTCATATATATTCACTTCAACAAAAGTCATTGGCCTGAACAAGGCCTTTTCTGAAGCTTGAGATCCTCCTAAATTCTTCAACGACGACTTCTTGTTTTCCTTATAAGTGTAGGACTTAGTCCACCTGATTCCATTCTCGATGAGTAACCCACCTTATTCCCCGTATTGTAGTCACCAATAGTGTTTTCTGGTATTGCAGTCTAAGACCTATCATGTTAAACATGTTTGGTTCGTAACAAATGTTCATCCTCTCTCAATCCATTTCGAACATTTCCCTTTTTGCCCTTAATTCATAGTTGACAACCTTATTGTGCCACACACTTGTCTTCCTCCCATGAACTCGTAGTATCATTGTGCCTGGTTTGTTGAGTTTATCACACCACTACTTCATCACCAGTAGTCTCACTTTCCAATGTAATATGTAAACATGAACTTCCTCTAAATCTTTTAGCTGATATTCAGTGTCACTCAAGCCGGTTGCATTACAGTTGATCCTATATATCTTCTATTAACACTTATGCTCTAGGAGAGTTCACCATTCTGATACGAACTATTTTGCGATAACCATGACCATCTCAATTTATAGATTTTCTTCCAATTCTTCTCGTCTCATTCTTTCTAGTTAGTGAATAGCTATGCGCTCTTCCATACGTTACGTGGTCTTTTTCCTTAGTTGAGAATTTGTGATGCTCGCCTCTCGACACTTGTTGGGATATCCGTGGGAAAGTGCGTTCATCTGTGTATCACTTAACACTTCCTTGCTTGTAAGATTCTTAAGAGACTCTCTATCAAGTCCAGATGCACTCTTGGGTTATTATAATATCACATTTATCTCTCCCACTCGTTCTGTCTTTCTTAAAGCCTTGGAACTTTAGCTAAATTGCAAATCCGTGATTAACTCATTCTAAGAACTCGCAAGCCTTTCACATTTGATCTGTAGTACTTCCTTGGGTTCCATTGTCCCTCTCTCTCTAACAAGTATAAAACCCTTTTGGAAACCTTACTCTTAGTTTCTAGTATCGTTGACCCTATCATGTATATTGTTACGCACGAAGAATTTACATTTCTTAACCTTCCACATTATTTTTATACTAGTGGTTTATCATTTGCATAACCATTCAGAGAATCACGTTATCCCTTACCACTTTTCTGGACTACACATATCTTTAATAAAATATCCAAACATCATAGCTACATGGCCCTACTCTCGTTTTATTGTACTTAAGTAGCCTCACCATGGCCCTTCCCTACCCACTTAGGGTGAATGTTTCATATTTTGACACAAGTCTTGAATTTAGCAATTTGAGGGACACATGTTTCACATCTCTAGCCTCTTGTATATGATTGACTATTAGGGAGATTTAAGTCCCCATGGTATTAACCTCATAAGTTCTATACTCTTATTCAGCCACACATGCTTGGGATCCAAATCCCTCGTGTCAATATCCTTTTTGGAGTGTAACACAACTTCGCACATTCCTGAGATTTTTATAACATTTATAGTGTTAGGGTATTCTCATTGTGGGTTCAATTGACTCTCCTTTCAAAACTTCTTGTCTCCCGTGAGAGACCTACACATTTATCATTATTCCCCAGTCCATGCCTTTCAGATATCACGTGCCTATGTAACAATTCCCACACTAACCAAGTGTACTAGTTAAGCTTAGGTGTCATTTATCACGTCAATGCCTCTTTGGAGGTGGGTAATCACTTCTAGCACTCTTCTCGTTTAAAGTATGCTCATGGTACTATATACTTATCTTATACGTCCATTCCATTCATTCAACGTGATACATATGCCATCTGTTTAATATTCAGGCCTTTACCCATTTGTCATGCCATATGATAACATTACTTGGAATAATCAAAAGAGCGTTTAAACTTATCTTGAACCTCAACACACGAGTTATAAGACAATCTCATAGTCAATCTCTATCGCACGATTTGGAGTATTGAAGAAGGGTAACATTCCTAAAATGCTCATGTAACCTCTAACATATAGATGTGGTCGACAACACACCGATAAGAAGGACTCTACTAGACATAGCTCCGAGACATCCTAGGACACTTTAAAACCTTAGGCTCTGATACCAAGTTTGTCACGCCCCAAACCCGAGGAGCGCGACCAGCGCTCAAACGAGTGAACCCGACCTAGCAAGCCGTTATATTTCCTTCTACCCAAACTCATCCACGAATGAAGATAATACATATTTTCATTAATTATACAAAAACGTGATCATGTCTCCAATACCAATCTATTACCAATAGTTTTCATCATTTTTAAAATCTCAAATGGGATAAGTAATACAACCACAATATAACATAGTTTGTCTTTCTCAGCACCAATACACAACCCACACTATGTCTACGGAGACTCTATAGATAACGAATAGTACAATGATAATGTCGGCAACAAGGCCCCGGCTATACCTCCAACAAAATACACAAAGAACAAATGATACATGACCCCGGAATGAAGTGGGGCTCATCAAGTCAGCTGGGAAGAAGGTGTACTGCTATCACAGATCAATACCTCCTGTTGTTGAACCACCTGCATCCATTTAAAGATGCAGCGCCCCTGACAAAAGGGACGTTAGTACCGTCGAATAGTACTAGTATGAAAACCAAACACCAATTTAAGAATTTATAAACACAATATAAATATGATAAATCAGGGCGGCAATAGAATAATATAGATAACCGTTGAAACCTGAGTAAGCTTATCAAGAGCTATCAATAACATTTAGAGGATTTAAGATGAGATCCTATGTAACCATCTTCACACAAAGCGGCCCCGCCGCCTCACCCGATGTATGCAGGTGGAGGTGTAAGTACAATACCACAACTCTACTCAAGCGGCCCTGTCGCCTCACCCCAATGTATGCGGGTGGATATATAACCACAGTACCAAGAACCTACATAAAGAGGCTATGCTGACTCACCCCAATGTATGCGGGTAAAAATGCATCAACGATACCAATACCAACACAAAGCGGCTACCTCAATGTATGCGGGTGGAAATGCATCAACGATACCAATACCAACACAAAGCGGCTATGCCGCCTCACCCCAATGTATGCGGGTGGAGGTGCAGTCCCACAATACCATAATCCCTACACAAAGCAGTCATTCCGCCTCACCCCAATATATACGGGTGGAGGTGTATCACAATCACAATCTCTACACAACTTGACATAATAACTTTCACATAAATCATGACTTGAAATTATAAAATGTGGATACACAATCCATAGTTTAGAACACATCCTCAATTTATAATGCAATATGATAAGAGCATTTGAAACACGAATTGAACATATATTTTTATCACAAAACTTATCAAAATACTCGATTTGTAATCAACATCTTGGAACTTACAAGGATAATGGGAATTCCAATTCTTAAAGAAGAATTTAGCCAACATACCTCACTTGAGCTTCCTTACACTCTAAATATTCCGGAAGTCTTAGCAACTTCAATCTATTTTAGAAATATAACAAGTTGAACCAAAATTAGGACGAAGATAATGGTTCTAGCTCATTTGAGCATTTTATCAAACACTAGGTGTGCATTAAGGTTTTAAGGTCCTTTTATGGAGGATTCCCTCATCCCACAACCCAATCTTTATCATTTTTAGCTCAACAATCTTCCTACACCCTTTGATAACACATGCATGTAAAATAAACAACTCTCATGCCCAAAAAAAATCTTGCTAATTACCCATTTCTAGACAAAATTCAAAATTGAGGGTTAGGGTATAGAATCTTACTTCTAGGATGAAGACCTAGTGAGTTTTCCTTCTTAATCTTCCAAAACTTGAGCAAGAATTGAAGAACAATTATTGAAGAATACCTTCTCACTCTAGGGCACTATCTCTCACTCTAAAATGTCAGATTTTCCAAAATAAATGGTCCACAATGTTTATATAACAAGATTGGGTCGTGTTATACAAATAGGAGAATGGATACTCCGAAATTCCGGATCGGGCTACAGACCTGGCCTCGCGAGGGATATAGCACGGTCTAGCGTGCTACAGACCTGGCCTCGCGAGCTCTGTAGCGAGCTACAAACCTGGCCTCGCGAGGGATATAGCATGGTCTAGCGTGCTACAGACCTGGCCTCGTGAGCTCTGTAGCAAGCTATAGACCAGCCTTTGGGTATTTGAACATAACTTCTTGTAGGAATGTCCAAATGACGAACGGTTTGAAGCGTTAGAAACTAGACTCAAAGATCACCTCATAAGTCATTATAGTTTGGTAGCAGCATACGTTTGAAGTAGGATCTTGTGCGAATTGAGACATTCTTTCCACTTAATGTATCCTACTTGTTCCACACGAATTCTTTCCATTCACAAAACTCCTTAGTATGTTTCAACATACCTTAAACATATACTTTTCATTTTGAAATAATGTGGTTCTATCCCATGGGTATCCTTTAATACTCTAACATGCTATTTCCAAATATCGTTGGCGTACTTTAAAATATTAAATCATTAGAAAAATTTTAACTGGGCCTTACAACATCATATCCACTATAACAATTTGTGGACCAAGTTTTCATGACATTTGCCATGACATCATATCCACTATTAGGCCAAGGATTTATTTCTATATAGAGAGTAGTTTCTCCTTATTTGAAAACACACCAAAACAAAGAGAAGCAATAGAATTTAGAGAGAGTAATCTACAGATTCTAGTCTGTCAGATAAATAGTGAGTGTCAGTAATATTGTAGTGAAGTATTTTAAATAAAGAGTATTATTTCTTTTGAAATTATAGTAGTCTCTTGACACTACTAAATTATAAAGAAATATGGAGGTCATGGAAGAGGAAGAAGTAATGGTAACAACCTCAATAATGAAGATAAAATCCACTAAACATTCAGAGGTCGTGGCCGTGGACAAAGAGGAGGAAGAGGACATAGCTACTACCAAGAAAATAATGGACAAATGTATGACAAATCAAAAATTGAGTGTTATAATTGTCACAAATTTGGCCATTAGTCTTGGGAATGTAATAGAAATGTTGAAGAAAATGCTAACCATGTTGACGATAAGAAAGAAGATTATGAGTCAACGTTGTTGATGGCACTCAAGGAAGAAGACAAGGATGATTGCAGCTCGTGGTATTTGGACAATGGAACAAGCAATCATATGTGTGGATGCAAAGAGAAGTTTGTGGAGATCAATAAAACAGTAAGAGGTAATGTGTCCTTTGGAGATACCTCAAAGATTCAAATTGAAGGGATAAGTACGATTCTGATCTTCTGTATAGATGGTAGTCACAAGCTAATTAAGATGTTTATTATGTGCCAAAATTAAAAAGTAATATTTTCAGTTTGGGCCAACTTCTTGACAAGGAATATGATATCCACGCGAAAATCCCAAAAAAGTATGTAACTAGTTCATCTAGTATGTCGATAGTATGCTGGCTCCATATAGAGTTTTGATGATCTTCTAAAGCCCAAACTTCCAAAACCGTCTCAAATTGTGTCTTCTTAACACGTGCTAGGGCTAGGCGCCCTTCAAATTGGCCGAATACTATGAAATTGCTGTTGAATTTGTCTCTTATACTTGAGGTGACGCGTGGTAGGTTGAAAATGACGAACTGCTCTTTGTAGACATCAAAGACAAGATAATGATTTTCTTCTCCAAACTTGCAATAAATTATACCATTCAAGAAGTAACTTTGACCACTGATAGAGGAAAACATCGGCAAACCTTCCTGAACAAGGACCCTCCATCTCCATGTCGATCTTGAACTTGTTTCAAGAGTCAGGATCTCATAGACTACTCGATTGGCAACCGTTTTGACTTTAAGCAATTTATACACATTATCCACAGGATCAAAACCGAGAGCATACCAAACACTACGCCCTTCACCGTATAAATTTGAAGAGGGAAGCCTCATAAGTTCACGAGTAGATATATTAAAAAGTGAAACTTGATCACCCGTGTAAAGGCAAGCAAGCCCGTTTATAACTGGAGTAATATCCTCATAACCAAAATAAGGCAAACTTACCCGTTGAGCAAACACTTCATTCTTGTCATGTGTGGACGCATAATGGAGGCCTTTCATTTGATCTGGGATGTCGTTGCCCGGGCAGGGACACTTGACGGGCAAGACATGGATGAATATACCGCCGCAAGGCTTATGAGCTTTCGTGAATTCAGGGTGACAGATCATTGAAGAGCAAGATTTTGATACGCACTTGAATTTGTCCATGTCCTTGAGGGGTAGCCGAGTAATCACTTTTGTTTTTTTTTTATAATTAATCCAATCACCCAGGTTTTTACCTCCTGAGATGTTGGAGGGGGCCATGGACCTGACCTCTAGAAAAAAGAAAAGGACTGACCAAAGTCAGTCTTCGAACGAACATGAGAGGATTACAACAAAAAAAATTATACACCTTTCCTCTCATGTCAGAGTACAAGAAAATTAACTTACAAAGAAATTGAATTTTTCATACCTAATTCTAAAACTAGGTAGTTGCTACTTGTCTAGTAGAAAAGGGCCCTTTACATTTCTTGGAAGCTGTTGGAATATATAGAAAAACCCACGGTTTCCACTAGAGCCTGCATTCTTGGCTAGCATGTCGGCCACTAGGTTGGATTCTCTGTAGCAGTGGGTAACATGAATATGGCTTTGATTAATGCTCCGAGAAGTGTCTCCAATGATCTTCTTAAGCCTGAGATTGTTTGTGTCTCTCATTGTGAACATGTTGGCTACTATCTGTGAGTCAATCTTCAGATAGAAGTCATTATGGCCTTCCTAAGTACATCATTGTACTCCCTTTTTGTCGCCAAAGCTTCAGTCATGTTATTACTATTACTTTGAACTGGTATAGAAAAAGCCATCAAAAGATCTCCTTGTTCGTCCCTGACAAAGCTTCCTATTCCTGCCCTTCCTGTTCCCATAATAAAATTTCTATCTGTGTTCACTTTAATCTTGCTTTCTGGTGATTTTTGCCATGTGACTTGACTTATAATAGCTGTGGGTCTCCAAAGTTCCACCTTTTCACAGAATATAGACCATGGCCATGTCACTTTACATCTTGGGAAAGCCATTGTAATAGCTGATTAAATGTTCCAGCTGACCTGTTATTTCATTTTTCTAATGTAGAAATTTCTTTGATCCTCATATATACATGAACACAAACTACTCCATATGACCTAACTTATGACCAAAGGTAATGCATGTATGATGAAGTTGTGAAGTTTATTCCTCGTTTTCACTTCCTACCAGTTCTTGAAGATTCTTCTCATGGGCCAGTTTTCATGTTTAATGCCTAGCGGAGCCCCAAAATAATTCCAGAGGTATTTAGCAGCATCTCCTTCAATAAAGACATATTGCATCGTGTCTCCTTTTGGGTTGTCGCAACACCTACACCTGGACACACTATGATTACCAAAGTAAGCAATAATATCATCAAAAGGTAACTTACCAATGTATAGTCTCCAAACTAGGAAGGATATTTTGAAGGGGATACTATTGAGCAACATGTTCTCTAGAGCTTCATTTTTTTTGTTTTCTGCTCCTTATTAGTTACCACGCACTTTTGTTGGTATATAGACCATCGGCTGAGGCTTCCTAGATAGAATAGTCTTCTTTATTCTGATCACCAATGTCAATGGCACAGATATCTATGGTTATCTGATCATTGAGAGTGCCTCTAAGTTTCTCTATGTTCCACTGACCATATCTGATGAAATCCTTTACTAAGATAGACTTAGTGTGTCTTTTGTGGGGAAAATGATCAGCAAGTGCACCTTTTCCCGATCAATTATCCCACCAAAAACTACTGTTACCCTCATTGATACACCATCAAATATTTTTCTCTACTTTGTCTCTAATTTGCGTCAAATGTTTCCAGGCATGCGAGTCCCCGGAGGTCCATTTTTTCTTCACCGAATGAGACCTAATACTATATTTAGATCTTAGGTATGAGGCCCAAAGTGAATTGTTGGTTCTAAATCTCCACCATTATTTTATGGCTAAAGTGTTGCTAATGTCGTGCATCGATCTTATGCCAACTCCACCTTCATCCTTGGGAAGACAAAACGTTCTTCCAGGCACTTCAGCTGATAAAAGGACCTTGCAAAATATATTTCAATTAGGTTAAGAGTACCTCTGGGTAGACTCATGGCAGACAATGTGTAAATAGGCAGAGATTGAAGGATGCTTTTGATGAGAACCATTCTACCATCACAAGTTAACATTTTACTTTGCCACCCGTTGACTCTCTTGACGATTTTAGTCACAATCACATCAAAGTAAACAATTATTTTTCTCCCCACATATAGAGAACATCCAAGATAATTGAAGGAAAAAGACTTATCCATGAAGCATGTAGCCTCCCTCATTCTGTTAGTTCTATGAGCTCTCGCTTTAGGATCAATGAGGAAATAGCTCTTATCTTTGTTGACTTTTGACCAGAAAACTTCTCATAATTGCTAATTCATTTCATGATCAACCTGACTGATTTGTTGTTTCCACCACTAAAATCACTATATCGTCTGCATATGCCAGATGATTAATTTGAGGGCCTCTGTGATTCATATAGAAAGAAGTGAAATCAAAATTATGTTAAAGTTGATTAAGTGATATGGACAACACTTCTATAGCAGTGATGAAGAGGGACGGTGACAGAGGATCCCCTTACTTAATCCCTTGAGAAGAAATGAAAAAACCTTTTCTGGATCCATTAATCACACTCGAGTACCACACATCTGAAATCAACCTCCAAATAATATCAATCCAATGTTTTGCAAAACCAATTTTTCTTAGGACTGAGGTAAGAAAAGTCCAAGACAATCTATCATATGCCTTGGCCATGTCTAATTTAATAACAATGTTGCCCCCTCTGTTTTCCTTACTAACACTTTGAATAATTTCTTGCGCAAGCATGATATTTTCTGTAATGAGTCTACCCTTAATAAAGCCGCTTTGATTGTTTGAGATCATTTTGGGTAGCAAAGTACTAACCCTCACAACCATAATCTTAGAGATGATCTTAGTGGTAGACTCCACTTTTGGAATAAGAACCGAGCATGAGTCAAAAAAATTTGGTTAAGAATTTTCCACTGAAAAATTCAATTACGAATGTCGAAATATCATCCTTGATAATCTCCCAGCAAGTTTGATAGAATATCTTGTTAAAGCCATTCAGACCCGCAGCACTATTGGCATTGAGATTGAAAACTGCTTTCTTAACTTCATTGACATCAGGAATGGCTACAAGGTGCTCATTGTCTTCTACAGAGATACATCTCGGGATACAGCCAAGCGGAGAGGTATTCAAAATTAGGGCCTCTAAGTGAAAACGTTTCTCATAGTGTCGCACAACTGCTTTTGCAACCTTAACATCCCCATGTATCCATCTGTTTCTATGATTTTTGATCTTGTGAAGATGTAATCGTCTTCTTTTATCTCTAAGAACACTGTGAAAATAGCTGCTATTATAGTCTCCTTCTTGGAACCATTTAATCTGGGACTTTTGTCTCATGATATCCTCCTGAATTCCTAACTATTTGATATATTCTACATGGGCTTTGTTAAGCTCTTCTCTGTTGTCCTCTATATTGAGGTAAAGGTCCACTTCTTCAAGTTGTTGCACTTTCCCTTTCCATGTATTGATTTACTCATAAATATCCCATATGCTCTCCCTCGACCAGTGACTTTACTTCCTGCTCAATGTCTGAAGTTTACTTTTAAGTCTCCACATAGCATTCCTAGTGATTTGATCATTCCAAGAGTTCTTCACAATATCCAGGAAATCTGGTTGTTGTACCCATAAATTAAGAAACCTGAAATACCTGATGACATTTTGTTGCTCATTATGACATTTCATGAGAAATGGTCTATGATCTGAACCAGTTCTCACTAAGTGTCTGACATAATTGTGTTGAAATTTTTCTGTCTATTTGTCATTCACCAAGATTCTGTCGACTGTTTTCCAGATTCTCTTACTTGGTCTTCTATTGTTGCACCAAGTGTATCGAGCACTAACATAGCCTATGTCCACAAGATCACCACATGTGTCCATAGTAGTGATGAAATCAAAACTTCTCTGAGCTCTGTGTGGTCTACCTCCCAACTTCTCACCCAAATCCATAATAACATTAAAATCTCCTCCAACGCACCATGGACCACAGATTGTGCTGCTAATATTTTCAATGCTTTCCCATAAATCTTTTCTCTCTGCGATTAAACACTTTTCATAAACTACTGTAACATGAATATCTTCATCTACTTTATAGTTATTTATGCTTACAGTAATATATTGCTCTTCATTTGTAACTACCACAGCTTAACAATTCCAAAAACACTATATTTGGCCATCGTCATTGGCCACACAATGCTGGAATCCCAAGAACTTCTTGTAGCCTTCAATTTTGTTGCTATCAATGTAAGGTTCAAAGATAGCCAGATATTCACATTTGTTGATGTTGATCAATTTTTTAATCTATGAATTTCCATTTTGGATCTCACTCCTCTAATATTTCAAAATATCGCGCTAATCATGGATAATTTGGGGTTTAATTGTCTATTTTTCTACCTACCCTCTGTGAGGAGGTGGGGTTTCTTTCGTTGTTCTTTCTTCCATTCTTCCTTTGTCTGCTTCTGCCTCTTCCATTTGGTGGCCAGCCATCATCATCCAATTCTTCTTCTTCTTGGGATATTCCTTTGCTAGCCTTTCCAAAATTTTGCTTTGCTATAGAAGAGGCTGGCACTTCTTGCTGTAAATCCTCTTCTTTTTTTTAAATTATTGTGTATGTCCTCACAATACAAATCAACAATCATATGTATAGGTTCTTGATTTTTCAACTCAGTATCAATACTACTAGTTTGAAAATTGTTGTATTCTTGATACTTTTTCTCAGTGGCATTATTGTCCGAGTAAGCACTTCGAACGCAATATCAAAGTGGATTTTGTTGCCTTCTGAGCTGCAGCGAGTAATCTTCTTCATCTTCTTCTTTTTCACAAGTAAATCTGCCTTATCAGACTCTTCTTTGCATTTTGTTCCCACTGCACATTCTCAATGTTTCCTCTAGCTTCAAATATTTTCCTCACCATCCAGCATGCTTGTTAGGGTGTTGGTGCACTAGCAAACTGTTGGCCTTTGATATAATATGTATGAATCCACCTGATCCACAGTTTATCTTGTTTTTGAGCTAGGTCCTAGCATGTCTTGGCTATGGCTGCCTTGTTCCAAAGATGCATATTAGTGAAACTTAGTCTTCCCCCCTGCTTTAGGTAGACAGACCTTATCCCAAGCTAAGAGAGTCTTTCTTGTGATCACATTAGCTCCTGTCAAAACATAGGATCGACATATGCTTTCAACTGTTTTAATCACCTTAGTAGAAATGATAAACAATTGTGCCATAAAGCTTGTATCCCAAAGAGTATACTTTGAACTAGTTGAATCCTTCCAGAATAAGAGAGTTTGTGTGCAGTCCATAATGAAATTCTTGTTGTCATTTTATCTATTATGGGCTGCCACTTCATGATACTCATCTTCTTTGTAGACAAGAGAACTCCAACATATTTGAAAGGAAGATCACCACCACTGAAGCCTAATCGAAGTAGAATCTTTTGTTTTTCTGTTATTGTGAATCCCCCAAAATATACTGCACTTTTGGTCTGATTTGCTTACAATCCAGATGTTATACCCCATTTTAACACGGGTCAAATAGAGTACAATGTATTAATGATTTTTAAATATTTATTATTTACTAAAGAGTCGTCACCTAATTATATTAAAGGTGAATTAGGACACCTATTTTTACTAATAATAACTCTATATATGGTCTACTAAACTATAAGTTTTACATAATAATTGTTATATTACTCAAAGACAGAGTCATACACAAAGAAGATGAGGGCTAATAAATGGCTTTTCTTCACGTGAAAATACTCAAATGTAGCAGATTTTATTTTTAGTTTCCCGGATAAGATGAACAGACATATGACATGATTGTAACGACTCGGCCGGTCGTTTTGAGAGTTATAGCCCCGATCCCCTATTTACTACTTTTTTTTGTATCTATTTCTGCTTATGTGACTTGCCGGAAAGTTTTTGTTGTGGTTTCGGAGTGAATTGAGACACTTAGTCCCTAAAAGGAAGCTTAAGCCTTAGAATTTTGACCATAGTCGGAACTATATGAAGACAACTCCGGAATGAAGTTCTGTCGGTTACGTTAGCTTCGTTGGATGATTTTGGACTTAGGAGTGTGTCCGGACTGTGAATTTGAGGTCTGTAACTGTTTTAGGCTTGAAATGGCGAAAGTCGAATTTTTGGAGATTTTGACCGGTAGTGGACCTTTTGATATCGGGATCGGATTCCGCGTTCGGAAGTTGGAGTAGGTCCATAATGTCAATTATGACTTGTTTGCAAAATTTGAGGTCAATCGGATGTGATTTGATAGGTTTCGGCATCGGTTGTAGAAATTTAAAGTTCCAAGTTCATTAAATTTGAATTGGAAGGTGATTCGTATTTTTAGAGTTGTTTGATGTGATTTGAGGGCTCGACTAAGTTTGTATGGTGTTTTAGAACCTGTTGGTATGTTTGTTTGAGGTCCCGGGGGGCTCGGGTGTGTTTCAAATGCTTAACGGATTAAATTTGGACTTAGGCAAATGGCTGAAGCCTCTGGTTTCTGGTATTTTCGCACCTACGGTGGGGAAACCGCAGGTCCGGGATCGCACGTCCGGAGTGAAGGGTGCAGGTACGTTGTTGGTCAAGAAGGTCTGTGAGCGCAGGTGCGGAAGTCAAGCCGTAGGAGCGGGCTCGCAGGTGCGGCCCAAAGCTCGCAGATGCGGTCCCAGACATATAAGCAATTTTCGCACCTCCGATGAGTTTTCCGCAGGTGCGGATGAAGGCTCGCAGAAGCGAGTTTGCTGGGCAGAAAATAGGATTTCGAGGGTTGATTTTCCATTTCGATTTTGGGACTTTGAGAGTTTGGATTGGGCGATTATTTGAGGAGTTTTCAGAGAAAACTTTTGGGTAACGATTCTTAACTCATTTATGGTTATATTACACTAATCTATGGTTGATTTCATCATTTAATTTCGGATTTGGGTTGAAATTTTGGGGAAAATGGGAAGAAGTTCTTCAACTAAGATTTTGGATTTTGATTGAGATTTTGAAATCGGATTTGGATAATTTTGGTATGAGTGAACTCATGAGTGAATGGGTGTTCATATTTTGTGACTTTTACCCGATTCTGAGACGTGGGCCCGAGTCGACTTTTTGGGATGATTTTCGAAATTATTGTTGAAGTCTTGATTTCATTAATTAGATTAGTCTATTATAATTATATTTATGATAGCTAATTATTTTTTTCTAGATTTGGGCCATTCGGAGTCGGATATTCGTGGAAAAGGCATTGTTACTGATTGATTGAGCTTGGTTCGAGGTAAGTGGCTTGCCTAACCTTGTGTGAGGGAAATCTTCTTAGGACTTGGTACTGTTGTGATATGTGAGCGTCGTGTACGTGAGGTGACGAGTACGTACACGGGCTATTTGTTGAGAAACTCGATTTATTTTTACTGAGTAACAACCTGTTTTCCTTTAATTTGAGTTATACCGTTTAAATAAGTATTAGTCTATTTTCATTCTAAAATTGAGCTATTCCAATATGTGTAGTTATCCTGTTTAGTCTAATATCGTATGTCTACGTGCTTTAACTGCTTATTTGAACTCTATGAAGCATGCCTAGTTGATTTCCCGCTTTTCCTTATTCTTTATCAGTCTTAACTGCAGAATTCTTGATGTTAACTATGGTACTTATCGGTTGAGTTGTGTGTTTACTTTTGAGACTACGAGGCGGTTCCTCGGGAGTTCTCCCTGCATATTTACTTTTGAGACTACGAGGCGGTTCCTGGGGAGTTCTCCATGCACATTTACTTTTGAGACTACGAGGCGGTACCTCAGGAGTTCTCCTTGCACAGTTACTTTTGAGACTACGAGGCGGTACCTCGGGATTTCTCCCTATATATTTACTTTTGAGACTACGAGACGTTACCTCGGGAGTTCTCCCTGCATATTTATTTTAGAACTACGAGATGGTATCTCAGGAGATCCCCTGATGTTTATCCATGTGTGTTGCATTGTTATATTGTTGTGTTTTCTTTTTGTTAAATTCCAGTCTCTTATTATAGTGTTATATTTTTCTCCTTTATTTATTATATACTAGTGGGCATGACCTGACCTCGTCACTACTCTACCGAGGTTAGGCTTGGCACTTACTGGGTACCGTTGTGGTATACTCATGCTACTCTTCTGAACATGTTTTGTGTGCAAATCCAGGTGCTTCTTTTCAGCCCCGCTACTAGCTGAGAGTGCTTGATATTGTACGGAGACTTCAAGTTACATCTGCTGCGTCCGCAGACCTCAGAGTCCCCCTCTATTCTCTCATATGTCATTTATCTTCCGTACTTCTTTAGAGATACTAGTTCTCCTCCTGTAGCTTGTGACTTATGATGTTCCGGGTTTTGGGAAAAGTTGTGTATGTCTAGCGTTTTGGTTATTGTACATGCCAAACGGCATTGTTATTGGTTATTACGTATCTATTGCAGTTAGTTGATAAGTTTTGTTTTGGTTTTTTTTTGTTATTTCCGTAATTTATTAGGCTTACCTAGTCGTAGATGGTGCCGTCACGACGTTATACGGAGGGAGTTTGGGTCGTGACATTTTCTAAATAAACATAAAGAAGATTAGGAATAGGGCTGAAATATTACCTTCCACGGGGCAGTGAATGGGGCTTGCGAGGTCGTTTCAGATCTACCACTCCTTAGTTATTGAAAGTATAAAAATGGAGGCTAAAACTGAGAGATTTTCTACAGATTGAAAAGCCTAATAATATCAGAAATATAGTGTGGTATGAACTGATTTTTTGAGGGGTTTCCCCAGGCTTGGTTTGGGCTTAGATTTAACAAAGTATTTATAGGTGGAAGAAAAAGTTAGGGCTAGGGTTTTTGAGCGGGATTTGAAGTTTTACATTTTGGTTTTCGGTCGAAATAGCCGTTTGAAAGATTCAGTTTTTTTTAATTTCAAATAGATGAAGGAAAAATTCACCTTTATAATGGTGATTCTGCAAAGTAAGAACTTACATGAAAAGAGGAAGCAGAGAACAGTTTAACCACGTGAAGGACTAAACTCGTGATCAAAGGAATCCTAAACGGACGAACTTCGTTCAAGAAATTGATGCTAAAGAACGAGGGAGACAGTACGTACACAAAAATGGTGCGGCAATTCTGTCTGAGATAAAGAAAAGTTGGAATTTTGTAAAAAATGGGAGGAGAAAAGGAAAGGTGGCTGTTGAGTATATGTTAGCATTTGGAAAGTTAATTGATCCATTGACAAATTGGACTTCTGTTGAGGCTACTAAAGGGTGTAGGCTATTTTGCAGGGGGATTTATAGTCGTACCCTATATTTGTGTCACCTTTTAACCTGTACCCTATTTTTTAAAATTATTGAGTTGGTAGTCATCTCAAAAAAAAAATATAATAATATGACAATTACACCCTTGACAAAAGATATAATATAAAGCTAGCTGGTATTGTTGAAACTAGAGTAATGAGCATAATGCAAGTAGAATAAGTAATTATATTGCCCCTGGCTGGGATGTGATACAGAACTATAGTGATGCTATAAATGGAAGGATATGGATTCTGTGGGATTCTAGATGCTATATAGTTACTCTGATAAGGACAGAAGCACAAATACTTCACTGTCTAGTTAAAGGAATTACTCAGAATATTGAGTGTTATCTGACAGTTGTATATGGATTTAATACTGTTGATCAAAGGAAACTTTTATGGGCTAACCTGAAAGAGTTTGCTCAGGGAATCACTAAACCATGGTTGATTGATGGTGATTTTAACTAAATATTGCACACACAAGATAGACTCTATGGATGTGCAGTTAACGGTGCTGAGATTAGGGATTATGCCAATTGTATACAAATACTGGGCTAACTGAGTTAACATGGGAAGGTGAATACTACACATGGTCTAATAGGCAACCTGGTTCAGATAGGATATGGAGTAGAATAGATAGAATGTTTGGGAACTATGAATGGATGATGACATGGGGGCATATCAATACTGTTTATGGTATGCCTTTCATCTCTGATCACTCTACCATGACTTTAAAGCTAGCTCTACAACAGAGAAGTGGGAAATCACCTTTTAAGTTTTTCAATGTGTGGGCAGAGCATAAAGAATTCCTGAATATTGTGCAACAACACTGGAAGAAAACATTGAGCTACCAAAAATGAACAACATCTGGCTCAAATTGAAAGCTCTTAGAACCCTACTTAGAAAGCTGAATATTCAAGAGTTCAAGTATATCAAGCAGAAGATTGAAAGAGCCAGAGCAGACCTTATTAATGTACATGAAAGAATCTGTACACAATGCACATATGATCTTCTAATAGATGAGAGGAGCCTTATGCAAAACTTGGAGAAATAGGATCTACTGGAGGAAGGTGCTTTAAAGCAAAAGGCCAGAGCAAAATGGATCAAACTAGGTGATTCTAACTCCAAGTATTTCATAGTAGTGATCAAGGAAAGACAACATACAAATCAAATAGTTGAACTGACTTCTTTGACAGGAGATAAACTCAATGATCCTACAGGTATCAAAGAAGAAATTATAAGCTTCTACAAGGGATTAATGGGAACAACTGCTCATAGACTACCAACAATTGAAAGAAGATGATGGAAAAAGGTCCCACTCTATCACAACAATAGAGAATCTTATTGTGTAGGGATGTCACTGAGTAAGAAATCTCTCAGGGTTTATGCTCTATTGGTGATGACAAAGCCCCTGGTGTTGATGGATTTAATGCATATATTTTTAAAAAAACATAGAGTATCATCAAGAATGAAGTCACTGAAGTTGTTACAGATTTCTTTGCCACATGGAGCATATACAAAGCTATCAACTGTACAACCATCACTTTAGTGCCGAAGACCTCCAAGCCTAAGACAATAAAAGAGTTTAGGCCAATTGCATGTTGCACAGTCCTCTGTAAGCTCATCTCCAAGATTCTAGCTTCAAGACTCCAGGCTATTATCTTCATTGTTATAAGTGGATCACAGGCTGTATTTATCCCAGGAACAAAGATTGCAGACAATGTCATCCTTGCACATGAATTGGTCAAAGCATATTCTAGGAAACATACCTCTCCCAGATATATGATTAAGATTGATCTTCAGAAGGCTTATGACTCTGTTAAGTGGCCTTATTTAAAGCAAGTTATGGAGGAGGTGGGATTCCCTCAGTTATTCATTTCTTGGGTTATGGAATGCATACAGACTGTGAATTACTCTATTGTAATTAATGGTGAACAATCAAGACCTTTCAATGTTGCCAAGGGACTTAGACAGGGTGATCCAATGTCACCCTTCCTATTTGCAGTGGTAATGAAGTATCTGAGCAGATGTTTACAAGATCTCAGGACAAACAAGGAGTTCAAATATCATCCTAGATGCTCTAAATTAGGAATAACACACCTGTGTTTTGCTGATGAGTTATTGCACTTTGCTAGAGGTGATGCAGTATCACTGAAGGCAATCTATCAGAAATTTACACAGTTCACTACAGTATCTGATGTTGATACCCAATTTTGTCCTACTTTTCTTCTGAGTAATTTCGTTGTGCTTCCTAGCCATTAATAATCTAATAGTATATTATTAGCTATTTTATAATCTTTTATTATCAGTATTATCGTGATTATTATGATTAAATTATTGTTATTATTAGTAATAACATTTGTATTGTCATTATTAGTATTAGTATTGTTATTATCACTTTCATTATTATTATTATTATTATTATTATTATTATTATTATTATTATTATTATTATTATTATTATTATTTTTAGTCTATATGTCTATGATATATATTATTATTATTATATAAAGGAAGCACAATGAAATATTATGAAGAAGGGAGTGTCTCTTAATCTGGAGAGGGCCAAGTTAGCTTGGACTTCCAGCAGCCCAAAACACTTGATAATGGCCCATCCCAAATAAGGTTTCCTTATGCAAAATAGTAAAAATTGCATGGGCCCCCCTATTTGGTCTCCTCTTTTTAACTTATATCCGTTTTATTTTTTCGTTTGTATCCGTACCTATTTTTTTTTGTTAAAAGCGTTTTAAAAAGATGATTTTGCCCTTTTTTAATAAAAGACTATTGACAAACTGCAGGATAAAAACTTAAGTATGTTTAGGCTGAAGTTTTAGCAAATAAACTAAAAAACTTCAGCTTGTTTAGACTGAAATTTTGGATAAAACTCAGGACAAAACTGTAGACTGCGTTACAACTTCAACATGTTTTGGTATAAAGTTTTAGCAAATAAACTAAATAACTTCAGCATGCATTAGTAAAAACTCTTTAGAAAATTACATACTGCAAGACAAAAACTTAAGCATGTTTAGTCTAAAGTTTTAGCAAATGAACTAAAAAACTTCAGCTTGTTTAGTCTGAAGTTTTAGCAAACGAACTAAATAACTTCAGCATGTTTTGTCTGAAGTTTTAGCAAATGAACTAAATAATTTCAGCATGCATTAGCAAAAACTCATTAGAAAATTACATACTACAAGACAAAAACTTAAGCATGTTTAGTCTGAAATTTTAGCAAAGGAACTAAATAACTTAAGCATGTTTAATCTGAAGTTTTAGCAAATGAACTAAATAACTTCAGTTTGTTTAGACTGAAGTTTCAGATAAAATTCATGATAAAACTGTAGACTGCAGGATAAATAATTTTAGCATGCATTAGCTTCAATGTGAAATAACTTTATGCTATATTAGCGTGAAGTTTTAGCTTCAACATGAAACAACTTCATGCTACATTAGCATGAAGTTTTAGCTTCAAGGTAAAACAACTTCATGCAAGTGTGATTCTGAAGATGAATCTGGAAAAGTTTCTAATTTTTTTATAAAGTTGGTGAGAGGAGAGGAGGAGATCGTATTATTGGCTTTCAAATAGTTCCTCAGTTCCTTCTGCTTATATCTCTTATTCATACCCCTGACATTCCAGAATAACCAAGTCATTGTGTATGATATTTGTCCCCTCCTCTGTCATGAGGCAAGGACTGGCTTACACCACGACCCCTTCTTGAATCCACCATGTCAGTCTTGCTTGTGGAGGGTGATAGTCTTGGAAAGTTAATCAAGTTCAAAGTTGGACTACTCACCTCCTTATCTTTATCTTTCTGCATTTCAGGTTTCTCTGATACTCTAGCTTCTTTTAGGTGGGAGATCTTTGGGGTCTCAACTTGAGGGATACTCTGACTTTGATGAGCTACTGTGGAAGTCCCACTTTGATCTCCTGGAAGTTCTGTTGCTATTGCCACGTGTTCTGTTGTTATTGCCACATTTCCTTTAGTTCTTCATTCATAAGTAATATTTTTTGTTTATCTTCTTCTTCTAGGTTGCTCCTTTTGCTGTATTCTAGGTCCTTGTTGATTGGCACATTTATTCCCAATAGTTTGACATTTCTCACAATACATTAGCTTCCACTTGTCATACCTCCTTTTTCCCGAGAAGGGTATAAGGGAGTTTTTCCAATTTAAGTGACATTATTTGAATTTGAATTATTTAATTAATTTCAGAGTCGCCACTCGAAATTATTTATTTACGGTGTTCCGAGTCACCATTTATTTTTAAAATCTCAAATCGAGGAAATTTGACTCCGTTAAAAGTCTGCGAACCAAAAGACCGGGTAAGAAATTCTATTAACCCGGGAGAAGGTGTTAGGTACTCCCGAATTCCGTGGTTCTAGCACGGTCTCTTAATAATTCATACTTGGCTTATTTGATCTAATTACTCATTTTAGGACCTATGAGTATTTATCCTTTGCCTCTTTTAATTACTTGATTTATCTAAAGGATTACCTTAATGCGAGTTACACGTACGTATACCCGTTTAGTTTGGTGTGTCAAAAATCATGTCACGCGTATGTGTATACAACACTCGACATTTGGTTTATTTAAGAAAAATAGTAAAAGTCACGCGAACGCGTACCTTGAATTTATTTGAAAATCTAGATCACGTCACGCGAACATGTATGCAACCATGATAGTAGTTTAAAATCCGCGCCTAAAATCATTTCTATGAGTATTTGATTAAGGCGTTTTATTTACTAAGAGTGTTTGACCATGGTCACGCGAACATGTACCTTGGTTTATTTTGGTATCACAACGATGTCACGCATGCGTGTAGATAATTGTAATAATTAATTTAATTATGAGTACCTAAAGTCATGCCTACGTTTCTAATACTATGTCGTATATCTAGGTGTAAAGGTTCAACACTAATGTTACATATTTGTTTGTATCTAATAGGGCAGCTTATCTACAAACTGCCTATCAGACCCAGAATTTTTAGAAGTTTGAGGACTGATAAGGACTAAGTCCATATAGACTCTGGCCCATGAGTATATTTTCTATTGTTTGGACCATACTACTGAATTAATTGGAAAAGAATTTGGGCATGTTTGAGTCCAATTGGACTCTGACCCAATTAAGCATCTAATCAGTTAAACACATTTGATTCAGAGGTTTGGGCCTAGTAATAAGTCTGAATGACTCTTGCCCAATGCATATTTATTTGAATGAGTTTGAATCTAACACTGGTAATGACATATGTAAAATTTACCTATATTTTGTTTATACTTTAAAGCAGAAGTAAAAGGATCTTTGAATAAAACAAATCGAAATCTAGTTAAACTTGGCTAAATTTCCTATTGATTTGCCTAAGTTTTTCATTTAAAATGCTAAGTTTAAAACTCATTTATATTTGAAAATCTTAAAGTGATTATATTTAATCAAAGTGTTTGTTACAGTTTCAGGGATCCAATTGGTTTGGGCCTGAAATTGTATCAAAGCTTGCTGCATTAATTATCTTGTGAACGGCCCAGTTTCATACAAATTTGAGTTATTATATTTAATTATTAAAAAACAGAGTAGTAAATGGCTAAAATATTAAGCGGATCTATAGCATAAGAAGATGTAAAAAAATGAAATTGTTACATTTCTTGTTTTGACTAACTGAACAGTGATAAAAATCTGCTTGTTATTTCTTAAACAAATTTTTTGGACTGTTTTTTCGTTATTCTCACTAAGGCATACAGATCTCATGAACACAAAGCTGTAAACTTATTTCATAATTTGCTGACCTAGATAATTAATCCTTCATGAATTTACACATGATATATCACTCTACCAGCATCATTTAGGTAATAACTTAGCTTAAAACATCCAGTCATATTCAAACCAACCACACACTTTATAAACAGTAAATAAAACTTCATAGCAAAAAGAATGGAAATTTACATTGTTAAGGAGGCACCTTGACAACAGCAAGAGAAATGAAAATAGTAAGAAAACAAGTCTCTGAATAAACTTTGAAGCAAAGCAGCAGCAATGAAACCAGATTTCAAAAATAGGAAGATATTTTTTATTCTGAACGATCAAGACTGATTCTCAGAAGAAAAAAAAAAGAAGGTTTTTTTCTTAAGGATGAAAGGAAAATTTCTTTCAGGCAGTACAGAGATTTATGTGTGTATAATGTAACTCAAAATCTCTTCTTTTTAATGAAAAAGGAAGAATGTATTTATAAAGTGGGGAGCTGAAAAGGGATAAGAATTAAGGTACAAAGAATCTGTCAGAATTCCCTATAAATTAGGGAAAATGGCATCTTTTTAACAAATATGGACAGCTGTCCAATTTTTAGTACTTTCCTTATCTCAGAAAATGGACAAGTGTTCAGATTCTGGATATTTTTGGATCTTATCCCTATTTTCCTACTCAGCATGGGGACAGTTTTCCCTATTCCAGAAAGGTCTAATACTTTCTGAATTAATTTTAGAATTAGGTTTTCAAAATCGACCCTTAAGGGTCTTGGAATTACCTCGAAACCAGATTGGTTCTGTGCCTGAGTCGGGTGAATCTTGGCCTGAAGAGCTTGGGCTCTTAAACTTTTAACAAAGCTATGGGCCTGTCTATTTAGTCAGGCACAATAATAATAAAATAATAAAGTTATGGGCATGTCTATATAGCCAGGCCCAATTAATTTAAAAATAAATAACAGGAAATAAAACGCAACATTAAGCAAAAAAAATAAAAAAAATAAACTTAACACTGATTAATCTGTTTTAATTAATTAATGCAAATGAAATAAAAGATGATGTAAAAATTAATAGAATATATTTAAACCTTGATTTTGTATATTTTTTAATTAAGTCCGGTTTAATTAGTTAAACTTAACGGAACATAGCTGACAATAATAATTAATAAAAAATAAATGCAAAACAGAATATAACAGAAAAAATAATTAACAAAAGCAGAAAAATGACAGAAAATAGCCAAAACTTGTAAAAATAAAAGTAGATCTAACCGTGAAAAAACTCACATGCCAAAACTCTCGTTTGGGATCTGAGATCCTTGATGGGAGATCTTGGCAGAAGGATTTTTTGGCTGCTAGGTGGACTTTAGGGTTTTTAAAAAAAAGATCTAGTCGGAAAAAAAACCCTCATGCCAAGACCCCTATCTGAGATCTGAGACCTGTGAAAGGAGTTCTTGGCCTGAGGATTTTTAGACGGACTAGGTAGGGTTTCTGGGAATTTAGATCTAAGATTTACTAAATTTGGTGGGTTTTTTGGGAAATCTATTGGTAGGATAAGGTTTAAGAGGGTGTGGGGAGTGTGTGGTGTAAGTTTGAGTAGGTTTGGAGTTCCACCACCGCCGTAGGGCGATTTCCGGCGGTGGCGTGGGGGAAGGATTTTAGGGCGGCTAGGGTTTGGTTTAGAGAGAGGTGAGAGACGGGGCGTCTCTAGGGCTAGAGAAAGAGAGACGTGAGAGATGTGAGAGTGGGGAGGAACGAAATGAGGGGGGGTGAAGGCGTTTGGACATTTATATACTAAATGGGTGAGGGAGTTCTGAGCCGTTGGATCTTGTGGAGATCAACGGCTGGGATTAATTGACATCTAAACGACGACGTTCGGTTTAGTGATGGGGCGGACCGGTTTGGGGGTATTGGGCTTGGGCGCTTTTGGGTTAATTTTGGGGATTGGGCTGGTTTTACACTAGCCCAGTCCGAATTTAGGCTAACCTATTTTGTTTAATTAACATTAAGTCTATTTAATTTAAATAAATCCTAAATTAAGTGCTAAATTGCCATAATTTATAAAATTAAACCAACTATCTATTTATGTTATTTGCATAATTAGTTAATCTTCAATTATTAAAGGAAGAATCACTAATTTTAACACTAAAACTAAAAATGTCAAAAATAAACCATTTTTGTGATTTTCTTCTAATAATATGATCAAATCATGTAATTAAGTGCTAAATTCAATAAGAACTTAATAATGATATATGATGAGGATTTAAATATTTTGTTGTTTTCTATGATTTCAAAAATGCTAAAATAATGCGTGAGAAATGCAACTAAATGCAAATAATTGCGAATAATTAACAAAAATCCTAAGAAAAATAAATATGAATAATTTATTTATTAATTTTGTAGGAATATTTTGGTAGGGTAAAAATTACATGCTCACGACTGCCCCTCTTTGCTTGAAAACACGAAAAGTTTTCTGGCAAAGACAAAGTGAGCAGTCAGGGACCAATTTTACCCGTTTTGATACTCCGTGGAAAGCGTTTTGAAATTGTTTGACCGAATCTTGCTTTAAAGGTTGCCTACATATCCCTGGCTACAAAGGAATCAGGTCAGTATAGTTCTGGAGGTTTTTGGTAGCTGGGACTACCGGAAAACTGTGATTTCACTGCTATTGTTGTTGTTACTGCTGCTAAGCTCTTCATTACAACAAAGTAAGAAATGAAGAAACTAACCAAACCTATCAGCTACGAGTTACAAGATTCCTAGCTGTAAATTTCCGAAGCTTGGTCTTGATGCAGACTCTGATTTGGATCTCGATGCTTATTAGCCGCAGGTGCTGGTTCAATTTTCTTCATCTTTTCGGATCATGATGGGACATGCAAAACTTGGGACTTCAATCTCATCTCGAGCAGCCCATATCTTCTCCGCTTCTGTACTTTGGGTTTTTCTTTTTCTTCTTTTCTTTATTCTGGATTGAGACATCTTCTTTTGGTCGTCTCGAACCCAGTACTTTAAGATATAACCTGCTCAGGAGTCAAAACAAACGAACGACATTTCTTCCCCAGTTTTCACTAGGAAACTTTCGTGAGTTATTGTAACAAAATTCTATACTACTTCATTATCGAAAGTGATAAAAGACGGGAATGGTGTACCCGGAGTAAATGTAGACTAGGGAGTGGAGATCCTATGTCTAAAAGTAAAATCAACTAGGGATTGGAGACCCTAAATTGGGAGAAATCACCAGGTTATGTTTGTATCAACTAGGGAGTGGGACCCTATGTTGGAAAGTCGTCACGTTATGCTGGCATCAACTAGGGAGTAGGACTCTATGTTAGAAAGTCGTCAGGTTATGCTGGCATCAACTAGGGAGTGAGACCCTATGCTGGAAAGTCATCAGGTTATGCTGGCATCAACTAGGAGTTGGACCTTATGTTGGAAAGTCATTAAGTTATGGTGGCATCAACTAGGGAGTGAGAACCTATGTTGGAAAGTCATCAAGTAATGATGGCATCAACTAGGGAGTGGGACCCTATGTTGGAAAGTCATCAGGTTATGCTGGCATCAACTGGGGAGTGGGACCCTATGTTGGAAACGTCATCAGGTTATGCTGGCATCAACTAGGGAGTGGGACCATATGTTGAAAAAGTCGACAGGTTATGCTGGCATCAACTAGGGAGTGGGACCCTATGTTGGAAAAGTCATCAGGTTATGCTGGCATCAACTAGGGAGTGGGACCCTATGTTGTCTTAATATTTTTTTTTTCAACATCATTTCTTCTTTTCTTCCTTTATTTTGCGAGGATAAGTGAATGCGGGAAAGAATTTGGAGGAGACTTCCCTTTTGGAGTTGATTTTGCAAAGCTGTTTCTAGTTTTTGCGCAACTTCTTTTGATTGCCCCTGCTTCTTGCAAGGTTGCTTTCGGGTTACACCTGTTTTTCTATTTCCTTCAAACAAAGAATAATTTTGTCAGTTTGAAACGGTGGTTGGTTTCGTGGCCTTCATTATTTCGGTCACTTGATCTCGGCCCGTCTTTTGACGAAAATCTCAACTGCTTGTTGGCTCACTGGGGATTGGTTTCATTTCTAACCCTGGAGATCTTGGCTTTTCCAAAATCTTACCAGGACGGTTAATTACATGGGACTTAGCCTTCTTTAACTTTACTTTGCCTTTGTAACATTTTAACTTTGGTCCCTTTCTTTCCAAGAATTCTTGATTTCAAAGCATCAACCATCATGGCCGGTCGAGGCCGACTCGATGTACCTGCTGAGGCTGGGCACTTTTTGCATACTAGCTTGTATCAAATAAGAACCTTATAGATCAGTCTTGCCATCCTTTCTTTGTCTTACTTTAGAATAGAATTAGACCGAAATAGATTCAAAGAAAAACAAATAATAAAATGGACAAATGAACTTAGACGAGAGGTATCCCTTTCGGGGGAAAGAAAGAAGGACTTATCTGGAGTACATGCGGACTTCAATAAACATGACATGCCTTTTGGACTAGATTCCTGATCCGTGTAAACCCTCTGACTCTCAAAAATTCATCACAACCTTTGCCTTGAAACCGAGAAACCTTGCTACGGACTGTGTCGATGCAGATGGCTATGAGGATCCTTTTTTTGATGAGTGGCGCCCTTTGCAGGTTTTCGCCATCTGACCTCTCTCATTTCTCTTCTCACCATCGCCATGTAGTACTCTTTGCGTGTTTTCACTAACAAGACTCTCTCATTTCAATTTCTCTGCTTACCATCGCCTTATGGTGTGAGGGTTTTCACCGATGAGGCTCTCTTATTTTATCTCTCTCATTTGGTTGCATCAAATCTAAGTCACTGTATTCTTCCATTTTGGACATCTTTACCGATTGGTCGGAAGGACTTTGAATAGGATTTGGGTAGAAAGAATTTGAATTAAATTACAACCTTGAAACCTTTCAAACGAAAGCATCGCCAAACCATTATAAATTCTGCCCCAGTTTCATCTTCTGGGGAATTTGGGTTTTATTTTGGTGTGCCTGAACCCCAGAGAGAGGCTGCCTACGTATCCTTTCGGAATCAAGTCGAACGAAGTTCAAGGAAACATTTTGTTTTTGTTTCGTTTTTGTTTTGATTGATCGATTTGATTTTTTTTTTTTGATAATTGAACTTTCAGGTTCCAAGGAAGGTGATCAAAGAAGAGTAACCGACTCAAAGGGTTCACAAAAAGTTGATAGTATTTGGGTAGCGAGAATGAAAGCTTTCTTCATCCTAATCAAAGAGTTTTAAGACCGCGAAAGGAGTTAAACATAATATTTTTTGACTGCATCTGCATTGTTAGCTGTTTTGGGGTCATTTCCTTCAATATCTCCTAAGTACAATGCCCCTTTTGGCAGCAGTTTTCTTATAATGTACGGACCTTTCCAATTTGGAGCAAACTTTCCTTTTGCTTCTTCATGATGCGGGAGAATACGTCTTAGAACGAGTTGCCCCACTTCGAAGTTTCTAGACCGCACTTTCTTGTTATAAGCGCCAGCCATTCTTTGTTGGTACAACTGCCCATGATAAACTGCGGCCATCCGTTTTTCATCAATCATAGTTAACTGTTCCAACCGAGTTTTGACTCATTCATCATCCTCGATCTCTACTTCAACAATGATTTGAAGAGAGAGAATTTTGACTTCCGCAGGTATTACGGCTTCAGTACCATAAACTAATAAGTAAAGCGTAGCCCCGACTGATGTGCACACGGTTGTGCGATATCCCAATAATGCGAAAGGCAGCTTCTCATGCCATTGCCTAGAACTTTGGATCATTTTCCTAAGGATCTTCTTGATGTTTTTGTTTGCCGCTTCAACGGCGCAATTGACTTTGGGTCGATAAGGGGTAGAATTACGATGCGTAATTTTAAACTGTTCGCATACCTCCCTCATAAGATGACTGTTCAGATTTGCGGCATTGTCAGTAATGATAGTTTTTAGAATACCAAAATGACAAATAATGTTGGAATGTGCAAAGTCCACCACTGTTTTCTTGGTGACGGCTTTAAAAGTGACTGCTTCGGCCCATTTTGTGAAGTAATCAATGGAAACCAAGATTAATCTGTGCCTATTTGAGGCTTTCGGCTCGATCGGCCCAATGACATCCATACCCCAAGCAACAAACAGCCAAGGTGCTGACATAGGACGCAACTCTGAAGGCGGTGCATGAATCAGGTCACCGTGCATCTGACATTGATGGCACTTCCGGACAAAACTGAAGCAATCATTTTCCATGGTCATCCAGTAATAACATGCCTGCAGGACTTTCTTTGCAAGGACATATCCATTTATATGGGGCCCACATACTCCTGAATGCACTTCGTTCATGACCTTTTCAGCTTCTTTGGCATCCACACACCTTAAAAGATTTAGATCTGAAGTTTTCTTATACAGCACTTCTCCGCTTAAGAAGAAACTGCCGGCAAGCCTTCTAAGGGTTCTCTTTTGGTCTCGATTGGCCTGCTCAGAGTATTCCTTTGTTTTCAAGAACCTTTTAATATCATGATACCATGGTTGGACATCTGGTTCTACTTCAACCGTGTTGAAATAACCATGTCTTTCACGGATTTGAATCTCCAACGGGTCAATATGGACGTTGCCTGGATACGGCAGCATTGTAGCTAAGGTAGCTAGTGCATCGGCTAACTCATTGTGGAATCGAGGAATATACCTGAATTCAACGGATTTAAACCATTTGCTAAGCTCTTCCACATGTTGTCTATATAGGATAAGCTTGATATCTCGAGTTTCCCATTCACCTTGTGCTTGCCGAATGATCAAATCAGAATCTCCCATGATTAATAATTCTTCTACATCCATATCAATTGCCATGTTCATGCCCATGATGCAAGCTTTATATTCAGCGGTGTTACTCGTACAGAAGAAATGAAGTCGGGCTGTAGCCGGATAGTGCTGACCAGTGGGCAAAATCACAATTGCCCTAATTTCGACACCTTTTGCATTTACAGATCCATCAAAGAACATTTTCCAAGTCTTAGTATCTTCTAGAATTACTTCAGCTGAATTTACTTCCTTGTCTGGGAAATAAGTGCTTAGGGGTTGGTATTCATCATCAACTGGGTTCTCAGCTAAATGATCAGCGAAGGCTTGGGCTTTCATGGCCGTGCGGGTGACATAGACAATGTCAAACTCAGTGAGCAGGATTTGCCATTTGGCTAGCCTTCCCATTGGCATCGATTTTTGGAATATGTACTTTACAAGATCCATTCTGGTTATGAGGTATGTGGTATAGTCTAACAAATAATGTCTAAGCTTTTGAGCACCCAAGTCAAGGCACAACAAGTTCTTTCCAGCAAAGTGTACTTGGCTTCATAACTGGTAAATTTCTTGCTCAAATAGTATATGGCTTGCTCTTTCTTCCCGATTGCATCATGTTGTCCGAGGACACAGCCAAAAGAATTCTCCAGAACCGTTAAGTATAAGAACAAAGGTCTTTCAAGCTCAGGCGGGACCAACACCGGCGGATTTGAAAGATATTCTTTGATTTTGTCCAAAGCTTCTTGAAACTCAACCGTCCATTTAATCGCCGCATCTTTCTTTAGTAGCTTAAATATGGGCTCACAAGTGGTAGTAAGTTGGGCGATGAACTAACTGATGTAATTCAACCTTCCCAGCAAACTCATGACCTCTTTCTTGGTTTTCGAAGGTGGTAGATCTCGGATAGATTTTATCTTTGTTGGATCCAACTCAATACCCCTCCGACTGACTATAAACCCCAAAAGTTTCCCAGATGGAACCCTGAATGCACATTTAGCTGGATCCAATTTCAAATCATACTTGCGCAGGCGCTCAAAGAACTTTCTCAAATACTTCATATGGTCTTCCTGCGTTCTGGACTTAATGATCGCATCATCCACATGCACCTCAATTTTCTGGTGCATCATGTCGTGGAAAATAGCAGTCATAGCCCTCATATAAGTTGCCCCGTTGTTTTTCAAACTGAATGGCATGACCCTGTAGCAGTAAGTGCCCCATGATGTGGTGAAAGCTGTCTTTTCTGCATCTTCTTCATCCATCAGGACTTGGTGATACCCAGCATAACAATCCACAAAAGACTGTATCTCATGTTTGTCACAATTGTCGATAAGGATGTGGATGTTGGGTAATGGGAAGTTGTCCTTAGGGCTTGCTTTGTTCAAATCTCTATAGTCCACACATACTCGGATTTTCCCGTCCTTCTTTGGCACTGGGACTACATTGGCCAACCATGTGCTGTATCGGACTACTCGGATTACACCAGCTTTTAATTGTTTGGCAACCTCTTCTTTAATCTTATCGCTGATGTCTGTTTTGAATTTTCTTTACTTTTGTTGGATAGGTGGACAACCGGGATAAGTTGGCAACTTCTGTACCACTATATCGACACTTAGTCCTGGCATATCATAGTAAGACCAGGCAAACACTTCTTTAAATTCAAACAAGAGTCGGATGAGTGCATCTCTAGTTTTTTCCTCGGCGTGAATGTTTATTATGGTCTCTTTGATCTCTTCTGAACTGCCCAAATTAACAGGAAAAGATTCATAGACGATGAAATATTGATTTCATTTCATTGAATTTTGAAGATATGAGGGTTTACATTGGAATTTAAAAAGATGATAAAACTAAAAACATTCAAGTTACACCCTGAAATAACTCGGAATGTAGAAAAATGGCAAGACTGAACTACCGGGATTCCCGCCTGACTCGGAATGGAGTAGCCTGCCAGTTTTGCAATTTAGCATTGGGCCCCACATATTGCACCTCAGCAGTGCTCGAGCCTTCGCCTGGTTGGACCATGTGGACGTCATAGAGCATTTGCCTCATTGCTTCACAAATATCCTCAACTTCATCGGCCGTGAAAGCCTCTTCTTCTTTTTCTATATATCTTGGCTTAACAAACGATTTGGCGAGGTGCGGGATTGACTGAGGCAAAACCTACTCATCTTTCTTACGTTTATCGACCCATTTTTTATCGGTATCAGTGGCTTGGAAACCTATGCCAAAGAATTTCCTATTGGCAGCCAAGGTGACGGGTTTTGTGATACCCTGTAAGGATACCCCGAGCCCTTTTCTAGGTTTGTACCCATGCTTGATCATTTTGCTTGCGACCATGATTGATGCGCTTGATAAACAAGGTTGAGGGCATTGGGTTCCTTCCTTTCACTGGTCGGCGAGCACAATTTCGAAGGCTTGGTAGATTATATGCTCGCTTCCGTCTCTTGCCTCGAGGTATGGGACTGACGGATCCTTGTAGATTGACTGTTTATCTTCTCCATGGACCATTATTTCTTGGTTCTCATGCTCGAACTTGACCATTTGATGGAGAGTAGAGGGCACGGCTCCTGCTGCATAGATCCATGGTCTTCCTAACAGAAAGTTATAGGAAGTGGCCATGTCCAGAACTTGGAATGTTACTTCAAAATCTACGGGGCCAATGGTTAAGATTAAGTTAATCTCCCCTATTGTGTCCCTCTTGACACCATCAAAATCACGCACACAAACAGTGTTTGGTTTGATCCTTTCAGTCCCAATTTCCATCCTCAGCAATGTTGATAGAGGGCAAATATCGACTCCGAACCCGCCGTCCAACATGATTCTTTTCACATAGTATCCCTCACACTTGACAGTCAAGTGAAGGGCCTTGTTGTGGGCGGCTCCTTCGGGAGGCAAGCCGTTTAGGCTGAAGGAGATTCGATTGACCTCAAAAAATCGTTCTGCCATTCTTTCTAACTGTTCAACCGTGGTCTCAATTGGAACATACACCTCATTCAGCATCTTTAGAAGCACTTTTGGTGTTCATTTGAGCTCATCAGTAAAGACAAGAGTGAAACCTGGGAAGGGGCTTTTCTCAGTTCATCAATTACAGCAAACTCCAAGGTTTTCATCTTTCGGAAGAATTCCTCAGCTTCTTCAGCAGTTACAGGCTTCTTGAGGGGGAAACGCTTCTGCTTGGTTTTGTTCAATTCTTCTGGGTTATGATATTTCCCAGATTGGTTTGTTTCATTCACTTCCCCCTTAACTTCCATCCCTTTATATGTGACAATTGTGTGATTGTAGTTCCAAGGGACGGCAGTAGTGTCTTTTATGGGATTTTGTGGTATGCAGCTAATGATCAAAGGCTCATCGAGCCTAGGTGGAATGATGGGCCCCGTGCCACGTAAGGCCCTTTTGGTACATACATTTTTGGCAGATTTGGCATGGTTTTCCTCTACTCCAATCTCTTGGGAGGGCTTAACATGGGTTGTCCCTTTCTGAGGGCTCTTGGGACTTAGAGAATGGCCTCTTTGGAAGGTGTTGCCCCTTGTCTTTGATTCCCCGTCCTTTCCTTCATTTTGGGGAGTGAAATTCATCTTTTTCTCATCCCTGACCTGTTTTGTCACTGCTTTAGGTTTCTTTTCAGAGTCAGCGATGGCAATTATTGCTTTTAATGCCGGGACAAATTCTTTGTCTTCATAGATCATCCCGATAATCGGCCCATTGTTGTGAGCTGGTAACGGATTGTTGGTTACATTGGGGACTTCCTTATCCCTTAACACTACCCTCTTCTGTTCGATCAGGTTCTCGACTGCTCTCTTAAGGTTCCAACAATCTTCAGTGTCATGCCCTTCTACCCTGGAGTGATAAGAGCACATGGTATCTGGCCTGTAGGATGGAGATTCTGGGTTCTGTCTGTTCGGCGGTACAGGTTGCAACAGGCCCATTTGGACTAATTTCGGGAAGAGGCTGGAGTACGACTCACCAATGGGTGTGAAGTCAGCTTTTCTGGGTGGTTCACGGGGACGGGTGTTATATTGGTAATTATTCTATGGTGGACGGGGATTATACGGAGCTTGGTGAGGAGGGTTGTTTCTTGGAGGTAGAGCTCTGTTCTGATTGTAATGTTGTTGTGGTCGGGTGTACGGTTGAGCGTTCATTACTGCATAAGGATGAGGGGCCATAGCATAGGCTGCATCCTGGTGGGGGTAATAATGTTCCGGGGCCCTGGAAGGTGGACCAGAATAATCTCGGGGTCTCCGAGAGTTTCTTAAGCTCGAAGCCATCATGGCTCCCTCTTTTTTTTTCTTCCGACTTGCTAAACTTCCCGAGCCGCTCTGAATGGCTTGGGAAGTGGCTCTTAGAGCTGATTGACTTAAGATACGGCCAATTTTTAAGCCATTTTCTACTATTTGTCCAATTTTAATGGCCTCCGCGAATGGTTTGCCCATGGCAGACATCATGTTTTGGAAATAATCGGCCTCTTGGGCCTGTAAGAAGACACTGACCATCTCGGTTTCATCCATCGGGGGTTTTATCCTGGCCGCTTGTTCACGCCATTTGATAGCGTATTCTCGGAAGCTTTCCGAGGCTTTCTTTTTGAGGTTGGATAAAGAATTTATGTTCGGAGCTATGTCCACGTTGTATTGGAATTGCCTCATAAAATCCCGGGCCAGGTCATCCCATATGTGCCAATGGGAGATATCTTGGTCTATATACCATTCAGAAGCGATTTTGATGAGGCTTTCTCCGAAGTAGGCCATTAACAACTCCGCTTTTCCACCAGCGCCCCTCAGTTGGTTACAGTATTGTTTTAAGTAAGCAATCGGGTCTCCATGCCCGTCATATCTTTCAAACTTTGGCATCTTAAAGCCCACAGGTAAATGCACGTGAGGGAACATGCACAGATCAGCATATGACATGCTCTTTTGATCACTCAGGCCTTGTATATTTTTGAGGCTTTGCTCAATGCTTTTGATTTTTCGTACTATCTCCTCTTGTTCAGGATTCCTCAAGACTCTCTCCTGTTCTACGAGAGATTCAAATTGTGGGTGATGAGGATAGAAATTTGGGGTAACCCGAGCGGTGTCCAATTGGAATTAGGTAGCTTGGAAAGTAAAAGTTGATGGTTCGAAGGTTTGTCGAGGCAGCGTTGGTTGTGACATACTAGAAGCTGGTGGTGCTGTGAACACGGTAGATGGTATTACTGAAGATGGTGCCTGGGGGCGAACCTCATAAGGCATTCCAGTGAAGTTTGTTGACATGGTGGGGAACCCAGATGGCATGAATGGGTTGGCTACTGAGATAGGGACATTGGTAGTTCCTCCCGTCCTTGGGATTAACTCGGGTAAACCAGGGATAGTACTGGGTGGCTCCCTGCCATTGGACCATGCATCCCACATTTCTAACATGCGGCATCTTAATCGCATATTCTCCTCAGCAGTTGCTGACTCAAGTTGTGGGATAACTGATGCAAGGCTCTCTTTAGGCTCAACGATAGGTAGGTGACTCTCTGAGGCCATGGCGATACTTCCTTTAGATCTCGTGAAATAAGGGTGTGAAGCCAGATTACCACTACAAAACCAACCACCTAAAAATAGAACTTGTTCTTTTAAAGCACATGCAACAAACCAGTTAGTTTGAGACATTTAACATATAGGGAATCGCATATTGGGGATGCAATGCACCTAAATAGTTAAACGTTTTGCTAAGATGTTTTTCAACGGCTGTGTGTTTCATCCCAGCTTTATTGTCTCTCTCTCTCTCTTTTTCTTTCTTGATAATTTTCTTTTAGGGTTATGATCGAATCCTACGTGGATTGCCTACGTATTATGGTGCCGCATGAATCATATCATTACGTAGTTTAGGGGATAGATACAAAGTAACAAAGTGCAATTTTTTATTTCATTAATAAAGGATATCTCTTTCTTTTAGGTTTTTCATTACAGAGAATTAAAGTACTAACAAAATACAGACTCAAAACAAGCGACAAAATAATTTAAAATGCTAGAAAGCAGTAAAGTACAGACTCGAAAACTGGTTAATCAAAAGTACATGAGTGCTTCTACTGGTCTTCTTGGAGCATGCGGGGCACTAGCTGGTCTTTGCACGGGCCTTCATGCAATATCTTCTTGAAGACAGTCCAAGTCATCCATTACATGGTGGACGAAGGTCATCATAAAAGCAAAAAACATGGACCTAGTCATGTCTTCACACTCGTGACATTTCATCACAACATAGTCAGCTATTTCCTTGATCCTAGTTCTGATGACTCCTTTCTCTTGAAGCAGACGCCCAATCTGCTATGCCCGGGCTTCCAACACTTGTGCACTTGTGTTGTTTTGGTCATGTAGTTGTTGCACGCTTTCTTCTAGTTGGCAGATTAGTGCGTAACAATGCTCTTTTTCTGTTTTGAAATCTTTGGTTCGCTGGACCATCTCATTACCAACGGCAAACAGCTTTTCCTTTAGAATTGTTATTTCTTTGCAATATTTCTGTCTCAAATGGTGGGCCTGTTCTTCTGCTCCCTTAGCTAGTTTTGTTTGAGCATCTAGCAAATCCTTCTCGGTTTTTATCAAGTCAGTTGCACAGTCATGGACCTTCATTCTTAAGTTGTTGATGATCTTTTCATCTCTCTCGCTTCTTACAGGCGTTTCGGCGGCTATCCTCATATTTCGGAGTTGGGCTCGAAGTGCCTCGTTCTCTCGGATTAACTTTCTCTTTTCACCTTCAGCTACCTGTGCCTGCAAATCATTGTCAAATGTGAGGTTTCTCAATTTTTCCTCTAAGGCATGGACAGTGGCTTGATATTTCTTCTCTTTTTCTCCCCAGGCTAAACGTTCTTGGATCTTGTCATCAAAAGCTTGAACATGAGGCCTTTTGGCGGGACTTTCTGGCTCGCGCTCTGGTTGCTCATCAATGCAATTCCTTTTCTTGAACCATGCGGCATAGCTCGGATTTACTTTGCCTTTGGCAATATCGGGTACTTGAGTATCCTTTTTCAAGTATCGACACCCATTCCAGATTTGTTGAATTAAAGCTTCGGGAAGTGGGGCTTCAGGATGTAGCTCAATAACTTGGACACTCAAGTCTTCATCCTCAGGTACTACTTGATGTCTTCCCAATTGCCTTAGAACCCTTTAGGGTGCATATGGTTGGACACCTCTCAAGCCCATCAATAGTAAATAATTCTTTGTGGTTGACATATATATAACTTCCCTCACCGGGACCCATCCTAAAGTCCACTCAATCTGATTTGCCTTTAAAACTCTCAAGTGGGCGATCCAAGCTTCAACCCCTTCCGGGGAGTTGTAATCATTCACGCCTTCTTCATAGCTTTCAATGAAGTTGCTCTTGCTTGGACCGTAGCTCATAAATTTCGAATGATGGCGAATATATTCAATTAACCACATTTGTAAAAGAATGTTGCAACCTTCAAAGAATGTTGCCCCCGCCTTACACTGAGTCAGTGCTCGATAGATATTCGCCAATATTAGTGGAGCGAGCGTGTGATCTTCCTTGTCAGTTAAGACTTGTGCAATTCCAGCCACATGAATATCAATTGTCCCCTTTTCATTTAAGAAGACCATGACACCCAGAAATGCCACTATAAAGGTAAAACGACGGTGAACTTTCCAAGTATCTTTGCTTTGTTTGTTGTTCAAACCTTTTTCATGTGTTTCAAATCCCTCTGGATGCCCTTATCGGGAGTATAGGAAGTAGAATGAGCAGCAGCCCTCGTTCACACGGTTCTTTCTTATTTGCTTACTGATGTTCATGATTTCAAAGAAACGGCGCATTGACATGGGCCTCGGGAATATGAGTTGTTGATTTCTCAAACCCCGACCAAAACCTATATACCCCGCTATTTCCTCCAAGGTGGGAGTGAGCTCGAAGTCTGAGAAGCGGAAGACATTATGGACAGGATCCCAAAAGGTCACTAAAGCCTTGATTAGATCATTTCGTGGCTTAACTTTCATGATATCGGTGAGAGCACCCAGATGTTCGACTACCCAGTCTTGACCCTCTTTGTCTAAATCATACTACCACATTTGGAGTTGTAGCGGAGCTTGCTCTACGACATTTAATGGTGGATTCTGGACGGTATTCATTATGTACCTGTGAGCGGGCAAGGTTAAGGTTGACTCTAATTTTGAAAGACAAGACCAGCATAAGTAAAGGTGGCTATTTGTACAACATCGACCAAAACGGTCATTTTGCAATGGTGGCCCCTTCTTGCTTTTGAATAAAGTTTTGAGGCCGAAGTAAGGCACTTTTCTGGGAAAAACGGCGCCGGACTTAACCGAAGCTGGATCGGTTTCTTGATCAATGGACATACTTTATTTATTTGATTGAAAAATTGGGGTTGGCACCGATGAGGTTTGCCTACGTATTTCACATCCGGTGAGAATCAGACCCGCGTAGTTCAGTCAGTTTTGACATCATTGGAAAAGCATGATATTGACTTACTTTCATTTTTGAAATGCATTTTCTTTTTCTCATCATTTTTTTCAAAACTTTTGGCAGAGTTTCGAGGCATTTACAAATATCGGGGTTTTCAGAACCGGGTGAATTTTCTATCCTACCTCACTCTTGGTTTTCTATTGATTTTCTTTCTTTAGTCGGTCAACAAACAAACCGAAATAAATAAATGCACACATAGCAGGTAAGATGCATCAGGATGGTCTTTTATTTTGGGTACACCTGTCCTAGACGGGCTCAACCCCTATGCTGAGTCCCCTAAGTCCAATGCACATGATGCAAGCAAACGTACCTACTAGGGATTCGGCGTGAGGCTATGTTATTCTAGGTTTAAACCTGGGGGTGTGTTCTAGACATGGCTTACCCAAGCAGACAGCTTGAGTCGAGGTGGGAGCGACGTACCGAGAGCACGAAAGTCTACCCGGTCTAGTGGCTGATCCATCCTCGTTCTATTTGATATGACCTCTAACAGAAAAGTGCGCCACGCGTACGTGTGCATCATATTTTTAGAAGACTCATAAGGGAGGCGTAAGAAGACAGTTTAATATAGTTCAAATAATATAAAAGCGGTAAACGAGCGGTAATTAGCACATTAGGCCCACAAAATACAGTAATATCAATAATCAATAAAGCCAAGTATAGATCGCATTAACAAGCTCGAATTCTGAACCCTGGACCAAAGATTCTAGGTTCTCTGATCTCCAACAGAGTCGTCAGAGCTGTCACACCTCTTTTTTTCTGAGAAGGGTATAAGGGAGTTTTTCCAATTTAAGTGACATTATTCGAATTGAGATTATTTAATTAATATCAGAGTCGCCACTCGGAATTATTTATTTACGGTGTTCCGAGTCACCATTTATTTTTAAAATCCCAAATCGAGGAAATTTGACTCCGTTAAAAGTATGCGAACCAGAAGACCGAGTAAGGAATTCTGTTAATCCGGGAGAAGGTGTTAGGCACTTCCGAATTCCGTGATTCTAGCACGGTCTCTTAATGATTCATACTTGGCTTATTTGATCTAATTACTCATTTTAGGACTTATGAGTATTTATCCTTTAGCGCTTTTAATTACTTGATTTATCTAAAGGATTACCTTAATTCGAATTACACGTACGTATACCCGTTTAGTTTGGTGTGTCAAAAATCATGTCACGCGTATGTGTATACAACTCACGATATTTGGTTTATTTAAGAAAAAGAGTCAAAGTCGCGCGAACGCGTACCTTGGATTTATTTGAAAATCGAGATCACGTCATGCTAACATGTACGCAACCACGATAGTAGTTTAAAATCCGTGCCTAAAATCATTTCTACGAGTATTTGATTAAGGCATTTTATTTACTAAGAGTGTTTGACCATGGTCACGCGAACATGTGCCTTAGTTTATTTTGGTATCACAACGATGTCACGCATGCATTTACATAATTACAATAATTAATTTAATTATGAGTACCTAAAGTCATGCCTACGTTTCTAATACTATGTCGTATATCTAGGTGTAAAGGTTCAACACTAATATTACATATTTGTTTGTATCTAATAGGGCAGCTTATCTACAAACTGCCTATCAGGCCCAGATTTTTTAGAAGTTTGAGGCCTGATAAGGACTGAGTCCAAATAGACTTTGGCCCATGAGTATATTGTCCATTGTTTGGACCATACTTCTAAATTAATTGGAAAAGAATTTGGGCCTGTTTGAGTCCAATTGGACTCTGACCCAATTAAGCATCTAATCAGTTAAACACATTTGATTTAGAGGTTTGGGCCTAGTAATAAGTCTGAATGACTCTGGCCCAATGCATATTTATTTGAATGAGTTTGAATCTAACATTGGTAATGACATATGTAAAATTTACCTATATTTTGTTTATATTTTAAAGTAGAAGTAAAAGGATCTTTGAATAAAACAAATCGAAATCTAGTTAAAGTTGGCTCAATTTCCTACTGATTTGCCTAAGTTTTTCATTTAAAATGCTAAGTTTAAAACTCATTTATATTTGAAAATCTTAAAGTGATTATCTTTAATCAAAGTGTTTGTTACAGTTTCAGGGATCCAATTGGTTTGGGCCTAAAACTGTATCAAATCCTGCTACATTAATTATCTTGTGAACAGCCCAGTTTCATACAAATTTGAGTTATTATATTTAATCACTAAAAAAATAGAGTAGTAAATGGTTAAAATATTATGCGGATCTATAGCATAAGAAGATGTAAAAAACAAAATTGTTACATTTCTTGCTTTGACTAACTAAACAGTGATAAAAATCTGCTTGTTATTACTTACACAAATTTTCTGGACTGTTTTTCCCTTATTCTCACTAAGGCATACAGATCTCATGAACACAAAGCTTTAAACTTATTTCATAATTTGCTGACATTTTAATAGTACCACCTAAATTGCCTAGATAATTAATCCTTCATGAATTTACACATGATATATTACTCTACCAGCATCATTTAGGTGATAACTTAGCTTAAAACATCCAGTCACATTAGAACCAACCACACACTTTATAAACAGTAAATGAAACTTCATAGCAAAAAGAATGAAAATTTAAATTGTTAAGGAGGTACCTTGATAGCAGCAAGAAAAATAAAAATAGTAAAAAAATAAGTCTCTGAATAAACTTTGAAGCAAAGCAGCACCAATGAAACCAGATTTCAAAAATAGGAAGATATTTTTTGATTCTTAAAAGATCAAGACTGATTCTTAGAAAAGAAAAGAAGGTTTTTCTCTTAAGGATGAAAGGAAAATTTCTTTCAGGTAGTGCAGAGATTTCTGTGTGTATAATGTCACTCAAAACCTCTTCTTTTTAATGAAAAGGGACGAATGTATTTATAGAGTGGGGAGGTGAAAAGGGATAAGAATTAAGGTACAAAAAATCTGTCAGAATTCTCTATAAATTAGGGAAAATGGCATCTTCTTAACAGAAATGGGCAGCTGTCCAATTTTTAGTACCTTCCTTATCTCAAAAAATGGACAAGTATCCAGATTCTGGATATTTTTGGATCTTATCCCTATTTTTCTACTCAGCATGGGGACAGTTGTCCCTATTCCAGAAAGGTCTAGTACTTTCTGAATTAATTTTAGAATTAGGTTTCCAAAATCGACCCTTAAGGGTCTTGGAATTACCTCAAAACCAGATTGGTTTTGTGCCTGAGTCGGGTGACTCTTGGCCTGAAGAACTTGGGCTCTTAAACTTTTAAAGAAGCTATGGGCATGTTTATATAGCCAGGCCCAGTTAATTTAAAAATAAATAACAGGAAATAAAACGCAACAGTAAGCAAAAAAAATAAAAAAAAATAAACTTAACACTGATTAATATGTTTTAATTAATTAATGCAAATAAAATAACAGATGATGTAAAAATTAACAGAATATATTTAAACCTTGATTTTGTATATTTTTTAATTAAGTCCAGTTTAATTAGTTAAACTTAACGGAACATAGCTAACAATAATAATTAATAAAAAATAAAAGCAGAACGGAATATAACAATAAAAATAATTAACAAAACCAGAAAAATGATAGAAAATAGCCAAAACTTGTAAAAATAAAAGTAGATCTAACCGTGAAAAAACCCGCATGCCAAGACTCTCGTCTGGGATCTGAGATCCTTGATGGGAGATCTTGGCAGGAGGATTTTTTGGCGGCTAGGTAGATTTTAGGATTTTTAAAAAAAAGATCTAGTCGGAGAAAAAACCCTCATGCCAAGACCCTTATCTAGGATCTGAGACCCGTGAAAGGAGTTCTTGGCCTGAGGATTTTTAGACGGACTAGGTAGGGTTTCTGGAAATTTAAATCTAATATTTATCAAATTTGATGGGTTTTTTGGGAAATCTATTGGTAGGATAAGGTTTAAGAGGGTGTGGGGAGTGTGTGGTATAAGTTTGAGTGTGTTTGGAGTTCCACCGCCACCGTAGGGCGATTTCCGGCAGTGGCATGGGGGAAAGATTTTAGGGCGGCCAGGGTTTGGTTTAGAGAGAGGTGAGAGACGGGGCGTCTATAGGGCTAGAGAAAGAGAGACGTGGGGGGGGGGGGGGAATGAGGGGGGTGAAGGCGTTTGGACAATTATATACTAAATGGGTGAGGGAGTTCCGAGCCGTTGGATCTTGTAGAGATCAACGGCTGGGATTAATTGACATCTAAACGACGTCGTTTGGTTTAGTGATGGGGCAGACCGGTTTGGGGGTATTAGGCTTGGGCGCTTTTAGGTTAATTTTGGGGATTGGGCTGGTTTTATACTAGCCCAGTCCGAATTTAGGCTAACCTATTTTGTTTAATTAATATTAAGTCTATTTAATTTAAACAAATCCTAAATTAAGTGCTAAATTACCTTAATTTGTAAAATTAAACCAACTATCTATTTGTGTTATTTGCATAATTAGTTAATCTTCAATTATTAAAGGAAAAATCACTAATTTTAACGCTAAAACTAAAAATGTCAAAAATAAACCATTTTTTGTGATTTTCTTCTAATAATATGATCAAATCATGTAATTAAGTGCTAAATTCAATAAAAACCTAATAATGATATATGACGAGGATTTAAATATTTTGTTGTTTTCTATGATTTCAAAAATGCTAAAACAAATGCGTGAGAAATGCAACTAAATGAAAATAATAGCGAATAATTAACAAAAATTCTAAGAAAAAATAAATATGAATAATTTATTTATTAATTTTGTAGGAATGTTTTGGTAGGTTAAAAATTACATGCTCACAGCTGCCCCTCTTTGCTCGGAAACACGAAGAGTTTTCGGGCAAAGACAAAGTGAGCAGTGAGGGACCAATTTTACCCGTTTTGATACTCCGTGGGAAGCATTTTGAAAATGTTTGACCGAACATTGCTTTAAAGATTGCCTACATATCCGTGGCTACAAAGGAATCAGGTCAGTGTAGTTCTGAAAGTTTTTGGTAGCTGGGACTACCGGAAAACTGTGATTTCACTGCTATTGTTGTTGTTACTGTTGTTGAGCTCTTCATTACAACAAAGTAAGAAATGAAGAAACTAACCAAGCCTATCAGCTACGAGTTACAAGATTCCTAGCTGTAAATTTTCGAAGCTTGGTCTTGATGCAGACTCTGATTTGGATCTCGATGCTTGTTAGCCGCAGGTGCTAGTTCAATCTTCTTCATCTTTTCGGATCAAGATGGGACATGAAAAACTTGAGACTTCAATCTCGTCTCGAGCAGCCCATATCTTCTCCGCTTCTGTACTTTGGGTTTTTCTTTTTCTTCTTTTCTTTATTCTAGATTGAGACATCTTCTTTTGGTCATTTCGAACCCAGTACTTTAAGGTATAACCTGCTCAGGAGTCAAAACAAACGAACGAAATTTTTGCCCCAGTTTTCACTAGGAAACTTTCGTGAGTTATTGTAACAAAATTCTATACTACTTCATTATCGAAAGCGATAAAAGACGGGAATGGTGTACCCGGAGTAAATGTAGACTAGAGAGTGGAGACCCTATATCTAAAAGTAAAATCAACTAGGGATTGAAGACCCTACGTTGGGAGAAATCACTAGGTTATGTTGGTATCAACTAGGGAGTGGGACCCTATGTTGGAAAGTCGTGAGGTTATGCTGGCATCAACTAGGGAGTGGGACCCTATGCTGGAAACTCATCAGGTTATGCTGGCATCAACTAGGAGTGGGACCCTATGTTGGAAAGTCATCAGGTTATGCTGGCATCAACTAGGGAGTGGGACCCTATGTTGGAAAGTCATCAGGTTATGGTGGCATCAACTAGGGAGTAGGACCCTATGTCGGAAAAGTCATCAGGTTATATTAGCATCAACTAGGGAGTGGGACCCTATGTTGTCTTAAGTTTTTTTTTTTTAACATTATTTCTTCTTTTCTTCCTTTATTTTGAGAGGATAAGTGAACGCGGAAAAGAATTTGGAGGAGACTTACCTTTTGGAGTTGTTTTTGCAAAGTTGTTTCTAGTTTTTGCGCAACTTTTTTTGATTGTCCCTGCTTCTTGTAAGGTTGCTTTCGGGTTACACCTGTTTTTCTATTTCCTTCAAACAAAGAATAATTTGTCAGTTTGAAATGGTGGTTGCTTTCGTGGCCTTCATTATTTTGGTCACTTGATCTCGGCCCATCTTTTGACGAAAATCTCAACTGCTTGTTGGCTCGCTGGGGATTGGATTCATTTCTAACTCTGGAGATCTTGGCTTTTCCAAAATCTTACCAGGACAGTTAATTACGTGGGACTTAGCCTTCTTTAACTTTACTGTGCCTTTGTAGCATTTTAACTTTGGTCCCTTTCTTTTCGGGAATTCTTTATTTCGAAGCATCAACCATCATGGCCGGTCGAGGCTGGCTCGATGTACCTGCCGAGGCTGGGCGCTTTTTGCATACTAGCTTGTATCAAATGAGAACCTTATAGATCGGTCTTGCCATCCTTTCTTTGTCTTACTTTAGAATAGAAATAGACCGAAAGAGATTCAAAGAAAAAAAATAATAAAATGGACAAATGAACTTAGACGAGGGGTATCCCTTTCGGGGGAAAGAAATAAGGACTTATCTGGAGTACATGCGGACTTCAATGAACATGACATGCCTTTTGGACTAGATGCCTGATCCGTGTAAACTGTCTGACTCTTAGAAATTCATCACAACTTTTGCCTCGAAACCGAGAAACCTTGCTCCGGACTGTGTCGATGCAGACGGCTATGAGGATCCTTTTTTCGATCAGTGGCGCCCTTTGCGGGTTTTCGCCATCTGGCATCTCTCATTTCTCTTCTCATTATCGCCCTGTAGTGCTCTTTGCAAGTTTTCACTAACAAGACTCTCTCATTTCAATTTCTCTGTTTACCATCGCCTTACGGTGTGAGGGTTTTCACCGATGAGACTCTCTCATTTTATCTCACTCATTTGGTTGTATCAAATCTAAGTCACTGTATTCTTCCATTTTGGAAATCTTTACCGATTGGTCGGAAGGACTTTGAACAGGATTTGGATATAAAGAATTTGAATTTAATTATAACCTTGAAACCTTTCAAACGAAAGCATCGCCAAACCATTATAAATTCTACCCAGTTTCATCTTCGGGGGAATTTGGATTTTATTTTGGTGTGCCTGAACCCCAGAGAGAGGCTGCCTACGTATCCTTTCGGAATTAAGTCGAACGAAGTTCAAGGAAACATTTTGTTTTTGTTTCATTTTTGTTTTGATTGATCGATTTAATTTTATTTATTTTTTTGATAATTGAACTTTCAGGTTCCAAAGAAGGTGATCAAAGAAGAGTAACCGGCTCAAAAGGTTTACAAAAAGTTGATAGTATTTGGGTAGCGAGAATGAAAGCCTTCGTCATCTTAATCGGAGAGTATTAAGACCGCGAAAGGGGTTAAACATAATATCTTTTGACTGCATCTGCATTGACAGCCATTTCGGGGTTATTTCCTTCAATATCTCCTAAGTACAATGCCCCTTTTGGCAGTAGTTTTCTTATAATGCGGCAGAATACGTCTTAGAACGAATTGCCCCACTTTGAAGTTTCTAGGCCGCACTTTCTTGTTGTAAGCGCGAGCCATTCTTTGTTGGTACAACTGCTGGTGACAAACTGCGGCCATCCATTTTTCATCAATCATAGTTAACTGTTCCAGGTGAGTTTTGACCCATTCATCATCCTCGATCTCTGCTTCAACAATTATTCAAAGAGAGGGAATTTCGACTTCCGCAGGTATTACAGCTTCAGTGCCATAAACCATTTCCTCGATCATAAAATAAAAAAAGAAAAAGCATTTCGGGTTTTCATAAATTTCACATAAGATAAAAGCTCTTTTCATCATCAGAAACAACCTGATTTCCGACCTCTTGCATTGCATTACCATAACGAAAAGAAGAATAAAGAAAGTCCCGAAGAGCGGAACGGCCGTTTATAGGAGGTTTTGAAAAGAAAGGAGCAATAATCATTTTCTTGTTCTATCGGGTTTAGATCGAAATTACATCCCCCAAAACCTATACTCATTCATGTTTCACTTGTGCGTTTACAACATCCATTGCTTCTGACTATGTCGATGAAATGGGACCGCGAAGACAACCCACCACTAGAGCTTGCTTTGCTCTCGCTCCGCTCGCTCCCACATGTCTTCTTCCCACTATAGTGAAAGATCTTTCACTTCACCATAGCAGGAACCTCGCTAACCTTCTCGGCCAGTTAGTCTAACCACAGGGATCCCCTCCTGCTTACCCACCCACCGTAAACGATTACTAACGGACTTGGAATACGAATGAGATCAAAAAGGCCATCATTGGGGCAAACGATGCAATAGCTTCGGTTAGAGCAAAGCCCAAAATGGCATAACCAAATAATTGTTTTGCCAATGATGGATTTCGCGCCACGGAATGAATCGAGGAACTAAGGACGTTTCCAATACCGATAGCAGCTCCCAGAATTCGTTCGGATCCTGCACACATGTTCAATCTTTTTTTAGCGGTTTCCCCAGAGATCTTTATCATTAATGCAACCTTCATTTTGAGTCTAATTACTGCTTTTCTGTTGTTTCACTTTATAGGGTAGGGTCACCGTACCTATGTGGGTCATAGAAAAGAAAATACATAAAGCCTAACAAGCGAGCCATGCGGTTGAGGGCAGCTGAATGAATTCCTAATTGGAATTAGGGGATCTTTTTTAATTGATTCTTTTATCACACTGTGATATTTTACATCCTTGAATGGCCCCATTCGAGAACAATTGGCTGCTGACAAAATTATCAACGACTGACATTCCTTATTTCTATTTAACAACGTATGAATAGTTCCTTGAGGTTGGTTAAGAGATTGTTGAATTTTTGCCTTGGAATAGGAATAAATGGAAGAAAAGGGGTTAATATTGGTACAATCTGATCCATTATCAGAGAGCAATCCTGACCCCGACGGATCATTCCTTTTTCCGATATATGAAATAGGGGATTTCACTAACCTTAACTTAATAGCTCCATTTCTTGTTCCTGAGCGGAAGGTACGCTCAGCCCCTGATACATTGCTATTTCTTAATCCTTGCGGCAAGGGATAATGAGTCGGTTGGCTGTTAGAGTATAGCCTCTCTCGGGGTTAGCGATAAGAGTACACCGGCCCGTGTGGTAGTGGGCGAACTAAGGATTTCGTAAGTAAGGTGTAGCCCCGACTGATGTGCTCACGGTTGTGCGATATCCCAATAATGCGAAGGGCAGCTTCTCATGCCATTGCCTAGAACTTTGGATCATTTTCCTGAGGATCTTCTTGATGTTTTTGTTTGCCGCTTCAACGGTGCCATTGGCGTTGGGTCGGTAAGGGGTAGAATTACGATGCATAATTTTAAAATGTTCGCATACCTCCCTCATCAGATGACTGTTCAAATTTGCGGCATTATCGGTAATGGTAGTCTTTAGAATACCAAAACGACAGATAATGTTGGAATGTGCGAAGTCCACCACTGCTTTCTTGGTGAGGGCTTTAAAAGTGACTACTTCGGCCCATTTTGTGAAGTAATCAATGGCAACCAAGATTAATCTGTGCCTATTTGAGGCTTTCAGCTCGATCGGCCCAATGACATCCATACCCCAAGCAACAAACGGCCAAGGTGCTGACATAGGATGCAACTCTGAAGGCGGTGCATGAATCAGGTCACCGTGTATCTGACATTGATGGCACTTCCGAACAAAACTGAAGCAATCCTTATCCATGGCCATCCAGTAATAACCTGCCCGCAAGACTTTCTTTGCAAGGGCATATCCATTTATATGGGGCCCGCATACTCCTGAATGCACTTTGTTCATAACCTTTTCAGCTTCTTTGGCATCCACACACCTTAAAAGAATCAAATTTGGAGTTTTCTTATACAGCACTTCTCCGCTTAAGAAGAAACTGTCGGCAAGCCTTCTAAGGGTTCTCTTTTGGTCTCCATTGGCCTGCTCAGGGTATTCCTTTATTTTCAAGAACCTTTTAATATCATGATACCATAGTTGGACATCTGGTTCTACTTCAACCGTGTTGCAATAACCATGTATTTCCCGGATTTGAATCTCCAACGGGTCAATATGGACGTTGCCTGGATATGGCACCATTGCAGCTAAGGTAGCTAGTATATCAGCTAACTCATTGTGGAATCGAGGAATATACCTGAATTCAACGGATTTGAACCGTTTGCTAAGATCTTTCACATGTTGTCTATATGGGATAAACTTGATATCTCGAGCTTCCCATTCACCTTGTGCTTGCCGAATGATCAAATCAGAATCTCCCATGATTAATAGTTCTTCTACGTCCGTATCAATTGCCATGTTCATGCCCATGATGCAAGCTTCATATTCAGCGGTGTTATTCATACAGAAGAAACGAAGTCGGGCTGTAGCCGAATAGTGCTGACCAGTGGGCGAAATTACAATTACCCCAATTCCGACACCTTTTGCATTTACAGCTCCATCAAAGAACATTTTCCAAGTCTTAGTGTCTTCTGGAATTACTTCAGCTGAATTTACTTCCTCGTCTGGGAAATATGTGCTTAGGGGTTGGTATTCATCATCAACTAGGTTCTCAGCTAAATGATCGGTGAAGGCTTGGGCTTTCATGGCCGTGCGGGTGACATAGACAATGCCAAACTCAGTGAGCAGGATTTGCCATTTGGCTAGCCTTCCCATTGGCATCGGTTTTTGGAATATGAACTTTAGAGGGTCCATTCTGGTTATGAGGTATGTGGTATTGTCCAACAAATAATCTCTAAGCTTTTGAGCGACCCAAGTCAAGGCACAAAAAGTTCTTTCCAGCAAAGTGTACTTGGCTTCATAACCGGTAAATTTCTTGCTCAAATAGTATATGGCTTGCTCTTTCTTCCCGGTTGCATCATGTTGTCCGAGGACACAGCCAAAAGAATTATCCAGAACCGTTAAGTATAAGAACAAAGGTCTTCCGAGCTCAGGCGGGACCAACACCGGCAGATTTGACAGATATTCTTTGATTTTGTCCAAAGCTTCTTGAAACTCAACCGTCCATTTAATCGCCGCGTCTTTCTTTAGTAGCTTAAATATGGGCTCATAAGTGGTAGTAAGCTGGGCGATGAACCTACTGATGTAATTTAACCTTCCCAGCAAACTCATGACCTCTTTCTTGGTTTTTGGAGGTAGTAGATCTCAGATAGATTTTATCTTTGTTGGATCCAACTCAATACCCCTCCGACTGACTATAAACCCCAAAAGTTTCCCAGATGGAACCCTGAATGCACATTTAGCTGGATTCAATTTCAAATCATACTTGCGCAGGCGCTCAAAGAACTTTCTCAAATCCTTCATATGGTCTTCCTGCATTCTGGACTTAATAATCGCATCATCCACATACACCTCAATTTCCTGGTGCATCATGTCGTGGAAAATAGCAGTCATAGCCCTCATATAAGTTGCCCCGGCGTCTTTCAAACTGAATGGCATGACCCTGTAGCAGTAACTGCACCATGGTGTGGTGAAAGCTGTCTTTTCTGCATCTTCTTCATCCATCAGGACTTGGTGATACCGAGCATAACAATCCACAAAACACTGTATCTCATGTTTGGCACAACTGTCGATAAGAATGTGGATGTTGGGTAATGGGAAGTTGTCCTTAGGGCTTGCTTTGTTCAAATCTCTATAGTCCACACATACTCGGATTTTTCCGTCCTTCTTTGGCACTGGGACTATATTGGCCAACCATGTGCTGTATCGGACTACTCTGATTACACCAGCTGTTAATTATTTGGCAACCTCTTCTTTAATCTTATCGCTGATGTCTGTTTTGAATTTTCTTTACTTTTGTTGGATAGGTGGACAACCGGGATAAGTTGGCAACTTGTGTACCACTAGATCGACACTTAGTCCTGGCATATCATCGTAAGACCAGGCAAACATGTCTTTAAATTCAAACAAGAGCCAGATCAGTGCATCTCTAGTTTTTTCCTCGACGTGAATGCTTATTATGGTCTCTTTGATCTCTTCTGAACTGGCCAAATTAACTGGCTTTGTTTCATTTAGGTTTGGCTTAGACTTATTCTCAAATTGTTTAAATTCTTGATTTATTTCCCTAAAAGCCTCGTCTTCATCATATTCTAGTTCTTGATTTATTTTTTTGGGGTTAGACAGCGTTTTAGGATCTAGGCATGAAGTCCGCAAGCATGTCATATTATTTAAATCCGCATTATTAGAACTGAAAATAGAAAGATAAGAAAAACAGCAAAATCAGAAAGAATAATAGGAAAAGATTCATAGACGATGAAATATTGATTTCATTTCATTGAATTTTGAAGATATGAGGGTTTACATTGGAATTTAAAAAGATGATAAAACTAAAAACATTCGAGTTACACCCTGAAATAACTCGGAATGCAGAAAAGATGGCAAGACTGAACTACCTGGATTCCCGCCTGACTAGGAAGTAGCCTGCCAGTTTTGCAATTTAGCATTGGGCCCCACATATTGTACCTCATCAGTGCTCGAGCCTTCGCCTGGTTGGACCATGTGGACTTCATAGAGCATTTGCCTCATTGCTTCACAAATATCCTCAACTTCATCGGTCGTGAAAGCCTTTTCTTCTTTTTCTATATATCTTGGCTTAAAAAACAATTTGGCGAGGTGCGGGATTGGCTGAGGCAAAACCCACCCATCTTTCTTACGTTTATCGGCCCATTTTTCGTCGGTATCAGTGGCTTGGAAACCTATACCAAAGAATTTCTTGTTGGCAGCCAAGGTGACGGGTTTGTGATGCCTTGTAAGGATACCCCGAGCCCTTTTCCAGGTTTGTACCCATGCTTGATCATTTTGCTGGTGACCATGATTGATGCGCTTGATAAACAAGGTTGAGGGCATGGGGTTCCTTCCTTGCACTGGTCGGCGAGCACAATTTCGAAGGCTTGATAGATGATGTGCTTGCTTCCGTCTCTTGCCTCGAGGTATGGGACTGACGGGTCCTTGTAGATTGACTGTTCATCTTCTCCATGGACCACTATTTCTTGGTTCTCATGTTCAAACTTGACCATTTGATGGAGAGTAGAGGGCACGGCTCCTGCTGCATGGATCCATGGTCTTCCTAACAGAAAGTTATAGGGAGTGTCCATGTCCAGAACTTGAAATGTTACTTCAAAATCTACGGGGCCAATGGTTAAGATTAAGCTAATATCCCTTATTGTGTCCCTCTTGACACCATCGAAAGCACGCACGCAAACATTGTTTGGTTTAATCCTTTCAATCCCAATTTCCATCATCTTCAATGTTGATAGAGGGCAAATATCGACTCCGGACCCACCGTCTAACATGATTCTTTTCACATAGTATCCCTCACACTTGACAGTCAAGTGAAGGGCCTTGTTGTGGGCGTCTCCTTCGGGAGGCAAGTCGTTTCGACTGAAGGAGATTCGGTTGTCCTCAAAAAATCGCTCTGCCATTCTTTCTAACTGTTCAACCGTGGTCTCAATTGGAACATACGCCTCATTCAGCGTCTTTGGAAGCACTTTTGGTGTTCGTTTGAGCTCATCAGTAAAGACAAGAGTGAAACCTGGGAAGGGGCTTTTCTCAATTCATCAATTACAACATACTCCGAGGTTTTCATCTTTCGGAAGAATTCCTCCGCTTCTTCAGCCGTTACAGGCTTCTTGAGGGGGAAACTCTTCTGCTTGGTTTTGTTCAATTCTTCTGGGTTATGACACTTCCCAGATTGGTTTGTTTCATTCACTTCCCCCTTAACTTCCTTCCCTTTGTATGTGACAATTGTCTGATTGTAGTTCCAAGGGACGGCAGTAGTGTCTTTTATGGGATTTTATAGTATGCGGCTAATGATCAAAGGCTCTTCGACCCTAGGTGGAATGATGGCCCCCGTGCCACGTAAGGCCCTTTTGGTACATACATATTTGGCAGATTTGGCGTGGTTTTCCTCTGCTCCAATCTCTTTGGGAGGGCTTAACATGGGCTGTCCCTTTCTAGGGGCTCTTGGGACGTAGAGAATGGCCTCTTTGGTAGGTGTTGCCCCTGTCTTTGCTTCCCCATCCTTTTCTTCATTTTGGGGAGTGGAATTCATCTTTTTCTCATCCCTGACTTGTTTTGTCACTGCTTTAGGTTTCTTTTCGGAGTCAGCGATGGCAATTATAGCTTTTAATGTCGGGTCAAATTCTTTATCTTCATAGATCATCCCGATAACCGGCCCGTTGTTGTGACCTGGTAATAGGTTGTTGGTTACATTGGGGACTTCCTCATCCCTTAACACTACCCTCTTCTATTCGATCAGGTTCTCGACTGCTCTCTTAAGGGTCCAACAATCTTCAGTGTCATGCCCTTCTACCCCGGAGTGATAAGCGCACTTGGTACCCAGCTTGTAGGATGGAGATTCTGGGTTCTGTCTGTTCGGCGGTACAGGTTGCAACAGGCCCATTTGGACTAATTTCGGGAAGAGGCTGTAGTACGACTCGCCAATGGGTGTGAAGTCAGCTTTTCTGGGTGGTTCACGGGGATGGGTGTTATATTGGTAATTATTCTGTGGTGGACGGGGATTATACGGAGCTTGGTGAGGAGGGTTGTTTCTTGGAGGTGGAGCTCTATTCTGATTGTAATGTTGTTGTGGTCAGGTGTGCGGTTGAGCATTCATTACTGCATAAAGATGAGGGGCCATAGCATAGGCTGCATCCTGGTGGGGGTAATAATGTTGCGGTGCCCTGGAAGGTGGACCAGAATAATCCCGGGGTCTCCGAGAGTTTCTTAAGCTCGAAGCCATCATGGCTCCCTCTTCCTTTTTCTTCCTGCTTGCTAAACTTCCCGAGCCGCTCTGAATGGCTTGGGAAGTGGCTCTTAGAGCTGATTGACTTAAGATACGGCCTGCTTTTAAGCCGTTTTCTACTATTTCTCCAATTTTAATGGCCTCCGCGAATGGTTTGCCCATGGCAGACAACATGTTTTGGAAATAATCGGCCTCTTGGGCCTGTAAGAAGACACTGACCATCTCGGTTTCATCCATCGGGAGTTTTACCCTGGCCACTTGTTCACGCCATTTGATAGCATATTCTCGGAAGCTTTCCGAGGCTTTCTTTTTTAGGTTGGATAAAGAATTTCTGTCCGGACCTATGTCCACGTTGTATTGGAATTGCCTCACAAAATCTCGGGCCAGGTCATCCCCTATGATCCAATGGGAGATATCTTGGTCTATATACCATTCAGAAGCGATTCCGGTGAGGTTCTCTCCGAAGTAGGCCATTAACAGCTCCTCTTTTCCACCAGCGCCCCTCAGCTGGTTACAGTATTGCTTTAAGTGAGCAATCGAGTCTCCATGCCCGTCATATCTTTCAAACTTTGGCGTCTTAAATCCCACAGGTAAATGCACGTGAGGGAACATGCACAGATCAGCATATGACATTCTCTTTTGACCACTCAGGCCTTGTATATTCTTGAGGTTTTGCTCAATGCTTTTCATTTTTTGTACTATCTCCTCTTGTTCAGGATTCCTCAAGACTCTCTCCTGTTCTACGGGAGATTCAAATTGTGGGTGCTGAGGATAGGAATTTGGGGTAACCCGAGCGGTGTCCAATTGGAATTGGGTAGCTTGGAAAGTAAAAGTTGATGGTTCGAAGGTTTGTCGAGGTAGCATTGGTTGTGCCATACTAGAAGCTGGTGGTGCTGTGAACATGGTAGATGGTATTCCTGAAGATGGTGCTTGGGGACGAACCTCAAAAGGCATTCCAGTGAAGTTTGTTGACATGGTGGGGAACCCAAATGGCATGAATGGGTTGGCTACTGAGATAGGGACATTGGTAGTTCCTCCTGTCCTTGGGATTAACTCGGGGAAACGAGGGATAGTACTGGGTGGCTCCCTGCCATTGGACAATGCAACCCACATTTCTAACATGCGGCATCTTAACCGCCTATTCTCCTCAGCAGTTGCTGACTCAAGCTGTGGGATAACTGATGCAAGGCTCTCTTTGGGCTCAACAATAGGTAGGTGACTCTCTGAGGCCATGGCGATACTTCCTTTAGATCTCGTGAAATAAGGGTGTGAAGCCAGATTACCACCACAAAAACCAACCACCTAAAAATAGAACTTGTTCTTTTAAAGCACACGCAACAAACCGGTTAGTTTGAGACATTTAACATATAGGGAATTGCATATTGGGGATGCAATGCACCTAAATAGTTAAACGTTTTGCTAAGATGTTTTGCAACGGCAGTGTGTTTCATCCCAGCTTTATTGTCTCTCTCTCTTTTTCTTTCTTGATAATTTTCTTTTAGGGTTATGATCGAATCCTACGTGGATTGCCTACGTATCATGGCGCTGCATGAATCAGATCATTACGTAGTCCAGGGGATAGATACAAAGTAACAAAGTGCAATTTTTCATTTCATTAATAAAGGATATCTCTTTCTTTTGGGTTTTTCATTATAGGGAATTAAAGTAATGACAACAATACAGACTCAAAACAAGCGACAAAACAATTTAAAACTCTAGAAAGCAGTAAAGTACAGACTCGAAAACTGGTTAATGAAAAGTACATGAGTGCTTCTACTGGTCTTCTTGGAGCCTGTGGGGCATTAGCTAGTCTTTGCACGGGCCTTCGCGCAGTATCTTCTTGAAGACAGTCCAAGTCATCCATTACTTGGTGGACGAACGTCATCAAAGAAGCGAAAAACATGGACCTAGTCATGTCTTCACACTCGTGACATTTCATCACGACATAGTAAGTTATTTCCTTGATCCTAGTTCTGATGACTCCTTTCTCTTGAAGCAGACGCCCAATCTGTTGTGCCCGGGATTCCAACACTTATGCACTTGTGTTGTTTTGGTCCTGTAGTTGTTGCACGCTTTCTTCTAGTTGGCAGATTAGTGCATAACAATGCTCTTTTTCTGTTTTGAAATCTTTGGTTCGCTGGACCATCTCATTACCAAGGGCAAACAGCTTTTCCTTTAGAATTGTTATTTCTTTGCCATATTTCTGTCTCAAATGGTGGGCATGTTCTTTTGCTCCCTTAGCTAGTTTTGTTTGAGCATCTAGCAAATCCTTCTCAGTTTTTATCAAGTCAGTTGCATAGTCATGGACCTTCATTCTTAAGTTGTTGATGATCTTTTCATCTCTCTCGCTTCTTGAAGGCGTTTCAGAGGCTATCCTCATATTCCGGAGTTGGGCTCGGAGCGCCTCGTTCTCTCGGGTTAACTTTCTCTTTTCACTTTCAGCTACCTGTGCCTGGAAATCATTGTCAAATGTGAGGTTTCTCAATTTTTCCTCCAAGGCATGGACAGTGGCTTGATATTTCTTCTCTTTTTCTCCCCAGGCTAAACGTTCTTGGATCTTGTCATCAAAATCTTGAACATGAGGCCTTTTGGCGGGCCTTTCTCGCTCGGGCTCTGGTTGCTCATTAATGCAATTCCTTTTCTCGAACCATGCGGCATAGCCCAGATCTACTTCGCCTTTGGCAAGATCGGGTACTTGAGTATCCTCTTTCAAGTATCGGCACCCATTCCAGATTTGTTGAATTAAAGCTTCGGGAAGTGGGGCTTCGGGATGTAGCTCAATAACTTGGACACTCAAGTCTTCATCCTCACGTACTACTTGATGTCTTCCCAATTGCCTCAGAACCCTTTAGGGTGCATATGGTTGGACACTTCTCAAGCCCATCAATAGTAAATAATTCTTTGTGGCTGACATATATATAACTTCCCTCACCGGGACCCATCCTAAAGTCCACTCAATCTGATTTGACTTTAAAACTCTCAAGTGGGCAATCCAAGCTTCAACCCCTTTCGGGGAATTGTAATCTTTCACTCTTTCTTCATAGCTTTCAATGAAGTTGCTCTTGCTTAGTCCGTAGCTCATAAATTTCGGATGATGGCGAAGATGTTCAATTAACCATATTTGTAAATGAATGTTGCAACCTTCGAAGAATGTTGCCACCGCCTTACACTGAGTCAGTGCTCGATAGATATCCATCAATATTAGTGGAGCAAGTGTGTGATCTTCCTTGTTAGTTAAGACTTGTGCAATTATAGCCATACGAATATCAATTGTCCTCTTTTCATTTAAGAAGACCATGACACCCAGAAATGCCACTATGAAGGTAAAACGACGGTGAACTTTCCAAGTATCTTTGCTTTGTTTGTTGTTCAAACATTTTTCATGTGTTTGAAATCCCTCTGGATGCCCATATCAGGTGTATAGGAAGTAGAATGAGCAGCAGCCCTCGTTTACACGGTTCTTTTTTATTTTCTTACTGATGTTCATGATCTCAAAGAAACGGCGCATTGACATGGGCCTCGGGAATATGAGTTGTTGATTTCTCAAACCCCGACCAAAACCTGTATACCCCACTATTTCCTCCAAGGTGGGAGTGAGCTCGAAGTCTGAGAAGCGGAAGACATTACGGACAGGATCCCAAAAGGTCACTAAAGCCTTGATTAGATCATTTCGTGGCTTAACTTTCATGATATCGGTGAGAGCACCCAGATGTTCGACTACCAATTCTTGACCCTCTTTGTCTAAATCATACCACTACATTTGGAGCTGTAGCAGATCTTGCTCTACGTCATTTAATGGGGGATTCTGGATGGTATTCATTTTGTACCTGTGAGCGGGCAAGGTTAAGGTTGACTCTAATTTTGAAAGACAAGACCAATAGAAGTAAAGGTGGCTATTTGTACAACATCGACCAAAACGGTCATTTTGCAATGGTGGCCCCTTCTTACTTTTGAATAAAGTTTTGAGGCCAAGGTAAGGTACTTTTCTGGGAAAAGTGATGATTTATTGACAGACATGTTCGTTCTTAGCGAAAATAGCCCTTTGACAATTTAAAAGTATTCTAAGGCTATTTCGACAAAAACAACGTCGGACTTAACCGAAGCTGGATCAGTTTCTTGATCAATGGACATACTTTATTTATTTGATTCGAAAAATTAGGGTCGGCACCGATGAGGTTTGCCTACGTATCTCACATCCAGTGAGAATCAGACCCGCGTAGTTCAGTCAGTTTTGACATCATTGGAAAAGCATGATATTTACTTACTTTCATTTTTGAAATGCATTTTCTTTTTCTCATCATTTTTTTCAAAACTTTTGGCAGAGTTTCGAGGCATTTTCAAATACTGGGGTTTTCAGAACCGGGTAAATTTTCTATCCTACCTTACTCTTGGTTTTTCTATTGATTTTCTTTCCTTAGCCGGTCAACAAAAAAATCGAAATAAATAAATGCACACATAGCAGGTAAGACGCATCAGAATGGTCTTTTATTTTGGGTACACTGTCCTAGACGGACCCAACCCCTGTGTTGAGTCCCCTAAGTCAAATGCACGTGATGCAAACAAACGTACCTACTAGGGATCCGGCATGAGGCTATGTTATTCTAGGTTTAAACCTGGAGGTGTGTTCTAGACATGGCTTACCCAAGCAAACAGCTTGAGCCGAGGTGGGAGCGACGTACCGGGAGCACGATAGTCTACCCGGTCTAGTGGTTGATCCATCCTCGTTCTATTTGGTATGACCTCTAACAGAAAAGTGGGTCACGCGTACGTGTGCACCATATTATTAGAAGACTCAGAAGGGAGGCGTAAGAAGACAGTTTAATATAGTTCAAATAATATTAAAGCGGTAAATGAACGGCAATTAGCACATTAGGCCCATAAAATACAGTAATATCAACAATCAATAAAGCCAAGTATAGATCACATTAACAAGCTCGAATTCTGAACCTAGAACCAAAGATTCTGGGTTCTCTGATCCCCAGCAGAGTCGCTAGAGCTGGCACACCTCTTTTTTCCCGAGAAGGGTATAAGGGAGTTTTTTAAATTTAAGTGAAATTATTTGAATTGAGATTATTTAATTAATATCATAGTCACCACTCGAAATTATTTATTTACGGTGTTCCGAGTCACCATTTATTTTTAAAATCCCAAATCGAGGAAATTTGACTCCATTAAAAGTCTGCGAACCAGAAGACCGGGTAAGAAATTTTGTTAACCCGGGAGAAGGTGTTAGGCACTCCCGAATTTCGTAGTTCTAGCACGGTCGCTTAATGATTCATACTTGGATTATTTGATCTAATTACTCATTTTAGGACCTATGCATATTTATCCTTTACCGCTTTTAATTACTTGATTTATCTAAAGGATTACCTTAATGCAAGTTACGCGTACGTATAACCGTTTAGTTTGCTGTGTCAAAAATTATGTCACGCGTATGTATACAAAACTCACAATATTTAGTTTATTTAAGAAAAATCGTCAAAGTCGCGCGAACGCGTACCTTGGATTTATTTGAAAATCGAGATCACGTCACGCGAACATGTACGCAACCACGATAGTAGTTTAAAATCCGCGCCTAAAAGCATTTCTACGAGTATTTGATTAAGGCATTTTTATTTACTAAGAGTGTTTGACCATGGTCACGCGAACATGTACCTTGGTTTATTTTGGTATCACAACGATGTCACGCATGCGTGTACATAATTGTAATAATTAATTTACTTATGAGTACCTAAAGTCATGCCTATGTTTCTAATACTATGTCGTATATCTAGGTATAAAGTTTCAACACTAATGTTACATATTTGTTTGTATCTAATAGGGCAGCTTATCTACAAACTGCCTATCAAGGCCAAGATTTTTTAAAAGTTTGAGGCCTGATAAGGACTGAGTCCAAATAGACTCTGGCCCATGAGTATATTATCCATTGTTTGGACTATACTACTAAATTAATTGGAAAAGAATTTGGGCATGTTTGAGTCCAATTGAACTCTGACCCAATTAAGCATCTAATTAGTTAAACACATTTGATTCAGAGGTTTGGGCCTAGTAATAAGTCTGAATGACTCTGGCCCAATGCATATTTATTTGAATGAGTTTGAATTTAACATTGGTAATGACATATGTAAAATTTACCTATATTTTGTTTATATATACTTTAAAGCAGAAGTAAAAGGATCTTTGAATAAAACAAATCGAAATCTAGTTAAACTTGGCTAAATTTCCTACTGATTTGCCTAAGTTTTTCATTTAAAATGCTAAGTTTAAAACTCATTTATATTTGAAAATCTTAAAGTGGTTATCTTTAATCAAAGTGTTTGTTTAATTTAAAGACTAAAATCTAAAATACAGTTTCAGGGATCCAATTGGTTTGGGCCTGAAACTGTATCAAAGCATGCTACATTAATTATCTTGTGAACGGCCCAGTTTCATACAAATTTGAGTTATTATATTTAATCATTAAAAAAAATAGAGTAGTAAATGGCTAAAATATTAAGCGGATCTATAGCATAAGAAGATGTAAAAAACGAAATTGTTACATTTCTTGTTTTGACTAACTGAACAGTGATAAAAATCTGCTTGTTATTACTTAAACAAATTTTTTGGACTGTTTTTTCGTTATTCTCAGTAAGGCATACAGATCTCATGAACACAAAGCTGTAAACTTATTTCATAATTTGCTGACATTTTAACAGTACCACCTAAATTGCCTAGATAATTAATCCTTCATGAATTTACACATGATATATCACTCTACCAGCATCATTTAGGTGATAACTTAGCTTAAAACATTCAGTCACATTCAAACCAACCACACACTTTATAAACAGTAAATGAAACTTCATAGCAAAAAGAATGAAAATTTACATTGTTAAGGAGGTACCTTGACAGCAGCAAGAGAAATGAAAATAGTAAGAAAATAAGTCTCTGAATAAACTTTGAAGCAAAGCAGCACCAATGAAACCAGATTTCAAAAATAGGAAGATATTTTTTGATTCTGAAATATCAAGACTGATTCTCAGAAAAGAAAAGAAGGTTTTTCTCTTAAGGAATGAAGGAAAATTTCTTTCAGGCAGTGCAGAGATTTTTGTGTATATAATGTCACTCAAAATCTCTTCTTTTTAATGAAAAGGGAAGAATGTATTTATAGAGTGGGGAGGTAAAAAGGGATAAGAATTAAGTTACAAAGAATCTGTCAGAATTCCCTATAAATTAGGGAAAATGGCATCTTCTTATCAAAAATGGACAGCTGTCTAATTTCTAGTGCCTTCCTTATCTCAGAAAATGGACAAGTGTCCAGATTCTGGATATTTTTGGATCTTATCCCTATTTTCCTACTCAGAATGGGGGCAGTTTTTCCTATTCCAGAAAGGTCTAGTACTTTCTGAATTAATTTTAGAATTAGGTTTTCAAAATCGACCCTTAAGGGTCTTGAAATTACCTCAAAACCAGATTGGTTCTGAGCCTGAGTCGGGTGACTCTTGTCCTGAAAAGCTTGGGCTCTTAAACTTTTAACAAAGCTATGGACCTGTCTATTTAGTCAGGCCCAATAATAATAAAATAATAAAGCTATGGGCTTGTCTATATAGCCAGGCCCAATTAATTTAAAAATAAATAACAGAAAATAAAACGCAGCAGTAAGCAAAAACATAATAATAAAAAAATAATCTTAACACTGATTAATCTGTTTTAATTAATTAATGCAAATTAAATAACAAATGATGTAAAAATTAACAGAATATATTTAAACCTTGATTTTGTATATTTTTTAATTAAGTCCGGTTTAATTAGTTAAACTTAACGGAACATAGCTGACAATAATAATTAATAAAAAATAAAAGCAGAACAGAATATAACAATAAAAATAATTAACAAAAGTAGAAAAATGACAGAAAATAGCCAAAACTTGTAAAAAAAAAAAAGTAGATCTAAACGTGAAAAAACCCTCATGCCAAGACTCTCGTCTGGGATCTGAGATCCTTGATGGGAGATCTTGGCAGGAGGATATTTTGGCGGCTAGGTGGATTTTAGGGTTTTTTAAAAAAAGATCTAGTCAGAGAAAAAACCCTCATGCCAAGACCCCTATCTGGGATCTGAGACCCGTGAAAGGAGTTCTTAGCCTGAGGATTTTTAGACGGACTAGGTAGGGTTTCTGAGAATTTAGATCTAAGATTTACCAAATTTGGTGGGTTTTTTGGAAAATCTATTGGTAGGATAAGGTTTAAGAGGGTGTGGGGAGTGTGCGGTGTAAGTTTGAGTGGATTTGGAGTTCCACCACCGCCGTAGGACGATTTCCGGCGGTGGCGTGGGGGGAAGGATTTTAGGGCGGCTAGGGTTTGGTGGTGGTTTAAGGTGGAGGAAGATGATGGCGGCTAGGGATTTGGGGCGGCTAGGGTTTGATTTAGAGAGAGGTGAGAGACGGGGCGTCTCTAGGGCTAGAGAAAGAGTGACGTGGGGGGGGGAGGGAGAAATGAGGGGGTGAAGGCGTTTGGACATTTATATACTAAATAGGTGAGGCAGTTCCGAGCCGTTGGATCTTGTGGAGATCAACGGCTGGATTAATTAACATCTAAACGACATCGTTCGGTTTAGTAATTGGGCGTACCGGTTTGGGGGTATTGGGCTTGGGCGCTTTTGGGTTAATTTTGGGGATTGGGCTGGTTTTACAATGGCCCAGTCCGAATTTAGGCTTACCTATTTTGTTTAATTAACTTTAAGTATATTTAATTTAAACAAATTCTAAATTAAGTGTTAAATTACCTTAATTTGTTAAATTAAATCAACTATCTATTTGTGTTATTTGCATAATTAGTTAATATTCAATTATTCAAGGAAAAATCACTAATTTTAACGCTAAAACTAAAATTGTCAAAAATAAACCATTTTTGTGATTTTCTTCTAATAATATGATCAAATCATGTAATTAAGTGCTAAATTTAATAAAAACCTAATAATGATATATGATGAGGATTTAAACATTTTGTTGTTCTCTATGATTTCAAAAATGCTAAAATAAATGCGTGAGAAATGCAACTAAATGCAAATAATTGCGAATAATTAACAAAAATCCTAAGAAAAAGTAAATATGAATAATTTATTTATTAATTTTGTAGGAATATTTTAGTAGGGTAAAAATTACATGTTCACACCACTCATACACTAATTTCTGTTGGAATTGCTTTCCTCTAGGATCCATCACAGTGACTTTTGTTGGCAAGGCTTTGGTTATATTAGTTTCAATCAGCATCCTCGCGTATGAGATCCTTGTTTACTTGGTGGCACACTCGTCAGCAAATAATGGTTTCCCAATTGCACTGCAATCTTACTTAAAGATGCACTCCCCCAACAATTCATTGGAAGCTTAGGTAAGATCACCCACAATGGGATTTCTGTGAGAAATTCTTTACTCAAATCAGAGTCATGTGTCCAAGGTTTCAGGATGATCGGTCTGTTGCTGAGTGTATAGGGCCCAACATATAGAATTTTATGCAAATCGTCCATCGACTGAAATTTAACAACATAGTATCCCTCCTCGTGTAGGAATAAATCTAGTTCTGCAATGTCCAGCCAATGTTGAGCTATATATCTTCTCATTGCATTGTATCCAAGATTTTCTCCTATTATGTATGCAATCATAGCACATCGCCATTTCTCTTCCTCTTCTGCTACATCCTGTAAATCCAGTTGTACTACTATTTTCCCATCCACTATTGCCGGTGGAATATAGCTGAGTGTCATCCATGTGTTGTTGTTCTGTTTTGTTGGAACAGACTTGCCCAAGGGTTGGGCCCTCTGGTTGTGGCTTTGTCTACTTCAGTGATAGTCTCCTGGGGTTTTTCACTCTCAATCACCTCTATGATAGATGCAATTGGTTCAATTGCACTTATCTCTTCTTGCTCATGCATTTTTTCTTTGTTTTTGTTATCTCTAGTCCCAATCTCCAAATTAGGGTTAGATGTTGTTACTGTTCCATTGGTTTTTCCAGGGGATTTTGCCTTGTTTGACTGTTCCTTTTGAGTAATTGACAGAGGAGCACATAGATTCAATTGCTTACTTACCCCAGTAGTTTTCGATGTTGATTCGCTTTCCCTTGGTTTCAACGTCGTCTTTTGCATTTCCGGCGTTGACAGATCTTGTTCATGTGGTTGACTCAATTTGGATGCATGTTCTAGTACTAACTGAGCTTCCGAACGCGATTATGGGTGGTTTTTTGGGCCTTCCTCGTCCACGACCTTGCCCTCTTCCCATGGCAGCCGCGTCAGCGTACGTTAGCTAGCGTGCGCTGAGAGCATGAGAAAATCTTCCCAACTCCGAATTTTAACAAGCATTGCATCCTTTTTTTTTAAAAAAGAAAAGAAAAATTGTAGTGTAAAGTGTAGCTACAAACGTGTGTGAAGATGAAATTAATGGGATTCAGTGAAGCAACTTCCACAGACCACAATACAGCCATGGAATATTATTTGATTGTGGAAAATTCCTAGTGGATTCTAGTTTAAAGGGCAGTCCGGTGTACTAAACTCCCGTTGTGCGCGGGGTCTCGGGAAGGGCCGGACAAAAAGGGTCTATTGTACGCAGCCTTACCATGTATTTCTGCAAGAGGCTGTTTTCACGGCTCGAATCCGTGACTTCATGGTCATATGACAGCAATTTTACGAGTTACGCCAAGGCTCCTTAAATTGTTTGTTTTGCTTTAATCATCTTTTCGGTCTCGAGCTTTGACGTACTCAATAGCATTGTGAAACCTCTTGTGAGAGGCTAATTCACTGTAGGTGAAAATCTAAAGCATGTCGAAATTGCTTTGCTCGAATATCTTTGATTTTTAGGTTTAATGGAGCATCAATTATTTTGTGTAAAAGTTTTCTACTTTAATTTGCTCTAGTAATATTGTGCAGATTTCCATGATAACATTCTATAGAACTACCAGCAAAAGGAGAGGATTGCTAAAACATGACATGACCCCTTCTAATAACTATTCATTCCTTCTTAATCCAACTAAATCATCAAGTGGGGATCCTCTCCATAAAACAAGTTATGTGAGCACTGCTAGATACTCCTCTCAAGGAAAAATAAGTACTGTATAACAATAATACAAGGGAAAATAACAGACAATATTATAAGAAAATCATATTAATCCATAAACATTTTAATGACAAGGGTAGAACACAGTCACTAGATGACCTTAATGAAAAAATCGAAAAAGCTAAGCATTAGATGTTCCTAGCACTTCAACAGCGAATATCAATATAACTATGAATCACAACGATGTAATTAACATTAGAGTAGTATATGACTACAACCTTAGTCAATGGACTTAAATTATTATTATGAATAACTAGTGGCCGATACGTATGACCTTAATGAATGAAATTATATATTGGCTATTACATAAACGATCAATATAACTATGAATCGCAATGATGTAATTAACATATGTTATATGACTACAACCTTAGTCAATGGATTTATATGGTTACTATTAATATCTACTTATTATTATGGTTTGAATTAAATAATTTAACAATTGATGTCAAAATGAACATTACACAGGGACTATGAAAAACTAGTGGCTGATACGTATGACCTTAATGAATGAAATTATATATTGGCTATTACATAAACGATCAATATAACTATGAATCGCAATGATGTAATTAACATTAGCGTAGTATATGACTACAACCTTAGTCAATGGACTTATATTGTTGCTATGAATAACTTATGGCCGATATGTATTACTTTAATGAATGAAATTATATATTGGCTATTACATAAACGATCAATAAAATTATGTAACGACCCGCCCGATCGTTTTGAGTATCACAATCTCGTTCCCCCCATTTACTGCTCAATGTATGCTTTACAGTTGTTATGTGACTTGCCGGGTGATTGGTTCGGGTCCGGTGAGGTTTTGGAATGAATTGGAACACTTAGTTCCAAGGTTTAAAGCTTAAGTTAAAATAGTGACCGGATGTCGACTTATGTGTAAACGACCTCAGAATAAAGTTTTGATGATTCCAATAGCTCCGTATGGTGATTTCAGACTTAGGAGCGTATCCGAAAATTTTTTTGGAAGCTCGTAGCTAAATCAGGCTTGAAATGGCTAAAATAGAAATTTAAGTTTGGAAGTTTGACCAGGGAGTTGACTTTTTGATATCGGAGTCGGAATCCATTTTTGAAAATTTTTATAGCTCCGTTATGTCATTTATGATTTGTGTGCAAAATTTGAGGTCAATCGGAATTGAATTGATAGGTTTCGGCGTCGAATGTAGAAGTTGGAATTCGTTAGTTTTCGTTAAGCTTGAATTGGGGTGTGATTTATGATTTTAGCGTTGTTTGATGTGATTTGAGGTTCGACTAAGTTCGTATGATATTTTAGGACTTGTTGGTATATTTGGTTGAGGTCTCGAGGGCCTCAGGTGAGTTTCGGATGGTTGACGGATCGAAATTGGGACTTAAACAACTGCTGAAATTTTTTTGATGCACTGTCTGGTATCCTTCTTCGAGTTCGCGAAATGGGTCTCGCGTTCGCGAAGGGGGAATGGAGGCAGGCAATATTTTCTCTTCGCATTCGCGAAGGGGAAGCTGCGTTCACGAAGAGCTGGGCAGATTGTGCATCGCGAACGCGTGAGGACGGTCGCGTTCGCGAAGAAAAAGAGGGAGTTGGCCTACGCATTCGCGAAGGAGGTTCCGCGTTCGCGAAGGCTAGGATTTTTGTCATCGCATTCGCGAGAAGACCTTCATGTTCGCGAAGAAGAAACTGTGGGCAGCACAAAATTGTGCTTCGCGAACGCGAGGCAGTGGTCGCGTTCGCGAAGAAGGAATCGCTGGACAGAATGTTTAAGTTCTGACCCATTTTCCATTTTTGACAGATTTGAGCTCGGAAAGAGGCGATGTTTGTGAGATTTTCAAGGAAAATAACGGGGTAAGTGTTCTTAACTCAATTTTGGTTAAAGTACCCGAATCTGTGGTAGTTTTTAACATTTAATTGATGAATTAAGTTGAAAAATTTTGGAAACCCTCCTGGTTAAATTTGAAGATTTGAGGGTCGAGTTGATGTCGGATTTGAGTAAAATTTGTATGATTGGACTCGTGGTTGAATGGGCGTTCATATTTTGTAACTTTTGTGGGGTTCCGAGATATGGGCCCCACATGCGATGTTTTAGTGAAATTTCAGATTTTTGATGGAAAATTTGTATTTTCTTATGAAATTAATTCCTATAATTTGTATTGACTGAATCGAATTATTTATGACCAGATTCGAGGCGTTTGGAGGCCGATTCGCGAGGTAAAGGCATAACGGCGTAAGAAATTATACGGTTTGAGATAAGTAACATTTCTAACTTGGTTCTGATGGTATGAATCCCCGAATTTGGTGCTATATAAATTGTTCGGATGTGACGCACACAATAGCTGATGAGCGTGTGGACGTGCACCGTAGAAATTGTGACTTGAATAAATCTTGTGAAGTTGTAAAATTAAATAATCATGTTATTATCTGAACATTTTCCACGTGTTAGAGAAATTGAGCTGAGCCTCTTATTAAAGATCATGTTTAGGCTACGTGCCGATATTTTAGGACCCATGGGGTCGTGTTGTTGTTGAATTAATTATTTTAAAAATGTACATTTCACACTCAGTCATGTTCATCCATTGTGAGAATATTTATGGGATCGAGTTGTGCGTCGCAGCAGGCCATATTGGCTTTATATATATTATTACTATATGGAACAGGGCTACCATATTGACTTTTATTTTCTATTGAACTATGAATGATATCAAATTTCTATCTTCATCCAGCTCTCGTGTGTTTTTTGTTATAATTGTATCTTTTTTTTCATTTTTTATATCATTTCAAAAGACTAAAACAATCTTGAATTCGAAAGAGTTAGAAAGAGTAAATAAGATGGGTAAATGCTTCATTGAGAAGTTAAATGGTTGGCATGTGAATAGTTTTGTTAGTAAATAGGATTCAATATCTACATGGGGATTTAAAAATTGTAGTTATCAATACAATTTTGGTAACCGAAATAGTTAACACAATTCAACTAACACCATTAGTTTCGACAACAACTCTATTCAAACCAAACCAGATAGTCGCACCAGTAATAGGTTGTTCGTTCACTGACAGAATTCTTTAGGCTAACTAAAATGTAGGATTATTTAGGCTAACTAGAATGTAAGTAATTTCAGTGGTTAAATTATTAGGCTAATTAAGAATCTTTTTTTCAAATACTGGAAGAACATATTTTTTTTACAAAAAAATATGACATTGATCCTACTTGTGTGAGTTCGCGCACTTAGCCACTTTGTGATCATAATGACAATGTCATATATACCATATGGAAATATACAAACTCAAATATGTCAAAAGACTCATATTATGATTTTTTCAGATTTACTCCACTAATTAGAAAACTTATACAATAATATCTTTATCGAAATATTTTCTTCGGTTCTAAATAAGTACCCCTATAAATGAATATCTTGTGTTCGGTCAAACACGAAACGATACGCACAGGGATAAATGTAGTATTCTAATGACAGGTTCAGTTGAATCTATAACTTCGAGTCAGACTATAAATTTATGTATAAAAATTAGTGTGGTAGAAATACCTATCCACTCACACTTAGAAGAACATAGGTGAGTAAGAGATGAAAGAACAATCAAGTATTAGGTTTGTTTAACTATTAGGGCTTTGAAGAGGGATAAAATATACCTTAGGGTTTTGTTTTCGGTCATCTAGGGTTGATTAAATATTAGGACTTTGAAGACCTTATTATACGAAAGATATACGAAATACATAATCAAGTATATGTATATTAATGAATAAATTCGAAACGTATACGCGTATACTAAAAAAAAAATAAAGATGAAAACATACGTTTATGGGAAAGAGGGTTTGCATGCTTGATATTTTCCATATATGGGGAAGATAAGCATTCAATGGATGAGAGAGAATCAAGTAGAGAAATTCAAAACCTAACGGGAAGGGCATTTTTGGTATAAAATTAACGCAGAAACCCTAATTTGGATGTGATTTTACATTAATAACCCCATTTGGGTCATTGTGACCAAAAATAGTGGCAAAAAAAAGATTTCCTTAGCGCTATTCCTAAACCAAGCAGAAATTGGATCCTTGTCCAAATTAGTTTGACCAAACTTTAAAACTAAACTAGAGTAGTTCATCTCAATATTTTAAATTAAAATTTAGATATTCAAAAATTATACGAAAAATACTATAAACTGTAGTTTTTCTTACACATTTTAACTCTCGATAAAGAAAATATATCATTTAAATTGAAATGGATGGAGTACTACTTAAAAAAAAAAAATTACTTCTTTACTTTTTCTTCGTTTATTAGAAAAGAAAATGAAATGCAGCTGGTCAAACACAACAGTTTCAAACTAGGCAGAATGACCTTTATAACCTTTGTTAGAACCGGCTCCCACTGCGTTTTTTCTTCTTCTTTTTTTTTTTGGCTTAAAAACTGTCATATTTCCTCGTTTAAAACAATTTACTTTTAACGTTCTATTTTGTTTTTAATGAAATGATTTATAAGTACATAAACTTCTATGACTTTAATACAAGTTTAAAGTCTTCTTTTCTTGCAGACATCGCTTCGTAAATTGTATCAAGCTTTTCATTATTATTTTAATCTTTTATATCATAATATTTTTAGAAAATCCTTTTATTTTCTGAAAAATGCAATCATAAATTAATATTGAAGTTTAAACAATGTAAATTGTTTCGTGTAATGTCTACAAAATAACCATCCCACTTAATTCTTTTATAAGGGAAAAGTTATGAGTAGGATATATGGAAGTAAAACCAGAGTACATGTGCGTGTGAATATATTATATGTACGCATATTTATATACAAATTATTTTATAATTTTAACTCTTTTTTTTTTGTGTCAATGACATAAAACCTACTACAAACTTTCGTTTTGAGCCGCCTGGGGACGCATGCATGGGGACAGGGGTCGCTGGTTACTAGGATTAGGAATTTAGGACTAATTTCAATATTAAATTTGAAATTTCATTTTATCCATCAGGTTATTGATATTAGCTGTTTTATATCAAAATTTTAATATTATCTATCGCATATAGAAGGTGATACTATTATAATCCTAAGATACCAAATTATGAACCAAACGACAATGTTGTTTGGAAATGTGCGTAAGAATAGTATTGAATAATATGTATTAGTAATGCTAAAATTAATTCTAAAATTATTTCTTATTGACTGTTTGGTGTGGTGAATTAAAAATAATATGCATTGCATAAAAAAAAAATTCGAATTATTTGTATACAAAATACCCTCCAAAAACGTTGAAGGGGATTTGAAAAGATTTTGAAATGGCAGTTCTATCTTTATACATGCTTATCCATGTATTAAAAATCATAGTATTGATCATGCCATGATTTGCTATGTCTAAAAATAGTACTGAATTGGGTGTATAACAAACACAAGTATTAGTTATACATCAATTGAAAAACACTACCAACTAAGGAATTAATAATATTAAATCTAATACATATATTATTTTTCCTAATACATCCTACCAAATAAACCCTTAATGATATATTTATACTCTACACCTAAGAGATATATAGATGATACAATACCAAAAGTTCAACATGCAATTTTTTATAGATGCTTCCGAGAGGACATTGCATTGTGATTTCTCTTAATTCAAGTTTTCTTTTTATTATAAAGAAGAAAATATGATGTCCCAACTTAAAAAATATGATGTCCCAACTCAAAAACTGTCCTGTCTACCCTTTGTTTCTCAGCTTCTCATTCCCACACCAACCTACCGAAATAAACGCAGGTAAAGAGGTTTCTTCATTAGAAGGTAAAATTAATCAATGAATAATGCTCATCTTCTTCCCTCTCTCTCTCTCATCCCTAGTCCAAAAGAAGAAAGCCAACGCCATTGGAAGATAGACAAACGGCAACTGATCTTATGTTACAGAGCAGTACGTAGGTACAAGAAAAAAGGAAATGGGAACATACAGATCAGAGGAGGATTACGATTACCTGTTCAAAGTGGTACTCATAGGGGATTCTGGTGTTGGCAAATCCAACTTGCTTTCTCGCTTTACTAAGAACGAATTCAGCCAACAATCTAAGTCCACCATTGGTGTCGAGTTTGCCACCCGAACCATTCATGTCGATGACAAGATTATCAAAGCACAGATTTGGGATACCGCCGGCCAAGAAAGGTACCTATGCTTTTTCATCCCTTTCACCACACCCTGTTAGTTTGTTAATAGAATGGACTTTAAGCCTGACTCAATCTCAAAAGCTAATTTAAGAGTTACGAAGACCATATTTGGAGACCACATATTCATCAACCAATATGGAACACTTAACACCATCTCTTCTCTAGTCTCTATTTCCTACTATTGCATGCACTAATTTTCTTATTTATATTTCCAAACCAAGGGTTCAATCCATTTCCCAGATTTTCCTATCAACTCTTTTTTCATATTCATCAATAGTAGAAACCTCAACTATTAAGGATGGGAGTGACAAGGAAGGAAGGTAGTTGTTCTGAAAGACACATTGATGCATTCCAGAGAAAGATATGTTTGAGAAAATATAATGGTTTCTAGAATTAACATTAGGATATTTGATATAGAAAAATGTCAGAATATTCTGAAAGCAATATCTGATGTTGAATCTATACCTTAAATTATGATTTTGCGGTCATTTCATAAATGTTAAAAAATATAATTTATTGTATGGGTTACACTCCCAACAATTTTACATCACTCCCCACCAACAGAAATGGCCAGGAAATGAAAAGAAGATGAAAGATCCAACACAAAAGTATCAATCGTTTGTCCACTTTCGTTTGATTTATTCTATATTTGAATGTGCTACCTTTTTTATCACCTATTAATGCCTGAAGATTGTTTCTAAACACCCTTTGGCAATCAATCTAGGTACCGAGCCATCACAAGTGCTTATTATAGAGGAGCAGTTGGTGCTTTACTTGTTTATGATATTACTCGCAATGTAACATTTGAGAACGTAGCAAGATGGCTCAAGGAGCTCAGAGATCATACAGACCAGAACATCGTCGTCATGCTAGTCGGGAACAAGACGGATCTACGCCACCTGCGTGCTGTTCCCACTGAGGACTCAAAGGGTTTTGCCGAGAGGGAACGTACCTTCTTCATGGAAACATCTGCTCTTGAGGCACTGAACGTTGAAAACGCCTTCACAGAAGTGCTGACTCAGATTTACCGGGTGGTCAGCAAGAAGGTTCTTGATGCAGGAGACGACCCAGCGTCTCTGCCTGCAGGACAAACAATCAATATCGGGAACGATGTATCTGCTGTTAAGAAGGGCGGATGTTGTTCAGGTTGAGCAAGGATCAACCACTCACTACTACATTTCTCAGAATGCAGCTATAATTTTGAACTGCAGAATATGCAGGACTGCTGAGAATTTCCGCTTCCTGTACAAAAATTGTATAGCAATGCCCAGTCTACGACTGTATATTACCCAAAAGAAGAATTCCAGAACCTTAGTGTGGGGAAATAGGGGATGCAAGTAAATTTTGCTTAAGAACTTTGTTTTGTCTTTTCATAAGTGTACATCGGCATTATTGATATTTCAGCTGTGAAAATGGTAAAGGCAACTTTATTACTACAACAAAACGTCAACTGACAACTCCTCAAAATTAAGAGTGTTATTGATATGCATGTCTACTGTACAGGAAATACGCATCAAAACTCTTTTTAACGGAAATATCTCAGCATACTATTGCTTTTCTTGGTTCATTGTTTAACACATTTTGCAGGATACAAAGGTTGAAAAAGAAACACACTTGGGACTTGCCTGGACTCTCAGAGCAGGTGACCAGCAGATATTGGTCTGGTATACCACATCCTAAAAATTAAGAGTGTTATTGATATGCATGTCTACTGTACAGGAAATACACATCAAAACTCTTTTTAACGGAAATATCTCAGCATACTATTGCTTTTCTTGGTTCATTGTTGAATACGTTTTGCAGGATACGAAGGTTGAAAGAGAAACACACTTGGGACTTGCCTGGACTCTCAGAGCAGGTGACCAGCAGATATTGGTCTGGTATACCACATCCTAATACAGTTTTGTTTCTTTTCTGGAAGTGGTGTGAATTTACAAATCACGAGTTGGGGGCGATTGCGCTTCCATCTACATAGAGCTTGCAGAAACAGAAGTTTAAGAATCCAGAGGGGAGGGTAGGAGGGGAGAGAGAGACTTCAGTGGTCCATGGGTACCTTATTTGATCAAAGAGAGTGACACTACAGACCTGTGCCATTCGAAAGACCAAAATACTCAGAGAAACAATAAGCAAATTTTTGTGCAACAACCTACTTGGGATAAATAACTGAACAAAACTAAGAAAAAAAATAGAGTTGCATCAGCCCAACAGCGGAAGCTCATTCACCATCTTCTTGTCTCTCCTTCAAAATTTTAAGAGAATGGTAAAGTAACGACAGAATACACTATTAAATAAATCTTCGATTCATGAATTTTCTTCATTATCCTTTTCTGCTTATCCTTGTTCACAAAATATCACAATGATTTAATAACAAAAACCATCATTAACTTTGAACCATACTTTGAGACACACATTCATGGTAAAAGCTAGCATACAGTTCAAGTCTTTCAAAAACCTATTACCAGTACTGCAGCTTCAGCTTGTCACCAACACCCCTCAAAAACTGCTCAACAACAACTTGGCCATATCAGGATTCAGGAGAGGTCAAAGTAGGCTAGAGAAGGCTGCCTTTTACAAGCTTAGTCAATTGAAGACATTCTATATAGTCCATTTTCTTCTCTCTCTTTTTTTTTTTTTTTTGTTGGGGGAGGGGGGGGTTTACTAGTCCACTCCTTTTGGGAGACAGGAATCAAGAGAGCTCTTAATTTGCTAACTCTTTTTCGGTCCCTTCATCAGAACTACTCTAATTTTAAATTGACAAGTCGAACACATTAAACACCCAACTTAAAAGACAAGGAAAAGAAATAACTCCTGTGCTTGTTACCGCGCCGCATAATTAATTTTTTTTTCATTTTCCTAGTTTTTCCTAATTAATTTTTTGCTGGATTTTCAATTTCATCAACCAAAAAATGAAAAGGTCTTTTGTTGCTCATGTACCGAATTTGTTCTATTTTTTTTTAAAAAAGAATTTGTTCAATTAGAATTGAGGATTGAAAAAGAGCGAGCCACTTTGCCGATGGTATTGGAATTTGAAAACAAATGTGGGAATAGGCTTCAAACTTCTACAATTCTGGTTGGCTGCCAGTATGTTGTATGCTTTTAGTTCCGAAACAAAAATGAAGTTTAGTTTAATATAATATAAATTCAGGATTTAGTTGTATGATATTTTAATTGACAAAAATTAAAATAGTGATTTTTGTGTAACGAACCTTCATTAGATGATTTTTGAGTGACAAACGTTAATAATTTAATCATAAAAATATTTGTCTGAACAACATTTTATATTCCCTTAAATGTCTAACTTTTTCTTTTTTTCAAATTTCAAACTTAATTAATATTTCACTAAAATATGTATTTGAAAATAAAAATTATATATGATTATTTTTGTTTCTGTGAAGTATCAAATATTTAAACAGACTGGTCTTTAAGGTTTGCCTCACTGGATAACTTGTACAATAGGCCAAATCTAGAAAACTTATGCAAACCCGCGTAAACCTGCAATCTGCCCCGCACCGCATCAGTCTTTTAAAAAATAATCTCAACCCGCACCGCATAGCTTTAAACCCGCACTGCCCCGCATAGCTTTAAACCCGCCCCGCCCCATTTGCCATCCCTATATGAGCAACCAGAGTAGAGAGCTGTGGAGGAAAGAACTAAAGCAATTCAGAGAGACAGTAGCTAGGAGAGATTTGCAGACAAAAAATGGTGATGTTAACTATCTCATGTGGTAATGAGATCACACCTCTTTGGGGAAAGCATGAAATTTGTAGTGGACCAAAAAAAAAGGTAGCCCAGGGCAAGGTTGTCAGAACAGGACTAAAACCATTAGCACTTTGAAGGATATTTCACAAACAAGATATAAATCAACATTTAGGGGATTAGTAGAATTAGTATGCGCTGCTGCTTATCTAAATGATCCAACCCCAAAAAACAGTGATTAAAGTAACACAACATTACAAGAGGCTGTAATGGAATTCTGTCTGAGAGAGCCAAGACAAATCTTGTTAAAAGTTTCCATATAAAATGCTTTTTGGTTCTTGCCATTATTAGTTGCTTGCCGCAGCCCAACTGAAAAATCAAGAGGCATTAGGCAATGCATCCAGAACACTACATTTGCTCCTTCACATATACAAAGAGCAAAGAGGGCTACGTTCTGTTCTCAGCAGGTTAAGCTAGGTGAAAAGAAAATCACAAATGGATAGATTTCCAATATTAGCTTAACCAAAGGAAATGAAACTTACAGAATCAATGATATTCACCGGGGGATCGTTTGGTTACTGAGAATAGAATCGATAGAATATGGATTCTATTTATCCCATGTTTGGTTATGGGTATTAGATAGTGGTGGGATAAATTTTATACCAAAATGGTAGGATTAACTATCCATATATAAGATGGAATCGCTAATCCCATGGGATATCCTTGTCTATCCCCTTTGTAACCAAACGACCCCCGAGTATCTCGGACGAGAGTTGCATAAGGGTGACATTATTTTGTGGTAAAATTTGTTCTAAGCGCCTAGTTGAAGTTGTTAAGCCATATTTACAATGTATAACATATTTTCAGACAAATAAGAAAACGTGGAAACAATCCTTTGGAATTTCCACACAAACTTCTATCTATTCCTCGAGGACCAAATGATAATCTAGAACCCCCCCCCCCCCCCCAAATCAAAATGAGACAGACCGCCAAGCCTGATAACGGAAAATGAGGAATAGACAATAAAATCAACAAGCATGTTTAGGATCCATATAAGCAACAAAACCTCAAATTATAACAAGTGAGCTTCAGCAGTATCAAATATCCCTTCATCACAAGAACTAAGCACTTACAAAAAGTGGCACTGCACCTTCCTTATCCCAAATAAGGACCATTAACCGCACAACTCCACTTATGTTCGCCAAAGCATTACAAGTCCAAACTCTCGATAAAGTAAGAGGGTTGCAGCCAGGTCAGGGGCGGATCCATAGTGTAAGATATGGGATTGGCCGAACCCAGTAGCTTTGGCCTAGACCCTATATGTGTTAAGAAATCCACTAAATATGAACAAGTATTAAATTTCAAACCCAACTATTAGCACTTGAGGTCGCTATCCCGGAACTTCGAACCTATATAACCGACCCAACCAGTTCGGTTTTCGTAAACAGTTATTGTTATTTAATATAATGCGCACAATATACGAACTTAAGCAAAGTTATAATATTGCAATAATCTCCACATGTAACACGGTGTTATCAGAAGAGTTTTCGACAATGTATAGATTTTTTACCGTATTAGGTTAATTTGACCTACAACAATAGGTAACTCTTCATAGCAAGTCTTATGTGCGTGAAGTAGAATAATAACCTGTTATAACTAGTTAGATTGCACTAATGAATGTAAACAATTTTTACACTGTCAGTGAATATAATTCTGTGCACTGACAGTGTACAGACTTTTTACACTATCAGGTTAATTTGACCTACAACAACAGGTAATAAGAACAAAAACTGCGAGAAATTCAAGTTTTTAAGACTAACCTAAAAACAAATTTTATCGTCATCATCAACTTCGCTTAACCTCCGTAACATCAGCAACAACATCGCCAACATTGTCGGATGAAGAAACATTTTTAGTATCCAAGTCTTCGCGCTTGAAAGAGGGCAAAGGATTGGAGCCTTTAATAATCCAACCAAGCGCATAAAAAGATAGCCCAGCTAATATAGCAGTACCCCAAGCGTGAGAATACCATTTGCTGTACTGCCGAATAGCGAACCTCCATTGCTCTCTCAGTGTTGCCGGGTCCGGATTTGAACGGTCCGGCGGGTTTGGGGAGTTATGGCCACCGGAAAATCCGCTGTTAGAGGATCCGCCGGAGATTTTAGGTGGATTTTTTGACGGCGGTTGAGGGAGGTTGTCGGTGGGTTTAGGGTTTTGATGGTCGGTCATAGTGATGGAGATAGAAATTCAATACTGATGAAAGCAAAATGCTGTTCTACTTTTGCTTCTGTGAGAGACTGTGAGTAAAGCTTCAGCGCTCGCCACGTTATCATCTTACTTTTTCTTTTTTCGTTTTTTTCCTTTATTTTCTTTTTGAGTAACAAAGAAACTCTTTTATTTGTAAAAATATATATTTTTAATCGCTCCTAAAAATAATAGTCAAAATAATAATATTTTTTAAATATATATATATATATTTTTTTTTTTTTTTACTAGCGAATGCAATTAATTTCTGATGATTGACCAATTTTATTTTTGCTTTTTTTTCTTTTCCTATATTTTATCAAAATATTATTATATTGGGGGGATAGGAAAAGGGGAAAATAAGGATAGGGAAGAAAAAGAGGACATATGATAATGAGAATTAAACTAACACTTATTACGAGAGACTCCGAATCTTGATCGACAAATAAATTCAACACAAATCTTGATTAATAAGTAGATTTAACATGTTCTCACATGATACCACTAAATTATAAGTCTTGATCAACAACTATGTTCACCTCGAAAATTCATTATATGAGAGCTTTATTTTTTGCTAGTCTATTTTGTTTCCTTTGATGATAGTGGAACGAAAAGATACAAAAAACGAAACTCTAAACACTCAAAATCAAAGTTCGAGCTCTTAAAAATTTTGAGTGTTCAAATAGATTTAGAAACTTATGGCGTTTAAGTTATATAAATTTGATCCAATTATGTTCAATAGAATAATCAACATTTACCATAGATTGACATGTCTTGTTGATAGAAGAGATTGATTTCCATTTCTAAGGATCAAAACTTATTACAACAAATTGAGTTAATCCAAAAAGGCAGAACCAAATGCACACTCACTCCTACTCTATGGTTAGTAAGAGATGTATATTAAAGACAATATGAGATAACCCAGCCGCCTTCAAATAGTGGATTGTTTTTAAAAAAATATATCATCTATAAAGAAATGAGTCCAGAAAACTGGATTAAATAGCTTTATTAGTAGTAAATGGTGTTTCCATGATACTTAAGAAGTCTCTAGTAGTAGGAAAAATAAATCAACTTCTAAAAATAGAAACAAAAGAGTAAAAGAGAAGACAAATGAACACAGCTAAAGCTCAAAGTAACAAAAGCAAACAACCTAATTAACTCACTAATGAAAACGAAATATCATATCCTTCCCTATGAGGATTTTTATTTAGTTAACGTATTGATATTCCAAACAGAAACAACCTCTTGCAGAAATGCAATATAAGGTTGCGTACATACGATCCAATGTGGTCCGACCCTTTTTCAGATTCTGCGAACAACGGGAACTTAATACACCGTGTTGTCGATTGATGCTCCAAACAATAATTAAAGTAAAGTTTGTAGCTTTTGAACAAAAGCATCAATATAAGAATCCTCAAGCCCTTTGCTTAATAAGAACTCCCTCCACTTTGCGCGATTAGCTCTTATCTCCCTTCCCTCTTCACTATCACCATTCATTACCATTTTTATGGCCTTACAAACACCTTCTCTAGTAAACAATCCATTCTCTTCATCTCTCTCAACTTCAACTCCAACTCTCAAATCTCCACCAAACAATCGTGCGTTAATAAATTGATCACCAAAATTTGGGACTAAAACCAATTGACACTCAGTAATCATAGCCTCAGATAAAGAATTTCCACCACAATGAGTAACAAAACATCCCACAGAAGGGTGTGATAAGATCAGTTGTTGCTCTGCCCAACCTGAATGAACAATCCCTTTTCCTTCTATTCTCTCTTTGAAACGTTCTGGTAATGCATCTTCAATTGTCTCGGCTTCAAAAGGCGGTTTTAAGGCAGCAAAAAATGGAAGACCAGTAAGTTCTAGACCTAAAACAAGTTCTTGGAATTGTTCTTTCTTGAGCTTGCATTCACTACCAAATGCACAAAAAATCACTGTCTTTTCTTGGAATTTTTCTAGCCACTTAGACAAATTTTCCTCTAGATTTGAAGTATCTATTGGTTCTGGCAATATTGGTCCGGCTAAAACAACTGGTTTCTTGAACTTATTCTCAACAAATTCACAATATGGTCCTTCAATTTCCTTAGTAGTTTTGAATGCAATGATATCCCCATCTTGAAAAGCCAAAAGTAAACGTCGCGTAAAGGACACTGAGCCTGAGCCTGAGCCGGAACCACTAGATTCTTTCCCTATCGAATGTAGAGCTGCGATTAAACGAGCTTCATATTTGTGAAGTTTGATAGATGAATTAGGAGGAAAACCAAGTGGAGGTTCCATCACTTCATCCTCTGGAGTTGGTTTTTCGCCACGCATAAGATAACCAACAGATGAAGGAGTAATAGAACAGTAATGTATTGACTTTACTCCATATTTTCTAGCAACTAATGGAACCCAATATGCAAAATCATAAAGAATGAAATGGGGTTTGAGTTCTTGAATTAAAGACTCAATCTTTTGTTGTGTCAGATCCAATGCTTGCCAAAGTAGATTTTGCTTGAAAATAGAAATGTCTGAAGTTGTTTCAGCTCCAAGTGGGAGACCTTCAACATGTGGAACTTTGATTGATATGAAGTTTATGAGTTGAGGGTAAAGATTGAATTTTTCCAATTTAGAAAGTGTATTGGTAGGATGAATAAAGAAAATTGTGTGGCCTCTGTCTGCTAATTTGTTGGAGAGATGAAGAAATGATGTAAGATGTCCCATTGCATACCATGGATACATAATAAAAGTTAGCTTCTTGTCCTCCATATTTATTTTTCTTTGATCTGCAAAATCAACAATTTGTATCAAAAGGTAGTACTTCCCTCCCATTAACAGAAAGAAAAAAGAAAAAAAAAACAACCTCGTGATTATACGAAAATGTAGACTCACAGCTTGTTTGGATTATTGTTATCTATTGTATCATATCTGATTCGTTACTTTAAATCTCGTATCGTTAAATCCGTCATCACATAACAACTAAAAGTGTCACTCTATGTAACGACCGATTTGGTGTGATCGCGTCGTTACCTTATTTTTTCCTCTCATCTTGCCTTTCCTTATTATTAAATAATCATATTTTATCATTTATCTTACCTTTAGATATAATAATTTTACCCCATACCTTACATTTTTTTTGTAATATTGCAAGTTTATTATTCATGTTGTCGGTGCATGACATCATGAAACGACGACAAACAATATCATCTATCCAAACATTAAATACATTAAAATGATACAGTACAATACAATACGATACGATATGGTACATTATGAAATAATACATAATAACCATCCAAACAAGCTGTCAGTGACATGGTTTTTTGAGAGGTAAACCATTAATGACAGTAACAACAAGTAAAGTAACACAGTAATTCCATTAAAAATTTCAGTAGGAACAAATGCTCTAATTAGAATATCCTCATAAAGTCACTCAAAAAGAGATTAATCACTCATTTTAACAAGTAACACAGTCCAACCAATTCCCCAAAAATATAAATTTGTAGAAAATTCGAACTAATAACTAATCCCAATATGGAAGTACTCTCATATAAGCAAAAAATCTCAAATAGCCTTGATCAATGAGCCATATAATTTTCACTATAAATAAGAATCATAATTCCAACACTAGTGATTAATATTGACATAATTGAAGTAAGTGGATTATCAAGTATCCGAAGTTTAAGAAAAATCATTATTGATGATCTAAAACCATACATATTGGTAAAAAGACAGTTATTTATTTGCTTAATAGACATGTACGTGGATTGAAATATCATAACTATACTTAACAATAAAACGCTCTGAAAGCGAAAACTTTTTGTTGTTTGCTGGAATAAGAATAAGTCTCGCTTCTATTAACATAGGGATTGGAAGTGGAATGAAAGGTATGATCTATGCATATTTATGTCTGTTAAGGACTTACCAATTTACCCTCAAACTGGTGTGATGAAATGTTTGTATTAATCCTTCGTTTTTAATAAGACGTTATGAGCTTGAGCATAAAAACTCCTGTAAAGAAGGTTTTCTGATGCATGATTTAATCAAGAGGGACTCTTTCAAGATCCTTTAAATAAGACTCTCAATCTCTTATTCACAGAAAGGTTAGTGTTAACTTTCTGCCTCCAAATATATTTTATAGTTTCTGAGAAATTATCGGGAAAAAAAATGAAATAAAAAGTTAAAGATCGTGATTCAAGAGGCAATAAAGTAGGAGTAAGTGCGTAGCTCTAGCTATTATGAGCTTATTCCTTAGGTTTTAATTAAGCTAGTCTTTGGTACCCGCTAAATTATATAAATATTATTAAATAATACTCCTATATTTGAAACATAAGCTAAAAATTTTAAAAACAAATCCTAGAAATGGTGAATATCAATCTAATTAGCTAGTTCAACCAAGAACCATGACACTTCTACGATCATAATATTCATGTCATTAATGGTGAAATATAAAAATTATAGTTAAAATTGTTTCCAATTATAAAGGTTTCCCAAAATCTATTGGAGAAAAATACCTGAAAGGAAAACGTCAAAAATAAAGATTCATGCAACAAATTAAAGTAGAGAAAGAAGGTAGGAGGAAATACGTGGTTAGCTATGAGAATATTTCTGAGGTTGTAATTAAATAACTCAAGTTGATTAAAAATGGATTCAAATTGTATACAATTAAAGTGTAATTAATATTTTATATCGTTTATTATAGGTTACTTATCATTTATTCTATATTAATAATTAAAATAAAATTATCTATAATTACCTTTTAAATAATTAGGTTGTGTAATATTTTTCACAATTTTCGTGCATAAAAGTTAACCTTATTAAATATTTACGCAGAAAGAAGGATGTGGGTGTGAGCTTATTTTCAAAATTATAATTATGATAATAAAAATATATCATAATTATTTGTGATTATAAATTATATCATCAAGTTTTCAAAAAAATAAAACATCACAGACAACAAAAGAATTAATTTTGGCAGTTAACGAATAAATGGATGCTCTTAGACGAACTTAGACATTAGGCCGTCATTAATTATTATATTGTATACGGTCGAAATGGATTTCAGCCTTGGTTGTCCGGTACGGTTCGAAGGGTGGTGTATCGAAGTAAGATTCCGGAGAAGGGCACGAACTAACCTAGAGCCCGGGGAGGCTGGTCCGTGTTGAGATCGATATCATAATCAAACTCGAACAAGAATTGAACCATAGCGCAGGTAGATCTATCGTGTTGATAATCCAAAAACCAACCTACATCGACCTGGAATCTATCCGAGGGCTCGAACCAGGATCGGGCTCGAACCAAGATCATGAGTTCAAGCCGAAATCAAGCTCGAACCAGAATCGAGGATTCTAAGCAAGTTCGAGCTCTCAGACAAAAGCCGTTGTAATCCCACTAGAGAGAATCTTGGCAGAAATTATGGAAAAGCTGATTTATCATGGGTCTCCCACTGAATAATTATTTTATTATACTTGGAGCCAAACCCCTTCAATATAAAAGGGCTTGTTTATCATTCTTGCAGGGCATCTTTTTTGGAGACTTAGACTATCAAAAACTGTATTATTTCCTCTATAAGCAAGAGAGTGATCTTTCTAGTTTCTTAGATTGATTCTATTTTGTCAAATTCTAAATTCATTGTTCATAATTGATTCGCCTGGATTACGTTTTCTCTAACCTATGTTCATCCTTTTATTTATCCTAGCATTCTGTATTAAGTTGTACCACATATCTTCGGAACTGCGTATAAATTCAACTAAACCATTTTTCGGGTAAACAGTTTGGCGCCCACCGTGGGGCCGAGGATAAAAGTGGTCACTTATTTTCGAAAACACCTTCAATTCAGGTTCGGCTACGAATAGCCACCGACCGAATGGCTTCACCGACCGATTACGAAGCTGGCCTTCAAGATGAAACCAACAACTTGGCACTATCCGAGATTCGAGCCGAAATACCACTAGATGTCAATTCATAAATTGCTTTGGAAGCAAACTAGCGTTCCGAACCGGAAAGAAGCATTCAGGGCGGTGCTCGATCTGCAGTCCAAGACACCCAAAACCCAGAGGAGATCGGGGCCAGCTTACGCATGATCTTCGAGATGTTGCAAGCCCAGCAATTAGCGATAGCTCGGCTACAGAGCCAAACTCAAGCACAAAGCAGGCCGGTTTCCAATCCACTTCGAGAGGTCCGGCAGGGGTTACTTCGAGAGGTCACCCCCAGAACAGAGCCTGCCATAGTAGAATCTAACAAGTAGGAATCGGGAACTACTTCCGGAATTACTAAATTGCTCGAGGAACTCACAAAACGAGTCGAAGCCAACGATAAGAGGGTGGAAACGTATAACGCCAGGGTCGATCAAATCCCGGGGACTCCACCAATGGTAAAAGGGCTTGATTCAAAAAAATTCATACAAAAGCCTTTTCCATCGAGTGCGGCACCGAAGCCAATCCCCAAAAAGTTTCGTATGCCCGAAATTCCCAAATATAACGGTACGACCGATCCTAACGAACATGTCACCTCTTACACGTGTGTCATAAAAGGCAACGATTTGGAAGATGATGAGATCGAATCCGTACTATTAAAAAAGTTCGGGGAGACCCTCTCGAAAGGAGCTATGATTTGGTACCACAATTTACCACCAAATTCCATCAATTCTTTTGCCATGTTAGCAGATTCGTTCATAAAAAGCGCATGCTGGAGCCATAAAGGTTGCAACGAGAAAATTAGACCTCTTCAAAGTAAAGCAAAGGCAGGGAGAGATGCTGAGGGAATTCGTATCCCGATTTCAAATGGAACGCATGGAATTACCCCCGGTCACCGACGACTGGGCCGTACAAGCTTTCACCCAAGGGTTGAACGAGCTAAGTTCGACAGCATCACATCGGCTGAAGCAAAATTTGATCGAGTATCCGGTGGTAACTTGGGCAGATGTGCACAACCGATATCAATCGAAAATTAGGGTCGAGGATGATCAGTCGGGGACCCCGTACGGACCTATTTATCAGAACAGGGCAGTTATTAATCAAAAGCAGATCGACAGAGAGCAAAGGTCAAACAGAGACCGATATCGACCGTACGTCACCGATTGAGTAAACAATGGTTCAGCACGCAGCGCAGTTCGGAACAGTCAAAGAATTGATCGGGGATAAAATTCTCGGGGGCTTATGAGTAAGAGCGGCTTCGACAAATATACCGAACCTATAGAAGCACCTCGATTATCAGAATATAACTTCAGTGTTGGCGCATCCGCTCTCGTATCGGCCATCGGACGCATCGAAGACACTAAATGGCCTCGACCAATGCAAACCAATCCTGCCCAGAAAAATCCCAATCAAACGTGCGAATATCATGGTACCCATGGCCACAGGACAGAAGATTACAAGCAACTAAGAGAGGAAATAGCTCGCCTATTTAACAAAGGGCATCTTCGGGAGTTTCTGAGTGATAGGGCAAAGAGCCATTTTAGAAGTAGGGATTTCAGCAAGCAGAACGAGCAAGAAGAACCACAGCACGTTATCCACATGATCATCGGTGGCACCGATACCCCCCGGGGACCGATGCGTAAGCGCACTAAAACATCGATGCTGAGGGAAAAGCGATCTCGGACTCAAGATTACGCACCCATGGGGACTTTGTCCTTCGGTGATGAAGATGCAGAGGGGGTCATCCAATCTCACAACGACGCACTGGTAATATCCGTACTCGTAAATAAAACTAAAATTAAGCGTGTGTTGATCAATCCAGGTAGCTCGGCCAATATCATCCGATTGAAGGTAGTAGAGCAGCTCGGCCTGCAAGATCGGATCGTACCTGCAACTCTGATCCTAAACGGGTTCAATATGGCATGCAAAACCACCAAAGGGGAGATAGCCTTACCAATAAACATGGCCGGAACTGTCCAGGAAACAAAGTTTTACGTGATCGAAGGCGATATGAGGTATAATGCCCTTTTTGAAAGGCCATGGATCCACAACATGAGAGCCGTGCCTTCGACCCTACACCAGGTCCTCAAATTTCTGGCGTCGGGAGATGTCAAGACGGTATACGGAGAGCAACCAGCCGCAAAAGAAATGTTCATCGTCGACGAAGCCAAACCAATGTCCTCACTTTCGCCGATAAAAGGATTGGGCCCGGAAGGAGAACAGGACACCAAATAGCAATCACAGACAGCGACTTCAACCCAGCCAGACAACCAAAAAGTTGAAGAGGATGGGGACCAAAGGGTCCCTCGATCTTTCGTAATTCCCAATGACTCCGATGCCACAAAATCGACGATCGAGGAGCTAGAGCAAGTCATATTAATCGAGCGTCGGCCCGAGCAAAAGGTATACTTGGGAACGGGGTTGAGCCCTGAACTCAGGAAGAAACTCGTTCAATTTCTTATCAATAACATCGATTGTTTCGCCTGCTCCCATTTAGATATAACAGGGATCCCGCCGGACATAACGACGCATTAGCTAAGTTTGGACCATAGGTTCAGACCGGTGAAGCAAAAAAGAAGACCCCAGTCCGATAGAAAGAACGCATTCATAAAGGACGAGGTAACCAAACTTCTCAAAATAGGGTCCATTCGGGAGGTAAAATATCCCGAATGTTTAGCCAACGTAGTTGTAGTCCCTAAAAAAGGGGACAAACTTAGAATGTGCGTGGACTATAAGGATTTGAACAAAGCATGCCCCAAAGATTCTTTTCCGTTTTCCAACATCGATCGCATGATCGATGCCACGGCCGGCCACGAGATCTTCACTTTTCTCGATGCCTATTCCGGGTATAATCAAATACAGATGAACCCGGAGGACCAGGAAAAAACCTCATTTGTCACCAAATATGGAACGTATTGTTATAATGTGATGCCCTTCGGGCTAAAAAACGCAATGGCCACTTACCAACGCCTAGTGAATAAAATGTTCGAAGAACAAATTGGAAAATCAATGGAGGTTTATATTGATGACATGTTATTCAAATCCCTACGCGCAGAGGACCATTTAATTCATTTGCAGGAAACGTTCGAGATTATGAGGAAATACAAAATGAAGCTCAACCCCGAAAAATGTGCCTTCAGGGTCGGTTCGGGCAAGTTCCTCGGCTTCATGGTATCACATCGGGGAATAGAGATTAACCCCGATAAAATCAGGGCCGTCGAAGACATCACCGTCGTAGACAGCGTGAAGGCCGTGCAAAGACTAATGGGTCGGATCGCCGCCCTAAGCCGATTCATATCGAGATCGTCCGATCGAAGCCATAAATTTTTTTCTCTACTCAAAAAGAAGAACGATTTTTCTTGGACCCCAGAGTGCCAACAAGCATTAGAAGGACTAAAACGATATCTATCAAGCGCACCACTGCTTCACACTCCAAAAATCGATGAGAAACTTTGTTTGTACTTGGCAGTATCGGAAGTCGCCGTAAGCGGTGTCCTAGTTCGAGAAGAGCAAGGTACGTAATTCCCAGTTTATTATACAAGTCGAATCTTAGGAGAGGCAGAAACTAGATATCCGCTCCTAGAAAGGTTGGCGCTTGCACTGATAAGCGCTTCAAGAAAGTTAAGGCCATACTTCCAATGTCACCTCATATATGTATTGTCTACTTACCCACTTCGTAATATTTTGCACAAACCCGAGTTATCAGGCCGACTGGCCAAATGGGCCGTCGAACTCAGTGGGTACGATATAGAATATCTAGCCCGCACGGCCATCAAGTCTCAAGTCCTAGCAGACTTCGTGGCCGATTTCACACCAGCCCTCGTACCCGAAATAGAAAAAGAACTGTTGAAATTAGATACATCATCGGGGGTATGGATCCTTTTTACGGATGGGGCTTCAAATGTAAAGGGGTCCGGGCTGGGCATAGTTTTAAAACCACCTACGGGTGGCATTATTAGACAATCTATTAAAACTATCAGGTTGACTAACAACGAGGCCGAGTACGAAGCCATGATTGCAGGTCTCGAGCTGGCTAGAAATTTGGGAGCAGAAATCATTGAAGCCAACTGCGACTCCTTGCTGGTGGTAAGTCAAGTAAACAAAACTTTCGAAGTTCGAGAAGGTAGAATGCAGGGGTATTTAGATAAACTGCTTATCACTTTGCGCCATTTCAAACAATGGACTTTACGACATGTGCCACGGGAACAGAATAATGAGGCCGACACACTGGAGAATTTAGGGTCATCGGTCGAGGTAGATGATACGGGCTCGGGGAATGTAGTTCAGCTATCGAGGTCAGTAATCGAAGAAGGACACGCTGAAATAAATTCTACAAGCTTAACCTGGGATTGGAGAAACAAGTATATCGAATATTTAAAAAGATGGAAAACTCCCTTTGGACCCTAAAGATTCCAGAACCCTACGGACCAAGGCTGCTCGATTCACTCTGGCTTCAGATGGAACACTATACCGAAGAACGTTCGACGGACCATTGGCGGTATGCTTGGGTCCGGGGGATGTCGATTATGTCCTACGGGAAGTGCATGCGGGTACTTGCGGGAATCACTCTGGAGCCGACACATTAGCCCAAAAAATAATCAGAACAGGATATTATTGGATCGATATGGGCAAAGATACGAAGGAATTCGTTCGTAAATATGCTAAATGTCAAAGGTTCGCACCAATGATTCACCAGCCCGGAGAACAACTCCACTCGGTCCTATCCCCGTGGCCTTTCATGAAATGGGGAATGGATATCGTCGGCCCTCTGCCATCGACCCCAGGTAAAGCCAAATTCATTTTGTTTATGACTGACTATTTTTCTAAATGGGTTGAAGCACAGGCGTTTGAGAAAATAAGAGAGAAAAAAGTTATAGACTTTATTTGGGATCATATCATATGTCGGTTCGGGATACCCGCCGAAATAGTATGTGACAATGGAAAGCAATTCATTGGCGGCAAAGTAACAGGATTCCTCGAAGACCACAAGATAAGAAGGATATTGTCAACGCCGTACCACCCCAGTGGGAACGGGCAGGCCGAATCAACGAATAAAACTGTCATTCAAAACTTAAAGAAGAGATTGAACGATGCTAAAGGGAGATGGAGAGAAATCCTACCCGAAGTCCTTTGGGCATATCGGACAACATCAAAATCCAGTACAGGGGCGACCCCGTTCTCCTTAGTATATGGATCTGAAGCATTGATACCAGTCGAAGTTGGTGAACCCAGTGCCAGATTTTGATTCGCGACGGAAGAATCAAATAACGAGGCTATGAACACAAGCCTCGAACTATCAGATGAAAGGCGATAAACTGCCCTCGTCCGAATGGCCGCCCAAAAGCAGCGAATCGAAATGTATTTTAATCGAAGAACCAAGCTCCGCCATTTCAAGCCTGGGGACTTAATGTTGAGAAAAATTACCATCAATACCCGAAATCCGAATGAAGGGAAGCTAGGACCGAATTGGGAAGGACCATATCAGGTACTCGAGGACATCGGAAATGGGTCGTACAGGATCGGCATTATAAACGGCAAACAGTTATTAAGCAACTGGAATGTATCACATCTAAAACGGTACTACTGTTAAGGTACAAGCTTTCCATATTCATTTATATCTCAAAACTGACCCCTGCAGAAGTCCGAACAAGGGACGGATCTCTCATCAGAAAGCACGCGTTGCACTCTTTTTTCCTTATATCGGTTTTATCCCGAATGGGTTTTTCGGCAAGGTTTTTAATGAGGCAACCACTGGTCGCGCAGCATTTATAATGATATCCGAGGTCCCGTAAGAGAGTTAATTCACAGCAACAAGGTCCCGATAGGAAAACTGTAAAGAGCCAAATGGTCGAAGCGAGCCATGCTCGTATAAATTGGCCCGAACCCCGGCGTGTAATGACATGCGAAGAATTAAGATATAATGTGACCATTAAGCCTACGGGCTATTTTTTCATTTCGAGTTCGAGCAAACACTCACTCGACCAAATAGCTTACGGGCTGCATCAATTCGAGTTCGAATCATTCACTCGACCAGGCCTACGGGCTATTTTTCATTTCGAGTTCGAGCAAACACTCACTTGACCAAATAGCCTACGGGCTGCATCAATTCGAGTTCGAATCATTCACTCGACTAGGCCTACGGGCTATTTTTCATTTCGAGTTCGAATCATTCACTCGACCAGGCCTACGGGCTATTTTTCATTTCGAGTTCGAGCAAACACTCACTCGACCAAATAGCCTACGGGCTGCATCAATTCGAGTTCGAATCATTCACTCGTCTAGGCCTACGGGCTATTTTTCATTTCGAGTTCGAGCAAACACTCACTCGACCAAATAGCCTACGGGCTGCATCAATTCGAGTTCGAATCATTCACTCGACCAGGCCTACGGGATATTTTTCATTTCGAGTTCGAGCAAACACTCACTCGACCAAATAGCCTACGGGCTGCATCAATTCGAGTTCGAATCATTCACTCGACTAGGCCTACGAGCTATTTTTCATTTCGAGTTCGAGCAAATACTCACTCGACCAAATAGCCTACGGGCTGCATCAATTCGAGTTCGAAACAATCACTCGACCAAATAGCCTACGAGTTGCATCAATTCGAGTTTGAATCATTCACTCGACCAGGCCTACGGGCTATTTTTCATTTTGAGTTCGAGAAAACACTCACTCGACCAAAAAGCCTACGGGCTGCATCAATTCGAGTTCGAATCATTCACTCGACCAGGCCTACGGGCTATTTTTCATTTCAAGTTCGAGCAAACAATCACTCGACCAAATAGCCTACGGGCTGCATCAATTCGAGTTCGAATCATTCACTCGATCGAGCCTACAGTCTATTTTTTATTTTTTATTTCGAGTTCGAGCAAACACTCATTCGACCAAACAGCCTACGGGCTACGTCAATTCGAGCACAAGCAAACACTCGCTCGACCGTCAAAAGCAAATCGTTGACAATTACTAAGTCTAAAGGGCTACATTGCCCCAAGTTTGAATAAACGCTCGCTCGGTTGCAGAGACCACGAGGTTCAAGTTTGATTAAGTGGTTTAATACATAGAGATATGCCTATGCACAAAATTTATCTACATAGGTGGCTACAGCCCTAAAAAAAAAATTTAAACGGGAGCGGTCTCTTCTTTATCAGGTTCCCCCCGTTCTCGGATCCACTTTTGCTCCCATCGTCGTCGTCATCATCATCGAAAACTAGAGCTTCAGCATCAGCTTCGAGTTCTTTTGCCCTTTTTATCTCTTCTGTGAGATCGAAGCCGCGAGCATGAATCTCCTCGAGAGTTTCTCTCCTGGATCGGTACTTAGCAAGTTCGGCGACCCAATGCGCCCGACCATTGGCGGATTCGGCTGCCTCTCTTGCCTGAATTTGGGCAGCTTCAGCATCAGCCCGATAGACGACCACGAGCACATCCGCATAAGTCTTTGCCATTTCAGCATCAGATTCGGCCTTGGCGAGTACTGAGGCCAACTGAGCCTCGATCTCCTCAATTTTTCTTGCTTGAACCACACTTTTTGCCTTCATTTTCTGAAGTTGGGTTTCAGACTATGATAACTGGGCTCGAGCAGTCTCTTTTCCTGCAGCAAAGCGGTCCATACCTTCTTTCCATCGCAAGGATTCTATCCTTATCACATCGACCTCCTCACGCAGCTTCCCTATCATCTCGATTTTTTGCTGCAGCTGTGAGACCGAAATATTAGCTACCGTTCTGGTATCGAACCCATAGGTTTTCAAAAGCATCATTACCTGCTCAGACAACTCATTCTGGTCTCGATAAGCCTTGGCCAGCTCGGCTCGGAGATCTTTTATTTTCTCCTCTTTTTGCCCTAAGGAAAGTTTGAGAGAGTTCCTCTTATCGGTAGCGCGTTTCTGGTCGGCCGCGTATCGATGCAGCTCATTCTGGGAACGAGAACATTGTTCTCGATGGACCGCCGCAGCCTACGAAGAAACAAGAAGCGAAGTTAACGAAAGACGAACATACAGGTAATACCAACAAAAAGATTTTTAAAAGACTCACCTGGTTCAAAGCCTGCCGCAAACCGTGAAAAAGATATGATTTATCACTGGCACCGGCAACATCCTCGATACCAGTAAACAGGTCATGAAACGAATCCTCTTCATCGTGAGGCCTACCTAGATCGAGGGCCCCCAGAGCTTGAGCTTCCCGAATCACCCTTGCGAAAAAAGCGGGAAAGGAAGGCGAGTCCTCGATTGCTGCTGCCCCAAGTGACTCGCTCGGAGCATTCCCCTCCACTTGGAGGGGTTCGAAGGGCTCTTCGATTGTATCCCCTGCCGATTGATTCCGATGAGAGGCGTCTTCGACGTCCGATAGTTCGGGGACTCTACCAGAACCTCTCTCCGGTATATTTTCAGTTCGAGACGGAACCCCATAGGGCATCATCGATCCAGCCGGCGTTGAAGCATCGGTGGCTCTCTTCGTCCGGACCGCCAGCGTGGACTCATTATCCTCTTCCTCTTCTTCTTCATCCCTTAGGCGCAAAACGGATTCTACGGCCAAAGGAATAACATTCTTGTTCGACTTACGAGCCGTCCTCTTCTTCGGTTTTGGATATTCGGGCAACGAAGCTCTCTTCCTTTTATTTTCCTTCACCGGCTTTGGAACGAAGGTCGAGACATCCTCCTCATTAGACAGAGGTCTCAAGACCGCGTCCTTACCCAAACCTGCATATGGGAAACCTTATAAAAAATATCGAGAAATGCCTCGTCAGAGTCCAAGAAATGAGCTTATCATGATTTTTGGCCTCCCACCGACCCTTAGACAAATCACGCCATGAGCGTTCGGCGTATGTGGAAGTCGAAACAAGATCCCGTACCCAATTCTTGAGGTCGGGAACCGCTCCGGGCATCCAGGGAACCGCTACATCACGAAAAGAGGAGTATCGATAAGAGAACAAATGAAAGAACAAAATAGAAGCAACAGCAAAATCACACTTACGTTTCAAATTCCACTCCTCGGGAAAGGGCATCTTTTCAGTCGGGATCAGGTCCGAAGTCTTTACTCGAATGAACCTGCTCATCCAACCCCGGTCCCTATCCTCGTCAATACTCGAGAACAAAGCCTTGGTAGCCCGACGCTGGAGTTTTATTAACCCTCCCCGAAAAAGTCGGGACGGTACAGCCGGATAAGATGATCGAGGGTGAACGACATCCCCTCGATTTTGCTATCGAAATATCGGATCAGAATAACGATCCGCCACAAAGAAGGATGGACCTGGCCTAAGGTTACCTGATACTCTCGACAGAAGTCGATAACGACGGAATCGAGGGGGCCCAAAGTGAAAGGGTAAGTATATACGTTCAAAAACCCTTTCACATGAGAAGTGATGTCTTAATCAGGGGTAGGTATTATCACTTCTTTTTTCCCCCAGTTGCAGTCCTTCTTTAACAGATCGAGGTGCTTCTCAGTAATCGAACACATGTACCTCGATACCGGCTCACATCGGCCAGGGACCGATAAACCTTTATCAACTTTAAAATCTGAAGTACGGACGCACGCCTTGGGGACACACTCCTCTAGCCGTGGCTCCGCCGGTGTCTCATCGGCGACACAATGTGAAGATGAAGCTTTCTCTTTCTGAGGAACGGTTTGCGATATTTTCGCCATTTTTGAATTCAAAAATAAGAAATAGAAGAAAGTGATAGAGATTTGGTAGAATTGAGGGGTCTTTTTGGAAAGAAATCACAGCTTTTTTGGTAGGCTGGAGAGTATAAAGAAGAAATTGAGAAATTTTAGAAGATAGAAGATGCAAAAATGGTAAAAGATAAAGGTGAGAGTTATTTATAGGTTCAAAGCGACGGCGGTTCGTTATCAACAGTGGCCGACCACCGCATGACATGCATTAAATGCCTTGAAAGACTAAACCGATAGGACAGCTATCATGTGCGTCATGGTCGAACTTGATGGAATCGACAAGATATAATCTGATCGAGCCGTTGAAAATCATATCGCTTCTCGCCATATTTCTTTCTGAGAAACGAGGGGACTATCTGTATACGGTCGAAATGGATTTCAGCCTTGGCATGTCCGGTATGATTCGAAGGGTGGTATATCGAAGTAAGATTCCGAAGAGGGGCACGAACTAACCTAGAGCCTGGGGAGGCCGGTCCGTGTTGAGATCGATATCATAATCAAACTCGAACAAGAATCGAACCATGGCGCGGGTAGATCTATCGTGCTGATAATCCAAAAACCAACCTACATCGACCTGGAATCCATTCGAGAGCTCGAAACATGATCGGGCTCGAACCAAGATCATGAGTTCGAGCCAAAATCAAGCTCGAACCAGAATCGAGGATTCTAAGCAAGATCGAGCTCTCAGACAAAAACCGTTGTAATCCCACTAGAAGGAATCTTGGCAAAAATTATGAAAAAGCTGATTTATCATGGGTCTCCCACTGAATGTTTATTTTATTATACTTGGAGCCAAACCCCTTCAATATAAAAGGGCTTGTTTATCATTCTTGTAGGGCATCTTTTTTGGAGACTTAGACTATCAAAAACTGTATTATTTCCTCTATAAGCAAGAGAGTGATCTTTCTAGTTTCTTAGATTGATTCTATTTTGTTAAATCCTAAATTCATTGTTCATAATTGATTCGCCTGGATTACGTTTTCTCTAACCTATGTTCATCCTTTTATTTATCCTAGCATTATGTATTAAGTTGTACCACATATCTTCGGAACTGCGTATAAATTCAACTAAATCATTTTTCGGGTAAACATATATAAGGTTTCATCAAACTTTGATTCTCTTTCTTAAATGGATCTTATATTGGTGAAAAGTAGATCACGTGGATGCATTGAATCTTAACATGTGTCAAGAATATTAAAGGATCACGGAAAAGTTAAGTCCGAGATCAGTTAATTTGAGAGTTACTTAGTTCCGAGATCGTTCGTACCGTGATCATTTATGAGTCAGCGCAAAAGGCTTCACGAGAAGATTTACGAATACGGAAAAGAGAAGAATCAGTCAATCCCGAATATAGCAGAATTTAGTATAACTCCCCAAGCAGTTAGTAATGCGTAGAAAATGTAATTAATGGGGGGTAACGGGCATGCAAGATATGAGGGTAACATCATAGGTAGCTTTACTATTTAAATTCCTATTTCTCATATTATATCCCATCCGAGAAATCATGCTACAACTTACTATATATCTCTGTATCTTCCTCGAATCAACAAAGAAGTAAAAAGGAAATATCTTGAACAATAAGAATTATCTTTTCTTTCGCTTTATATTTGATTTTCTTATTTAATATTGTCATTTTTTTTTTGTCATTTACGTTTGAGTAAGTGAATCAAATCAGATTCACGCTCCTTCATCATTAATCAGAGGTCTCGAGTTCAAGCCCCTAGGTATGAAGTCGCCTTTTATTAAAGAGCGTTTTACTTTCCTACGCGAATCCGGATTTAGTCGGGCCCCAATGTTGATACCGGACACCGAGTGAGAAACCAAAAAAAAAAATGAATCAAATCGATTGTTGATGCCCTACAAATAAAAATTTAATTGGTTTGGCCTATAAAACTAAGCGCCCACCATAGGGCCTTAGCAATCGTACATTTTTTTCACAAAAATCTTGTTGATTTCACTTTCGTTCCAACAAAGTATCTTTAATCTTCTGTTCAATCTAATCTTCACCCGAACAAGATGAAAGGAGCACTTTTGATGTTCTACCATCTGGATAGCAACCTTCATCAATCATTTCCTCTAATATTTTTAAGCATCTTTGGTACTGTTTCTTTTTAGAGTATGCTCCAAGCCTGGAAGTCTAAGTAACCACATCTGGCTTCAAGTTCTTAGCAGAAAGTGATTGGAAAATCTCTTTCATTTTTCGATAAATCCTGATCGTCCATATGCATTAATCAGGATATTGTAGATGCTGATATCGGCTACATAAGGTCCAGCTTCGATGAAGTTAAGAGTTCTTCCATTTTTGAAAACTGACCAAGACGACCATACAAGTTGAGCATGTTGTTAAGAAGAAAAGTATCTAGTTCTACTCATTCTTTCTGCATCTGCTAAATTATACCATGAGGCCATATTACTAGAATCAAATACTGGATATCAAAAGAGAAGTAATCTATAGAGATCTATCACTGTACCCATGATGAAATATTACTTTGGGCGAAATACCTTATTAGAAAATAAACAGACGATACTTCTTTTATATTCTCAAACTACATTCAAGTGGATGGTAAGGGATTGAGAAATGCACAACATAATACATCAACAGTGTCATTTGAATAGATTTCTTACTGTTTAAGAAGATGACAAACTGTTAAAAAATAAAAACACAATGGCAAGAGGGAGATGGAGAGGGTTGGCGAGTCGGCGAGAGCCAAGAGGGGATGCGAGTGGGAGAGGGAGAGGCGAGAGCGTTGGCTGGTGGCTGCTGGGTTTAGATGCTAGGGTTTCTAAAGTGTCAATGTTAATAGTTTAATACTGATTATTGGTATCCACTCTCTAGTGGGGAAAAGACTCAATGACCAATTAGATACTTCTAAGCAATTAGTACAATTTACTTTGCACTTCATACAATTGTCCAGAGCAGTAATATGGATAAAAATAAATTTTATATATATATATATATATATATATATATATATATATATATATATTTCTTAACGGGTTAACGGATTGTCCGTTAAGAAAATTGAATAATCCGCCCCCAAACCGATAAGCCGTTAATAAAAAAAATTCAATTCGTTCCCCGTCCGTTAAACCGTTAACCTGATACCAATAAGCCATTAAGCTTCGATTTCGGTTCGATTTTCGGTTTTGAACACCCCCATTATGCAGAGGCAGATCTAGAAATTGAAATGTATGGTTTCCTACCACAACTTCAAGTCAATATATCATAATAGTCGAACTAAGGAACAAGTATCAATATTCAATGTATATTTACAAAATAACAAAATACTTAAAGACAATATATAAATATAAATATTATCATTACAATTGTACTCGACGACTTGTCATGTTTTAAAAATGATCAACAATCGCATCATTAGGTACACTTTCAAATACTTCATCCTCTATATAACAAACTACACAATCATTCAAAAATTCATCATCAATTCTGCGTCGCAAGTCACTTTTAACGTACTTCATCGAAGAAAAAGCTCTTTCTATCGTTGCAGTAGTGACATGCAATATCAAACTTAACTTCACAAACAAATAAACAAGTCTCCAAGTCATGTGCAAATTTATTTTAACCAATGTCTCTGAAAGATCGCCAAGACTTTTCAAGTTAGAGAATTCATTTTCCTCCCCTCGCACATAGTCAATATAGATGTCAAGCTCAAAACCAAGATCCTCAAGCATAGAATTAGTGAACTCATTCGGATGGTGTGTTGCAAATTTCATAATCTTGTTTTTATAATAATTTGCAAAAGAATTATCTGGACTCAAACTAGTCATACCAAGAAGTAGATCAATATTCACTTCACTAAAACGAGTGTTAAGCTCCGAAAGTTATAAATCAATAACAGTATAGAAAACCTCTACACGCAAATGATAAGAATATGTAACACTTGATTTCTTACGTTACGACTTTCCACAAGAATAATTCATATCCATTTCGGGGATTACAATATCATGGTTGACACAAAATAAAGAGACGTCTTCTACCAAAGAATTCCATCCAGATTCTACCAAAGGATATTCTGAAATTTTGTTTTCTTCCACCAGGATCAGTTTAAAGAAGATTCAAATCCAACATATTATCTTTGTATGACGATTGGTAATAACTGACATTATTATTAACCACTAGACATGAAGGGGAGATTAGTGAAAGAGAACTAGGAGTAGAATTTGAAGAGGTTTGCGGCTCGAAGAATCTCTTGATCATCTTGACTCTTACTAAAATATCCTACAATTCATAAGAAATAAATTAAATATTGCAGTAACGAATGTTAACCAAAAGATCACTTTGCAACATATTATTTTTTCCATTAATGTTACAAAGCTTGCACTTTAATTAATTCTTGAGAGCAAAATACTTCAAAGAAAGAAAAAACTATAGTTAATTAATGGCTTAATAATAGACAAGATCTACGTAGCTTTAGTACAATGGTAGATATCAAAATGTGTATTGACTTCCACGGAATCATAGAGAAAATTAAATCAATTTGAAGGTGCAATTTAATAACTTTCGGTGACTAACCTTTAAAAATCAGTTTTTCTTTAATTTCTTGTACTCTTTTTATTTGCAATAAATACACTCCCCTTTTAAAAATAAAATCTAGAACCCCAACTTCATAAGTTAAATAAAAAAATTAAAATTTATAAAATTTTGAAAAAGAAAACAATAAGTACTAAAGTATATTAATACACTACTTTTGCAAAAAATGGTCATAACAATGGTATAAAAAAATTAAGAGATATTATTTCACATAATATTGTATTAGAGGAAAACAATTAAAAAAGAAGAGGAGGAGGGAGATCGAAATACGTGTTGCAAACTTGCATTGGAGTGGCAGCAAGAGAAGAATTTAAAACCAGCTTTTAACTTTGAGTGGCATCCTAAAGGTTAAAACCAGCATATTAAAGAAGGAATGTAAAATTATAAAACCCTAACTTTTCTTTGAAAGTTTGAATTGGAATTTGGAAGAAAGAAGTTTGAGAAAAAACTTTTTTAGTCGTTGTTGACTTGTGTCCTTTTTAGTTTGAGAAGTCTTTGTTATTATTATTTTAATTAAAGTTAAAGGTTAAGAGCCGTAAGTGACTGGGGAAAGTGCATAAATCTTTGTGCCAAAAAATATGGGGAAAAGGAAAGTATGCTGATGGGATACGATCTTGCATTGTGGGTTATGGGAAAATCAATTTGGATTCCACACCTTACCACTGGACCAGCAAAACATTTTATAATTGGTTTCCATATAAATATTGTTTTACATTTAATAATTTTTTTAATATAAATATAGAATTTGATCAAAAGTTACTGGGTTCCCGAAAATCCATACATATTAGTGTAGATCCGCCCATGACATTATGCATCCAATACAAATCTTGTATTTTGATAGTATTCCCAAACCACTTATAGCTTGTTTGACCAAGTTTCTAAAATATGCTTATTTTGATAAGTATTTTTTTTAAAAGTGTTTTTCTAAAAAATATTTTTGGAGAGAAACAGTTTGTGTTTGGCTAATTAATTTGAAATGATAAACTACTTTTTTCTGCTTCTTAAAAATTACTTTTAATTAAAAATATATTTTTTTTCTTCAAAAGCTTGGTCAAAAACTTTAACTTTGAGAAAAAAAACACTTTTGGTTAGGAAAAAAAGTTTTGACAAACAGGGTCAAAAAAGGTAGCGAAAAAAAAAAGAACAAAGAAAATAAAAGTATTAAATATATTTGTGATAAAAGGCCTTCGATGCCATAAATTGATGGCTGCTTTTCAGCTTCGTTGAGGTCAAGGGTTTCGAGTCTATAGCGGTAATTCCAAATTTCTCTATAACCCTTTTATCGAATTTCAGTTTCAATCTCTCTATGATTTAATTTGTAAAGATTCAATTTTTATTTTGCAGATCACAAAAAAGGCGATTTTTATCTCAGCTGTTCAATCGATTTTAGGTTTGATTTCTCTTCCGATTTCTAAAGAACCAATTTGTTAATTTTCTCTATACCTCCCGATTTGCATATAATCACTGATTTTGTCGATCTTGCATATATGTATATGTAAAACTTGAAAGAAAATTATGTGCGCGCGCGCGCGTGGGTGTGTTCGTGCAAAATCTGTGTGTGCGCGCGTGCGTGTGCGCGTTGTGAAGATGTCTCTGCGTATGTGTGTCTCTGTATTCCTCTGTGTGTGTGTGTGTGTGTGTGTGTGTGTGTGTTAAGAGGTGTATCCACTGCCTTTAGATGCTGGCTCTGTTGATTGATATGTTTGATTAACCTTTTGTTGTCATTCCAAAGTACCCTTTGTCTCTAATAAATCTTCTCTTGAAAAATCTGTTGGTTTGTTTCTGTTTCACTAAATACTAATGACCAAATTTCAGCTGTAAATTGCTCAGAGAGGACATCTTGATATTGCTGAACAAACTTTTTATCTAGCTTATGAATCAATTGTTTACTTTTATGCGCATGCTTGGAATTTCATGTCGTGGTCCAGTTCCCAAAAGCTTCTTTTCTTATAATGATAATAGCGGATAGGCAGCTTGCACACACCTCTACTATTCCTCCGGGTACTTGCTACCTCCCATACAGGTTTCGGGGTAACTCTGTCCACGAAGGCTTAACTAGATGAGAAAAAATCACTAGTTTTTTTTCTCTCTACTGGAGTTTGGTTCCCGAAAGCTTATTTCCTGGCATCCGACTTAATTAAAGGACATTCTAACAAGGCTTCAAAATGGAGTTCAACTATTTGAGGTCCTTCTGCTGCACTTTTTCAAATGTCTTGCAGTAGGATTTTTGAAAAGTTGAATGATTTTTGAAAAGTTGAATGTTCTTCAAAGTCTCAATTAGTATAGTTTTCAACTTGCATTCAGGGAATATGGAGCAAATTATACTTACAATTATAACTCTATGCTGGACCTCTCATCTTGCTGCATTATTATGCTTTCTTCAGGGAAAACGTAAGGAAGAAACACAAGCATGGGCATGTTTTATGTGTGAAATAACTCTGGATATATAACTATTTCCTTGCAAATATAGCACTACGTTAGTTTTCTGCTGCTATCTCGGTGCAATGAGCTATAGAAACTTAAAAACTCAATGTTTTAATCGATCAAATGGAATTAATTAAGATGGGATATAGAACAGCTGAATACCCACACTTCTTGTTAGTAATTTGTTTTTGACTTCTTGCAGCTGACTTGTGTTATTCAATGCGCTTTACAGTAACTTGAGCTATGGGAAAGAGGAAGTCAAAATCAAAGCCACCTCCAAAGAAGAGGATGGACAAACTTGATACTGTTTTCAGCTGTCCTTTCTGTAGTCATGGCACCAGCGTGGAATGTCGCATGTAAGTTAATTATAAAGTATTCTCATGTCCAAGTTGTTTTTCTGTGTAGGCATGGGATAGATTGAGCTTTCCCTCTCCGCCTGCTCAACACTTTAGACATTGTTAAATGCAGATGATAACTCCTAAAATTGTCCTTTAGAAAGGTCTTGCTGAATTATGTCACCCCCTTCTCCCTTCTTCCACCAGCAAAACTAAGGAGTGTAATAAGTTCCGTCATCCAGCTTTATACATGCCGTACCTGCAAGTTTTTACATGGAAGAGTTGAGTTGCATCTCTCGGTGTATTTTAAAATTTTCAAGTTTTCAACCCATCATGAAAAACATGCATTACTTCTCATTCTTGGCCAGCAATTAATTTAACTTGCAGTAGCTTTTGGCTCATTCTTATGACAAGTTCATCTTCCTTGTATTCAGTGATATGAAAAACTTGATTGGCGAGGCAAATTGCAGGATCTGCCAAGAGAGCTTCAGCACCACTGTCACAGGTATATCTGGACATTTGTTTTCTCGTGTATCTATTAATTTATTTACGCCTATGTTTTGTTATGTTACTTGATTAGATGATTAAAACCACGGGGCTGAAAAATTCAATGCGTAACTTGTAATGTTCATGAAAGATTAGTCAGAGAAATGGGACTAGGCGACTAGCTTATTAGAGTAATCTTTATCGATGTGTTCAATCAGTGGCATCAACAGGATTTTTCGTAAGCGGTGTCATACTTTAGAAGTGAACAAATAAACAAAACACTACTAACAACATCATATATAAAAAAAGAACACACTTTGAATCATATTAATAGAACACAACTCAAGTATATTACTACTACTTTTTTCGGTTTGTTTTTTGAAAAGTATTCAAAAATAACCTCATTGGAAATAATACTAAATACTATTTTTTCTATATAAAGTACCTAATAAAGCATTATCAAAAAAAAAGTACCTAGTAATCACTAAAAGTTCCTCATTTATTAATTTGACAAATTGTTCTGAATCAATTTCATTGGCAAGAAAGAAGATGAAAGCAAAAAGAAAAAGAATAACAACAACTAATCATGGAAGCAGCAGCATCCTTTTCAACTAGTTTAAATAATTATTGACACTAGAGTTCACAAAAGTGACTCATGATCAAATGGCTAGACGTTTTGTTATCTTCTAAGAGGTCAACGGTTCGAACCCTGCTCGACACAATGTAATCTGTTCTGTAAATGAGGGACAAAAATTTCGAAATAATAAATGAAGCTTCCAAGCTTCAAATCCACAACCTCTACTGGAAAACTGAGGCGCCTAGCCGAAAGAGCTACACAATTATTTGTGCCAAGTGGTGTCACGTTATTTATTCTCGTTTTTATTTTTGCTTTTTAATTATATATACATATTTAGTAAAATTTTCCGACCAAAGTGGTGTCACGTGACACCCCTTGGCCTAAGGTGAATTGAAGGATCGGCTTTCTGTCAGATAAACTGCAAATTGCATTCGCTTATGTTAAGCCGAGTTTATGTTGACAAAAGATGTTGCCCTTTGCCTGCATTTGTCTTAATCTTTACCCGTTTAATGTCTCATTTAAGACCTGCTCACCTGCATACACAAGTATAGCTTCCTAACAAATTAAACATTCAATTGATGTCGGAAATTTCCATTTGGATGTACTGAGTTGGTTAACAAGTTTTTTTTTGTGTTTTTCTCCTTGCAGCACTAACAGAGCCTATTGATATGTAAGTGCACCTAACCTTGCCTTTGATTACTTCAGTGGTGGATGTAGTATGTTAGCCGTGGCTGTGGCAACCCCCGCTACCTTCAGCTTGAAATTATATAGAGTTGAACCATTTTAAGTAGTACATACTACTATACTAACTTCGCACGGATTTACTGTGAATTCTAAATCCGCTTCTGTTATTCTTTCCTCTTCTCAGATATAGTGAATGGATTGACGAGTGTGAACGAGTCAACAACTACGAAGAAGATGATGTTTCCTACAAGTTAGATCCTAATGAATGATCTGCTTCAAGATTGTGCAGACTGTTGAGTAGCCAGAAATGATTTAAAGCTGCTTTAAGCTTGACTTCAATTTTGGCAATTATTCATCGCAGTGCCTAAGAAGAACCTAAACTTATCCAGGCCTAATGGAGTCCAATAAGTAGCTCCATTTAAGAGGCTTTCTATGTCCAAATTGTTTGAAACAGAGTCAGTTGCTATCTTCTTTATGTTTTGCTCCTGCAATTATAGCTGTCTATATGAGATTGGCTTAATGATGTGAGCCTAATGTTAAGTAGGTTTATTTCTCCTATTACATGATGCCTAGGTACATGTTAAGCCCTTCATTACCCTTAGTAAGGGCTGTAAATGGATACCTCTTTTGAAGTGTTCCATATATATGTGAATAAATAATCTTTTTAAAGAAACAATAGTATATATATATATATATATATATATATATATATATATAAAACAGGTAGAATAATAACAACAAGTCTTTGTCCAAATAGTGGTGGCAAAATAGATAAGAAAGCAGTTATCCATCCATAAAATAGGTTGGTTAATGAACTTTTTAAAAATGGATCAGATATGGATAAGATTCATATTATTTATTTAAACAATGGATAATTAATGAGTTTAACTTTTATATTTGTAGAGACTCAAATTGGGGGTTCTTCAAGTTTGGGAGATTGGATTCTCGAAAAAATAATCATATTCATATTATCTGTTGGTTAACTCATTTTTTATTTGTATTGAATATAGATCGGGTTGGATAATTTATTCTTTTTTGCATTCTCCATTTTCGACCAGTTTTATATCCAACCCGACTCGCCCGTTTGCTATCCCTAGTCCCAAACAAGTAGAGGATATCTAACACCACTAAAAATATGCGTATCAGTTTGGTACAAAAAGGAAAGCATTAAACTCCACTGCCATGGATACGATCTCACTTACAAGTCGAAATGTGATTACAAGTTGACAGTGTTTAACCAATGATTACAGGGTAATCTGTTCAAATCTGGGATTGTTTTGTTGCATGTTAACCATATCTAACTTTAAGAGGTTGCAGCTTTTTCCACAGCAAATATGCGCCAAGAATGTAACAACATAACATGTCCTTTTGAAACGAGAAATTACCATTATTGAGTTTTTATACACGCTTGATCCTTTTTTAATTATTATTTTTTTTTAAAATAGCATCATTTATTATTTATTCCATAAAGAGTACTTTTTTTTCATTATTAGCATAATATAAAAATGATGGTCAACATTTAATAAGTTAACTGACTCACTAATCACGAGAATATTTTTTTTGTCCATCTCCATTCTCCCTTTCCAACATTTATCTCTTCACTCCATTTTTGAAAATCTAATTCATATGTGAATGCCACCTAAATTCAAGATGTATTGATTTATACGTCTTTTATACTTTGTATATCAAGTATCACTTTAATTCAAAATATATTTTTATGTATATAATTTTTGTATATTTATTTGTGAAGTGCCATCTTATTTTAAGATGTATTTTTAATGTATATTTTAAATATATTTTATATGTCAAGTGCCATTTTAATTCAGGATATATATATATTGTATATTTATATGCCATCTTAATTATATTTCTTTTGGATTAACGTATATATATTTCTTCTTTTGTATATTCATATGTCATCTTAATTATATTTTAAGATATATTTTAAGATATAAGATGGCATATATTTATATGCCATCTTAATTCTTCTTTTGTATAGTCAAGTGCCATTTTAAGATGCCTTCTTTTGGATGTGTATTTATAACGTCTATATATATATATATATATATATATATATATATATATTAAGAATTTATTATATTTCTTTTAAATTGTGACAGTTATGTAAAGTTCCCTTTAGCTTATAGTACGATTCCCCTATGTCTTTGAACAACAGGCTTAACAAATAATGAAGGGAGTGTATTGAAGGAAATTTGCAAGAAATGCTAGCATATTAAGTGTCCCGACTGACCCTAAAATCAAACTTTTGCAATCATTTAGCAGTAGTATTAACAGGGTAAATTATTCATTTATTAGGAGTAACATAACCAATACCATATTTAGTAGTTTTTAGTTACTTTGTACAAAAGCCACCATAACTAATGTAATGTTTGGTTGCTTTTTCCATTGGGGGTATAAGTAATACATGGATAAGTTACGACAAAATGTATTATTTATGCAAAGTAGAATGTGAAATAACTAATATATGTATTAGTAATGTATGGATTAAGCAATCAAATGACCAAAAAAACCCTCATATTTATTTTAAACTACAACTTTTATAATTAAAATAAAGTAAATATTTAACAAAAATAATCTCTACATTACAATCTATAAATTCGTAAACCATGCATTACTAATCTTTACACAACTAATCCCTTCATAATTAAACCATGCATAACAAAATCCTGCATAACTAATCCATGCATTATTAATCCCTACATAACTCTAACCAGCAACCAAACGAGCTTATGCACTGCCAAAGTCCTATACAAGGACAAAAAAAGTCCAATACAAGGACTAAGATTAGACCAAACTCTTATGCTGAACATGGTTATAAAGCTAATCAAATAACCATTCAAGATAGATACACTTAAAATCAAATCTAGATGGATTAAGATTAGAATTTAAAATCTAGATATCAATCTTGTTTTCAGAAGAAAAAGGAAACGAATTGTCTTCTACTTGAGTGTAGGCCTACAAGAACATAGTTACCAAAAAAGTACATAAGAACATGTATCTGATTGCCTGATTGGGCTTCAAATAATGTTTTACACCAAATAGAGCCTCAAACCATGCATTTAATCATACCTACAATGTAACCATGTAAAATAGCAGCAGATCTTGAAGAAAATGACAATTACAAATTACCATTTACATGTGGTCACCAAGTCTGACAATATAACATCAATACATTTAGTGTCAACTTGGCTCCAAAATATGTAAATGAGAATACCAAGTAAATTGGGTTTTCATTTTCAAGCAGTAAAATGTGCTCCATAATTAGATGAGACCGCGTCTCAGATGACAATGAAAAATTGACCACAAGCCCATGGAAATGGGAGGCATCCCGTTGGCCCTGACTAAATAAGTAAGCAGAAGCCGAGCAACTTGCCCACCAACATGATTTTTGAGTCTAAGATAAAACTGGTGTATAATACACAGGCGAAAAGCCTCTTGTTTGAAAAGCATCGATGCATGCATCTAATTAGGTAATGAAGTAGCCATCCAAATCGTCTACAAGATAGTCATAAGATTCGCCGGTCCCATAATCAAACCCTTCACAAGTTAGAACCATTGGAATTGGAGCAGCTTGAATGTTTCCCACATTCTTCAAACTAGCAGCCTTTGATCTGCCCTTAACAGTTCGCTTGTTGTCCAAAGGAAATTCAGCAGTAAGTCTTCCCATTTGCTTTTGCAAATCAGAAACAGATACATTGGTTACCTTCCCTTTGGGGATTTTTTTCCCATCAACAAGTTTCAGTTCCAATCTGTACAAGGCACATGCATCGTACTTGTTAATCTCATACTCGTAAAGATGCCATTCCAGATTTTTCATCGGTTGTGGATCCATGTAGTAGGACCTTTTCAGCCCTCCAAATTCATTCATCATTTGCTTCCTTGACTCATGCCAACCCCGTCCATTATAATCCGGCAATGACCTCTGCTTTCTGTTTCCACTTTCAAACGCTCGTCGAGGCTTATCAAAGAAAAGCCACTCCCTAATTGTTTCACCTTCAACAACTTTCAGATCAAAGAGCTCTGCAGAAGCATAAGCAAACCAACAGATATCAGATTTAACAAATAAAGAAAATCCGGCTATGAGAATAAAGAAATGCCACAAAACTCTTACCGGGTGCATTCCAGGGGGACTTTGCCGTGGCAGCACCCTCGCACTCAGGAACACCAACATCTTTTCCATGTGCTTTTGCACCAAGAGCTTGAAAAAGCAAGTTATCTTTTAAGCCAATACCCATTGGCCGAACAACTGGAGGCCTGCCGAGATAACCTTCATTAGGTGCAAGAGAAGCATGATAGTCACTGCAGTAGTCTTGAGATTTCTGACACCAGTCTGACCCCATTGCAGGTCGGGGGCAATCCCAGAGTGCACATTTCGGCCCCAGGAAAGCAGAGGCTGGAGGACTAATATGAATAGGAGGCAAAGCATCCTCTAGGCAAAGATTTAGAGCATCAAATCCAGGTAAGTACTGCTGATCGTATTCTTGATGCAAATCAAAGGAATGGTAATCCAATTGGGTTGCAATGCCAAGATTGTTAATTCCCGCACTGTTAACCACTGAAGGCAAGCCTTTGCATTGATCAACCAACTGGAAACCTTGCTCATGCAGCACCTGAGTTGCATTGAAACCCTACAGCAAACAAATTGCTTAACAGGTAAGATTTAATTGATCACCTTAACAGGCTTGCTAAACTAGCAGAAAAACCAAAAATTGCAAAAAGCCTAATCTTAACTTCTTAGATATCAACCAACAAAGGAGAAAAACAAGAAAAACTATCTGAAAAGAGGGTCAGGAGTCTATTTACATAAATGAAAAACATGAAGTAGAGGATAATGGTTACGGGGAAAGATCAGAAAAGATTGGACTGACAACAGCATTAAGAGAGCTTCAAGCAAGATAACAGTCAAGACAGACATCTATAGAAGGGCTACAAGACCAGCAATTTTACTTACGAGGGAATGTCGGGTCTTAGAGCGCCCACATATCTCCAAGATGAGCATTTTAAAAATACAAATGTTAAGATGGAAGTCCAGACATAAGAAAAAGGACAAGATTACAAAAGTATCATATCCATTATCCGCTGGTTTGTAAGCGTGACACTATGATGATTAAACATGCTATGGATGACGAGATAGACCAAAAATCATATGAAGGAATATTGTGTTAAAAGACCCACAATCGCTTAGAAGCAATGCAAACTCACCTAAACACCACAACGCAACACAAATATAGGCAATACCAACAAGTTGAAATTAAGGATTAGTTATTGGTAGCAATGTAATTAAAAGCCATCGCCTTGTCACTTAAAGCGATGAAGCGAAGCAAAGGGTTATCGCTTCATCAATGAAGCTATGCACATCAAAGAAGTATGCATTTCAGACAATGAGACGTAAAGTGGTCCCAGTAAGAAGCGATTGATTCTTTAAATCTCAACTTTGAGAAGTTGGTTTAATATCTATATTATAATACATTGAATGCTGAAATTAGTTATGTAAATAGCAATTTGATTATTATGGTACTAAATACATATGAGTTTTGATGTTTTTAAATCTCATAACTTGTGCGTTTTACTTCAAAAATGCATGCACTTTACTTTTCATGTCAAACCCAAAGAAACATGTAGCTTTGTGCGTTTTTCGCGTATAAAAACACTGATTGTTACACTTAAATTGCACCCGGTTTTGCCAACTCAGTGTAGGATAAGTGCGAGATTTAGAAAAACCCTAGTTTCTCAGTGTCCAAGTTGCCTTAAAAGACAAGTTTTTTAGTACTAGAAAGAAACTGAATAGTGCATAATGGATATAGAGGAATCATACAGGAGACTGACTAGTTTGGGTTGAAATATAGTTGATTGATATATATGGAGGAAAGGATTTCCAAATCCTAGATTAGCTGGATATATCAACCGAAGCACAATGTGGCTCTAAGTGATATCTAGTGAGGTGGTGAAACTCCTTAAATCAAAATGGCATGGAAGAAAAAACCAGCTACTGCTGGGAAACTTTTTAACATATATACTAAGAGCAATCTGGAGAAGCATCCAAGAACCAAAACAAATTGCACAAGATGAAATTACAAGTAAAATGCATACCTCTTGAAAATCAGTAACACTAACTTTTTGAGCATCAGGCTCAGGCTTAGGCGCAGCTAATGCACTGGTCGCATCATCTTCTTCCTCACCAAGTAACAGTCTATAGATGTCCGATGATGAAACAAGGCTTCCTCCCTGCAGAGTCCCCCATGAATGTAAAACCCGTAATTGTATATCTCTACACCACCAATACTTGAAGACAGAAGCCTACTTAACAATATTACATTTACATTAACGAATCTACCAAAAACGAAGACAGGAAACATAAGTTCACACATAGCCTACTATACTCATAAATACTGTCTTTTGATTAACACAGTAAGACTGATTTGCAACTTGTTATAAACCTAAATTTTCTATAACCATGTGCTCAAGCATGCGTCAAGATACAACATCATTAAAAATAGGGGCGTTCGGTACTTCGGTACGGTATTTATGAATTATGGTTTGGTATATCAATTGTGCATACCAAATACCGTACCAAAGTAGTTCGGTACGGTTCGGTACTTTCTTGTTTGGTTCGGTACAGTTTCGGTATCGCACCGTCTCCATCTAACGTGACAAGAAGTGGCACTGGCCTTGGAAACCGCATATATATAGTTGAAAAAACTTATCATTTCATTGCACTAGCAAACAGTTGGGCTTGGGCAGAGAAAGCTTGTCATAAAGCGAACCAAATCTTAATTAAGAGTAACATATATTGCTCCAGTTGAGAAAGTTTTCGAAGCACAAGTTCTTAGTTCTGATTAAGAGAACGATTTTCATCTCCATTCGCAAGCTGAGCTGCTTTGAGGCAGCACTAAACAGACGCCAGATTGGGTTAGGCTGGGAAACAACGGAAAGATAGTAAGGGACTGGGCTTAGTCTTATTGGGTTAGGCGTTTAAAATTTTGGGCTAGGCCGATGGGTAGTATAGGACTGAATTATACCGAAATACCGAATAAACCGATACCGAAATACCGAATTAATTCGGTCCGGTTCGGAATTCGATTTTTCGGATTTTATGCCCACCCAGATTAAAAACACAAGCTTACATATAAGAAGATATGTCAACATGCAAGAAGAATTTCTTGGCGATGCACACACCTGTATAAGAGTAAAATAATGAGAACTTCTAGTATATTTTATTTTTGTTTTTATTTTGTAAAATGTTGCCTACGATGAATTTAAATGAAGAGATATGGTCAGTGAGGATTCATATAGCCGACCCAACTCGTTTAGGAGAGAGGCATCGTTATTGTGATTGTAATGTGCGCACAATGGACAGGTACAAAAGTGTAAAAACTCTTGGGGTACTAGGACATAAAAGGGCATAAGTATTTGTTCTTGCCTGCAAAGAAGAAGCCGGGGATGGCTCATTGAGCTCAGCTTTCCATTCACGCAGCATTTGGTGGACTTGCTCTTCAAGCAACCCAACATCATAACTTCGGCTTTCCTTCCTTGCAGATTGTAGATTAGTTAACACACCTTGCAGATCATCGACACGGTTCTTTGCCCTGTCCTTGAAGAGCTGGTGCGATGCGGACTTGCACGCACCCCTCTTCGAAAGCTTCCTCATCCAATCAAACAGAACAATACCCTCAACTTCTCACCTGCAAAAACCAACAAGTAAATATACTTGGCTCTAAAAATCCTATTATGTTCTCAATTTCTCTTAAAATACATACCCAGCACAAAACCTAAGCCAAAAGTAACAAACAAGATATCGGTATTAATTTCCTGTTAGAAAACCAATACCTCAAGCGGAAAAAAGACCACAAAACCCAAAATTCACCATCAACCGTAGGGGCGGATGTAGGCTTTTAAGATATGGGTTCGGCAGAACCTAGCAGCTTCGGCCCAAATCGTGTATATGACATGTTAAGAAATTTATTAAATATGTACAAAAATTAAATTCAGTTACTAACAATCGAGGTAGTTGTCCTAGAATCCAGAACCATAAAGTTCAAATCATGGATCTGCCTCCAATAAAACGCAGTACTAAAATTCAAACACTAATTTCTAGTCAAAATCAAGTATTTCTCACAAGCACCAAAAGGAGCCCAATTATGACACAAACAAAATTTCCAAAAAAAAACCCAAATCAGTAATGAACGAGTACCCAAGTACTAAAACCTTCAAAATGAGCAAGAAAACTGGATTCTACTAAACCCCAAGAAAGCTACACGATCTTGATGTGGAAACAATAACTTACAAACCCCTAATTTTGGAATTTAAAAACAATTGCAGCATCAGATTCTACTCAAAGTTATGAATATATAAAGCACAAAAAGCAGAAAACAAAATGGAAATGGGTGTTTGGGTGGGGGGGGGGGGGGGTGGAGTATACCTGTTAGCGGTTCTTGGGTAGAGAAGAACGAATGTAGGTGAAGATAGAAAAGAGTAAAGAGAGAGTGAGATGGCTAGGCCTCTTTCTATAGTAGGGATTTTTTGCTTATGTTAATTGTTGGAATTTTGATTTGAGATTTATGTGTTAGAACTAGAAGCAGAAGACTGGTTAGTGGTTTGTATCAAATACCTAAAGAATAAAAAGCAACAATCTGATGACAATTCATGTGTACGCGGCAAAAGCATGAGAGGAGGGGATATATGCTTTGCTTTTTTGAATTTCCTTTTATACCCACCAACCTACTTTTCTTGTTTAGAGTTTAAACCGGAACCAATATTTTGGGGGCAAATATCACTTTTAGCTTGGGGCCAAAATTATTTATATTCAGTAGCTTTAAAAGTAGTAAATATAGCACCGGCTAGTCAGTTTTCGGATTGGTAATTCAAAAATAGTCAGCGTTTGCAAAGTCATTAAAAAATAGCCACTATTTTGCTGTAACACACACCGGTCCAGCATAATATACTGGATAGTGGTGCACATGTGTATGAACTTCCAGCATATTATGCTGGAACTCCAACACGCGGAAAGTTCCAGCATAATATACTGGAAATTGGAGCATTTGTGTAAGAATATACTAGAGTTTCAGTATAATATACTGGAACTCCAGTATATTATGTTGGAATATTTTTTCGGATTTTGAATAGTGTCTTCGTTCAAATTTATCTTTACATGAAAAGTGGCTAAATTTCGATTACTTTTGAAACTTTGGCTATTTTTTAATTACCACTTGTAAATCCGGCTATTTTTGAATTTCGTCCATAAAAGTATATAAATTTATATTTTTTTGTATATAACATACATAAATTATATACACGTACGTACATATATTAGACAGTATTATTTTATAGAATCTACACAATATTATTTTTTCAATATTTATTTTCACTAAAGGAATTTAAAATATAAATAATAAACACGCAAAAAAAAAATTAGATTGTATAAGCAGATTTAACATATTGGACGGCCACATGCTCTATGTTTCGAATCGGAGACCTTTGGTAAAGTATGAAAAAGACCCCAAGAATGTTATTGCACCCCTCAATTGTTTCCTCATCCTTATCACATGAATAGGTGACTGTTTAATTACTCATGTGTTATTCTAAAATTTGTATTGGCACTCTATATTTTGATGATACTTGGTTCTAAAATAGTCTGATTTTCCAATATAAGGGAAACATAAGAATAGATTTAGATAAGGGATGGCAGGCAAAGGGACAGGCCTAGGGGTTTTTTTTTTTTTTTTTTTTTGGGGGGGGGGGGGTGGAGATTCGTGGCTGGAGTAGAGTTACATTGGCTAGGGGTAAGGACAAAATTAGAATCATGTTCGGAATATGAAGTTTGAGGTCTACAATCTCATGGTGAGATTCGTACTCCTGTTATTGGAATGTCAATTCCTTTCTTAATGCAGATGACAATCTCTCTCAAAAAAAAAAAAATAAATAAAAAAAAATAAAAATATATATATATATATATAAAAAAAAAAAACACATGATAAATTTACAATAAACTAATGAATGGATGATATATTTATTTTATATAGCCATCCGTCGCCTAACAATGATTAATCAATACGTATTCTCCCCTAAATTTATCACTTAACTATTGTGAATTGATATAATTCAGTATAAACATCGAGTCTGATTAAGATTTTTTCATCTTTCTCTTGGATAAGCAAAAGAAGGCTTCTATCAGTCAGGGAATAAGCAAGGGAATAAGTTTATTACCAAGTTGGACAGATTCCTTGACACAGCCTTATTATAAGCAAGGGAATAAGTTTTGCTAGTTGTTTCAAATGCAATCTCGAAGGGCTACACGGTGCACGAAGCATTCCGTATTCACGCGGGATCCGGGAAGGGCCGCGCCCCTAAGGATGTGATATAGACAACCTACCATAATGCAAGCATTAGTGGCTGCTTCCACGGCTCGAACCCGTGACCTATAGGTCACACGAAAACAACTTTACCGTTGCTCCAGGATCACTCTCGCAATCTTGAAGGGCTGCAATATCACTAAATCAAAGAAAATTGATTCCCATGACACTTTTCATCAAGAACCAAAGTGCATAATAGGACTCTTTTTGATGATGTGGAACTAAGAGATTGGTCCTTTTTGTCACCCAAATTAGAATATGTAGCCTTTATATGAGCAGCATCCAGATCCATCAGCAGAAAGGCCTTTTTGTGGGTGAATAAATTAAAAGAGAAAGAACAAGGCAAGGAAGGCATAAAGGGTACACTCCATTATCATTTTCAAGATTCCCTATAGTCAATTCTTGATGCTCCCCTTTGGAATTGAACTGTATTAAAGGATCAATACTGATATTTGCAATCTAAAATAATTTTTGCAGATAAGGAGCATCTGCACATACTTTTCACTAGCATCGACATCAGATGCTGGTTGAAGTGGGCAGTCTCGTGCACAAAACATCCCGCGTTCATGCAGGGTTCGGGGAAGGGCCGCACCCCAAGGGGTGTGATGTAGGCAACCTACGCTGATATAAGCATCAGTGGCTGATTCCATGACTCGAATCCGTAACCTATAGGTCACATAGAGACAACTTGACTGTTGCTCCAAGGTTCCCCTTTATTCTATAAGCAAATGATAAGTTTCTTAAGCGTGTGTCGTCAAGCAACAACTTTTCTATTTGGTCAGGTGGATGAATGTAAATTAAGTAGAACATGGCACGAGACGAAGGTTGCACAGCAAAATTTAGGCTACTTCCACCAAATGTAACATGGAGTGGAACACATGAAGCTCTAAAATGGCAAATTCAACATCTAAAGTTCTTAACAACAATGGCTGGTTCAAAATTTAACTTTATTTACAGTGAGTTGGCAAGAAGCTTAGACCGCGCATTCCTTGAAATAGTCAAATAGGACTTTGATCTAAAGACTGAAAGGGAACAATATGATTCCAATTGTTAGCCAAAACTGAGCAAACAGATCATGCTGGTGTTGCTGTCTTGCCTTCTTTAACATGAGGATGTCTGAGATTGAACATACCAGCAAGTCCTTTTTCCCTTGCTAGCTGTTCTAGCTCTTGAATTTTGCTTTTGAGGCCCTCCATCTCCTTTTCCAATGCTTCATCTCGTTGCCTCAATTTCTGAAATACACCAGTTTGAACTGAAATATAACTTGAACACATATCTACGGATAAATGGTCTGCAGGTTCTTATCCGAAATAAGAGAGTTTTTGAATTTCCGCCTAGGTAGAATGTAAAGCGAACATACTTCTATTGAATAACCCCCCCCCCCCCCCCCCTTAAATTTGTAGAGATAAATCGAACAGACTAATGCACGTTATCGTCATCCAAGGCAATCAGATTTAGATGGAATTTAAAAGGCGAAACTTCAGAGAGAGATGATAATGTACATATTTAAGAGAAAAATCAAGAGGACAATGTTACATACTTTAGAGTGAAAATGAAACAGTCAAGCTTGAAGATTAGATAATAGATGAACCATACTAAAGAGTTTGTTAAGAGGAAAATAAGAAGAATATGGTAGGACTACCTCCATTTCTTGCCTACGAAGTTCCTCCTTCTTAGCCTCTGACCGAGCACTTCTCTGCACCTCAAATACAAGAGCAGCAACTGCGACCTGTTCAGCAAATTGCATAAGTTGCAGAAAGAATAGAAGATGCACTGGAAGTAGATGGAAGGCAGGTCACATTTCAAGGATTAAAGTTGGCTACAAGTTTCAAGAGATTGAAGACAGAAATGATGCCCTTAGAGATTATTCATGTGTGTGGTTTGATGCTACTGAACAGAAATAGACCCAAAAAAAAATGTAACCTCCTAGTCATAAGGCGGCAACTATTACCCTTGCGCCAACTCTTACTGTGCCAGCAAGTACAAGACATCAAAATTGTCAGGACTTGCGGGCTTTTTGTTTTCAAGAACTTAGTGCGGTTATTGAACAAATTATTTTGAGTAAGCAAGTAGATAAAACCGATCATTCATTGAAATGCTAATACTTCAAGAAACACTCAAAAAAAATCCTAAAAACTTCCCAAGCCTTATTTTACTGTAGTTTCAAAAATGCCTATTCCATATGCTATCTTGGAATTAAAAAAGTTCTCTGTCATAGGGCCTTTCAATAGCTTTATCCATAAGAAAAAAAATGTTGCAAGAACGCAATGTAGAGAATCTAAATATTACATGCATGAAATAGCATAGGCAACTCTGACCTTCAAACCTGTATTGCCATCACAGATTGCTGAGACTTTAAATGAAGCAAATTAGCCAAAGCAATAATGCTATAATTATCAAGACTCAGATATTGTGCACATGCACGAAGCTTGCTATGTATATTGAGATATGAGGAATTCCTAAACAAGGTGGTATTTGTCTCTTGGCTCTTTGTGCCTTCTGTACTAGCAGCTGGCTTTCTGGTAGAATCAACATTAGGGAAGTTGTACAGAGAAAGATTTAGAAGTCATATTGGTCTAGGCAAGTCGCACACATCAATGGAAGACAAGTGTTATAAGCCTGTGCATTAAGGGTAAATGGATTTTTACACAGAAGGATTTAGTGGTTCTGTTGGACTAGGCAATTCTCGCACTTATGGCAGATAAATGTTATTGATCATGGACTTTGAGATTTAAGTGGACTATCAACAAGAAAAAATATTTCCAAATGAATGCTAATCTAGAAATCATGGATTCTACCTTAATTGACAAAAATAACATAACATGTTTCCTTTTTTGTTTTTGGGGTATCTAGGGAAAACATATCAAGTTTTACATGCTTAAAATTTGTATCATTCGATGCTTAGCAACGCTTGTCTGCACTTTCACAAAAATTAACACATGTAATAGATAAGAATCAGGGTAGCTAACTATGCAAACATTATTGCAAAAATCAAGTGGGAAAATAAACAATACCGAGAAAACAAAAAATTCCCCCAGAAGATCAACAGCTGCTTGAACGGCTTTCTCTTCATTTAAAGGTCGTATTCCAACATCAGTTGCATGGCCATAAAGCCGTCTTTGCATGGTTGTCGTCATTCGGTGATTCGCCTAGTTTCAGCAATGGATGTAATGAAAAAAAATGATGTATATTAGGAGAAACTCTTAACAAGTCAAAGTAAAGGCAGAAGTGGAGAATAACTTTCTGAAAGAGTGAAGGCTACTAGAGTATTCACATCTGAAACGCGATATGGGCATATGTATTGAAACATATCTAGAAAATATTTAGAGAGTGATGCATGTGTAACCACGTGAAGAGGTAAGGGAAAAGAAACATGTGAAATGAACTGCTATTTTGCAACAAGAACTACGTATATAAACAACTGCAGATAAACTCATGAACTATAATACAAGACAGAATTAACCACAAAAGTGAGACTTATTCAGTAAAATCATCTAAGACAGAGAGTCCCTTAATGGAGATACCGCAAGCACCTTAGGACACACAATAATCTGCTAGTCACTGTTGTTAATATGTTCCTGTCAATGTCTAGATCATATTTTGTTTTCACATTTTCTTCCATATAAAATTAGTAGCAGTCAATTGTAAGTATGTTATAAGAAGCGGGTAGTCTTTCTAACAGAGCAATCATGCCCTTGCTTCGACAATCTTAAATAGTGGAGTCGGCCCCTTAGCCGAGATACAATACTGTCAGCTAATCACTAGCTTTTGCTAGAATAATATCGTAAAGTTGGAGAGGAAGACGACAATAAGATTTGCACTCTTGCAGCGACTTATTGCAATTGTATGCCTCTATACTACTAGAATACTCGAGAAGAGACTTGCCAACATTTGAAAGCCAGCACATGACACATCTATGTTCTTGTCAATTTGAGACCATTACTCAATGTATGGCTCCAGCAAAGAGCAGCCACCCAACTTTAGGAAATGGACACACTCTTCTAAACTAAAACTTGTATCCAGTGATCATACTACCAAATTAAAAATCGAGGAACTTATACCCTCTTCAAAAATCCCTTTCATTATGCAACTCGACTCATAGCTAGACAGTGAGAGGTTATGATGACATGGAACAAAAATATCCTCTTGGTTGACCTGTGCAAGACAATCTTCCACGTGTTGACACATTAAGCCCTCTAAAATGACAACCTTTTTTTCTTTGCTTTCACGCAACCTGAGAATTCCACCTGGTTACCTGCAACCTCCCCAGCACAGGAAATAAAATGATCCACCTTTTGGCAAAGCCAAATGTGGATCACCACCAATTGAATGTCACCTTGGTAAGTCCCCCAACAATTCTACTATAAATAATTGAATGTCACGTTAGAACAAAACTAGAATCTATAAGTCCTCGCCAATTTAACAGCAAAATTACATAATTCTACGACATTTTGCTTTTTTATTTATTTATTTGTTTCTCAATCGGTGTTCGATACCTGCTTTGCGGCCAAACTACTCCAGATTCGTGGCAGGAAGTACCAATTTGGCGATAAAGCACTCCCAACCAAAATTGACTCCTTTCTCATGGCTCACACACGAGACATATGGTCTACATTTTGAGCTCTTTCATACAATTCCTTGATTGGTGAGCAACTCAAGACCAACCAAGACAAAGACCACGAGAATTTAATTGGACAAACCAGAATTGGAATTACGATAAGACAAAATAACATTAACACACAAAATCATCTACCCAACTCCTCTTATTTGAGTGTTGCGAAAAACAATTGACCCAAGACTGGGCAAAGAGCATTATGGGTTCGAGTTCAGGATTCTACCATTTCTACATTTAATTTAATTGGTTTCAAAATTTATTATTGGTACTTAGTGCATTTTAATACACTGGGTTCAGATGAGCCCCTGAAAACAAGGATTGCAATAGGTTGCTTTAAATTGGTTTAATTATGATGAATCCAGAAGATTCATATAATCGCCATCAACTAGTTTAAAGCTCACATGATTTATCCAGACATCAACCTAACAAAAACACAGTCACATAGAAAACAAGATAAACAAAACTTAAATAGAGAAAAAGAAGACATTTATAAGTAACATAATATAATTGCAGGGTTTATGTATTTGGATTAATTCATACCTGGGCCATGCTGATGATCAAATGACGGAACTTGGGGTGCAAGCCAGCCTCTTTCTTGAGCCTAGCCGCAATGGGTTTGCTTAAAGTCTTTAAAGCAAGTGTCCCTAATTTCAATAATGGGAGAACCATCACTTTCGATTTTTGTGTTCTCTGCTTTGTTACTGTCCCGCTAATTGCTTGATCTGGGTATTTTAATGACATCAATTAGAGGTAAAGACTATCATTTCGAAGAATTTTTTTGTATTTGTATACCTATATAACTGTATTTATATCTGATTATTTGTTTGTTGAGAACTAAGATATTGACCAAGAAGCGGAAGGTTCATTTTCTTGATGAAGAAGCTAAATGCTTGTGAGGAAGGTTTCCTTCTCTTTTTTTTTTTCCACCAACTTGTGCGGAAGGTTAGTTGTGGAAATTCGAAAGTGGTTTTTTGGATGATGATCTCTGTGTAAATTGTAAAAGGCAGTTTAGAGGAAATGCATTAATATTAGGGTCAAATTAGTAGACCGTTTGGCTGCAAGAGTACTTTCTTGAACGACAATTATTGTTTGATCAAGATGCGAAAAACTGTTTTAAAGTGTACTTTTTTCATATGTACTTTTCAATAAAGTCCTTTTGGACAGAATTTATTTTTTTCTGATTTGGATCTACTTCTACTCAAAAGCACTTTTTCCTCTAAAAGCTTGACCAAACACTTCAACAAAGAAACTTAGTCAAACAGGCTATAATACTCATTTTGACTCAATTTATGTGAATATCTTTGACTAATGAAATTTAATAAATAAAAAAAGATTTTTAAAATTTGTGGTCAAAAATAAATCACCGAAATTTGGAGAGAACTACCCTCTATAGCCCCCCAAAATTTTAATAGCCCATGTTTTCCCCATTGACACGAAATGATCCTCCAGCCCAAATATATTACATCTAATAGCCCGAATTGTCTATTTTGTATATTTTTTGTATAGCGACAGTCTATTTTGTATATTTTTTGTATAATGACAGTCTATTTAGTATGTATTTTGTATAATGACAGTCTATTTTGTATATATTTTGTATAGTGACAGTCTATTGTATATAAATTATACCGTGGCAGTCTATTTAGTATATTAGTGATAGTCTATTTTGTATATTTTTTGTATAGTGACAGTCTAATTTATATATTTTTTGTATAGTGATAGTCTATTTAGTATATATTTTGTATAGTGACAGTATATTTTGTATATATTTTGTATAATGACAGTCTATTGTATATAAATTGTGTAGGGACAGTCTATTTAGTATATATTTGTATAGTGACACTTGAAAAATTAGATCAGTGGGCTAAAATGCATTGATATGGTATGTGTTTTTTACAGTACATATAAGTTAAATAATATGTAATCAGATACTCAGAAGCTTAATTATGCTTTACCACTGTTCTCTTCCAAATTCTAGGCCTCCCTATGCCCTAACTACTTGTTAGGTCGGGTTGAACGCTAACTTACTTGCAAATTAACCCGCTATTTGTGGGTGTCCAATGGGTAGAATGGTATGCTGTTAATAAACTTGTTAACCAAGTTAAATCAATAAGGAAATTAACCCATTTGTTAGGCTCCCTTCATTACAGCGTCCTCCAGTTTGCCAAGTACGCGTTTATGTTTATCACCTGTGTCCATTTCTAAATATAAGGGTTCAATATTTGTTTTGAGTAAAATCACCCCTTAAATCGTGGTTAACTAAAAAAATATTTCTTGACCAGTACCAATTTGGCAATGATAAATCAAGCATCCCAAAAAATCACTAGAAAATTCCTTTTAGTTGGAGAAAGTATTTTCTTACCGTGAAAATCATACGCCCAAGAGATAAACGGAGCAAGAATAGTTTTGGGCCAGCCCTTGTAATTAGTTTTGGGCTATTAATTGTATGATTTATTTTGTGGCTACCTATTGCAATTAATTTTTTCCGGATGGTTACAAATGAAGTTTGCTTAGAAATTATCTCGTTAAGAGATAAAAGGAAAAATTTAAAATTGAATTGCTACTTAATATAAAAATGTGTAATTCTTTTTTGAACTTACGAGAAAGAAAAAAGTGTCAAATAAATTGGTATAAATAGAGTAATATTTTTAGTTTCTCGGTTATTTCTTAATTTTGATTTGGCCAAGTTTTTCAAATTTCAAAAAAAGTACCTTTCTCCCAAAAAAAAAAAAATTCAAATTTGAAGTGTTTGGCCAAACTTTTAGGAGAAAAAAAGTACTTATGAGGAGAAGAGAAGTAGTTTTGTAAAAACAGAAAAAAAATAGTTTCTTACCAGAAGCACTTTTGAGAAAAATACACTTAGAAGCACTTTTTAAAAGTTTGGCAAAACACTAATTGCTGCTTAAGAATATTTTTTAAATTAATTAGTCAAACACAAATTATTTCTCGCCAAAAGTACTTTTGAAAAAAAGTACTTCTCAAAATAAACTATTTTTTCCAGCTTGGCCAAACGGGCTATAAATCAACTCAAAAATATTTTAATATAGTGTAGTATTATCTGTTTTGTCCTTGAGTTAAGAGTCTACTGAAAACAATCTATTCATCTGCACAAATATAGGGGTAAGGCTGCATATACACTATTCTTTCTACATCCCTACTTATAAAATTTCGCTGGGCGTGTTATTGTTATTGTTGTTGTAATATTATTTGCTTTGGAACAGAGCCAACCAAAAATATTTATAAGTTCTTAGAAGTCGCATTGTTCAGTTCTTAATATTCTCATTTTTCATATGGCCAATACATACAACAACAACAAAACCAGTAATTTTTTTTACAAGTGGGATGCGAATAGGGGTAAGATGTACGCAGCCTTACCTCTAGCTTGGAAGGGCAAAGAGGTTATTTCTGATATATCTTCGGCTGAAAGAAGAGAAAAAAAAAGTGGAGGCACAAGTAGGAATAACAACAAAATTAAAAAAAAAAATGAAGTCAAGAAAATAGTTAAACTATAGGTAGTAAAAGCTAATGAATAAAATGATATCATACTAACACTAATGCTAACGAACTGGGTAAAACAATGAGAAACGCTCAATTATCTACTAGCCTTCTACCCTAATCTTCGACCTACACCCCCTCCTATTAAGGGTCATGTCCTCAATCAGTTGCAGCTGCATCGTGTCCCGCCTAATAATCTCTCCCCAAGACTTCTTAGGGCTACCTCTACCCCTCCTAATACCCATTAAGGCTAACCTCTCCCACCTTCTGGTTGGGGCTTCTATACTTCTCCTCTTAACATGTCCGAACCATTTCAACCTCACTTCCCCGCATATCATCCTCCACAGGGGCTACTCCCACCTTACCCCAAATAACTTCATTACTAATCTTATCCAACTTGGTATGCCCACACATTCACCTTAACGTCCTCATCTCAATTACTTTTATCTTCTGGACATGAGAATTCTTAACAGGCTAACACTCTGCTTCATACAGCATAGCGGTCTAACTATAACCTTGTAAAACTTGCCTTTTAAGTAAAACTTGCCTTTTAAGTCTCAGCGACAAATACCAAATTCTAATCATATCTTTTCTCTCTTTTATCACATTTTTCCATGTCAACTTCGAAGAACAAAGTCTATTTATTAAATAAAAAAACATACTTCAACATGTTTTTTGGGATATTGATATCCAAATTGGGGCGCATTTTGTTTCATTTCATTTTGTTTGAGGTGTAAAGTGTAAGGTTGGTAAGTTGGATTAGCGCTATAGAACACCATTGACTGTTTCAACTTTGTTCCCTTCCCAACCACTTCACACCTTCATCGGCGAATTCCTTCACATTAACACCTTTAAAAATTGAATTTGTTTAGGATTCGTAACAACTAATAAAAACTTACTAAATTATATCAATTTACCATAGTTAAGTGATTTAATAAAGTAAAAACTATATATCAATTAACTATAGTTAAGCGAGAAAAGCCTATGTGTAAACAAATATCATGCATCCATGTGCGTATCCAACTCGAGGAGTATGGGTTAGCGTGAACCCATACTCCTTTCCTTAAATCATGCATAATAATGTTATATTTATTCAAAATTACTTAAATATATATATGTGCATCCATGCTCAAAGACTCTTATGGCGTAATTATTATTCGGTGTACACTTACAAGTGAAATTGACGGTTAAAATCTCACTCCGAACGGTCTTGTTTTCAGCATGAAGTATAAATATATGTGAAAATTACTAAAATTTCAAAAAGAATATAATTTTGAACTTATAATTTCAAAAGTGTAGTGGGTTCATGGTAAGAGACTAAAGTTAAACCCGTCAAATGTAAATTCAAGATGCACCTCTTTACAACAGTGCACTCATCCTCTTGAAATTCTGGATCCGCCTCTGCCTGCATCTAGTGACGGAATTAGAACTTTGAATCAAAATATAATAAGTAAACACACACAAGAAAAGAGAGATTCAACATACTTGTATACATAAAATAAAAATTTTGACCTTGCTAAACATTATATATTTTCGGCGAAGGGATGGCAATTAACACCACTTAACATAAAGTGGCTCCGCTGCTACATGCATCTATTGATTTGTTGTAAATATTCTATGCGTACAATTAATAAGTAATGAAATCAGCCATAGATTTGAAATGACGGCACAATAAAAGCCCTCATTTCTTTAGAGGTTCTTTTTACTTATGTATGGAATGTTTACATTAAATTATAAAATACATAATATATACTTGTATATAAATTTTTCTCACTTGACTATGATTGATTAAATGATGTAATTAATGGAGATGTTTTTCACTTGATTAGTCCAAAACGAAGATGCTTTTCACTTAATTGGTAAATGCGAGTGAATATTAAAAGAAGATATGAACAAATGAGATATATATGTTGTGCACCACCAAAGTTTAAAGGTTAGAGATATTTCAGAATAAGAATTTTAACACGAGTTATTATATATTTTTAATCGATCTTTCCCTTAAATTATCTAGGTACCCAACCTTTTTCCAAATTAGATATTACATTACGTTGAAGATACTACGCTGGCGTTTAGACTCATATAACATTATTATGCATAATGTTACATTACGTTGAAGATACTACGCTGGCGTTGAAAGTTGAAGTTGTTGTTTGATCATGTATTTTATTTGAAAAAAAGTTAAAAGTTATATGAGTCAACGAAATATTTTCACTCAAAACTATCCTAAACATGATCATATTTCATAAACAAACAATATTTTTAATTTTTTTTTTAAAAAAAATAGCCAAAATCTATTTCAAAATGGTTTTTACTCCTCTATTTACTGCCTTTTGCTTTGTGTAAAACATAGTAGATCAGATGATCCTTCCACGTCATCGATCCAGAAATCTCTTCTTAGATCAATCTAAACCGTCCGATTGAAAAAGAAGCACAATACGTACCACGTCATCGATCCGCAACTCGCACCCCCTTCAAATCAATCGGAACCGTTGATTAAACACCATCCTCATTCAAATCCAACGCCCACGATCACCTCCCTATCTTCCACGTCATCGATCCGCGACACTTACATTTCCAACAGATCAAAGGCCTCCCTCCCGCTCAAAATTTTCAATCCCCCTCTTATAAATTCTCTCCCGCTACCTACTCAAATTCCACACTCAATCTGTAATCCAAAATCTCAAAGCAGAAAACCCTAAATTCCCCAAATTCTCTGAATTCTCGAAATGGCTCGTACCAAGCAAACTGCACGTAAGTCAACTGGTGGCAAAGCACCAAGGAAGCAGTTAGCTACAAAAGCTGCTCGGAAATCGGCTCCGGCGACCGGAGGAGTGAAGAAGCCACACAGATTCAGGCCCGGAACTGTTGCACTTCGTGAAATTAGAAAGTACCAGAAATCGACTGAGCTCCTAATCCGAAAACTTCCATTTCAGCGTTTGGTTCGTGAGATAGCTCAGGATTTTAAGACCGATCTGAGGTTCCAGAGCTCTGCTGTTGCGGCGCTTCAAGAGGCGGCTGAAGCTTATCTTGTTGGTTTGTTCGAGGATACTAACCTTTGTGCTATCCACGCTAAGAGAGTTACCATTATGCCAAAAGACATTCAGCTTGCCAGAAGAATTAGGGGTGAGAGAGCTTAAATTGGGATTGCTCTGGTGGGTTTTTGTTAGTTTTTGGGTATATAGTGGGTTGTTTGTTTAGGGTTTTGAGCCTTTTGTGTTTTGGTGTAGAACTTTCTCAGTTCTGGCTATGTAGTTGAATCAAGTGCATTTTAATGAAATCTCAGTACTATTTTATTCAAATTATATCTCTCTTTCTCCCTCTCCCCCCCTCTCCCCCTCTCTCATTTATACAATGCCTTTTCAACTTTATCTCTCTCGTTTTCACATTGCTTTTTCAATTTTATCTCTATATCTCTCTCGTTTATACATTGCCTCTTTTCAACTCTCTCTCTCTCTCTCGTTTATACATTGCTAATTTCAATTATATATATTTCTCTCTCTCGTTTATACATTGCCCTTTTCAATTTTATATATTTCTCTCTCGTTTATACATTGCCCTTTTCAATTTTATATATCTCGTTTATACATTGCCTTTTTCAATTTTATATATTTCTCTCGTTTATACATTGCCCTTTTCAATTGTGTGTATATATATACCGTGTTTTTTCAATTTTATCCCCCCCTTCTGTGTGTGTATCTTATAAGTTAGCGTAATGAAACAATAATTAATTCGAGCCCACTGAATTCACAGTGTTTTCTTAAGGAATTTAATCCCCTCCTAGTACCCAGTGTAATGGATTATTTCCTCCCAGGATAGAACGAATCATACATTAGTGTAGCGGTACTTCAAACCCCAGTGTTTCAGCGAACACAAAGTTCGGTAGCATATCACACTTACAATTGCTTTGTTTGAAGTTAAAACAATGCAGAACGAAGGAGTTGAAACTCAGAAAATCGTATGGAAATGCTGAGAGGAAGGAGTGCAATGTATAGCCAAATTTGTTGAGCGATTTCAGGATTTCAATTTGTGTGTTGAGTGTCTTTCTTCAACATCTGCTGCACATATATATAGCAGCCAGTGTTGAAGAAGACCAAACGTCCACCCTCCATGGTGGAGCAAGCATTAGCTTGTTTGTGGAGCAAGCACATTCATGTTTGTGGAGCAAGCACATTCATGGTGGGAAGAGCATTAGGCGGCTGCCAAATGGTCAATACACGGATTGAAAAATATCCGTTACAAATGCGGATAATCTTACGTTAATATTTACTATTAACAAATAAATTTGGTCCAAAAAATTAATCAATCAATCGATCATTTGACCAAATCCAAATCCAAATCCAAATCCAAATTCGAAGCCGTAGCCGTAGCCGAAGCCGAGCCGAGCGAGCGACGACAACGACGGCGCGAGACTTGCTTTCTTCTTAACTCTTTAAGAGCTACAAGAAGAGCAATTATATATATACCCACCAAAAATCTTTTCCTCTTCCAATATGGGGACAATGTCTCATTGTCAAGAGGGAAAAAGTTAAAATTTTACTCAAAATTTCATTTTCCCTCCATTTTTCATTTACCCTCATTTTAAGACTATTTCATTTTAAAAATTAAAACCTCAACAATCCCCCACATGAATGGGGAATGGCTATATCATGGAAGTATGCATGAAAAAACTGTGTGATTTACAAGCAAGGATTAATCGCATCTGGATAAGTAGGTTTCCCTTTGAACTTTCCGTAGTAAACTTATGTCGGATATACTCGGTTAATCGGTAGATTTGATATCTTTGAACCGTCGATCTTTGGTGTATACCTAGACAACCATAAGTCACACAATCAACCCTTAACCGTCTTTGGTTCTCATTGTTGTGTTCGTTTCAGCTATGAACACCGCCTGGTTTCATAAGTGCGTAGAGAACTGGCCTTACAAAGTTCTCCTTGAAGCGGCTCACACTTCACACTTACATAGGTGATTCCTAAACGTGTCATCCTGTAGATACACTATTTGATATACCCCGTATCAAATTTAGAAATCATTAAAAAGCTTTAATGCTTTATCCTTGGTACTGAATATTGTCTCATCACGAGAACGGACTAAAATTTTATTTGACAATGTTGAACCGTCATTAATGACTTTGTTTGATCTCCTTGAACCTAGATCTTGGGATCTCCAGTCTTCTAGGTAGAGTTACCGCCACAATGACTTGTTCTCGGCCATAGCCCCATTCCCCTTGATGATTTCTCAACTACCTCTCTAGTTAGGCCTTTTGTAAGTGGATCCGACACATTATCACTTGACTTTACATAGTCAATCGTGATAATTCCTCTAGAGAGTAATTGCCTAACGGTTTTATGTCTTCGTCGTATATGACGAGATTTACCGTTATACATAATGCTCCCAGCCCTTCCAATTGCCGCTTGACTATCACAATGTATGCATATTGGTGCCAACGGTTTGGGCCAAAATGGAATGTCTTCCAAGAAATTCCGGAGCCATTCAGCTTCTTCACCGGCTTTATCTAAGGCTATGAATTCAGCCTCCATTGTAGAGCGGGCAATACATGTTTGTTTGGACGACTTCCAAGATACCGCTCCTCCACCAATAGTGAATACATATCCACTCGTGGACTTAGAATCAGTTGAACCGGTGATCCAATTTGCATCACAGTATCCCTCAATCACCGCAGGGAAATTACTGTAGTGCAATTCAAAGTTCTGGGTATGTTCTAAATATCCCAAAACTCGTTTCATTGCCATCCAATGAGATTGGCCTGGATTGCTCGTATATCGACTCAGTTTACTTATAGCACAAGCTATATTTGGTCGTGTACAATTCATGATATACATTAAGCATCCCAACACACGAGCATAATCCAATTGTGATATGCTTTGGCCTTTGTTCTTTGCTAATGCAAGATTTACGTCAATTAGAGTCTTTGCAACTTTAAAGCCCAAGTGCTTGAATTTTTCAAGTACTGTCTTAATATAATGAGATTGTGACAATGCCAGATCTTGAGGAGTCTTATGGATCTTAATTTCCAGAATTAAATCAGCAACTCCCAAGTCTTTCATATCAAACTTGCTATTGAGCATACACTTAGTAGCATTTATGTTGGCAATGTCATTACTCATTATCAGCATATCATCCACATATAGGCAAACAATGACTATGTGATTTGGAATATTTTTAATGTACACACATTTATCACATTCATTTATCTTAAAACCATTTGACAACATTGTTTGGTCAAATTTCGCATGCCATTGTTTGGGTGCTTGTTTTAGTCCGTAAAGAGACTTAACAAGTCTACATACCTTCTTTTCTTTACCTGAAACCACAAACCCTTCAGGTTGTTCCATGTAAATTTCTTCCTCCAACTCTCCATTTAAGAAGGCCGTCTTAACATCCATTTGATGAATTTCAAGACCATACACTGCAGCTAATGCTACTAACATCCGTATGGACGTAATTCTTGTAACTGGAGAGTATGTATCAAAGTAGTCTAGACCTTCTCGTTGTCTATACCCTTTGACTACGAGCCTTGCCTTGAATTTATCAATAGTGCCATCATCTTTGATTTTTCTCTTAAAAATCCATTTAGAACCCAAAGGTTTATTTCCAGGAGGAAGATCAACCAATTCCCATGTATGGTTGTTCAATATGGATTCTATTTCACTATTGACTGCCTCTTTCCAAAATAATGATTCCGAAGAAGTCATAGCTTCTTTAAATGTTTGAGGCTCATTCTCCAATAAGAAAGTCACAAAATCTGGTCCAAATGAAGTAGACGTTCTTTGACGTTTACTACGTCTTGGATCCTCCTGATTACATGTACTTTCTTTTGTTTCTTCCCGAGGTCATTTAGATCCTTCACCAAATGACTCAAATTCCTTTTTATACGGATATATATTTTCAAAAAACTCAGCATTATCTGATTCTATAACCGTATTATTATGAATGTCGGGATTTTCTGATTTATGAACCAGAAATATGCTTTACTATTTGTCGCATATCCTATGAAAACACAATCAACGGTTTTCGATCCTATCTTTACCCTTTTGGGTTTAGGAACTTGCACTTTTGCCAAACACCCCCACACTTTAAAATAATTCAAGTTGGGCTTCCTTCCTTTCCATTTTTCATATGGAATGGATTGTGTTTTGCTATGGGGCACTCGATTTAATATTCGATTAGCCGTAAGAATGGCTTCCCCCCACAAGTTCTGTGGCAAACCAGAACTTATCAACAACGCATTCATCATCTCCTTTAATGTGCGATTCTTTCTTTCCGCAATCCCATTAGATTGGGGCGTGTAAGGGGCTGTTGTTTGATGAATAATTCCATATTCTAAACATATTTCTTCAAAAGGAGATTCATATTCACCACCCCTATCACTTCTTATCATTTTTACTTTCTTGTTAAGTTGCGTTTCAACTTCATTTTTGTATTGCCTGAATGCGTCTATTGCTTCATCTTTACTATTCAGTAAGTAAACATAGCAATATCGAGTACCATCGTCAATAAAAGTTATGAAATACTTCTTTCCACCGCGAGATGGTATTGACTTCATATCACAAATATCTGTGTGAATTAAGTCTAAAGGATTTGAATTCCTTTCAACTGACTTATAAGGATGTTTAACATACTTAGATTCCACACATGTTTGACATTTTGATTTTTCGCATTCAAACTTGGGCAGTACTTCCAAGTTAATCATTTTTCGCAAGGTTTTATAATTGACATGACCCAAACGTACATGCCATAAATCATTTGACTCAAGTAAGTAAGAAGAAGCTGAAATATTATTATTATTTTCCACAACCATTACATTCAGATTGAAAAGGCCCTCGGTGAGGTAACCTTTTCCTACAAATATTTCATTCTTACTAATGACAACCTTGTTGGACACAAAAACGCACTTAAAACCGTGCTTAACAAGAAGTCCAGTAGAGACTAAATTCTTTCTCATTTCGGGAACATGAAGGACATTGTTCAAAGTCATGACCTTGCCAGAAGTCATTTTCAGAAATATCTTCCCATATCCTTCAACTTTTGCTGTTGAAGCATTTCCCATATAAACTGTCTCTCCGGGTCCAGCAGGAGCATAAGTAGCAAAAGCTTCTCTAATTGCACAAACATGGCGAGTGGCTCCTGAATCAAACCACCACAGTTTAGGATTTCCCACCAAGTTACATTCAGAAAGCATGGCACACAAGTTATCAACATCATCATGGTTTACTACCATGTTTGCTTGACCCCTTTTCTTGTCTTTCTTCGGAGCACGACACTCCGTAGATTTGTGTCCGGTTTTTCCACAGTTGTAGCAGTTTTCACTGAACCGCTTCTTGCTTGGGTTGTATTTCGGACCAGAAGCCTTCTTCCTCTTTTTGTTAGCTTCAACAATATTTGCTCCCATTATTGTTGAATTTCCACGGCCTCTCCTTTCAGCAGCTTTATTGTCCTCTTCGATTCTCAACCGAACAATGAGATCTTCAAGGGACATTTCCTTTCGTTTGTGTTTCAAATAATTTTTGAAGTCCTTCCACAATGGAGGCAACTTCTCAATCATTGCTGCTACTTGGAATGCTTCGTTGATGACAAGACCTTCAGCAAGTAGATCATGAATAATCACTTGCAATTCCTGGACTTGGGTAATAACAGACTTGCTATCTACCATTTTGTAGTCCAAAAATTTTGCGGCAACGAATTTCTTCATCCCGGCATCTTCAGTTTTATATTTCTTTTCAAGCGCATTCCACAATTCTTTTGACGTCTCCACGCTACTGTATACATTATACAGATTATCATCCAGTCCGCTATAAGAATATAATTCTTGCATAAAAAATCAGAATGCTTCCACGCTTCAATCACGAGAAAGCGTTCATTCTCTGGAGTTTTATCTGGCAGATCAGGAACATCTTCCTTGATGAACTTCTGTAGACATAACGTAGTTAAGTAGAAGAACATCTTCTGCTGCCAGCGCTTGAAATCAATCCCGAAAAACTTTCCGGGTTTTTCTGCCGGTGCCAACGCCGGTGTTCGGCTTGTCGATGCGTTGGCAGTCACCATCGGAACAGCTTGGTTTTCGCTTTCAGTCGTCATTTTTCTGTAAAAGAATGACACAAACAAACGTTTAATAAACGTTTTAAAACTGGAGTAAAAATCACGTAGATTTTAATCTTCCAACAAAACGCCACGAAGGCTTTACTCTCCAAAACGGGAGTACACAAAACCACAAAGGTTTTAGTTTGCAGAATAATAAGAATAACACAAATACAGAAATAAATATTAAATTCCTTAAGATTGTTATTCCCTCCAATATTGCTGTATTTATAAATAATAATTCTGCAAAATATAAGTTAGCGTAATGAAACAATAATTAATTCGAGCCCACTGAATTCACAGTGTTTCCTTAAGGAATTTAATCCCCTCCTAGTACCCAAGGTAATGGATTATTTCCTCCCAGGATAGAACGAATCACACACTGGTGTAGCGGTACTTCAAACCCCAGTGTTTCAGCGAACACAAAGTTCGGTAGCAAATCACACTTACAATTGCTTTGTTTGAAGTTAAAACAATGCAGAACGAAGGAGTAGAAACTCAGAAAATCGTATGGAAATGCTGAGAGGAAGGAGTGCAATGTATAGCCAAATCTGTTGAGCGATTTCAGGATTTCAGTTTGTGTGTTGAGTGTCTTTCTTCAACATCTGCTGCACATATATATATCAGCCAGTGTTGAAGAAGACCAAATGTCCACCCTCCATGGTGGAGCAAGCATTAGCTTGTTTGTGGAGCAAGCACATTCATGGTGGGAAGAGCATTAGGCGGCTGCCAAATGGTCAATACAAATAAATTTGGTCCAAAAAATTAATCAATATCCGTAGCCGTAGCCGAGCGAGCGACGACGACGACGGCGCGAGGCTTGCTTTCTTCTTAACTCTTTAAGAGCTACAAGAAGAGCAATTATATATATACCCACCAAAAATCTTTTCCTCTTCCAATATGGGACAAAAATTTTACTCAAAATTTCATTTTCCCTCCATTTCCCATTCACCCTCATTTTAAGACTATTTCATCTTAAAAATTAAAACCTCAACAATATGTTGATTATGAGTTTTTTTATTTCAATTTTAATGAGGTATTGGGTGCTTCTATGTGACAAATACTACAGTTTTATGCTGATTGGGAAGAGTAATTTAGGAAAATATTAATTTAGTTGCAGCCTTTGATTTAACCTTGAATCTTACTAATTTTATTTTTCCCAAATATAAACTAAGTATGACGTTTCTTCTGAAAAACCAGAGTTCCTAAACTCTTGATTATCACAGTATGCAAATGTTAGTTCAATTTGCTCTTTGTATATCTTCTTGTTCTTTTAAGTTTACAAGACCATTAAACGTAAGTTGGTGGTGTATGATGTTAATTAGAAGACAAGTACACATTATGGTAAATGACCAATTTTTACACTCGTTGAATGTGGAAATCCTTGAAACTCAGGTTTACTAATCTTCTATTTTGGTGGAACAAATGTATGTCTGAAAATTTTCCTATTCCAGATCACTGCTGTGGTGAAGTTTCAACTTTTTGTGGATGTAAAATGTCCAAAACTGACAAACATAAACCTCTCAAATGACAGTATAACTTTATGCAGCACCATCCAAGTTACAGGTCTGATTCGCAAGAACCATTAGTCCCCCTCATTTTTCTCCCTTTTATTTTGTGATTTTGGATACCATTGACTGACAATTTGTTGTACCAACTTGCTAATTTTCATCACTCATTGCCCTGCACAACATTAGGGCAAATCATTTCATTTCAAGAATTTTCCTTTTTCCTCCATCCTTCGGGAAAGATTCATCTCTACTCTTGTTTCCATCAGCTAATGCCAACTTAAGTGTAGTGTCATCTCATTGAACCAAGATATGGCAGGAATTGTATACTTGAAAACCAATAGATTTGAGGTTAAACTAGAAGGTATAACCTTTAAGGCGAAAGAGTTTGAATCCTTATTCACAGCTGATATTCTTTTCCCAGAAGGCAAGATTTGGGCACAACCACCTGTTGTGGGCCTTGATGTCATGCGCCACCCTCGCGATCCCAAAATAATCCTGGTTCTCTTGTGTTTTGGAGTCGGTTGTCTGATTCTCAGGTTTCATTCTGGTGAACAGCTACCTGATCCTGTTCTCAAATTTCTTACGGACAAGAGAATCCGTTTCGTTGGTTTTGCAATACCAGAAAAGAAAGATTTGTTCCCATTTGAAGAATTAGGCTTGACTAAAGATAAAGTTGACATAGGTTACCTGGCTACCAAGTTTTTCAATGACCCAAAGTACAAGAGATATGAACTAGGAGATCTGGCGCGTAAAGTACTTGGGATCAAGAGAATGATTGGCCTAACACAGGCTTCATCTTTTGAGAGACACGAGCAGATCAAATGTGCCATCTGTCAACTTTTCATATCCAGCGTGATCGCCATGTCATTGTTCATCACAAAGGACAAGAAAAAATTGGCAGAAGCTCCAAAGAAATCCTCATTTCTGAAAAATCTGTCTCTGCCTTTATTGACAGAAGGATGGTTTAAATTGCCTAAAGGGAAAAAGGGAGACAAGTTTCACCCTGTGCAAACAGGAACAGATAATCTTGTTCAGACAGCAGATGATGAAAATCTTCTTGTCGACATAATTCATGCTGCACCTGAACACGAAGAAGTTTCCATTGGTTATGACTTAATTCATGCCAAAGTTATAGAAGATACCTTCTGTGATGATCTTGGCGGTCTTTGGGGTGGTAACGAACGTGCCACTGCTGATGATCGCGTCCAAGTAAAATGTACTGAGGTTTACTTAGACGATCTTTCTCCTCGTGTAAGAGGTGGTGGTGAAGTGGATTATGGTGATGACTTTGTCCGAGCCAAAGTTAGTGAGGATAAATTAGGTAATGGTTCCGTTTACGACAAAGCTAAAGAGATTACAACAAATAATGATGAGAAGAAGGAAACTGCCAAAGGCGAAGAGGTTAATGCATATGATGATTTGAAGAAGGAAGCCGTTTGTCTAAAGAAAAAGCCTTTCAAAGGGATTCTGAAATGTCCCTCTTCTAACATGGATTCTTGGAATGCATCCTCTTCTAAGCCTGATTCCCCTGTATCAATTGACAAGGACGAACAAAGTGTTAGAGGCTCGCTAAGAAGAGCCAATTCCAAAGGGTTTAATGTTAAATTTAAATAACAGTGTCTACTACTAATGTATATTCTACATAGTTGAGAATTCATGCATCACTATTTCGATGTTATGAATTTTCTCTAAATGTAACTGCCAGAAATCTGTACATTTTCATTAGGTAGACATCTGGAAGTTGTAATGTTTTGGTAATTGCTAGTAATCAGATTTATTGGTTCAACCTTTTCTTCCCTGTGTTCCTTTTCTTCTTTTTGCTTTACGTTTCTTTGGAGTGTGTCTCCGTATGACCTATAGGTCACGGGTTCGAGCCTTGGAAGTAACCACTAATGTAGACTGTCTACATCACTCCTTTGGGTGCGGCCCTTTCCCGGATCCTGCGCGAACGCGGGATGCCTTGTGCATAGGGCTGCCGTTTCTCTGGAGTGTGTGTGACTGGAATACACATTACCAGGTAGCCAGTGATAGTATCTGTATTCTTAGATAAAGAGTCACTTACTCGTGAACTTATATTATTTAATAGATTTCATTATGTTGCCACCTTTTTCTTTTTCCTCCCTAAAAGCAGGTATGATGAAAACTCTATTAGCAGTACCAGTAGTTTCTGCAAAAAATAGTTAAAATTTTCAAAAATCTAATCTACCCTTTCCATTTTCTAGTCATTTTGTATACAAGGTTTATGTAATGGCTTTGTTTCCACTATTATTCTCTCTTCTCCCAGCAGATATCATGTCAATACGAAAGGACAGTCACGTGCACTAATCTCCCGCTATGCGCGAAGTCCAAGGAATGGCCGGACCAAATTGAATTGCACGCAAACTTTACATTGCAATATCTAAAATCAAAATGTACAGTCAAATGATTACAAAGAAATCAATGCTGCTAGAGAATTACTAATTTCAGTTGATAAGACTAAGTATGAAATGCATGAATGACTGACCATGCAAAGGCCAACAAAAACAACTACATACATTAAGTTTATTACCAACATTTTGTGTGGCCAATTATTACATTTACCAATTGGTTCAAGTCCAGAAGATTAAGGACTTAAACACAAATTAATTATAGGTCAAATTGGTTACTACAAAAAAGATATCATTATTTGATTTACAAGTCCAGGATAAGAGCATAACTACCTGAGTTAGACTTATATATTAACAATTACTCTGCAAATCCGTGTCAATAACTAAAACTTGAGATAAGTACAAGAGTTTATTTTTAACGCAAAAATTTAAAGGGGAAAATGATTTAACAAAAGTTTTAGAAAGGCAAATTGAAATTATCAGAGAAGTTACACGGTATTTTACAAAAGGTAGAAAAGAATAATCAAGGTGAGCGAGCAGTCAAGTTATGAAAGAATCTTCGACTAATTTATTCAAGGAAATTAATCAAGTAGAAAGTTCCTATTCCTTAGCTTCAATAGAGAGTTCAATGGTTTTGATTTTTGAAGACTGAAAAAAGTCATTAAACGTGGTATTTCCTCTCTTTTTGACTTTTACTAGCCATGCATACAAATGCAAAATATGAAGAAAACCAAGATCCACACATGGACAAACCTCATCAACTTTTTCTATAACTTTTTATTTGTTTTTCAAAAGTATTTGGTAGAAACATTACCTTTAATTAAAACAACAACAACAATCCAGTAAAATCACATAAATGGAGTCTGTGACAGACCTTACCCCTACTCCGGAGGAGTCGAGAAGTTGTTTCCGATAGACACTCGGCTCAAGAAGACGAAAATAGACAGTAGATCAGTAACATCAACAGAAGCCAGAAAGATAATACCATCAATGTAAGAACCAGAAAATAAAAAGAAAATCAATAACAATAAACAGTAACAATGACACGGTACACGACAAAGTGATATGGACACAACATGAACCACTAGCTGTCTAAGACAAAACATTACCTTTAATTATATTCCTGTTTTTTTTTAGCCATTTAATAACCGTAGCTCACTGCTCCAATTAATACGAATTCAGCTGATTTACACAAATATCCCCTTTTTAGGCTATTGTTTAGATTTTATTCCTATTTTAAAAAGTTAAAAAGTATAAACCTTGACAAATTATCTCTTCCGGACAATCAGTTTGCTCAAGAATATTAGAATTTGGCCTAACGTTGTAATACCTCACAAAATTTTAAATTATAATCTAACCTTCTCTCATAAAGTTTTCAGTTTGCTTAAATAGGATGTTTAGAGTGTAGTATAATAGATTCATCAATTGCTAAGAGAAATAAAAAGATGATCACTTTACTTGAAAAAATTCTTTATTTTCAGGGCTCAATGAAAATTAAAGAATGAAGGTCAAATCTCAACCATCCCACCAAATCGGCCTCTAAATACTGAAACCTATTAAAATTGAAATTTATAGCCTGTTTGGTTAAGATAGAGAAATCAACTTATTTTGAGAAGTATTTTTTTAAAAAAGTATTTTTGAAAAAAGTATTTTTGGAGAGAACCACTTTGTGTTTGGCTTATCACTCTGAAAAACACTTTTGAATAATAATTTATGTTTGATCAAATTTTTCAGAATGTACTTTTAAGTATCAAATTACGAATAAGGACATGAATAGATTTACTTAATAATTAATATTATAAGTAAATAAATAATCTCAAAAATTTGTTATTACATGCAATAATTAAATTTTTTTTTTTTAATATGAGTAAAATATGAAAATAAAATTAAAAAGTACTTAATTCTTTTAATATAAGTTAAATATATTAAAATTACTCAACAAATATAAAAACATTCACCCCTAAAGTCACTATATATTAGAAATCTATCCTAAAAATAAGAAGAAATACTTATACATTAATATCCTAAGTATAAGGTTTAACGGTTATTTTGGTATATACTATATTTTGTTAAGGGTATTGTAGGTAAGAAGAAAAGTCAAAACTGTTTCTGCTTCTGCTTTTGGGAAGAAACTACTTTTTTCTGCTTCTGTTTCTTCGCAAAAACACTTTTTTTCCCCAAAAAAAACTTGATCAAACAACTCAAATTAAAAAAAAAGTGCTTTTGATTAAAAAAACAAACACTTTTGGCCTCTTGAGAAGCTCCGCTATTAGCCTCCTTTTTGGTCCATATTGTCATAATGCGACTTTAATAATGGAACCAACCTTCAATGTGGGAAAAATAGGATGAAATGTGGAACCTTTTGACAAACCAAAAGATTCGCAATTATAATTTTCCACGAGAAGTGGTCCAAATTTTCTCCTATATTATCTGTAATGTCAAAATTTATATTTTACTACTTTAGTTTCTTGAGTGGCTGTGTTGTTTCCCCATTTTTCTTCTCTTTCCTTTTATGATTTAAATATTTTTAAGAAAAAAAATTCTTGTCTACAAAACCAACTCTGAGTTCAACGCTCAAGATTTTAATCAAGTCAATGGAATACTTCTGTACAAGTCTATTACGTGTACATTTCTAGCTCCCGTTTGGTCACAAAATTTAGATATTAAAAAAATCATTTGTTTATGGAATCAATTCTTTTAAGTTCTTCAAGACTGGTTTAGGACAATTTTTCTAATAAAATTCAAGTTCAAATACAACTTCAACTTTCAAAAGTTATTTTTCAAACACAACTCCAAAAATTCTTTTTTCAAGCTTCAACCAAATCTATATCTACGTCCTAATGTCTCACTTGTTTTCTCCTTTTGACTTAAATCACCTTTCGGACTTAAAACACAAGTCGTAGTGCAAAATTTCCAACCAGTTTACAAAGTTGAAAATGGTGTTTTGAGTTGGATCTTTGTCCTATTTGGCTATTTCTTTTCTTAATGGAATCTTCTGTACGTTTTGTTTTTGGGTTAAACTTTCCTATTCGAGTTCATTTGATGTTTTATTTTGTTCTGCATATTTTGTAGATCTATCATATTCTATTACATTATTCCAAGTCTTATTTCAAGGTAGACAAAGACAAATCTTCGAACAGTCAAACAATGGCCGATGTTTGGATCATCAAACCAGCTTTTAAGCATTTACTTTTACTTATTTTAGTGTTCGTTAAGCATCAAAATTTTTCGAGAGTAAAATACGTTTTAGTTAAAACTAGACAGCTTAAAAGATAGTGTGGTATAGACGTATGGCCAAGTATTTTATTATATTATTCCTTATATTTTTCTATAATCCATGCCTTGTAAAAATTTATTTGGATTCAGTGTTTAAATCAAACCAATAATAGCTACTCTCTTCGTCCCAAAAATTAAAGGATGATATTTTTCGGATTTTGAGAGTGAAATGAGTTATTTTTTTACATCGATATTTTCATGTACCTATTAAATATTTTAAATTATTAATTATTGTGACTTATGATACTTTTTATGTAATTTCTAAATATATAACTTATATTTTAAAAAAGTAAAGACTTTATGACCAAATTCATGGTGAAAGTTATAAAGTTTAACTCTTGAACTTAGAAAAGTATCTTTTTTTTTGGGACGGAGTATTAAACACCGGGGCATGATAGTAATTAGCCACCAGATCTGTGCAAAAGTAACAGCCTAACGATCTTGACTTTTTGTTTAGTAAAAGATTAATTAGCTTGTAGGTTTTCAAATTTAATTCGACAAAAATAGTACTCATATATACTAACTTGTTTACTTTTCTCCACTAATCCACTTTTCCGTGTCCATATATATATATATATATATATATATATATATATATATACCAACATTGCTATATAACAACCATTCACTATAAAGACCAAATTTTTTATGGAATCAATTTTCATGATATGTTATAATATATTTTCTCTATACAACACTTCGCTATAAAACAACTAGAAAAATCCTGAGCAAATGAGGTTGTTATAGAGAAGTTTGATTTTGTGTGTGTATATATATATTGCTGATCGATACATATATGCTGGCATTGAAGCTAGCCCCAGCAGACACGGGCCGATGCACAATTAAAGTTGGGAACTTTACATAAATATCACAATTTAAAAGAAATATAACAAATTCGTAGCATGAAATCCAATATTACAATTGTGGCAGGAAAATATTTATATTTGTAGCACACAGTTATATTAAAATAGAAATATTAATTATTAATCTCTAAACATAAGCAATTTGAATGGAAAGTCAATAATTCTTTGTACAAAAATCATGCCTTTTTTTTTTTCTCTTTATCTATTAGCATTCCTTCTTTTCTTCATCTTCTTAATTTTATTTTCTGCCGAAACCAATATATTTTTCAAATTTGTTCCATTCATTTTCTTTTTACTTATCTTTCTTAAGTTTTTCTCTTCCTTCTTTCTTCATTTCTTAACATAAAGATCTTACTTCGATAATAATATACGTTAATATATACAAAGCGTATATAAAAAAAAAAAATATTGAATTAACACATATAAAATATACAAAAAATATACATAAAAAATACATCTTCAATTAAGATGACACTTAGACATGTGAAATATATATAAAAAAATATATCTTAAATTTAATTAAGATGGCATATAAATATACAAAAAATATATATATAAAAAATACATCCTGAATTAAAATGGCACTTGACATATAAAATATATTTGAAAAATACATCAAAATACATCTTAAAATAAGATGGCACTTCACAAATAAATATACAAAAATTATATACATAAAAATACATTTTGAATTAAAGTGATACTTGATATACAAAGTATAAAAGACGTATAAATCAATACATCTTGAATTTAGGTGGCATTCACATATGCATCAGAATTTAAAAAATGGAGTGAAGAAGATGAATGTTGGGCTTAATTTTTGCAATATGCTAATAATGAAAAAAAGTGTTCTTTATGGAATAAACAATAAATGATACTATTTTTTTTAAATAATAGTTAAAAAAAAGATCAAGTGTATAAAAAACTCATTAAAGTTATGGGTTCAACTGAATATAGTATATAAGTTTAGCTTAAATACTATATATGTATTAAAACATTTACTAAACATATACTCCATTCGTTTTAATTTACATGACACATTTCACTTATTGAGAGTAAAACTATGTAAAGTTTGACCAACATTCTAAAATGTATTATTTTTATCATATTGACATGAGAAAAATTACAACTTATAGTATTTCTCATATAGTTTTTGGATATCTAAATTTTAATTTTAAAAAATTAAATTGAACTACTCTAATTTAGTTTGAAAGTTTCGTTAAATTAACTCTCGATAAACGAAATATATTATCTAGATTGAAATAGAGAGCGTACAAATTAATTATTATTAAATTTCGAACAAAATAACAAGGAAATATGATCACATATTCACATTAACTGGAATGGACAGATTATTATTATTATTATTATGAAACTGAATTGGTCATGTAGTACAACCCTCATCAAATAATTGGTCCCTGCAGATTTTAATGTGATGATTTTTATCGTACAATAATTGTTCCGTTTGGTACAATCTTTACTACTTGTACTTGTATTTATCTACCCCTGGGCTCTCTTGTCTCTCCGTACACGCAGAGACACATGGACTACTAGCTACTAGCTAGTACGTTGTTATTATGCTTATTCATGATTTAAACACTGTTGGTTAAATAGGTTCTTATCATTAAACCTATTGTGTTTTTAAAATTATTGGTTCATATATACTATTTGTTATAATTTTAATGGATTTTTACACATAAAATTATGCCCACATCGAAAGTTATAGGTTCAATTGAACCCTATCAAAAAGCTAGATCCGCTTATGTTACTCCGTACATTATTTTAAAACATAATATCTTTTTCATCATCTAAGAGAACAGATTTCCTCTTCCCAAATATTATACTTTTTCTAAACGGCAAAGGGCCAAATATACCCCTGTATTTTTGAAAATAGTCTAAGAATACCACTCGTTATACTATTGGGTGATCTATACCCCTGCATTCATACTTTGGGTTCAAATATACCCCTCGTTTAAATGGATGGACACGTGTCATTATCCTGTTGGCCAATTCTAAATATCTCCTAATTAATTTAAAAGACCCATTATCCATACCCGAAAAGCTATTTTCTAAAGATTTTTTTTTTTGTAAAAACTGAAAAAAATTGAATTTGTTTTTTACTAAAAATTGAAAAAAATTGATTTTTTTTTAACTAAAAACTGAAAAAAAACGAAAATATTTTTTTTCCAGTTTTTACAAAACAACTGCTTTAAACAAAACTGAAAAGTATTTTCTAAAATAATATTTTTGTAAAAACTAAAAACAAACTGAAAAGCAATTTTCTAAAGCAATATTTTTGTAAAAACTGAAAAGAAACCGAATGTTTTTTTACTAAAAACTGAGAAAATCGAAAATATTTTTTTCCAGTTATTAGAAAAATATTGTTTTAAAAAAAACTGAAAATTAATTTTCTAAAGCAATATTTTTGTAAAAACTGAAAAAATAAATATTTTTTTTTCAGTTTTTAGTTAAATTTTTTTAGTTTTTTTCAGTTTTTAATTGCTTTAGAAAATTACTTTTCAGTTTTTTTTAAAGCAGTTTTTTTTTTTTATAAAAATTGATTTTTTTATCATTGTTTTCAGTTTTTAGTTTAAAAAAATTCAGTTTTGTCTAGTTTTTACAATTTGTATTTTAAGAAAATTACTTTTCGGGTATGGGTAATGGGTTTTTAAAATTAATTAGGAGATATTTAGAATTGGCCAACAGGACGATGACACGTGTCCCTCCGTTTAAATGAGGGGTGTATTTGAACCCAAAGTATGACTGCATGAGTATAGATAACCCAATAGTATAACGGGGGTATTCTTAGAATATTTTCGAAAGTACAAGGTATATTTGGTCCTTCGCCGTTTTCTAAAAATAAATTATATTGTTCATTCTTTTCTTTGTAAGGAAAACTTTCGAATAGGTCATATTCCAAAAGGTTACAATATCCAGAATCTGAATAAAGAATAATTTTTATCTTTAATGGTGTAAACATTAATTTACGCGCTTGCGCTTATTAATATCTTTTTTTGTATAAAGGTAATTTAATAAAGTTTTATATCCGATACTAATCAATGGAAAAACAATGCCCTTTGTTTACCCTCAAAATCAGATAACAATTGAATTTGTAAATGATTTTAAGAATACGTAGTCTATCTTGATACAAAACGATAAATTAGATTATAATTGAAATAAGTAATGGAAAAATAAATAAAAACAACACGAATTGAGCATTCTTAGCCTTGAAGAATTAATCACCCTACGAGCCTGGGTGCTCCGATCGATATCAAGACAGGAGAGACGAGAACTTAAAGAAAATAATAATAACTTAAAGAGAATAACTATGTATTGCTTTGGAATGTGAGTTACAATATCTTCAATGAATTACCAGACCCTCTTTATAGTAGAAGAGTCATACTTTAGGTACAATTCTATAAAAGGTAAAAACTCTCTTGATTTGCTGATTTCCGGTTCCTTATTGATACGTGCCGAGATTCCCGCCGCAATATCCGATCGATCACGGATATTTCGGTCTTCTGTTAGTTATCTCAACAATGTATCTCCGAGCTCGTTCGAGGCTAAGGTCGACACCGGACTCACCACTAGTCGAAGGCAGGCATTCCGACCTCGGGTCCTAGCTCGATGGAATCGAGGTCGATCTTCAGTCCTTGGTTGCCACGTTTCAAACCTAATCTACCAAGTTTTACGCGAGCTCGATTTTTTTTTCTTACAAAATCATCAATCTATCACAATCTCTCTCTAATTTTCTTCTATAATTGCTACTATAGCTTACTTTATTGTTATAATTTGTGAAACAATTGTGAAGTTGGTGAATTGAAGTCTTCAAGTCTTCAACGATAATCAATTTTCAACAAGTTTGTAAGAGATACCATGTAACTTGTATGAACAAAAATTAGTATGTATTATGTAACTTGTATAGGGGGAAGGAAGACTAAGAAATATATTGCCATATTTTTTTAATGCTATAATAAAATTACAAAGCATTACTTTGAATATCTCTTTACAATATTTTTGTCTTTAGACTTTAAATTTGAATTAAAAAATTTAGGTCATAATTCTATAATAAAATTTACAAGGCATTGCCTTAGAGGTTTGTTTTAACATCTTTTTGTCTCTAATTTTTATTTATTTTTTTTAAAAAATAAAAAATATTTGTTGGGCCCACTTAGCCCGCGGACCGGGACCGTATAGCCCGTGACCATGAGTTCGTGGGTCCGGTCCCAGGCCGGTTCCTACAAAAAGACCATTTGGTCCGGGACCGTTTGGCCCGTTTAATTTGGGCCCGGCCCGAGCTTGGGATCGTTTGGATCGGCCTACTTGGCCCGTTTAGGTCTGGGACCGGCCCACTTGCCACCCTTATGGTACATCACATACAACATATACTTTGGCATGTAGATATAGTGATGTCATATTCCTCATATCATGCAGATTTTATCTATTTTTCCTGTACTGAGTTTAACTGTTGAATTGGAAAGCATGCCTATATTTCCGTACTATTATTTCAGTACCATACTATACCTGTTCAACTCGTCACTACTTTCAGCCCAGAGGTTAGTCTTGTTACTTATTGAGTTGGTTGTACTCATACTACACTCTGTACCTCGTGTGCAGATCCAGGTACTTCCGGATACGACGGTTGCCAGATTTGAGGATTTATCTGTTGGAGAATATAAAGGTAGTTGCTTGGAGTCCCTAGACCTTAACTCTCTTTCCTTTCAGTTATTGTATTGTTCTATATTTCAGACAGTGTTCTTATCCATCAGAATTTGTTATTATTTAGATGCTCATGTACTCAGTGGCACCAGGTTTTGGGAGTGTTTTGTATTTGAAATTATGAGGTTTTCTATGGAATTCAAATATTATATTTTCAAACTTAAGAGATTATTGTGATTTATTGAGGTTATCGGCTTGCCTAGTGTTGAGATAGGCGCCATCACGACAGGTTAGGATTTTGGGTCGTGACACCAGCGGACCTTTCTTGAGTCCCAAACTAGTCAATCGATTTCCTGTCCCGAGTGTGGATCTTGACCGGAAGCGATTCATCACTTTCTCCCTTTCGGAGGACTCCCGGGTCCTCTCCGCCCCCGTAGGGATGGCTAGTTATCTTCGGTGCCTGGTGACTGAGGATGATCAGGCCAAGATGAATGAGGTGGATGCATCTTGTCTATTCAACGAAGCGCAACAGGCGTTAAACCTGGTAACTTTAGATATTCCTCAATGGTTCTCAATTTGTACTTAGGCTATTTTACAAATAACCCTAACATTTTCTCTTTGTGTTTGTAGGCCTCGGTTCTTTACCACGAGACTTTTCTCAAATATCGGGATGAGCTGAAACATCTTGAGGCCGAGGTCCGAGGGCTCACTGAGAAGAGAGATTCCTACAAACTTCTTAGTGAGCATCGTGAGGGGGAGGCTAAGAGCCTCCGAGCTGAGTTAGAGGTGGCTCGAAAGGAACATGCCGACTTGGTCGAGCAGGTAAAAATATTTGAGCTTAGTGACGAAGAGTTAAACTTTGTGACTAACGGTTGGAATCCGCAGGTCCAACAAAAAATCGATCGAATCGGTCAATTGCGAGCTGAGATGGATGCTGTGAAGGCCGAGACCGATGAATGGTGAGGCAGGCAGGATTGTCTGGCCTCGAAAGTCTGGCCTCGAAAAAAGAGGCTGCTCTGGCGTAACTGACTTCGACTGAGGTTCAACTTCGAGCAACAAAGGAAAATGCCGATGCGCAGGCCAGAAAAGTTGAAGAGCTTCAGTCTCGACTAAGTTCGGTTGCCTCCGAGCGGAAAATTATGGTCAAAGAACTTGAGACGGCCAAGTTAGTTGCGGTGGTGGTCAAAGCCGATGTCGACGAGATGGTGTCCCAATATAAGGCCGATGTCGAGGCGGCCCAAGACCGCTTAAAAGATATCGTTGAATACGAGAAGTGACCGTCACGAAGAGAGGCCCTCGAGGAGATCTATCTCGGAGTTTCGATCTATCAGTCGAGATCGAGACCGCTAAGGGGCTCGAGGTCGAGGCCAAGAAGTTAGACTGCCCGGAAGAAGAAGAAGAAGACTTCGATGGTTCAGATGGAACCGGGGGCGAAGACGACCATGCCGTTTAGACGCCTTTGTAAAGTTTTTTTGCTTTTTTGTTTTTTGTACCCGTGTACTTTTGTATTTAGGGCCATTTGGCCTTTGTAAGAATTGTATATAATATAATATATGAGGCTTGTTTTCCCCTTCGGCAGTTTATAAATTCTGTTTTCCTTTGCTTTATTCTTTATGTTTGCAAAGGTTGAAATATCTTAGCATAAAATAGTTAGGCCATGTCCGGAGGTTCGAACATGCCTTACCTTCAACATTATTTTGTTTAAGGGATCGTGGAGGTTCGACATGATCGAGAACTTTTTTCCCCAAAATACTTATGACTTTTTAGATTGTAGTTTGCCGAGAGTAGCCTTTAGAACCAGATATGAAATTTTTGAAGGCCTTGTTTTTGTTACGAGTTTTGGACATCACTGAGCTTTTTTGGTATGGCCGTAGCCTTTTTAGTTTGGGCGTCGCCTAATAGGTCTTGTTCCTTCGGGCTTCGATAGCCCGAGCCGTCCGAGTTTGTTTTTGAATGGCAGTCCTCGATTGGGGTGATCATTTGAAATCGGATAAGGCGGCCCTTAGGCTCGATACCTTTATGGGATCGAATATAGGAAATTCCTTTCACGAATTTTTTTAAGGGACAAGATATTTATCCACAAGGTAGAAACTTTATTCTTGTGCGTTATGTGTACAAGCTTTGTGTCATGGATCGAGAGGTCTATGCGGGCACGTTCATTTGACCGTTTGACAGTTACAATGAATCATACCGATCGAGCAGAGACCATTGAATCATAAAGTTTCCTTCTTTACTAAAGTTGTTATCTGAGGGAGATGCCACCCCAGTTTTCGGGGCCGATCAAAGATAGGCCTCGAATACTGTTGTGGTCTTCGATACCGGTTCGTAACCGGCCTTCAATTTCAAGTTAGCACGATTTACTTGTTGCCTCGTTGAAAACCTTGCTGAAAAACCCAATTGGGACAAAATCGGTTCAAGTAAAAAAAAGTGCAATGCGTGCTTTCGGGCCTAAAGGTTGTATCGTTCTTTGATGATTCCCTTCAAATGGTAGTTCGGAATATAAATAAATAAAAGGAAATGCATGGGATCGTACCTTAGCAATAGTATCGTTTCAAGTGAGCTATGTTCCAGTTGTTCGGTAGTTGCTCACCGTTCATCGTTCTGAGTTTGTACGATTTTTTATCGGTGATCTCGATAATTTGATAAGGGCCTTCCTAGTTCTGCCCCAACTTCCCTTCGTTCGGGTTTTAGGTGTTTAGTGTAACCTTCCTTAGTACTAAGACCCCGACATTAAAGTGTCGAAGGTTGGTTCTTCGATTGTAATATCTCTCGATCCGCTACTTTTGGGTGGCCAATCGGATAAGGGATGCTTCGCTCCTTTCATCAAATAAATCTAGGCTCATGTTCATAGCCTCGGCATTCGATTCCTCAGTTACATATCAGAACCTGATACTTGGCTCTCCAACTTTGACCGGTATTAGAGCTTCAGTGCCGTAGACTAGTGAGAACGTGGTGGCCCAGGTACTGGACTTCGAGGTCGTTCGGTATGCCCATAAGACATCGGGCAGGATCTCCTTCCATCTTCCTTTGGACTCAATTAACCTCTTTCTGAGGTTTTGGAGTATGGTTTTGTTGGTCGATTCTGCTTGCCCGTTCACACTAAGGTGGTAGGGTGTTGATATGATCCTTTTGATCTTATGATCTTCGAGAAACTTGCTTACCTTGCTGCCGATGAATTGTTTCCCATTATCGCACGCGATCTTGGCCGGCATTCCGAATCGGCATATGATATGATCCCAAATGAAGTCGATGACTTCTTTATCCTTGACCTTTTCGTATGCATGGTCTTCCACCCACTTAGAAAAATAGTCAATCATAAACAATATAAATTGAGCTTTACCGAGTGCCCATGGAAGGGGGCCAATAATATTTTTTCCCATTTCATGAATGGCCATGGTGACAAAATCGAATGCAGTAGCTCCCCGGGCTAATGAATCATCGGAGTGTGTCTTCGTGCCTTCGTGGATTTTCCTCAAAACGTACTCGGTGTCCCCCGATCCTACACATATCGCGAGTGGGCAATCGAATGTCCTTCTGAACAGGGTTCCGTCTTCGGATAGGCTAAATCAGGCTGCCTTTGTATGTAGGGCCCTCGATTCCTTTGGATCCAATGACAGTTTTTAGGTCTTCAGGTATTCTATATATTTATTTCTCCAGTCCCGAGTTAGGCTCGTTGAGTTAATCTCAGCATGACCTTCTTCCACTACCAATCTCTAAAGTTGTACGACTGCCCCCGAGTTGAACTCGTCGTCCTCGACCGATGACCCTAGGTTAGCGAGGGCATCAGCCTCACTATTTTGATGCCGAGGTACGTGTTGCAAAGTTCATTCTTTGAATCAATGTAATGTTACCTGCAGTTTATTCAGGTACCTTTACATTTGTTCTTCTCTGACCTCGAACGTCCCATTAACTTGGTCTACCATAAGGAGGGAGTCACACTTAGCTTCAATTACCTCTGCCCCAAGCTTTTAGCTAGTTTGAGACCTGCAATTATGGCCTCATATTAGGCTTCATTGTTAGTCAATTTCACAGTCCTAATAAATTGTCTAACTATATTGTCTGTTGGTGGCTTCAATACGATGCCAAGTCCGGACCCTTTTGCGTTCGAAGCGCCGTCCGTAAAGAGGGTCCATATCCCCGAGGAGGTCTCTCAGTTGATTAATAACTCTCTTTCGACCTCGGGTATTAGGGCCGGCGCAAAGTCGGCCACAAAATCTGCCAAAATATGAGACTTAATGGCGGTTCGGGGTCGATATTCAATATCGTACCCACTGATTTCCTTGGCTTATTTGGCCAACCGGCCCGAGAGCTCGGGCTTATGCATGAGAAGTTATGCATGAGTTCCTCCAAGGCCCGTTGGCACTCCTGGGTCCATGAGAAGTTATTCTTCTTCTTCAATAGTGTGAAGAACCGGTGGCCCTTATCGGAGGACCTCGAGATGAATCGCCCAAGGGCGGCTATGCTCCCGGTTAATCTTTGCACGACCTTCACGTTGTCCACAACTGTGATATCTTCGATGGCTTTAATATTGTCGGGGTTGATCTCGATTCTCCGGTTTGATACCATGAATCCGAGGAATTTACCTAACCCAACTCCAAACGCACATTTCTCTAGGTTCAGCTTCATATTGTATTTCTTCAATATGCTGAAGGTTTCCTGCACATGTTTTAAATGGTCCTCTGCTTGCAGGGACTTAACCAACATTTCATCAATATAAACCTCCATTAATTTTCCTATTTGTTCCTCAAACATCTGATTTATTAGGCGTTGGTAAGTGGCACCGATGTGTGTTAACCCAAATGGCATCATGTTATAGCAGTAAGTGTCGTATTTAGTGATGAAGGAGGTTTTTTCCTGGTCACCCGGGTCCATCCGTATTTGGTTGTGCCCGAAATAGGCGTCGAGAAAACTGAGAATCTTATGGCCAGCCGTGGCATCGATCATGCGATCGATGTTGGGCAAATGGAAAGAGTCCTTGGGATATGCCTTATTCACATCCTTATAGTCTACATACATTCTTAATTTATTCCTCTTTTTAGGGACTACCACTACATTCGCTAACCAATCTGGGTATTTGACCTCCCGAATGGAACCTATTTTAAGAAGTTTAGATACCTCGTCCTTGATGAAAGTATTTTTGATCTCGGAATGAGGTCTCCTCTTCTATTTCACCGGATGGGATTTCGAGTCCAGGCTTAGCTTATGAGTGGTTATCTCCGGCGGGATCCCTGTCATGTCAAGGTGGGACCAAGCGAAAAAATCTATGTTAGCTATAAAAAACAAAATGAGTTTTTTCCTGAGCTCGAGATTTAACCCCGTGCCCAGGTATACCTTTCGATCGGGCAGATGTTCGACAAATATGACCAGTTCCAGCTCCTCGTCCGTCGATCTAGTGGCATCAAAATCATCGGGGGCTATAAAAGACCTGGGTACCCCTTAGTCATAATCATCATCTTCATCAGTCCCCTGTTTCTTCGGTAGGGTCGGAGATGGTGTCGGTAATTGCTATTTAGTCTCTGGCTTTGTGACCGAACTCTACCCCTTTGTCGTTACAAGTGTGGATATCAGAATTGCCTCTTCGACCACAAACATCTCCTTTGCGGCTGACTATTCTCCATAGACTATTTTGACTCCGCCAGGCATTGGGAATTTCAGTACCTGATGCAGTGTTGAGGGCGCTGGTCTCATGTTGTGAATCTACGACCTCCCGAACAAAGCGTTGTACCTCATGTCTCCTTCGATCACATAAAACTTAGCTTCCTGGATGGTTTCGTAAGTGTTCACCGGTAATGTTATCTCACCCTTAGTGGTTTCACATACCATGTTGAATCCATTTAGAACTTGGACTACATGCATGATTTGGTCTTGTAGACCGAGCTGCTCCACGACCCTCGATCGGATGATGTTTGCCGAGCTATCTGGATCAAATAATATAAGATTAACTAGAACTTTATTTTTGAGTACAAATATTACCAGTGCATCATTGTGGGGATATATGATCCCTTCCGCGTCCTCGTCATTAAATGACAAGGTCCATTCCGGTATGTAATCTCGAGTTCGTTTTCCCCCTATGATGGATACTTTGGTGTGCTTCATCATCGGCCCCTGAGGGAGATCGACCCCACCGATGATTATGTTAATGACATGTTGAGGTTCCTCTTGTTCGGTCTGTTTGTTAGGATCCCTATTCCTAATGACGTGTTGACGTGTTAATTTTAGCATCAGCATTAAAATTGTATTCTGATAACCTTGGTTTCTTTAGGACCAATGGGTCTATCGAAGCTGTTTTTTGTTCATGAGTCCCCGATTGCTCTGACCTCGGTCACTTCTTCTTTCATTTCTCATAGAGTTTCGCCCAGACCCACTACTTCTTCGGTCTCCATTATACGGCTGGTACCGATCCATGTTTGATCTTGATTCACGATCGATGTCTCTCTTGATTCTGTCGATGTTTCTGACGGGATAGACAGACCCCGATGAGACCCCGAGTTGATCATCTTCCACTCTGATCTTCGACCGATATCGGTTATGCACGTCGTCCCAAGTAATAGCCGTATATTCTATTAGGTTTTGTTTCAACTGTTGCGAAACCACCGAGCTTCAAACATTCAGCCCTTGGGTGAAATCGTGAGCAACCCAATCATTAGCGACTGGTGGCAGGTCCATTCGTTCCATTTGAAAATGGGACACAAACTCTCTGAGCATCTCGTTATCCTTCTGTTTTACTTTGAAAATATCTGATTTTCTGGTCTCAACCTTGATGGCACCGGCGTGCGCTTTCATGAAAGAATCTGCAAGCATAGCAAATGAATTAATAGAATTAGGAGGTAAGTTGTGACACCATATCATAGCCCCTTTTGACAGTGTATCCCCGAACTTCTTCAACATAACATACTCGATCTCATCATCCTCCAAGTCATTCCCTTTGATGACACATGTGTAAGAGGTTACGTGCTCATTTGGGTCGGTCGTTCCGTTATTTTTAGCAATCTCGGGCATGCGGAATTTCTTAGGAATTGGCTTCGGAGCTGCGCTCGGAGGAAAAGGTTTTTGCACGAACTTCTTGGAATCCAGGCCTTTCAATATTGGCGGTGCTCCTGGGATCTGGTCTACCCTGGAATTGTAGGTTTCCACCTTTTTGTCATTAGCTTCGATTTTCTTTGCCCCAGATTCTATCCGTTTTGTCAGCTCTTCGAGCATCTTTATGATCTCGGGGTTAGCCCCCGATTCATGTTCATTTGACCTTTCTGCGACCGGTTCATCCCTGTGGGTGACTTCCCGGGGTGGATCGAGTTGAACTCTGCTAGGTGCACGACTTTGGTTCTGTAATTAAGCCATCGTCGCATGTTGAGCCTGCAGCATTTCGAAGATCACCCGTAAACTGATCCCGCCCCCTCTAATATTTTGTGTATTTTGAGTTGCTGATCGGGCTCTACCACGGACGCTATTCTCGGGGTTAGTTGGAAAGTTTGCGTCGATAGCCACATGTGAATTAGCATCAATTGGTTCTGCGACCGAAATATCGATGGGATCAGCGGGCGGTACCTCGTTACCGGGTGCTATGTTATTATTTTCACCGTGGTAACCAGACTCGTTGTCAACATGTATGGGTGCTGATTGAGCGTTTGACATTTTGTGTTTTAACCAGAAATCAGATACACTTCAAAGAGCAAGCGTAAAGTAGTGTGTGTTGTGGAGATTTGTATCAAATAACCACTATTATCCTTAGCTCCACAGTAGGCGCCAAACTATTTACCCTCAAAATCGGATAACAATTGAATTTGTAAGTGGTTTTAAGGATACGTGGTCTATCTTGATACAAAACGATAAATTAGATTATAATTGAAATAAGTAATGGAAAAGTAAATACAAACCACACGAATTGAGCAGTCTTAGCCCTGAAGAATTAATCACCCTCGAGCCTTGGTGCTCTGATCGATATCAAGACAGGAGAGACGAGAACTTAAAGAAAATAATAATAATTTAAATAGAATAACTATGTATTGCTTTGAAATGCGAGTTACAATATCTTCAATGAATTACCAGACCCCCTTTATATAGTAGAGGAGTCCTACTTTAGGTACAATTCTATAAAAGATAAAAAATCTCTTGATTTGTTGATTGTCGGTTCCTTATTGATACGTGCCGAGATTTTCACCGCAATATCCGACAGGTCACGGATATTTCGGTCTTCTGTTAGTTATCTCAACAATGTCTCTCTAAGTTTGTTCGAGGCTAAGGTCGACACCGGACTCACCGCTAGTCGAAGGCAGGTGTTACGACCTCGGGTCCTAGCTCGGTGGGACTCGAGGTCGATCTTCAATCCTTGGTTGCCACGTTCCAAACCTAATCTACCAAGTTGTACGCGAGCTCGATTTCGACCGTATACACCCTTACTATGGAGCACTTTCTCAATAAGAATTTCTGGTAGCTCGAATATGAAAAGATATTTTAAAAATTTATAGTGTTTTAAGTATTTCTATTAAAAAAACTTAATTCGAGCATATAAAATTGCATTTTATAATCTAAAATTAGGTGGGAAAGTATTTTGCTTAAATATTGAAAAAGAAATTTGACTTATGCAAGTTTCAGCTATCATCTCCTGTAAATTGTTGAGTTTATGCTTGCCGATTAAGAGAAGACAATTTCTTTTTTCCTGTTATACCCACAGTTACTCATTTCAAATCATTTTCTCAAATCCATAAAAAATATGCATCAATTAATATGTGTATCATAGTAAATTATGTACTTCATTTATTATTTCTTAAGATGTGTGCAAAGTCCATAGTGAACAATTAAAAGTGGAGGGAGGAAATATACAATATAAATGTATAATACCAAATGGACAACCCCGGTAATTGCGTTGTTGCAATTTACAAATACAAACTAGGACGTAGAAAATTGAATCTAATTTATGTAACTAGTCCAAAGTTTAACAAGCTAGGTAAGTGACATAATTGAAGGGGAGGCATAATACGATGAACTTAAATTGACACGTCAAAACTTTTTGGACTAAAATAGATTTAAAAATAGTAATACCCGTAATAGAATGACATATAAAAGGATAATCTGTGGCCAGATTTTGTGGAGTATTTAAGTTAAAATTAATATTATATGCCATCTATTCAACATTATTTTATAAACCATTTGAATAGTATTTAATCTTGGGATTGTGTGATCTTATTTGCATATAGCTCTGAATATATATATATATTTGAAAAGCATACTTGTATTTTTTCTTTTGAGATTAATAAACGGGTAGGACTATGCCAAATCTGTCACCACCACGGAAGGTGTTTAGAAATAATTGTTATATATATTACACTCATGTTTAAACTAAACCTTATATTAATTGGAATAAATTCTAAATAAATTAATCATGATATTTATATATACACACTGTTTACCCTTAAAATTGGATAACAATAATATCAAGTGGCAAAATTTGCTAGGGTTCCTCTCGGCGCACGATTAGCGTGAGCAGCTAACCTACGCCTCGCCGGAAATGGGGAGGGGAAGACCACGAAAGAGTACGAGCAAAGAGCAACAAGATGAAATCATACAAATGGAAGGAATCAACACTAGAACTAAACACAATACGACTCCAAAAGGGATAGTGATTGGAACGAAGGAGGTCATGCCCAAAGCAATGGCAGGGATGATGGTGAAATCGTCAACGAACAGAGGCAAAGGCAAGATAGACGAAACCACTGAGGTATGGCCAGCGCTTCCAGCTCGCACACCAGTGAATAGCGAGAATCTGCCGGAGAACACAACACAGGAGAAAATACAGATCCAACGCAACAGTGAAACAATAATTTCAACCAAAAGTGATGCTCAACAGAAATTACAGCTCGAAAATGGAATCCAGGGGAAGACAGGAGGACATGGATGGGCTAATCTGTTTGCTAGCAACAAATTGACCGCACGAGGTATGGATCTCACATTTATTCCTCCTAAAATCATTGAGGGTGAGAAAATTGTAGAACTACACCAAGATAAAATTGCTGCTAGGAATGAAAAATAGAAATTAGTTGTTATTCTATATGTGGTGGGAGGATACCCCACAATTGGCACTATAGACAGGTTCATCAATGCACATGGGGCATTCTCGACTAAACCTCAGATTTGTCTACATAATGAGGGTTACTTTGTTATCCGATTTGCTAGAGAAGAGGAGAGAGACCAGGTACTATGCTTAGGACCACACACACTGAATAACATGTCAGTTATTATCAAACCATGAAATCCAGAATTCAATTTTAATGATGAGGTGCTCAAGACCATTCCTATCTGGATTAAACTACTAAACATTCCTCTTAATTGTTGGACTGCTAGTGCACTTAGCAAAATTGGTAGTAGTTTGGGAAAGCCACTTTATACTGATGATTGTACTACCAGTAATAGCAGAATTTTATTTGCCAGAATTCTTGTTGAGGTTGACATAATTAAAGAATTAACGGCTACAATCAAAGTCCACGATCCTAAAGGAAAAATGATCAATCAAGAAGTATGGTATGATTGGAAACCTATATACTGCCCGGAATGTCTGCAAGTGGGTCATAACTGCCAGAAGGATCACAAACAACGAATAGCACCTCCTAACAAAGATGCTCAACCATAACAAAGGCAAGTGCAACTAGCCAAAAACAAGCAGCAACAACAAAAGGTGGAATGGATACCTACATGGGTTAATGGAAATAGAGCTCCAGGGGTAGAAACAAGTAACAATCAGCTAACTGAGAAGGCAAAAAATGCACAACCACCAAATATTCTGCCAGATAAGAAAGGAGAGGAAGGTTGGATGGAAGTGAAGGGTAGATCTGCATCTAGAAACACTCAAAGATAGGGACATGACAAAATGATAGTTGTGGTACATGGTTATACTGTAGTGCTCGAGCCAAGCAAGTCTATCAATGAGCGGCAAAATGCTAACCATCCCAAGACATTGTAGTGCAACACAAGTAGAGAGGAGGGAAGTAAAGAATGCAATATATCTCATTCCAAAGTACAAGAAGGCTAGTCACTTGGAATGTAAGAGGGTTCAATAAAGTATATAAGCACAAGGAGATGAAGAAGTTTATTAGGGAGAATAAAGTAAGCATTATGGCAATAAGTGAACATAAAGTCCCGAATGATAAATCTAGGAAACTAATAAGTAATTTGTTACCAGGATGACAATGGTGCACTAATACAGTGAATACAAATAGAGGCAGACTATGGGTGATTTGGGATCCTAACAACATTCAATTCACGATGACAGACAGTAATACACAATATATACATGGAGTAGTTCAACTAGTACACAACAACAAGAGTTTTCTCTTTACAGCAGTCTATGAACTCCATAATGTGCAGGACAGAAGGGGTTTATGGGAGAGCCTAAGGGATTTGGCTGAACACATACAAAGACCCTGACTAGTCATGGGAGATTTTAATGCTATATTAGACCTGGAGGATAGAGTAAATGGGAATGAAGTACGGGACAGTGAAGTCATGGATTTTAGGGGCTTCGTGGAAGATTACAGAATGTTTGAATTGCCAACAGTAGGTAAATCATACACATGGACAAATGGGCATATATATAGCATGATTGACAGAGGGGTAGTGAATGCTCAATGGATGCTTGAAATGGATCAATCACAAGTACAATTAATGAATCCTTATTTTTTAGATCACTCCCCAATAAGCATCACTCTGGACACAACTCTAGAATATGGGAAAAAACCTTTTCGTTTCTATAAATGCTGGGCTGATCATTCTGGGAAACTAATACAAGAAAATTGGCATGCACAACATGGAGGAATGAAGAGTATATGGCAGAACTTGAAACTAGTAAAAAAGGCACTGAAAGCCCTAAATAAAAGGGAGTTTTTTGGGGTCACAGAAAAGATATAAAGGCTGAGAGATGAACTACAACACATTCAAGCACAAATGATAGATGCTACTACCAATGCTAACCTGTTTGAAGCAGCAAGTAACAACAAACAACAACTAGAGAAATAAAGTTTAATTGAAGAAATCATATACAAGAAAAAACCCAGAGTTCAATGGCTCAAGCTAGGGGATGCAAATACAACCTATTTCTATGCTAGTATTAAAGATAGAAAAACACAAAATCAGATTAGAACTCTAGCAACAGAAGGAGGGACTATATTGAAGACTGCAAACTCTATAGAAGCTGAAATTGTGGGGTACTACAAGGGATTACTAGGCTCCAGTACCCAGGCAATTCCTGCTATCAATCCTAGAGTTATGCAAAAAGAATCAGTACTAAGTAGAAGTCAACAATTGCAGCTCATAGCACCATTTACTTGAGAAGATGTAGCTCAAGCCTTAAAGGGGATAGATGATTCAAAAGCCCCGGGTGGAGATGGTTTTAATTCTTGCTTCTTTAAGAAATCTTGGCATGTGCTTGGTGATGAAGTAACGTATGCAGTACTTCAGTTCTTTGATACTGGTGCAATGTACAGACCAATTAACAGTGCATCTATTAAAGAACATAGACCAATATCTTGTTGTACTACTTTGTACAAAATCAACTAAAAAATGATCACAAATAGGATGCAACATGTTATGGATTCATTGGTGGATTGTAATCAGGCAGCCTTTGTATCTGGCAGACTACTCTCAGATAATATTTTACTTAGTCATGAATTGGTAAAAGGCTATGGTAGAAGGGGTATATCTCCTAGATGTATGGTCAAGATTGACATGCAAAAAACATATGATTCCATTGAATGGGTGTTCCTGGAACAATTACTATCAGGCCTTAACTTTCCTGAAAAGTTTGTCAGATGGATCATGAGTTGCATTAGCAAAGTTACATACTCCATCGTTATCAATGGTAACCCAACTCTTCCCTTTGTTGCTAAGAGAGGTATAAGACAAGGTGATCTTATGTCACCTTTCCTTTTTGTACTGGCAATGCAGTATCTAACAAGGTTACCGAGAACTTTGAAGACCAAACTAGATTTTAACTATCACCCAAGGTGTGAGAAGCTGGGAGTAATTCAACTTAGCTTTGCTGATGATTTGATCCTATTTTGTAGAGGTGATAAAGTTTCTGTGATGTTGCTACATAGATGCTTCCAACAATTCTCATTTGCATCAGGATTGATAGCCAATCAAAACAAAAGCTATGTCTATTTTGGAGGAGTACCAGAGGGAATTCAACAGGATATTATGCAGACTCTTGAATTTAGCAGGGGAACTTTACCATTCAGATATCTTGGGGTATCAATGAGCACAAAGAGATTATCAGTACACCAGTGTCAACCTCTACTGGACAAAATGATTGGAAGGAACACTAGCTGGACATTCAAGTTGCTCAAATATACTGGAAGATTACAATTGATTAAAAGTGTATTAACTGCCATCCAATATTTCTGGTCGCAGATTTTCCCTCTCCTAAAGAAAATTATTACAAAGATTAAGACAATTTGTAAAAAGTTTCTATGGACAAGAGAAACTGAAGGTAAGAGAAAAGCTTTGATATCATGGGATAAACTATGCTGGCCAAAATCATTAGGGGGTCTGAACATCATCAACTTATAGATATGGAACCAGGCTGCAATTGTCAAACACTTATGGAACCTACACAAGAAAAAGGACAGATTATGGATCCAATGGGTACACACATATTACATAAAAGGAAGGCAAGTTTAGTCTGTCAATGCTAAACAAGCCTCATGGCTGATCTAGAAGATTATTCAAGCTGCAAAGTACCTGAATGAGGCTGCCTTGAACATTGAGCAGGAGCTTAATGCAGAGAAATACTCCATTAGAGATGTCTACAACAAATTGAGAGGAGATTTTCCAAAAGTATCTTGGAAAAGATTGATATGTAAAATCATAGGATGTCCAAAATGGCTCTTCATTCTATACCTGGTTATACACAACAGACTTTACACTAGGGACAGGCTGATCAAATGGGGTATAAACATCAATTCAGAATGCCCACTATGTGAAGATGAAGAAGAATGTCACCAACACTTGTTTTTAAATGCCAATTCTCAGCAAGTGTATGGAAACAACTATTAACATGGCAGAACATCCATAGAGGTGTACAAGTCTGGAGTGAGGAACTTGAATAGACCATCATGCATGCTAATGGAAGAAACTCAAGAGGGGTGGTGTACATACTAGTACTTGTTGCTGCCATATACTATGTGTGACAGGAAAGGAATTGCAGAATATTCAACCAGAAGAAGAGAAGAGTGGAGGACATCACACGATTGATTATCCAGGAAGTGCATTACAGGAGTAGTCTAAGACCAAAGTTAGCTAGTTTCATGCAAGATTTTAATGTATATCCATAGATGCATGCCTGCTTAGAGTGATTGATAATAGGTTTAGTAGTACCACAGTTGGTCCAGAACCAAGGTTGGGGCCATCTGTCCAATAAAGGGTTTGATTATACTTGTACATATTTCCCTTGGTAAATAATATACTTTGATTAATAACAGAAATGAACTATAAAGTAAAGCAAACAAATATTGAAACGACATTCAACCCTCGAGTTAGGGTCCCCTCGAACTGATTGATACCAAAAAAGTTAAAAATAAAGCAAGCTGATGAACAATAAAGTATAAGCTAAAGCGAGAGAGCGTTATATTGGCCTTTTTATGCGAGAACAGTGTGTCCTTACAAATGGTTAATACTCCCGTTTATATAGTAGAGGAATTCTACTTATTGTATAACTCTAGTTACAGAAGAAAATCTCATGATTAGCTAATTGACCGTTCCTAATTTGATCCGTTCCAAGATTTCCGCCATGATCTTCGACCAGTCACAGATATTTCGCCTTTACGTTATTATGTTATCTTCCATCTTGTTCGATGTCTGTCTTATTCGGTCTTGATCGCTGTTGGCTTCTCTTTCGACAGGTACCTTGAATCTCGAACTTGGTACTTTGTCCTCGTACCTTAGTTTGATCCACTACAGGGCCGACCTTCGATGCAGCTCCCTGGTCCCGATTAGATAGAAAAATTGGGTGGGCTTTGATTTCAACCGTATACACATACTTTTTTTCCGACATGATAATACTTTTTACGTATTCATTTTTAACTTTTGACCGTCCAAATTTAACTCACCACTTATTCGCCACTGTGCCATACATTCTAGGGAAAAAACGTTCTTTAATATCGAGTGGAAACTTCCTTTCAATTTTCCACGACTAATGTGGAAGCAAACTAAGAGGCCACCAATTCACCACTTGGAATTTTAGTACAATAAATTAAATATTATTATAACGTATTGAAAACGTACCAAACAGTAAACATGACGTTTATTGTTTCGTCATAGCCGTTGACGTTAGGGCACTACACCACTTTCATTTTGTCACTTCTCCTACAACGAATTATATATACACCACTTCCCTCTCTATTTCACTTCCCTTTCTCCCCCTATCCCCCACAACCCACCATGCAACGATCTATACCATATAGAAATTGGCTTCCGTCCACCACCACTACCACCACCACCAGCGGTGGAAGCTCCTCCGCCACCTCTAGCGGTGGCTCCACCTTCTTTGAGGCATATTCAGGTAAACACAGAGACATATTTAGAATTTAAATTAATAAGTTCAATTTTAGATTCTTATTACTGAATTCATTTGCACGAATAAATTTATGGACTTACCATTTAATATTTATTAAAACTTTAATGATTTTTTTACTGCTGCAGGTGAGAGCAATGAAACCTACTCTGGTGGCAAGAGAAATCAAGACAAAAACTTCAGAATCAGTACGAACGTGACAAAATTAGTATCAGAGAATGCGATAATTGTCATAGCGACACGTGGATGCTGCATGTGCTATGTCGTGAAGAATTTGCTATTAGGGTTAGGAGTGAATCCAACTATTTTTGAAGTGAACAGTGAAGATGAAGAAGCTGTGATGAAGGAGTTATCAAGAATTGTGGGTGGCGATGAACAAAATGACGGCGGAAGGTGGCAGTTTCCGGTGGTTTTTGTAGGCGGAAGGTTGTTCGGAGGAATAGAAAGAGTGATGTCTACACATATTTCTGGTGAATTAGTTCCAATACTTAAAGAAGCTGGAGCTTTATGGCTTTGACTTAGTCAATTATTCTGTCTTTTCGTATACCTTAGGTAATTAATCATTGACAGTAAATCAGGATTTACTCCGTCTTGATTAGATTTTTCAGTGGTACTCGAATTCTATTTGTGAAAGCTACTTCGACTCTATTTTTTTTTAAATAATCTTTTTACAAATGTAAGATAGGATCTTATAAATGAAAAAAATTGAATAAAAGATTATGATAGCAAGCTTCTTTGTAAGAGTTAGGGGTGTTCATGGTTATGTATGGATCGAGTAAACCAAACCAAGTAAGTCGGTTCTTCAAATATTTGAACCAAACCAAACCAATTAAATCTATTTTTTATCGATTCGATTTTTGTCGGTTTTTGTCAGTTTTTCCGGTTATTTATCGGGTTTTTTTTCATAAATATGAGACATACACTACCAAATACATATTTCGCCTACTACATTTTCAACGCAACATTACCAAACCAATTGCTCTTTGAGAAATCTATCATTTACCAAGATGTATGGATGATAATTGAATCAAATAGTGATGAATAATTTAATTACTCAATTAAGAATTGATTATTTTTAACAAAAAATAAATTCTTGTACTTAGCAAAAGAAAACTACCATTCAAACTAGAATGTAAAAACAAAGAATTAGATTATTATAAAAATTATATATATATATTTTTAGAAACTTTATACCATAAAATTTTAGAAACTTTATATATATATAAACCGACTATAGAAGTAGCTATTTAAATTATTATTTACACCTATATATATATATATATATATATATATATATATATATATATATATATATATATATAGGTGTAAATAATAATTTAAATAGCTACTTCTATAGTCGGTTTGGTTCGGTTTTTTTGTTTTTTTTATTTAAACCTAAACCAAACTAAATTTGATCGGTTTTTTAAATTCAAAACCAAAACTAAACCAAACCTAAAAAGTATCGGTTTTTTTGATCGATTTGGTTCGGTTTTTCGGGTTTTGTCGAACACCCCTAGTAAGAATCTAGTAGAAGGCAAGGAGGTGATGACTAATTATTTACTCTCGAGATTTATAGCGATCAATATATAGATCTTCTTTTCTTTTGTTAATAAGGAATCTGCAGTCGCTATCCTTAAGGTGCGCATAGGGTAAAGTCCGCTCCTGTGTAATACCCGCAAACTATACAGGAGGATAAACTATATTAGGTAAGCCCCGTGCAACAAACTCGACCGAAAAGGTACGCAAGCGGTTTCGAACCCAAGATCTCCCATTTGAGGTAAACCCATCTCTGTACCACTTTCATTAGAAAAAGAGATAAAAGAGAAGTCAATTCCTTTCTCCTCTATTTGGTTAATCGGTTTTGGAATAGAGAAACATTTTAAAGACTTTTTCCCATCACATTGAGAGATCATATAAAGGATAGGCGATGATGGACCGTACATGAGAATTGAATTTACAGTTGTCATGTGGAAAACTTTTATCGCCATCACTAGATGGTAAGTCTTGATAGAAAAATCATTTGTTTTATTTCTTTGATTTGGTGAAACAGTTTGGACATGGTCATACATGTCAATTATTTTTCTGAAATGAAGAACCTCTTCCATGGACACGCATTTCATGAGAATTGTAAAACTAGGCCAAATACATCGACAACCCCTACAATTGAGATCACTTTCCACTTTATTATTTATTCTTTAGTCCATTTCATTTAAACACTTTAATCAACCCTTTAATGTACCACTTAAACACTGAAATTCAGACCCATATTAAAACAAAAACGCGTGTGTGCAAGTGTTGTCCATGTGTAATTTCTGTTATTGAACTGTATTTGTAAAATAATTTCGGAGAAGATAAAATAACATATAAACAGAAATGTAAACGAAACAAAATTTAATCTGAACCCACTGAATTCACAGTGTTTCCTTAAAAAATTTAATCCCCTCCTAGTACCCAAGGTTGTGGATTATTTCCTCCCAGGATAGAACGAATTACACACTGGTGTAGCGATACTTCAAACACCAGTGTTTCAGCGAACACAAAGATCGGTAGCAAATCACACTTACTGTTGCTTTGTTTGTAGTTAAAACAATGCAGAAGAAAGGATGAAAAGTCAGAAATTCGTATGAAAAATCTGAGAGAATGGACTGGTATTTATAGCCAATGTTAAGCTCAAACTGAAGAGGTGCAATTCTTCAAATCCGAAGAGGTGCCAACTGTTTCTTCAAATTTGAAGAGGTACAAACTGTTCTTCAAATCTGAAGAGGTGCAAATTATTTTGTAAATGTCTTTTACAAAAAGCGAAGGGCATATACTATTACGTTTTAATTTAATATTAATATTCCGTTTACAAAAAATCGGATATTTAATAATAATTCTGTTAATATTTACTATTAACAAATAAATTTGGTCCAAAAAATTAATCAATCAATCGATCATTTGACCAAATCCAAATCCAAATCCAAATCCAAATCCGAAGCCGTAACCGAAGTCGAGCCGAGCGAGCGACGACGACAACGGCGCGAGACTTGCCTTCTTCTTGACTCTTTAAGAGCTAGAAGAAGTACAATTGTATATATAGCCATCAAAATCTTTTCCTCTTTCAATATGGGACAATATCCCTTTGTCAAGGAGGGAAACTCAAATATTTTCAATTTCCCTCCATTTCCCATTCAGCTTCTTTTAAGCTACATTTAAGCTTAAAATCCCAATAATTTTAAGCTACGTTTAAACTTAAAAACCCAACAATCCCCCACATGAATGGGGAATGGCTATATCACGGAAATATGCATGAAAAACTATGTGATTCGCAAGCAAGGATTAATTGTATAAGGATAAGTAGGTTTCCCTTTGAACTTTCCATAGTGAACTTATGTCGGATACACTCGGTCAATCGGTAGATTTGATATCTTTGAACCGTCGAACTTTGGTGTATACCTAGACAACCATAAGTCACACAACCAACCCTTAACCGTCTTTGGCTCTCATTGTTGTGTTTATTTCAGCCATGAACACCGCCTGGTTTAATAAGTGCGTAGAGAATTGGCCGTACAAAATTCCCCTTGAAGCGGCTAACACTTCACACTTACATATGTGATTCTTAAACGTGTCATCCCGTAGATACACTATTTGATATACCATGTATCAAATTTAGAAATTATTAAAAAGCCTTAATGCTTTATCCTTGGTACTGAACATTGTCTCATCAAGAGAATGAACCAAACTTTTAGTTGACAATATTAAACCGTCAGTTTGATCTCCTTGAACCTAGATCTTGGGATCTCCAGTCTTCTAGGAAGAGTTACCGCCACAATGGCTTGTTCTAGGCCATAGTCCCATTCCCCTCGATGATTTCTCAACTACCTCTCTAGTTAGGCCTTTTGTAAGTGGATCCGATACATTATCGCTTGGCTTTATATAGTCAATCGTGATAATTGCTCTAGAGAGTAATTGCTTAACGGTTTTATGTCTTCGTCGTATATGACGAGATTTACCGTTATACATCACGCTCCCAGCCCTTCCAATTACCGCTTGACTATCGCAATGTATGCATATTGGTGCCAACGGTTTGGGCCAAAATGGAATGTCTTCCAAGAAATTCCGGAGCCATTCATCTTCTTCACCGGCTTTATCTAAGGCTATGAACTCAGCTTCCATTGTAGAGCGGGCAATACAAGTTTGCTTGGGCGACTTCCAAGATACCACTCCTCCACCAATAGTGAATACATATCCACTTGTGGACTTAGAATCAGTTGAACCGGTGATCCAATTTGCATCACAATATCCCTCAATCACCGCAGGATATTTACTGTAGTACAAAGCAAAGTCCTGGGTATGTTCTAAATATCCTAAAACTCATTTCATTGCCATCCAATGAGATTGACCTGGATTGCTCATGTATCGACTCAATTTGCTTATAGCACAAGCTATATCTGGTAGTGTACAATTCATGATATACATTAAGCATCCCAACACATGGGCATAATCCAATTGTGATATGCTTTGGCCTTTGTTCTTTGCTAATGCAAGATTCACGTCAATTGGAGTCTTTGCAACTTTAAACCCTAAGTTCTTGAATTTTTCAAGTACTGTCTTAATATAATGAGATTGTGACAATGCCAGACCTTGAGGAGTCTTATTGATCTTAATCTCCAGAATTAAATCAGCAACTTCCAAGTCCTTCATATCAAACTTGCTAGTTAGCATACGCTTAGTCGTATTTATGTTGGCAATGTCATTACTCATTATCAGCATATCATCCACATATAAGAAAATAATGACTTTGTGATTTGGAACATTTTTAATGTACACACATTTATTACATTCATTTATCTTAAAATCATTTGACAACATTGTTTGGTCAAATTTCGCATGCCATTGTTTGGGTGCTTGTTTTAGTCCGTAAAGAGACTTAACAAGTCTACATACCTTCTTTTCTTTACCTGGAATCACAAACCCTTCAGGTTATTCCATGTAGATTTCTTCCTCCAAATCTCCATTTAAGAAGGCCGTCTTAACGTCCATTTGATGAATTTCAAGACCATAAACTACAGCTAATGCTACTAATATTCGTATGGACGTAATTCTTGTAACTGGAGAGTATGTATCAAAATAATCAAGACCTTCTCACTGTCTACCCTTTGACTACAAGTCTTGCCTTATATTTATCAATAGTGCCATCATCTTTGATTTTTCTCTTAAAAATCCATTTAGAACCCAAAGGTTTATTTCCAGGAGGAAGATCAACAATTCCTATGTATGGGTTCAATATGGATTCTATTTCACTATTGACTGCCTCTTTCCAAAATAATGATTCTGAAGAAGACATAGCTTCTTTAAATGTTCGAGGCTCATTTTTCAATAAGAAAGTCACAAAATCTGGTCCAAATGAAGTAGACGTTCTTTGACGTTTACTAGGTCTTGGATCCTCCTGATTAAATGTACTTTCTTTTGTTTCTTCCCGAGGTCGTTTGGATCCTTCACCAATCGACTCACATTCCTTTTTTATACGGGTATATATTTTCAAAAAATTCAGCATTATCTGATTCTATAACCATATTATTATGAATGTCGGGATTTTCTGATTTATGAACCAGAAATCGATATGCTTTATTATTGGCGCATATCCTATGAAAACACAATCAACAATTTTCGATCCTATTTTTACTCTTTTACCCCCACACTTTAAAATAATTCAAGTTGGGCTTTATTCCTTTCCATTTTTCATATGGAATGGATTGTGTTTTGCTATGGGGTACTCGATTTAGTATCCGGTTAGTCGTAAGAACGGCTTCCCCCCCACAAGTTTTGTGGCAAACCAGAACTTATCAACAATGCGTTCATTATCTCCTTTAATGAACGATTCTTTCTTTCTGCAATCCCATTGGATTGGGGCGTGTAAGGGGACGTTTTTGATGAAGTATTCCATATTCTAAACATATTTCTTCAAAAGGAGATTCATATTCGCCACCCCTATCACTTCTTATCTTTTTAATTTTCTTGTTAAGTTGCGTTTCAACTTTATTTTTGTATTGCCTGAATGCATCTATTGCTTCATCTTTACTATTAAGTAAGTAAACATGGCAATATCGAGTACGGTCGTCAATAAAAGTTATGAAATATCTGTGACTTCATGTCGCAAATATCTGTGTGAATTAAGTGTAAAGGATTTGAATTCCTTTCAACTGACTTATAAGGATGTTTAACATACTTAGATTCCACACATATTTGACATTTTGATTTGTCGCATTCAAACATAGGCAATACTTCCAAATTAATTATTTTTCGCAAGGTTTTGTAATTGACATGACCCAAACGTATATGCCATAATTCATTTGACTCAAGTAAGTAAGAAGAAGCTGAAATTTTATTATTATTTTCAATAACCATTACATTCAGCTTGAAAAGGCCCTCAGTAAGGTAACATTTTCCTATAAATATTTCATTATTACTTATTACAACCTTATCGGATACAAAAACACACTTAAACCTATTCTTAACAAGAAGTCCAGTAGAGACTAAGTTTTTTCTAATCTCGGGAACACGAATGACGTTGTTCAAGGTCACCACTTTACTAGAAGTTATTTTCATAAATATCTTTCCAGATCCTTCAATTTTGGCCGTTGCAGAATTTCCCATAGAAAGCGTCTCTTCGGGTCCAACAAGAGAATATGTAGCAAACGCTTCTCTAACAGCACAAACATGGCGAGTGGCTCCAGAATCAATCCACCACTCCTTAGGATTTCCCACCAGGTTTCATTCAGAAAGCATAGCACACAAGTCATCGATATCTTCGTGCTTTTCAACCATGTTTGCTTGACCCTTCTTTTTGTCTTTCTTTGGAGCACGACAATATGCAGATCTGTGTCCAGCTTTTTCACAGTTGTAGCAATTTCCGTTGAACTGCTTCTTGCTTGGGTTGCTTTTCGATCCATAAGCCTTCTTCCTCTTTCTATAATCAATAATGTTTGCTCCCATTATTGTTGAGTTTCCACGGCCTTTATTTTCAGCAGCTTTGTTGTCCTCTTCGATTCTCAACCGAACAATGAAATCTTCAAGGGACATCTCCTTTCGTTTATGTTTCAAGTAGTTTTTGAAGTCCTTCCACAAAGGAGGCAACTTCTCAATCATTGCTGCAACTTGGAACGCTTCATTGATGACAAGACCTTCAACGAAAATTCTATTAGTAGAAACCATATAATTAATACTTTCAACATTAGTATTAATTTGACTTATAACTTCAACAAGGAGATCGTGAATAATCACTTGCAATTCTTGGACTTGGGTAATAACAGACTTGCTATCTACCATTTTATAGTCCAAAAATTTAGTGGCAACGAATTTCTTTAACCCGGCATCTTCCGTTTTGTATTTCCTTTCAAGCGCTATCCACAGTTGTTTTGACGTCTCCATATTTACTATAGACGTTATACAGATCGTCCTCTAGCCCGCTAATGTCACGACCCAAAATCTTACCACAGACGTCGTGATGGCACCTAGTCTCTAAGACTAGGTAAGCCAATTTCAATTACATTTTGAAGCTATTTTTTTTTTGAAAATAACAGCGAAAATAATTATAATATACAACTTCCCAAGATTGGTAGTACTGACTCACAAACTCTAATTGAATACATGAATGATCACGAGGACCGAATATACAATACTGTTTGATTACAAATTAACAGTACAATGAAATGAAAAGACTCCAAGGGACTGCGACGACCAAGCAACTCTACCTTGAATCCTTACGATCCCGCTTTAACTCTGCTCAAGTCCGATATCTCCAATACCTGGCTCTGCACAAAATGTGCAGAAGTGTAGTATGAGTACACCACAGTCGGTACCCAATAAGTATCAAGACTAACCTCAATGGAGTAGAGACGAGGTACAGTCAAGACACTCACTAGTCTAATAACCTGTACAATATAACATACAAAATACTAGGAAACAGATAGCAATAAGGGCAGGATAAAATAACCAGTGATATGCACAGTAAGATAATAAAATCACTATTTAATATTGCTCAACAATTAATAAATACAATTACACTCAGTTAAATCAAGTTCTTCAATTAAATATCCTTCACATATAATTCTTACGAATAAAAGTCTTTTTCAAATATAATTTCGTCGATTAAATATCTTTCAAATTTAATTCTTTCATATAATTCTTCTTGAATAAAAATCCTTTCAAATAAATATTTTGAATATAATTCTTTCGATTAAAGAGTCACCATGTGACACCTCATTTCAAAATCATAAAAATACGGGTCTCAGCCTATTTTCATATTTTTTTGTAAACACGGATCTCAGCCTATTTTTTATATTTTCACGGTACCTCGTGCTCATAATTAAATCATCATATTTCCCCGGCACCTCGTGCCTTCATTTCATATCACAACTGCACGGACAATTCACGTGCCAAATATCATTATCATTTCATCACAGCATCTCGTGCCCATATTTCATATCACAATTGCACGGACAATTCACGTGCCAAATATCCTCATTATTTACTCACGGCACCTCGTGCCCATATTTCATTTTATAATCCGCCTGGCAATAGCCACAGGCTCTCAATTTCAACATAAATTAGATTGTTATCAATTTACCAACAACAAGACAAATTTCACAGGGTATAAAAATAAACACAATAAAATCACAACGTCACATGAAAATCATCGACACTACAATCCCACATCATCACATATCATCCCTGACAATAGCCACTCTTATCGCTCCTATTGCCACCCTTATCACTCTTATAGCCACCCTTATCGCTCCTATTGCCACCCTTATCACTCTTATAGCCACCCTTATCGCTCCGCCTAGACAATATCAATAGCCACCCTTATCGCTCTTATTGCCACCCTTATCGCTCCTATAGCTGCCCTTATCGCTCCGCCCAGACAATATTCTAATAAACACAATAACAGTGAAATGCCACCCTTATACCCACATAATATCAACGGTGAAATGCCACCCTTATCTTTCCAAAATAATAACTCACACAACACAATAATTTACACGGGAAATTAATACGGCAACATAATAAAATCAATTCATATCACAATTTTTCCAATGGCCACAACCAAATCCAAAGATATAACAAAACCAATTAATTTCATAACAAATAGCTCAAGGCTCCACACAATGTATATAACACCCAAAAACAATCAATAGAGATAGAAATTACTCAGCATAAAGCAAAACCTTCATTAATGTAAATTTAGATAATTATATTAACACTTATTCTTAAGCTCGCTTAAATTAATTATTTGCATAAGAAAATTCATATTGGAATTAATTTCCAAGAAATATTAAACCAACAATACTCACAAAATTTCATAAATATTTCAAGTTACAATCACATCAAATTATCATATAAAAATAAATCCAACAATAACGATTTAGGCATGACAAACAAATGATTTAATAATTTTTCACAATTTCCCAATTTACTACATAATAATGCCTAAGATTTTAATTCAATTAGTTTTTCACGTATAATCCCGAGTACATACTCGTCACCTCACGTACACGGCTTTTCACATTTCACAAATGGCACATAAGACTCAATGCCTAAGGGGTAATTTTTTCACTTGAGGTTAAGCAAGGCACTTACCTTTTTGAAGTTATGCTGATATTCCAAAATCGTCTTCTTGGAAGATTTTTTCACTCAATCGTCTTCTCGAATTCCAATAACAACTCGACCTCCAAATTTTAAATTTTATTTTTGGAAGATTTTGTAAAAATCTTGATTTCTTCCATTTAAATCCGAATTAATGATGAACATAACCATGTATTTGTGAAATATAATCACTTTTGGATATAGGACACTTACCCAAGTCAAAGTCGTGAAAAATTCCTCCAAAATCGCCCCAAAACCGAGCTCCAAAATCCCAATCGAAAATGACAAAATGACTAATTTTTGGTCCTTAAATGTTTCTGCTCAATTCGTTTCTGCGAACATAAATGCCTCATCTGCGTCCTTGCTTTGGATTTATCCAATTTTGTCCATGAACATAAGTGTATTCCAGCAGTTGTATAGTGGGTTATATGGAGAAAAATAAATGCTCGAAGCATTGAAAGACAAGGTCAAGGTAGTTAATCTTAAACTTAATTATACATACCTTAGTTTCAGTTGGGTCAACTTCCTCAGTTCTTACATACTGTAAAGTTCTTTCTTTTGTGGATGAACTAAATTAGCATTTGCGATCCTCACTGGCAGTCCAAATTTTCGCACCTGCGGATAGAAGCATCGCATCTGCGATGTCGCTTCTGCGACGAAGTATCGCTTCTGCAAGAATCATGCCCAGCTTCTGCCTCAGTCCGCTTCTGCGTCTTCAAGACATGCACCTGCGATAGCGCAGGTGTGCAAGACTTTCCACATCTGCGATGTCCCTCCAGATCTGCCCAGGTCGCTTCTGCGATGATTTCCTCGCTTCTGCGAGGTCGCTTCTGCGATGAAGATTTTGCAGAAGCGATGAACCCACATGCTGCCCAGAAACAACAGCAAATTCCAGCAGCTATCTAATCCAAAAAACCAACTCTGTTAACCTTCCGAAATCCACCCGAGGCCCTCAGAACCTCAACCAATTATACCAACACGTCTCAAAATACAATACGAACTTAGTCGAGGCTTCAAACCACGTCAAACAACGCCGAAATTATGAATCGCGCATCGAATCGAATTATAAGTTTTTAAATTCTCCAACTTCTATATTTTACGCCGAAACGTATCAAATCAATCCGAAATCACTTCAAATTTTGCATACAAGTCATAATTGATGAAATAGAGCTATCCTCATTTCCTGAATCGAAATCCGACCTCATTATCAAAATTTCACCCTTCGGCCGGACTTTCTAAAATCTTCTATTTTCTAACTTTCGCCAAAATGCGTCGAATTGTCCTACGGACTTCCAAATCCGAACATACGCCTAAGTCCGAAATCATCATACGAAGCTATTGCCATCCTCGAAATTCTATTCCGGGGTCGTTTTCTCAAAAGTCAACTCTCCGGTCAAACTTCCCAAAAATTCAACTTTCGGCATTTCAAGCTTAATTCCACTACGAACCTCCACATAATTTTTCGGACACCCTCCTAAGTCCAAAATTACCATACGGAGCTATTGACATCATCAAAATTCTATTCCGGAGTCGTATGCTCAAAATTCAACTCTCCGGTCAACTCTTTTCATTTAAGCTTCAAATTAAGGATTGTTCTTTTAATTTAATTCTGAATCTTCAGTAAATCAAATTCGACCACACCCGCGGGTTATAATACATATTGCGAAGCTGCTCGAGACCTTAAGTCACTAAACGGGGCGTTAATTCTTAAAATGACAAGTCAGATCGTTACAGCTAAGAATGTAATTCTTGCATAGAAAATCAGAATGTTTCCACGACTCATTCACGAGAAAGCGTTCATTTTCTGGAGTTTCCTCAGGCAGAACAGGAACATCTTCCTTAAAGAACTTCTACAGACTTAAAGTCGTCAAGTAGAAGAACATCTTCTGCTGCCAGCGCTTGAAATCAATCCCGAAAATTTTTTCGGATTTTTCTGCGGGTGCCAATGTCGGTGTTGTTCGGCTTGTCGATGCATTGGCAGTACCATAGGAACAGTCTGGTTCCCGTTGTCATTCTTCATTTCTGTAAAAGAATGACACAAACAAACGTTAAAATCACGTAGATTTTAATCTCCACTGGAGTAGAAAACCACACAGGTTTTAGTCTCCAGAAACAGTGAGTATAACATAAATACAGAAAATATTAAATTCATTAAGCTTGTTATTGAACTGTATTTGAAAAATAATTCTGGAGAAGATAAAATAACATATAAACAAAAATATAAAGGAAACATAATTTAATCCGAGCCCACTGAATTCACAGTGTTTCCTTAAGGAATTTAATCCCCTCCTAGTACCCAAGGTTGTAGATTATTTTCTCCCAGGATAGAACGAATTACACACTGGTGTAGCGATACTTCAAACACTAGTGTTTCAGCGAACACAAAGATCGGTAGCAAATCACACTTACTGTTGCTTTATTTGTAGTTAAAACAATGTAGAAGAAAGGAGGAGAAGTCAGAAATTCGTATGAAAAATCTGAGAGAATGGACTGGTATTTATAGCCAATGTTAAGCTCAAACTGAAGAGGTGCAACTTTTCAAATCCGAAGAGGTGCCAACTGTTTCTTCAAATTTGAAGAGGTGCAAACTGTTCTTCAGATCTGAAGAGGTGCAAACTGTTTTGTAAATGTCTTTTACAAAAAGCGAAGGGTATATACTATTACGTTTGGATTTAATATTAATATTCCGTTTACAAAAAATCAGATATTTAATAACAATTCTGTTAATATTTACTATTAACAAATAAATTTGGTCCAAAAAATTAATCGATCATTTGACCAAATCCGAATCCGAAGCCGAGCCAAGAGAGCGAGCGACGACGACGGCGTGAGACTTGCCTTCTTCTTAACTCTTTAAGAGCTAGAAGAAGTACAATTGTATATATACCCATCAAAATATTTTCCTCTTCCAATATGGGACAATATTCCTTTGTCAAGGAGGGAAACTCAAATATTTTCAATTTCCCTCCATTTCCCATTCACCCTCTTTTAATCTACATTTAAGCTTAAAAATCCAATAATTTTAAGCTACATTTATACCTAATAATTAGTAATCCATCCCTATTTTTTTTACCTCCATCAGTCCGTAAAAAAAAAAAAAAAACTAACCCGACGATTTTTCATCAGCTGAATCGCTTGTTCATGCTCCCAAATCCACTGACTTCCATTCGTTTGTCTTCCTTTTGATACTGGTAAGCAACATGGTTGTTTATCCTCAGTTATTTATTGTTTATTTTGGGTGCATGTTAGTAATTTGGGTTTTGAAATGTTAGACCCAAATTTCGAGTTTTTTCTTCTTTTTTGACGAGTCTTTCTAACTTGCCTTTGTCTTTTCTTGCTTAGTCTTTGTCAATGTAGGGTAAAGTATGTCTCGGGACACCTTTATTCTTATACGCTTTCATCATGGTGGAACCTTTACCGATCCTAGAGACACAAAATATGTCACCAATATAGAAGTGAACAAATTTTCTATTAATGATGACCATATTTCCCTTTTTGAATTTGGTTATTATACAAAGGGGATGGGGTACCACACTATTGGTTTTTTGTTATGTCTTTAACTCTAATAGTAAAGAATTTGTGTTGGTGGAAAATGACGAACAATTATATAATATTGGTTGCCACTGTACTGATGGGGAATTAAATGTGTATGTTTACATGTTATTGATGAGGCTATTGAGACAGTTGTCCTAACTGGCTGTTTATGTGGCCCAGAAATTACTCAAGATAGTAATGACTTATTAAATAAGTCATCTAGGGTAATAAGTGAAGGTGGTCCAGATAATACAAATACAGAACAACCTCTTGAAGAGCCTCTACTTGAAGAGTCACAGGCTGGTGTTTCTGTTGATGATTTTTCTGCTGAAGAACCAACAAATACTGAAGAACCAAATATATAGGATGTTATTACTAAGGAAGATAGTTTTGTTATTTCAGAAGATGATGTTATAGGTGATGAAGAAGGGGTTGAATCAGATATGGCAGTAGTGAGCCTGATGTAGATGAAATTCCCAATGAGGATGATAGTGAGGTTGATGATGTCACGCCCCAACCTCGAGGAGCGCGACCGGCACTCAACCGAGTGAACCCGGTCGAGCAAGCCTAGTAAACCTTTTCTGCTCGACTCATTCATGATCCAAAAAGGGAATGCGTCACCATTTGTAAAACAGGGGAGAGATCAGTTATATAAGTATATAAACGTTGCTAGTTCATTTTTTTTTCATTTTATGCATTATGCTATAGTTAAATTTTCAAAATACAACTCGGTCCAACGACCACCCCAACATACATACATGACCCACATAAACGTCTACGGAGCCTCTAAGGGTACAAAAGAGCAACATGACAATGCTGGCAACAAGGCCCCGGCTATACCTCAAAATATAAAAACTTATACAGAAAAAGGACTACATGACCCCAGGAAGAAATGGGGCTCACCAAGACTGCTGTGATGAGTGAGAGGGAGAGCACCACTATCTGCGATCAGCGCTATCTGCGATGGAACTACCAACATCCATTCAAGGATGTAGCGCCTCCGGCAAAAAGGGACGTTAGTACTGTCGAATAGTACTAGTATGTAAGGCAAACACTAATCTTAGTAGAATGAACAGTGAAACAAAGAGAAGACAGTCATAACAATCAATAAGTACTTCACAGAAATACAAAGAATCACAAAATAAGGATCACATAATTTCCAATTCAATCTTTTAATCTTTTTAGGTTAATGATATTTAGTGCCAAAGCCATAACTCACGATGCCACCGTATTTTTTTACACTGAGTCCGGTCTCGGCCCGATCGGCTAAGTCATCCCAAGTGAGACATATCCATATCCACAATGTAAATCAATAATTCCAACACAAATTCTACCATGTGTACGGCATGGCATCCGATCTCGGCCCGATCGGCTAAGCCATCTCACTTGAGACATAACCTCTTTCAAGTATTCACTCAATTCACATCTCTTTCCCATCTTTCATTACATGGCACAAACAACCTCATTTATTAAATAGTTCTTGGCACTTTGGCATATTTTACAATTCAAGTCTTTCCCTTTTTATTCGTTCAAGTAACGTCATCATTCATGTCGATAAGTACCATCACATAAGGCATTTCGCACATAAGGGAAGGAGCTTGAAAAATCATAGTTACGTTCTCAAATAGCATGATGACATGGTAAACATCTAAAATAATTAGGGAACATGAATCTTCCAACCCAACACACTAAGGCAAATAATTCTAGTATGATCAAGTCGGAACTTACACCAAATATTCAGACACCAGGAGTTCGATTCTAGGAAGAAGAGAGTTAGCCATACATACCTCAATTGCGCTTCTTTAGACTCTACAATTATCCGGAACCCTTAGCAACTTCAATCTATTTTAGCAATATACAAATTGAACCCAAAATTAGGAAAATATTCATGGTTCTAGTTCCCTTTTCCACACTCTTTTTACCATACATGCATGCAAGATAAACAACCCTCGTACCCATGGACCATCTTATTAATTACTCATTTTCAGTATAAGTTTCAAAAATTTAGGGTTAGGGTATAGATTCTTACCTCTAGGATGGAGGCCTAGATTGCTTTCCTAGATAATCTTCAATGTTTCAAGCAAGAATTGAAGAATAATTGATGAGGATTACGTTCTCACTCTAAGGCTCCCTCTCTCACTCTATAGTATCAGAAAATGAGCTCAAAATAGACTAAAGGGGGTGTTTTAATAGAATGGGGGTCGGATTTTAAATTAAAAAAATGAGTGCCCCGACACAGGTCTGCGGTCGCATATAACGGTTATGAGGTCCGCAAAGTGATCGCAGAAATAGCCCTCAGGGGCATGTACTTACGGCTCAGGTATGTGACCAGTATGTGGTACGCATACTCATTCTGCGATCTCATAATGCACCGCAGAACTCCCTCCGTAAAAACCCAAGAGGGATTATGCGATCGATATGCAGTCCACATAGTGGTTATGCGATCGTATAATCGATCGCAAAGTAACCTCAAACTGGCCAACGTACTGCTTCACTCTGCGGCCATTATGCGGTCCGCAGATCGATTATGCGGCCGCATAATGGGCCGCAGAAACGCGTCCTTCTGCGAAACATTTTCTCTGAGTCTGTAGGGTACTGTTCAATCCAACACAGGAATCTAACTTGGCACCACGAAACCCGAGTTTTTGTCTTAAATTTTTTTTACGGGTCCTTACAAATGAAGAGTTGAGAGTCATAAGAAATGATATGAGAAATAAAAATAAGGCTAGCAGAAGAAAGAAACAACCTGAAACTGTTGGAGTACCAATAGGAGAAGCAGTAATTGATAGAGGTTTTGAAGATATAGGGGTGAACAAACGAAATAAATATGCTAGCAGATTAGGAGTTGATGAGGAATTCATAGATAGTTCAGATGCTGGAAATAATGACACTAATGGAGAGCTGGATGTGGACTTTGAGCCAGGTGTTGACATCCCAAGTAGAAGGAATAACACAAAGGTTAGATATGACCCAGACTGTGTAGTTTCAATATTTGAATTGGACATGATATTTGAGAATGCTAAGGTACAAGGTTCAATTGAAGCTTAGACCCAATGAGAAGAATAGAGTAAGGGTAAGTTGTAAACATAAAAGATGCAGATGGGAGTTGTTTGTTATTATTGATAGGGATTCTAATGAATTTATGGTGAAAAAATACTACCATATTCACAAGTATCAACCATTGAACACAAACAAGTTGTGCAATTCCAAGTACATTGCTAACAAATTCAAAAAAGAGATAATTGTTGCACCTTATATGAGGATCTGAGAAATTCAAGAACTAGTTAGAGAGAATTTGGGATTGTATGTAAGAAGAACAATTGCTTATAGGTCCAAACAAATAGTTCTTAGAAAGTTTATGGGGGATTAGAAGTTGGAGTTTGCTAGACTTTGGGACTATATTGACAGTATTAAAGAAACAAATCCTGGTAGCTCTTGTTGGGTAGAATTTGACAGAATCAAAACCTGGTAAGAACTTATTTAAGTACTTTTATTTTTGTTTTGATGCCTTGAAGAAAGGTTGGCTAGAAGGTTATAGGAAGATCATTGGATTTGATGGGTGCTTTCTAAAATGACATTGCAAGGGTGAATTATTGGTTGTTGTAGGAAGAAATAGGAACCAACAGATGTTTCCTATTGCATCGGTTGTTGTACACAATGAGACCAAACATTCATGAAGCTGGTTCATTGGACACTTAATGGAAGATCTGCAGTTGGAATATGGTCAAGGTTTAACAGTTATGCCAGACATGCAGAAGATAAATGTTTTGCTATTCTTGCTTGTTAACAGTAGTATCTTTTTTTGTTTTAAATCCTAATATTTTATTCTGCCTATATTTTTATGTAGGGATTTTTGGCAGCTGTGAAGGACTTACTGCCTGATGTAGAAGTCAGGATGTGTGCAAGGCACATATGGTCCAATTGGTCCAAGAAATGGAGAGGTGAAGAAAAAAAAGTAATTCTGGATGGTTTCAAAGGCAAGCTATGTGTTTAAATACAACAAAGAAGTTGATAACATGAGGATACTTGGCTCACAGAATATATGTGAAGACATGATGAAGTATCCAATGGAGGTATATTGCAGAGCTTTCTTCCAAGAACATTATAGGTGTGACATAGTAGAGAATAACATGTGTGAGACTTTTAATTAATGGATATTGGCTGCTAGACACAAGAGTATTATTACCATGCTAGAAGAAATTAGGCATACGATCATGACTAGATATGTTAATATGATTAGGTTTGCTGAGACATGGATTTTAGATATATCACCTATGGCTAGGCTAATATTAGAAGAGAATAAGGAGTTAGTTAGACATCACACAGTTATATGTAATGGTCATGATGGGCATTCAAGACTTGCACTTGTAGGTTCTGGAAGTTGAGAGGCATCCCATGTGAACATGCAGTGTGTGCATACTATTACATACAACAGGATTGAGATGAACATGTGGAGCACTGGTACAATAAGGATAAATTCCAATAGACTTATGGGCACTTTATTCAGTCAATTCCTAACTTAGAAATGTGGCCATTGAGTAACAATCCTCCAATTGAACCACCAACACCAAAGTCAATGCCAGACAAGCCCCAAAAGAATAGAAGAAAGGCCAAGAATGAACTAGCAAACAAATAGGGCAAGCTGTCCAAAAAAGAAGTTAAAATGACTTATTCACAATGTCATCAACTTGGCCACAACAAAAAAGGATGTCCAACAAGGGTATGAACTTCACTTCATTTTCTTAAAATTTTAGTACATGTTAACTTCACTACATTTTCTTGAACTTCACTGCATTTTCTTGAACTTCGCTGCATTTTCTGTAACTTACTGCATTTCTGTAACTTTACTACATGTTCACTGCACTTTTTATTTTATTTTAGAGTATCCCTGGAGAGTCTTCAACTACGGGTGGAAGGGGCAGAGGAACGGACAGAGGAAAGGGAAATGCTACACCAACTGGTGCAACTGCTAGGGGGAGTGGCAATGGTACCCAAAAAATATAGTGACTGGAAGAAGTGGCAATGGTACCCAAACAAGTGTAGTGACTGGAGGAAGTAGCAATGCTACCCAAAGAAGTACAACTACTGGAGGAAGGGGCAAGAGATGAGGAAGAGGAAAGGCAAGTAGTACATCAATTAGACCTACCAGGGATATATTCCCAGATGTTGTTCCTCAAACTACTCCTAGAGGAAGGGGTACAATACCAAGAGGAAGAGGAACTTCAACTGGTGTGAAAAGGGGATCTTCAACTGGATCTTCACTTGCTGCTGGACAAAAAAGGCCAAGACATGTTGGATTTGGATGCTACACTAACCCGGAGACTGGAAGAACAGTCTCAATGTAAGTACAATTCAAAATTTTAGTTATGTTACTCTTTGTCTTTTTCCTATCTAATATTACAAACTTTACACATTTTCAGCCTGGTACTACATGTGAAATGGTTATCAACCATGGGAGTAGGTTGAGTAGTACCACAAATGTGCATCCAAGTGATGGAATTAGACTAACATGACTTAGATGGAATGGAGGAGATGCAATTACTACTTTCCAACTTCAGCAAATGAGTGCAAGTCGAAGAAACAAAGTTGGACAACCCACAAATCAACAACCACCACAAAAAGTTGCAACTCAAGTGATCGTGGATAAATTTTTCAAGAAATAGCTTTAGTGACTTGGATTTTGTAGTTGACAGTCTTTAGTTTGCAGCAATTTGTATTGTAATAGCAATATGGATTCTATAGTGACTTGGATTGCAGCAAGTAGTTTTCAGTGACTTGCCAAGAACCTACTGTATTTTGAACCTTATTTTGCCATTATGGTTTGACTACTTGTAATGTGCTGCACTTTTTTACATTTGTATAACCTATTTGGATTATGTGATTTTATTCCCTTTTGTTATTATGTTTGAAGTCATTATCTATTGTTACAAAATATGTCTTGCAACTTGTTTACAACTTTTACAACAGGCTATGAGCAGGTTATATCTTGCATTTTCTGTTTAAATTTTATGATATTAGGATTACACAATCTCAGTTTGTTACCAATTTCTTACCATTTGGTTACATTACCTAAACACTAGAATCAATAGGCACAAAACATTCATGGTGTTATCCGCTTCTACAATGGGCACCAAATAAGTATCCTAACAACTGTTTCTTAGAACCAATTCTACCAAAATATGATTCAAACATTGTAAATTACATCAACAGCTAAATATGTTGTAAACATCCTATAACAACTTTTTACACAAATTACACAAACAACATCCATACAACACAAGGCAGCAACTACCAAAAAACTCTCAAACACTAAGAACACTAACAACTATCCCCATTTTTACACTGTCAACCACCTTCAACCACTTTCGAATTCTATTAGCATCAACAATCGCAAGAGCAACAGCACAACCAAATAATTACGGTAATTAGTAGAACAACAAACAACAACTTATTCCTCCATTGTCTAGCTCGTTCTCTTTCTTGATCAAAGACTTTGACTCTCTTCAACAAATCCCAAATAACTTTATTTGTTTGGTCAGGAAATGCCTCCTCAAACCATCCGAAGCAGTTACATCCTCATTTGTCCTTTAAAACATATCCAACTAAATCAATTTTAAAAACTGTAAATTCGTACCAATATTAAGATTAAAGAAACGGAAAAGATTATCGAAATATATACTTACTACGCTATTTTTTGCATACAAAATACCTTCTGCCTGGGTTTACCGAACTGCATGAGATTTTCAACACACATGCCCGACCACATCGGCACGAATCAGTCCTCTCTGGATTTTCATACATTATCAAGCAACAAGCTGAGAGAGAGAGAGAAGATGTGAAGAAAGCTTCAATTGAAATTGAAGAAGGAGGACGGGGGTCTTTCAAATTAGAGAAAAAAATTTAATTTTGCGAGAGAAATTCGGATTGAAGAAGAGGAATTAGGGCTTGGAGAAGAAAAAGAAAGGGGGAAAGGGGTTAATATAACGCAGGGTTTAGGATTTTTACCGTTGGAATAGTCCAATCAGACTATATTTTTACATTCACGCGCTCATTATATGTGATTCACACGCGAAGTGTCTCGTGGGATTTTAGTGTTTAAGTGGCACATTAAATGATTGGTTAAAGTATTTAAATGGAACGGACTAAAGAATAAGTAGTAAAGTGGAAAGTGCTTTCAACTTTAGGGGGATATCGATGTATTTGGCCGTAAAACTATGAGATTATTAGAAGATCAAGAAACATATATGGAAAAGTAGGAAAACAAAAGGGAAATCCCTAAATAATACAAGATGATGATGATGACGACGATGAAATAAGAGTTAAGTATCAGTTAAAAACAATTATCTGGAAAAGGTTTCTTGTAAATGACGAGAATAATAGTCTATTTGGCTATAGTTCTAAAATCGGCTTAATTTGAAAAATGTTTCTACTTTTGGTGAGAAGTAATTTGTGTTTGGTTAAATAATCTGAAATGTCTTTTTGAGCAATAATTAGTGTTTGACCAAACTTTTAAAAAGTGCTATAAGTGTATTTTGCTTAAAAGTACTTTTCAAAAAATATTTTTGGGAAGAAACTACATTTTCTGTTTCTTAAAAACTACTTCTGCTTCTACTCAAAAAAAAAAAATTCCTTTTAAAAACTTAGCCAATAACTTAACTTTAGAAAAAATAATACTATTGACCAAAAAGAAGTTTGGCCAAACATGCTATTAAAATTGCTAAAATAATGTATTATTAATCGTCGAGAGGAAAGGTATTACATTAGGAGTATCCATTATTGCCCAAGTTAGGCACTTGGATTAATCATTAATATCATTCGAAGACCTCCATTTGCCATTTGTTGACTTTGACCTTTTGACATTTTGCATATTATTGTAGTCAACAAAGAGACACTGATATATAATCTTGATAATGACATGCTAATTTAGCTTTCTTTTCTCTGTCAAGTAAAATTCTTGCCGTATAGTTCGTGTTTATATTCTGATCAGTGGGGGAAAATAGGCAAATTAGAATGCTCTTATTACCGAAAAGGAAAAGATGCTCCATTAACTGCTAAGGTTTAAAAAAGTTGCTCTTTTTTTCGTGTAAAATACATTACTTTTAATTTATTTTTCTTTTAATACTATTTTCACATTTAATTTATGACTACATCTTTGAAAATTTATTAATTTCACCGAACACATTGCTTACCATAAAATTCAAATTCTAATGGTGTTTCATCAAATTCTATTGAACATATCACGAAACATGGAAGTCAAACTCTAATGGTAATAAATTCACTATTCAATCCTCTTTTGTGCATACACCACAATTCATCTATACGATATTACAATAACAATAACAAACCCAGTGTAATCTTACAAGTAGGATTTTGAGGAGGATAAAATCTATGCAGATCTTAACCCTATCCTGTGAAGGTAGAGAGACTGTTTTTGATAAACTCTCAGCTCAAGGAAAGACGAAAAAAAAAACAGTAGTAACAAGCAGTAACAACAACTAGATAATAAGATAATCGACGAGAAAGAGACAACATGTAGTAATAGAATCTAAGAATCAGAAAATACTGGATAATAAGATAGTCAGAGTTAGAGGTGTCAAATGGACGGGTTGCGCAAATTTTGGGCAGGTCAAAATGAGTTGAGTTAATAAATGGACGGATTAAATGACCCGCTCAAAATTACTTGCGCTGGATCAAATGACCCGCCCAAAAAACCTAACTCTTACCAAGCTTTAATTAATATGTATTATTTTCTTATGAATTGTATAATTACTAAATAAGACTTTTTTTCTTTTGTTATAGTCATATATAACATATCAAACCAAAAAATATTATTTCTGAAATATTTTGGCAAAGTTACTCATGGATCAATTTGGGCTAAAAATCAACCCAACTTTAAATGGGTTAAGACGGGTTAGATCAAGATGAGCTGAGTTTAATAAATGAGTGGGTCAATAATCAGCCCAACCTTGGATGGGTTGGGCGGGTTTGGTCTTGGGCCAAATTTGACGGCCCTAGCGGGAGCGAAAGAGGCAACATGTACTAGTAAGAAACTAAGAATCAGAAAATATAAGAATTATACTAATACTATTAGTATGGAAAAGAAATACACTCGACTACCTAGTTACTAATCATCTATCATAATTCTCGACCTTCACACTTTTCTATCAAGGTTGTGTCATCGATAAGTCGGAGTTGCGTCATATCCTGACAAATTATATCTCCCTCTATATGATGTCAGACAAGTTAATTGAAAAATACCGAGGATATAATTATGTGTTTTGGTAATAGTGTAGGGTTTTTCCCCCTCCATTATCTTGTTTTTTCGGTTGTGTTAGCATAACGATGGTTTATTATATTAGAATTGATTCAGTCAATTTTGACGAATAAGCAGTGTTTAATTTTTATTATCCATGAGCTCATTGTGAAGGAACAATGGTCATGTTCTCAAGTCAACTATACCTGTTATTACGGGTGTATATGGATCGGGTTAGTTTGATTTTATCAAAATCAACCAAACCAACTATTTCGGTTTAGATTGATTCGATTTTGTCGGGGTTTTCGGGTTTTTTGTTACTTAAATATTATTCAATCTTACTTTGTTAAATATTTTTAGTAAATATATATTTAGTAAAAATATAAAAAATTGACAAACATATTATCGATTAAAATATTCTTATGGGAGAATTCTATTAGTAACACATAATATTTAGTTTTTTAGTCGTTTGACAATAATTTTGCGTTGATGTACACTTTCAGGTTAACCGAATTTACTAATTAAACATAAAAACTAATATGATACATAAATATTAATAATCATTTCATATTCGAAAAAGATATAAGAATTTAATAGATCTTTAACACATGATATGAATATGGAAAAACAAAGAAATAGACGCATTTCAGTAATACTTGATAAAAAAGTGATCATACAACCCATTATAATTTAAGGTCAATAAATATGGAGGACTTCATATTTTATTAAAATTTATATCCCGCAAAAGAATCCCAAATATTTCTAAATATTTTTTTAAAGAAAATTCTATATAAAATCTTAAAAGTATATATAAAAATTATATATTTATATGCTGGGTTGGTTCGAATTTTTTTACTCAATACCAAATCAAGTCAGGTTTTTAAATCGGTTTGGTTTGACTTTTCGGTTTGGTACGGTTTTTCGGTTCGGTTTGTAAACCCCTACCTGTCGGCCGTGACAAAATTTATTGATTACAATTACGATTGTGAGGACGAAGATGATGATGTAGTTACAGTGACGGAGCCATGATTTTCATTAAGGGGAGTCAAAATATAAAGAAACAAACTCACCAAGAAGTCAAAAGGTGTCATTATATAGTATATATACATATTTTAAAAAAATTATCGAACTATACAGTATAATTTTTCGGCGAAGGAATGTCGGGACACCCCTTTGGTGCATGTGGCTCCTTCACTGTGTAGTTACATTAATTTCAATAAAATTTAAAATATCTAAGCTTAAGTCGTTAGTAAGAGGATTCTATATAGACCATTCTACGTGTGACTACATAAGACTACTTGTCATGAGTTTGAAAATATTCGCTAATGGATAAATGTGTGCCAACCGACCCCATTAGTGTCACACACTTGACATTTTATTATACGTAAAAAAGAGTTTCCTAAATGAGTAAACTGTGATATAATTCAACAGTTCCAAAGGAAAATTCTTGGTGATTTTTTTACGACGGAATTCATTTTTCGGGAAAAATAATTTAGTGAAAAATGTCTTCATGATAAGGATTTTCCTAGAAAATGCTATCACATGTTTAGTTGGTGAGTGAAAATATCTCCACCAAAAATATATAAGTAATAATCATAGTAGAAAATCAAATAGTGTTTTGATAAAAAAAAATTGAACATCATCAAAGATTAATGATAATATCTAAGTGATAATTGAATTAAGTACTATGAAATTTAAAACTAAGATTGTTATAAAACAATAAAAGAAGAAGAAGAGTATTGCAGAAAAAAGTAGAGAGACAAAATTTTTATTGACTTGGGATGAATTACAATGGAATAAAACACCTCTATTTATAGGGAAAAGTGGCTTAGTCACCAAGTAACAAACCCTAAGATCTCTCTAAAATATAGATATTCATCTTAAATATAATTCTATTTATAACACTCCCCCTTTAATGTCTATTCAACAAATAACGTGTCTCGTTAAAACCTTACCTAAAATAAAACCCAGAGGGAAAAAAATCTAGTGAAGGAAAAAGAGTACACATATCTAACAATACGCCTTTTGGTTGCCTCGTTAAAAATCTTGCAAGAAAAGCCCAATGGGACAAAACCTTGTAAGAGGAAAAGAGTACAACGCGTATTAACTCTCCCAGATGAGAGCATCAATTTACATCTTTGAGCCTTCGCATTCCAATCTTGTGCACCATCTTCAAAAGATCGTTGGTATAGATTTGATAAAAAAATTAGCCATATTAACTTGACTGAATTTATTGCACATTGAAATCATCATTCTTGATAGATATATAATATCTTCATATAATATCGTGGAATGGCTTTTCAATATCTCCATAGAGGTAAAAATTTTCGTTATCACATTATCATGCTTATAGTTATATCAAGATACATATGTGCACACATTGCACTTAGGTTGTGGTCCTTCAAGACCAAGAATTATATATGCTTTAAGCGATTTAAATCCTTCAGGGATTATCATAAGTTAATTCATATAAGCCATATAAATGGACTTTAAATTTACATCAAGTTTTCATGTCATGCTAGATATATAAGATAGATAAAGGTGATTGCACACACAATTGACTTTATACTTTCAAGTGTTTCAACTGCATGTCCAAAACTACATATCTTCTATATGAAACCAATTCTATTTGAATTGTTTCTCCAGGCTTAAGATCCTCATATATATTTAGCATTATCATAGATGTAATCGGCGAACATTTTATATCGGTTTCAACCACCTTTTTCATAAAGACATGACATAGAAATATCTTCAATTACATTTTCAGGCACCTGAACCTCTCCTGAGATTTTATGAAGTATTATGTCATGTGATCTTCTAGATCACTTGCCTTCTTATTATGATCATTTTGATCATTTGCTCATCTTCGTTATCAAAATTTTTATTTGAAATCGATTTGTCTATACGCTTTAAGCATACCATAGACTTTGTCCTTCTAGGACTTATTCTAATAGAAGCATTTGCAGTGAGAATATAGTTACTTTCTTTTGGTCGGTTGTAACGACCCGATTGGTCGTTTTGAGAATTTAAGTCCCGATCGGTGGCATAAGACCCTGAGCAGCTTCGTATTATGTGTATTGACTTGCGTACGTGGTTGAATTCAGTTACCGGATGATTCAGAGTGATTTGGGATACTTAGTCCCCAAAACGGAAGCTTAAGTCTTAAGATATTGACCGTAGCCGGAACAGTGTGAAGATGATTCCGAAATGGAGTTTTATCGGTCCTGTTAGCTCCGTTGGGTGATTTTGGACTTAGGAGCGTGTCCTGACTGTGAATTTGAGGTATGTAGCTTATTTAGGCTTGAAATGGCAAAAGTCGAATTTTTGAAGATTTGGACCGGAAGTGGACTTTTTGATATCGGGGTCGGAATGCGATTTCGAGAGCTGAAACAGCTCCGTTATGTTATTTAGGACTTGCCTTCAAAATTTGACGTCATTCCGGGTTGGCTTGATTAGGTTTCAGCATGCATTTTCGAAGTTGGAAGATTTGAAAGTTCATAAGTTCGATTCATGGTACGATTTGTATTTTCGGCGTTGTTCGATGTGTTTGAGACCTCGAGCGAGTCCGTGTTAGGTTATGGAGCTTGTTTGTGTGTTTAAACGGGGTCCCGGGGGCCTCAACTGTGTTTCAGATGGACTACATGCCATTTTCTTCTATTTTTGAACTATTGTTTTTTGTTATCTGATTTCCTCAATCGCGTTCGCGTCCCTTCCTTCGCGTTCGCGAAGAGTAATTTTGGAGGAGGAATTCGTTGTGCTTCGCGTTCGCGTGATTCCATTCGCGATCGCGAAGATATGCTTTCCCCTTCTTCATGTTCGCATGATCACGTTCGCGATTGCGAAGGTCTGCTTTCCCCTTCTTCGTGTTCGCATGATCACGTTCGCGATCACGAACGTCTGCCTTCTCCTTCTTCGCATTCGCGTAGTGCGATTTGTGGAGAATGAATTATTGTTCTTCGCGTTCGCGTGATTCCATCCGCGATCGCGGAGGTCTGCTTTCCCCTTCTTCACGTTCGCATGATCATGTTCGCGATCGCGAAGGTCTGCCTTCTCCTTCTTCGCGTTCACATCTTTTCCCTTGCGTTCGCGTAGTGAAATTTGTGGAGAATGAATTATTGTTCTTCGCGTTCGCGTGATTCCATTCATGATCGCGAAGATCTGTTTTCCCCTTCTTCGCGTTCACATGATCACATTCGCGATCGTGAAGGTCTGCCTTCTCCTTCTTCGCGTTCTCATGTCGTTCCACGCGTTCGCGTAGCCCAGTTCCTGGGCCATTAATTTCCTTCCTCGCGATCGCACATTCTTGTTCGTGATCGCACAACATCAATTCCGGGCAGTAGCCATTTCCTCTTCGCGATCACAACTTCTCTTCCGCGATCGCGATGCTTTCAGGCATTGGGAAAATATAAGTTTTCCGAATCGAGGGTTAGGCCATTTTGATCACATTTTGACTTGTAGAGCTCGGTTTTGAGCAATTCCTTGTGAGGTTTTCAAGCAAATCGATTGGGTAAGTGTTCCTCACCTAGAATTTATTTATTTCCATGATTCTATCTTTATTTTTATCATTTAATTTGTGTTTTGAGTTGAGGAAAATGGTGATTTTTAAAGAAAATTTCAAAATGAAAAACCACGATTTGAGGGATGAAATGGTATCGGAATTTGATGATTTTAGTATGGTTAGACTCGTTAGTGAATGAATATTCGTATTTTGTAATTTTTACCCGATTCTGAGATATGGGCCTGGGTCGACTTTTTAGGGCGGATTTACGGATTTTTTTTAAAGTATTGATTTCATTAATTAGATGAGTCTATTATGGTTGTATTCATGATATGCAATTGTGTTTGGCTGGATTTGGTCCATTCCGAGTCGGATAATCGAGAAAAGGGCATTTTTACGGACTGATTGAGCTTGGTTCGAGGTAAGTATCTTGCCTAACCTTGTGTTGGGGATTTTTCCCTTAGGATTTGAGTCTTCTATGTTGATTGTAGTCTATGTACGCGAGGTGACGAGTGCGTGCTCGAACTTATTTGTGGAAAGTTGTCCCTTTAGGATTCTTAGGTCCTTATATTCACCGAGTATGAAGTTGTTCTTGATATGATTAAGTTCCTATTTACTAGTTTTGCCTTTACATGCTTTAATTAGAATTAATTGCTTCAGGATTCACTCTCATTTGACTTAACTTAAGATTTTACCTCTTTGATTGTCATGCTATCTTTTCATATCTGCTTATCTTTATTTGGACTTATTATTATCTCATCCTATAATTGTTCAGTCTTAATTAAGGTTATGATTATCTTTACGTTGCTTATCCTTAATTGAATTATTGAATATCATTCGTAATTCCTCAACCTTAAAAGAAGTTTAGATATCCTATATCTTAGTCAACTTGTTGCATTTGGAATTATCTGACCTGTGTTAGCTTCCCTATTGTTGAAATGTATATTGTGGGATCGTTACTACATATTAGTTTTCCCTTGTTGAGTTGTTCTCTTTACGTCTAGCATTCTTTACTGTGGTTATTCCTTGTGAATTGGTTCTGCCATTTCTTGTGATTTAAAGTTCTTGAGTTGATTTACTTGTCGTACTTTGTATTATTGCTATTGTTGATGTTGTACCTGTTGTGGTGATGCACGAGGTTTCTGCCGTGCGGTTGTTATTATTGTGATGCACGAGGTTTCTGTCGTGCGGTTATTATTATGGGGTTGCACGAGGTTTCTGTCGTGCTATTGTTACTATTGATATTTGCACATGCGGCGTGACAAGGCGGGATATATATGTATATGTGGGTTGCGCACGTGGCGAGACAAGGTGGGAATATTATTATGTACGTGTGGTGAGACAAGGCGGGCACTTACTTTATTATTGCACACGTGGCGAGACAAGGTAGGCTGTGTCAGGGATTTATTTGTGATGATTTGTGGCCTGGGGGTATTCTTGTTGTTCATATTTGTGTAGTGGTATACGTACATGTGAGCTTTATCTTGTGAAAGCTGTAAGAAAATATTTTATTTGTTGTCCGTTCTTTTTCCTTATGCTTATTTGCTAATATGGACTATGTTAGGACATTTGCACATGCATACACGTAGTTAAGCACTCTTATCAGATAAGAGGTGTTCTTGATATTGTTGAGCATAGATGCTTACCCTTGTTTACTTGCCTTCTATGTGAGAATAACTCTATTGGCACGTGAGTCGTCAGTGCGGTTATGAGGTGTTATGAGGGCACATGATGCCAAGTGTTAGGGTTCAGGTATTGAGACCCGTGAGTTATGATTTATCCGAGGTTCGGTACCTCGTGGAGTTGTTGACTAAAACCTGATGTAAAAGCGGTTGTAGTTGCTGAGTTATTACTTGTCCTTACTGTATTTGTGATTCCGGATTTTAGTTGTGTTCCATTCACTTTTCTGTGTCATATTCATGATATTCCGCTGATACTTGTTGTTTCCTTCCTTATTGCCATTATTGTATTGTGAGCCATATTACATAGTCTTTATGTAGACATCATACTTCTGTTGTTCGTATACTTATACATGTTCAGTTAATTAGACCAGTGGGTGTCTTGACTGTTCCTCGTCAATACTCCACCGAGGTTAGTCTTGATACTTACTGGGCATCACTGTGGTGTGCTAATTCTACACTTCTGCACATTTTTGTGCAGATTCGGGTATTTGTTCGTTAGCTAGCTGTGTGGATTGTTGATGTGGAGACTCAAGGTAAACTTCCCGGTGCGTTCGCAGGCCTAGGAGTCACCTTCAAGTTTTCGTTTTGTACTATTTATTCTTATTTCTGGACATTTGTATTATTTTTTTTGAAGTTTTCTAGCAGACATTCTATAAAGCTTATGACTTGTACTACCGGTTTTGGGAATTGTAAGAGATTTCTATTTAAATAATGTTATTGTTTCAATTAATGTTAGGCTTACCTAGTCCCTAAGACTAGGTGCCATCACGATACCCAAACGGAGGAAAAATTGGGTCGTCACATAGGCAAATGCGTATGGCTTTGCAATATATTGCAGATGAATTATCTTTTTATGAACTTCAAGTTCACATTATCTTATTCGAGGATCTATATGTACAAATGATAATTGATTCCACGTAATTTTTTCTCAACTGTTTATCTTGTCTCCCCCTCATATTAGAAGAACTAACTTTCTTCCTCAATTTTGTGCATTATGGTGTTAATCAAAATATACACCGCTCGTCAATAATAATAAGATGGAATTATTTGGTTCATGACCCTGAACCACTTGTGAGGGAAGAATGTAATATACTTTCGTATATAACGTATATCAACTTATAAGTAATAGTTTAGCTAGTGGAGGCACTCAATAAATTATTTTGCTAAACTAGTTGTGATATGAACCAACTTATCAAGATGAACTGTCTTGAATAGAAAAATCTGGAATATGCTCTAAATTAAATTATTGAGCAAGTTATATGGCAAACACCATGTTACGGGTTAATAATCGCACATGTAATCATTTTATAGTTGCATCTTATGTGGTATACATGGCAGGTGAATGATCCCATATTCACCTTTGATATTTCTAGTATTCATGGGATTCAATCTCAATTTTTGTTGGTCTATTAATTAATGAAAACAAATAACATAAGAGATTCGTACAAATTTTTCTAGTTCTTTAATATTCATCCATTTTTGTATATCATACTTAAATTAACATGATTACAATTATGCCAACTGAATAAATTATCAATATGGATAAACTTTAGGTTTACACAATGATCTGTACAATTATCAATAAACTCCAAGTTTATTATGATTTTGGTTTTATATCAATAAACTTCTACTTTTTTGTTGCATTCTTTTATTTATGTAGTACAAACTGGAGAATAAAGTGGGTAACTTTTTTTTATACATATTACCCCGCTACAAGTTGTAGTAATAGAAGATATTAAATCTTTTCTTTATTTTTAGTCTCAATATAACCAACCGGCACGAATACTTTAGAAACTAAATAAGTTTCTTTGAGACTTACTACGACACAATACCTTGTTGATAATCAATCCTCCAAAATAGTAATAATTGGCTCTTCTAGAGTTATCAATTAATTTTGTACTACCACATATTCATCAACAACCATATGGTGAATATTTCTTTCAATGAGAAAGTTATACCATTATGGTCATGGTCAAAATTATTATAGGCAGGATATTTGCTTCTATTACTTTTGCTCTATAATAATCACACTGCCATAATATTTTCGCATAACCACAATAGGTATGTGATCAATGATAATTCATGCTATAATTATAAAATTATTTTCTTATTTCATTTCAAACCTTCTTCTAGAGGTGAGTGTGGTATATTCGCTACCACTAGCACATTCCTATTCTTCTAATAATGAATATGTATTCATAAATCACATGTTGTCACATTCACACCATGAATGGACCATAATCATATATATGTGCTTTACAAAATCTCATGTCAAATAGATGACAAACATTACTTTCACAGAGTGAAGGGTTATTTTAAGAATCCTTATTGTTCTCATTACCACAGTGATGGAGATTATAATTTTATCTATTTCCACACCCACACATTGATACCATTATGGTAATAATTTTGTGTTCTTTCAAACTTATCACATTCTCTTAAGCGAATGAGAATGAAGCAAATTCAATGAGACGGGTTTTCACTTCTTGTGCCCACAATCATACATGAATTTGATTATGGTAAGACATAGAAATTTTACCACTTCGGATGGATATAATTTCTTACAAACTCTACTAGAGTTATAAGCAAAATTTATTATCTTTGCTTGTATTTAAAATCAAATTATAGAATTTTAAAATTTTGAAAGGGAAAAATAAGGCAAAATACTTACTTTAAGTCCAGAATTTATTCCTGAAGTAAGTTCATGGAACAATTGACAATCATTATGCTCAATATTATGTACTGGTTGAGCATCATGCACGTATCTCAAAGCCTGGTGATCGAAGCAGATTCCTAGTATAGGAATATCAATGTATTCACCCAAGAGTCTCATGCAAATTTCTATATCCTCTCTCCATATGGGTTTAATTTCTTAAATGCTAAACAACTAATTAATAGTATATCTACAAATTAAAACGACCGCCCTCTGCTCAAAAGTAGAGAGACAAAATTCTTATTGATTTAGGATGAATTACAATGGAATAAAAACACCTCTATTATAGGGAAAAGTGGCTTAGCCACCAAATAACAAACCCTAAGATCTCTCTAAAATTTAGACATTCACCTTAAATATAATTCTATTTATAACAAAGATAGTTAAAAGCAAAATGGTTTCGCCCATTATTTCTTTCCTTAAAAAATATTTTTTGGTAAACAATTAAAATTCTAAAAATGACTTTCTCATGAAAAATATTTTCCTCGAAATGATTTTCCTCATACCAAATACACCTTGAAAATATTTTTGGAAATTTATTTTAGATAAATTTTCTGAAAAACTCAATTGCGTTTTCGATATAGTAACTGTATATAAGAACAAGGGTTGTTTCGCTTTTGATAATGTAACGACCCGACTTTTCGTTTTAAGAATTTATGCCTCGTTCAGTGACTTAAGATCGTGAGAAGCTTCGCAATATGTATTCTGACCTGCAGGTGTGGTCGAGTTTGATTTACGGAAGATTCAGAATTTAATTAAAAGAACAATCCTTACTTAAAAGCTTAAATGGAAAGAGTTGACTGAGGAGTTGACTCTTGAGCAAACGACTCTGAAATATAATTTTGATGATGTTAATAGATCCGTATCGTGATTATGGACTTAGGAGCGTGTCCGAAAAATTATTTGGAGGTCTGTAGAATAATTTGACTTGAAATGGCGAAAGATGAATTGTTGGAAAGTTTGACCGGGGGTTGACTTTTTGATATTGAGGTCGAAATCTAATTATGAAAATTTGAATATCTTTTTTATGTTATTTATAACTTGTGTACAAAATTTGAAGTCATTACTGATTGATTTGATGTGTTTCGATACAAGATATAGAATTGAAAAGTTCAAACTTTATAGATTTTGATTTGAGGTGCGATTCGTCGTTTTGAAGTTGTTTGATATGAATTGAGAATTTGATTAAGTTCGTATGATGTATTAAGACTTGTTGGTAGGTTTGGTTGAGGTCCCGAGGGTCTCGGGTGCATTTCGGATGGGCTACGGGTCATTTTCTCTTGTTTTGGATGGTTGTTCTGATATCTGGTGTTCCCTTCTATGCGATCGCGTTGGTGAAAGCTCGATCGCGAAGACTGTTTGGGGGACAGACCATTTTCCTTCTTTGCGTTCGCATAGGCCTGTCCGCGATCGCAGAAGTGTGCCTTTTTCTTCTCCGCGTTCGCACCTAACTGCCCGCGTTCGCATAGCCCAACTGCAGCAGATGATGATTTCCTCTTCTCCTCTGCGATCGCGTAGTGTATTGTTGACGTACCATATTTTTCTTCATCGCGTTCGCACTCCCTCCTTCCGCGTTCGCATAGAGCCCTTTTGTGGGCAGTGTCATTTCTTCTACGCGATCGCATGCACCATTTCGCGATCGCGTAGTACATTTTGAGGCAGTAGCCATTTTCTTCTTCGCAATTGCATCAGTTCTTCCGCGATCGCGATATACAAACACCTAACCAGAAGATAAAAATACTCTATTTCGAGGGTTAGCCATTTTAATCATTTTTGGAGTTGTAGAGCTCGGTTTTGATCAATTCTTCGTGGGTTTTTCAAGCAAATCATCTAGGTAAGTGTTCTATACCCAAAAGTAATTATATTTCATAAATCAATGGTTATATTCATCATTTAATTCGGATTTAAATGGAAGAAATCAAGATTTTTGCAAAATCTTCCAAAAACGAAAATTCAAGATTTGGAGGACGATTTATTATTGGAATTTGATAAAATTGATATGGTTGAACTCGTATCGAAATGGGTATTTGCATTTCGTGAAAATTTTGTCGGGTTCCGGAAGGCGGGCCCCACATTGACGGTTGTTGACTTTTTGGAATAAATTTTTAAGTCGACGTATTATTATTCGGAATTATTTTCGATGAATTTTAATGGAGTTATACAATTAATTTGGATAGATTTGAGCGGTCCGGAGGTCAATTCAAGCAAGAAGGCGATTTTGGAATATCGACATAACTTCAAAAGGGTAAGTGTCTTGCTTAACCTCGAGTGGGGAATTACCCCTTAGGCATCGAGTCTTATGTGCCGTTTGTGAAATGTGAAAAGCCGTGTACGCGAGGTGACGAGTACGTACTCGGGCTTATATGTGTAAAATTCATTGAGTTAAAGTCTTAGCATATTGTGTAGTAAATTGAATAATTGTTGGCATATATTTAATCATCTATTTGTCGTGCCTAAATTCTTGTTGTTGAATCTGTTGTTATATGATAATTTGATGTGATTGTTACTTGAAATATTTATGAAATTTCGTGAGTATTGTTGGTTTAATATTTCTTGGAAATTAATTTCAATATGAATTTTTCCTATGTAAATAATTAATTAAGCAAGTTTAAAAGGAAGGGTTAATATAATTATCTAAATTTGGATTAATGAAGGTTTTGCTTTATGCTGAGTAATTTATATCTCTGCTGATTATTTTTGGGGTGTTATACACATTGTGTAGAGCCTTCGGTTATCTGTTGTGAAATTAATTGATTTGGCTGGGTCTTTGAAATTTTGGTTATGGTCATTGGGCAATTTGTGATATAATTGATTTTGTTATGTTGCTATGATAATTTCCCGTATAAATTATTGTGTTGTGTGAATTATTATTTTGAGGAGATAAGGGGGCATTTCACCGTTGATATTATGTGGGTATAAGAGTGGCATTTCACTGTTATTGTGTTTGTTGGAATATTATCTGGACGGAGTGATAAGGGTGGCTATAGGAGCGATAAGGGTGGCTATTGGTATTGTTAGGGCGGAGGGATAAGGGTGACTATAAGATAGATAAGGGTGGCTATTGTTAGGGACGATATGTGATGATGTGGAGTTGTGGTGTTGGTGATTTTCAGGTGATGCGATTTTCTTGTGTTTATTTTTATACCTTGTGCAATTTGTTTTGTTGTTGGTAAATTGATAATAATCTGATTTATGTTGAAATTGGGAGCATGTGGATATTGCTAGGCGGATTATAAAATGAAATATGGGCACGAGGTGCCGTGAGTAAATAATGAGGTTATTTGGCACGTGAATTGTCCGTGCAGTCGTGATATGAAATGAGGGCACAAGGTGTCGGAGAAATATGATAATTTAATTATGTGCACGAGGTGCCGTAAAAATATGAAAAATGGGCTGAGACCCGTGTTTACGAAAAATATGGAAATGGGCTGAGACCAGTATTTTTATGATTATGAAACGAGGTGTCACATGGTGACTTCTTAATTGAAAAAATTATATTCAAAATATTTATTTGGAAGGATTTTTATTTAGAAAGTATTATATGAAAGAATTATATTTGAAAGGTAATTATTTGAGAAAATTATATTTGAAAGAGAGTTATTTGAAAGAATTATATGTGAAAGACATTTATTTGAAGGACTTGATTTAATTGGGTGTAATTGTATTTATTAATTATTGAGCGATATTAATGGTATGCTTGTTGTCTGTTGTGCATAACACTAGTTGTCTTATGTTGCCCTTATTGTTATTTGTTTCCTATTATTTGTATATTATATTGCACAGGTTATTAGACTAGTGAATGTCTTGACTGTACCTCGTCTCTACTCCACTGAGGTTAGTCTTGATACTTATTGGGTACCGACCGTGGTGTACTCATACTACACTTCTGCATAATTTTTATGCAGAGCCAGGTATTGGAGATATCGTACTTGAGCAGAGTTAAAGCGGGATCGTAAGGATTCAAGGTAGAGTTGCTTGGTCGTCGCAGTCTCTTGGAGTCTTTTCATTTTATTGTACTGTTAATTTGTAATCAAACAGTATTGTATATTCGGTCCTCGTGATCATTCCATGTATTCAGTTAAAGTCGTGATTCAGTACTACCAGTGTTGGGAGGTTGTATATTCATATTTATTCCGCTGTTAGTTTTGATTACTTATTTAATTTTTAAAAAAATAACTTCAAAATGTAATTAAAATCGATTTACCTAATCTTAGAGATTAGGTGTCATCACGACGCCTAGAGAAATTTTAGACCTTTAGCATTGCTATGGAAAGATTCATTGTCTCAATCAGTTTCAGGCTTTCAGCAACACGCATCTCTATCTATATACATATTTTATTTTCTTAAACATAATTTATAATACCTATATATATAAGCGGAGTTTAATTTGAACACTTGGATTAACGTAGAACCCATTGTATTATAACGTAATTTATAATAAATATATTATGCATATATAAAAAAATTCGAATTGCAGTATATTATGCTGAAATATTTTTGAATTTCTAAGTGTGTTTTTTGTTCGGATTTTATCTTTACATTAAAAAGTGACCAAATTTTGATTATTTTTGAATTTGTGATTATTTTTTAATTACCAGTTAAAAATCAAGTTATTTCTGATTTCCCCCCTCGTCTATTGGGTCGAGAAAAAAAATGAAATTTGCACAAATGTACAGTTTTTAAGATCAATTTGTACCCATTTAACCAATAATTAATTTTTTATCACTGTCGCCCAAAAAGAAAATTGAAACCACTAGCCAACGGCTCAAACATACGCAATTCTCTATTCTCCTTCGCTCAAACAAAATTGAAGGGAAATTATAGGTGCTTTGAAGATATAATTCAACAATTCCACAGCAAAATTCTTGGTGACTTTTGGTATATTTTCATGAAAAATATTTTATTGAAAAATAACTTTCATGGTACGGATTTACTTACCATATGTTTGACTGGTGATTAATTAGCAAAAAAAAAAAAAAAAGACCGGTGATTATAAAATATTTTTCTGCAAATATATTGTGATGACCCAAAAGGTAATCTTATGTTTTAGAACTCGAATCTGCGCTCTTAAGCCTTAAAAATCTCAGTTTACCCTCCTCGATTTGTGTGCACAATCCGGTATATTTTCGTAGCCCGGTACAGGTTCATTATGATTTTTAAGACTTGTCTGTGAAATTTGGTTAGAAACGGAGTTGATTTGACGTGATACGGACGTCCAGTTGGAAAAATAGAAATTTTAAAGTGTTCTTGAGAATTTCATTTGATTTAGTGCTAAATTCGGAGTTTTAGGTGTTATTTTGGCGATTGGATCATGCGAGCAAGTTCGTATGATGTTTTAGACTTGTGTGCATGTTTGGTTTGGAGCCCCGAGGGCTCGGGTGAGTTTCGGGTAGGCCACGGGATGTTTTGAACTTTGAAAATCTGGTATTTTGCTGCAGCAGGTGTTCTGGCAGGTCCTTCTTCGTGTTCTTTCGCGAACTCTCGCGAACGCGAAAAGTAAACTAGGCAGCTGAAGTTTTCTTCTTCCCGAACACGAAGGCTTAGTCGCGAACGCGAAGCGATGAGGGTGTTACCCTTCGCGAACGCGACCAGCTCCTCGTGAACGCGTAGTGTTAGGCACACCTGGGGGGAGGGTTGGTCGTTCCTTCATCGCGAACGCAAGCAATGTATCGCGAACGCGAAGTCCAGGGGGGAGTAACCATCATGAATGCGAGTAGGGTCTCGCGAACGCGAAGGCTTGGCAGCCAGTAGCCTTCGCGAATGCGACAGTGGCCTCGCGAACGCGATGCACACTGCTGCCTAGTGCATAAAACAGGATCAAACACGGGTTTAAGACATTTCTTCAACAATTTTCAAGAACCAAATGGGTAGAGGCGATTTTCAAGAGTCATTTTCTTCCCCAAAGTGTTGGTAAATGATTATAAACCATTTTTTTTTTCAATTACCCATTACATTTCTTGAATTATCAACCTAAAATCTAGAGTTTTCATGGTAGAATTAAGGGTTAGGGTAGAAACTAGAAATTTCGGAAATTTGGAGATTTAGACCTCAATTTGAGGTCGGATTACAAAACCAATTATATATTCGGGCTCGGGGCTGAATGGGTAAATGAATTTTAGTCCGAACCTCGGGTTTTGACCAAGCGAGCCTAGGGTCGATTTTTCGACTTTTTGGAGGAAAATTTGGGAAATTTAATTTATGCAATATAATTGATTTCTTTAGCAATATTTGATATAATTGAATCATTTTTGAATAGATACGAGTGGTTTGGAGATGAATTCCAAAGGAAAAGCTGTGATTGAGAATTAAGTGGCCTTCGGAGCGAGGTAAGTGTCGTGTCTAACTTTGGCTTGAGGAAATAGGTATTATGTATTTATTTGCTACGTGTTCGGTTGTTAAATACGATGTATAGGTGAGGTGACGAGTATCTATGCGTCATTGTCGAGTCATAGCATGCGAGTGAAATTCTATTCTTGTCTATTTTGTAGCCTTAAACTCAACTATCCATGCTTAGCGAGTTATTTGAAATGTTGGGTGACTTATATCTGGTTTCACTCAGATTTGGTAACTTTCGAATATTGATTCAAGGTTGAGGTTACATTGTGCTATTGATTATGGGTAAAATACTGGTTTCTTTGTGATACTCATATCTATCCATTGTTATTGATTCTGTGATTTGTGAGGAGGAGTGTAAAGCACGAAGGGTGATGCCGTACATGCATTATTTATATTGTGAGAAAGAGTGTAAAGCACGAAGGGTGATGTCGTGCCGCGATATGTGAGTGTTAATCCACGAAGGGTGATGTCGTGCCATGATTTGTGAGTGATAAAGCACGAAGGGTGATGCCGTGTAAATGATGAGAGGTTTAATGCACGAAGGGTGATGCGTGCCGTTCTATTTATTTATTTGGTGAGGTTGAGAGTAAAAGCACGAAGGGTGATGTTGTGCAGTTTTCCTTTGCTGTTTTATTTGCTCAATTCATTTAAGGATTTTCGGTTTAATTATGTCTTTTCATTATTCTCACTCTTTATATTTTATTCCCCCACTGTATGTCCCCTTTCCATTATTTCTGCGTTATTTTCTTATTTACTGTTGTTTCCCCTAGCATGATTATACTGTTCAGGTTATATGTGGGTGTCTTGTCCAAGCCTCGTCACTACTTCGTCGAGGTTAGGCTCGACACTTACCAGTATATGGGGTCGGTTGTACTGAAGTTGCACTCTACACTTTCTGTGCAGATTTTGGTACCGGCTCAGGTTGATCGAGATTTTGCTATTGGTCCGCTGTCCGGAGACTCAAGGTAGATCTATCGGCGTTCACAGATCTTGAAGTCCCCATATATATTTTATTTCCTACTGTTTTCTTTCATTCAAACAGTTGTATTTCTTTCAGACTATTACTTATAGTAAATTCTAGAATGCTCGTGAATTGTGACTCCAGATCCGGGTGGTAGTAATTAATACAGTTTTATAATATTCCTCACTTATTATATTTTATCTTAGTTAATTATTATTATTTATTGAATAAAAATAAGGAATTGGTCTAATGATTCTCTAACGTTGGCTTGCGTAGCAAGTAAAATATTAGGCGTCATCACGGTCCCGTCCGTGGGAAATTTCGGGTCATGCCAAGGTGATATTAGAGCATTAGGTTACCTAGGTCTCACGATTCACGATCAATCTTAGTAGAGTCTGGAGGATCGGTACGGAGACGTCTATGCTTATCTTCCAGAGGCTATGAAGTTTAGGAACAAGTTTCACTTCTATTCTTCTCTGTCGTGCGATTTTGCTTTCTCAATACTGATTGAACTCTTCTATTCTTATTCTCTCGCAGATGGCGAGAAAACGTACTGCTTCCTCAGCTGAGCAGCAGCCAGAGCCTCCAGTGGCAGCTCCTACGTGGGGCATAGGTCGAGGTTGAGGCCGTGCCAGAGGTCGAGTCTGAGGCCGTTCCAGAGGCCGAGGCAGGGGCAGGGCTCAACCTAGAGCCCGAGCAGCAGCCCCAGCAGTGGAGCCTCAGATAGAGCTTGACAAGGAGGTTCCATCCCAGACTGTTCCTACCGGACCAGCTCAGGTTCCGGAGGGGTTCATTGCCACCCAGTACTTCAGGACGCTTTGGTCCGTTTGGTGGGCCTTATGGAGAGTATTGCCCAGACTAGCGCATTTCCCATGGCACCAGCAGTCTCTCATACTAGTGGAGGAGCCCAAACTCCCACTACTCCCGCTCCGGAGCAGATATCTCCCCAGTATCAGGCTCCAGCAGCTCAGCCAGTCGGATTAGTTCAACCGGTTATTGCGGCACAGGTCGGAGATGGGCTAGCTATGTCTTCTGAGGCTTTATGGAGATTGGACAGGTTTATCAAGCTCTTTCCTGTTCACTTCAGTGGTGCTTCTTCAGAGGATCCCCAGGAGTATCTTGACAGTTGTCACAAGGTTCTACGGAACATGGGTATAGTGGAGACCAATGGGGTCGATTTTGCTGCATTTCAGATGACTGGTTCTGCCAAGAAATGGTGGAGAGATTACTTGTTGACCAGACCATCTGGGTCGCCTGCTCTTACTTGGGACCAGTTCTCTTAGCTCTTCATAGAGAAGTTTCTGCCTATCACATTGAGAGAGGAGCGTCGCCGTCAGTTTGAGCGTCTCCAGCAGGGCAGTATGATTGTTACTCAGTATGAGACCCGTTTTATGGATTTGGCCAGTCATGCTATTCTTTTGCTTCCTACCGAGAGAGAGAGGGTGAGGAGGTTTATTGATGGACTTGCTCAGCCTATCAAATTGCAGATGGCTAAGGAGACTGGGAGTGAAATTTCTTTTCAGGAGGCTACTAATGTCGCCAGACGAGTCGAAAAGGTTCTTACTCAGGGAGGTCAGGGGTCTGACAAGAGACCTCGTCATTCCGGTGAGTTAAGCGGTGCCTCATCTAGAGGCAAGAGTACTTTTGGTAGAGGACATCCTCCCAGGATGTTTCATTCAGCGCTCCAGGCATCCCACGGTGCCTCAGGTGGTCGTGGCCCTCAGATGCATTATTCCGACCAGCTAGCCTACAGTGCACCACCAACTCCTATTAGTGCACCTCCACTCCAGAGTTGTCAGGGTGGTTATTCAGGTCGACAGTGTCAGTTTCAGGGTCAGCAGTCACAATAGCCAAGGTTATGTTATACTTGTGGTGATCCGAGGCACATTGCTAGATTTTGCCCTCAGGCGAAGGGAAGCTCACAGGATCAGAGTTCTCGTGCCATGGTTCCGGTACCAGTTGCTGCACCACCTGCTAAGCCAGCCAGAGGAAGGGGTCAGGCAGCCAGAGGTAGCGGTCATACAGTTAGAGGTGGAGGTCAGGCCGTTAGAGGTGGGGACCAGCCAGTTAGAGGCCGTCGGAGGGACGTAGTTTAGGGTGGTGAGGCCCAGCCCCAGTGTTATGCTTTCCCAGCCATGCCTGAGGGTGAGTCATCTCAAGCTATTATCACAGGTATTGTTTCAGTTTGTAGTAGAGATGCTTCAGTTCTATTTGATCCGAGATCTACTTACTCCTATGTGTCATCCTATTTTGCTTCCTATATGGTTGTGCCCCGTGATTATTTGAGTGCTCATGTGTATGTGTCCACACCAGTGGGAGATGCTATTGTTGTATATCGTGTTTATCGTTCATGTGTGGTCACCATTGGGAGTCTTGAGACTCGCGTAGATCTTCTACTTCTCGACATGGTTGATTTTGATGTCATACTAGGTATGAATTAGGGTTGTGCATTATTTGGGTCGAACCGAAAATCCGAACCGATCCATGTTATTTGGTTCGGATTTCAACTATTTGGATCATATTTCGGATTATAGATTTAAATATTTTGGATATCGGATCGGATACAGTTTGGCTTAATTTAAATCCGAACCGATCTGAAATTCGAAATATAAGGTCTACATATAAAAGTGAGGGTGCCATCAAATAGGGTTTCATTTGTCTTATTTCTCTCACATCAGCAAGTATCTCTTAGAGCTTTTAGACATGCCTCCATCACTCCAAATCTCCAATATGGCCGCTTCATCTTTGCTCTCAAGAAGTAAGGTTTGTTGGGTTTTGTTTTATTTTTCATTCTCTCCATCCTTTCCATTTTAGATTATTGATTGATTCTTTCCTATTTATGGTTGATTTTTATTTTAGATTGATCTGAGGTTTTGGTTTTTTATTCTCTCCCTCCTTTCCATTTTAGTACTTAAATTTTTCAAAGATGCTATTTGATTAAACATATACTGCTGCTCATCTGATTTTCTCAAAGCTTAAATATTAAGTTTTTGCATAAATTTTTGTCTGGTGTTAGCTCATGCACTTAAGCACTTTTATGGGTTCTTGTATTTCTTCGCTATCCTTTTTTAACTGTCGGTACTGATTTTTTACATGGATTTTATTTTATACTTGTTTCATAGATGACAGAGCTAGAGGCAGAGAAGGGAAATAAGCTTCAAATTATCCTAAAAGGTACTGAAAGTGGTGCTTCTAAATATTCCACAACGAACACACTCCATTGTAAATCTGCTTCTAAGAAAAGAAAAGGCATGAAAGAAAGATTAGTTGCTTGGGTCCATTTCGACAAGTTCACTGATGACGATGGGATTAAAAAGCGAGATGCAAGTATTGTCAAGAAGAATATGTAGCAAATACAAAAAATAGCGGTACAAGCAATTTGTTTTCCAATATGATCAAGTGCCCGAACAATCCCTATAAGGTGGACACCAGCCAACAGAGACTAGCTTTTCAACCAAAAAAGGGTGGTCAAACAGGTGATGTATCAGTAATCCCATGGAAATTTGATCAAGAGGCATGTAGGAAGGCATGTAGGAAGGCTTTAGTTCGTATGATAATTATTGATGAGCAACCCTTTATTTCTGTTGAAAATGAGGGTTTTAGAGATTTTGTGAGAACTCTTCAACCTTTATTTCACGTTCCTTCTCGTACTACTATGACTAGAGACTGTCTTGAGATTTATAATGAAGAGAGACATGTTTTGAAGAGAATTTGCATTACAAGTGACACATAGACTTTAATTCAACGAATTAACTATATGTTTGTTACAGTACATTATATTGACAAGAATTGGGAATTACATTAAAAAATATTGAATTTTTGTCCAATTACTAGTCACAAGGGTCAAGATTTAGCTAGTGGTGTTGCTAAGTATTTTCTTGAATGGGTATTGGATAAAAATTTTACTGTGACTGTTGATAATGCAAGCTCTAACGATGTTATGGTTAAAGAATTATCCAAACAATTTACTAGATGGAATACAATTTTGATGGAAGGTAAGCATGTTCATGTGAGGTGTATGGCTCACATCATCAATCTAATTGTTCAAGATGGGTTGAAAGAAGGGAGTGTGTCTATTGAACGACTAAGACAAGTTGTCAGGTACATAAGAAAATCTCCCGCAAGATGGAAGAGGTTTAAAGAATGTTGTGATCTTGATAAGATAACATCTAAAATATCATTGTGTCTGGATGTTCCAACTAGGTGGAACTCCACATATTTGATGTTGAGGGTTGCGGCAGTTTATGAGGATATTTTTACAAAATATTGTGATATTGATTATGGATTGATGCATTGTATTTCTAATTGTATTTATGAGGATGACAGCCTGCAGGTCCACTTTTAAGTAGTGATTGGGAAAGTGTAAGACGTATTGTGAAGTTTCTTAAAAAAATTTATGAACCCACCTTGAAGGTATCGGGCACACTTTATATTACATCTAGTGTACATTTTCTTGAGATCCGTGTGGTAGGTTCTTCTTTGAAAGAATTGAAGGAAAATGAAGATGTTGTCGTGCGAGAAATAGCAAAGAATATGAAAGAGAAATTTGACAAGTATTGGGGTGATCCTCACAAGATGAACAAGATGATATATATTTCATGTGTGTTGGATCCATGCCACAAGTTTCACTCTCTTTGTTTTGCACTTGTTGATGTGTTTGGAGAAACAAAAGCTGTGAAAATACAAGAGGAAATGAAGACATACATGAAAACTTTGTTCAGTGAGTATGTCAAGATGAATAGTGATTCATATCCATCTTCTCCATCTTCAACTTCATCTTCATGTCCATCTTCTCCATCTCCTCATATTCTCCATTTTCATGTTCTTCTTCATCATCATTCTCAAAATTCATGCTAGATTTAAAGAGGCATAAGAGTGGTGGAGGTATTGACTCAAAAACATAGTTGGATAAATATTTGGGTGAAGATGTTAAGGAAGAAAAAGATAAATTTGATGTTCTCGGTTGGTGGAAGTTGAACTCACCTAGATTTCCCACTCTTGTTGATATGGCACGTGATGTGCTAGCCATACCAATTTCTAGTGTTGCATCCGAATCGGCCTTTAGTACTGGGGGACGCATACTTGATCCATTTAGGAGTTCATTGACTCCTAGATTGGTTCAAGATCTTGTGTGTGTCCAAGATTGGCTTCGTAACGAATCAACAACTCCGGTTAAAATTGAGGAATATTTAGATAATCTTGAACAACTTGAACTTGGTAAGACTGTCTTTCTTCTTTTATTATTTGTTTGATATATATTTGATAACTTATTTGGATTCTTTTTATGTTAACATATGTGTGGTTTTAAACTTTCAATATAAATGGTCAATACTGGAAAAGAGCCTTGCATCATCGACATATAGTATTGATGAAGATTATTGAACTATATTTTGCTGGTATAATTCTTTCACTGGTTATGTTTTTGTCCAGTGTGTTGGTCTTTGATTTTATGTTTCAGTTTTTTCACTAAAGTCTAAAATTTTCCTTGGTTATTGCAGAAACAAAGGGGAGTAGTACATCTGGAATTGGGAGGGAGATGGAAGTTGGAACTCTTTAATGTTTTTTTTACCTTCTTGAGTTCATCCTTTAAATAGTGGAATACCTATATCTATTTTGTTGATTTGTTGCCTTGTTGGTACTGCAATTTATATAGTTCTGTTGCTACAATTATCAGCTAGTATTATTCAGTTTAACCTTTTGGGTTTGTTCAGTTCTGTTGCTACAATTATCAACTAATATTATTCAGTTTAACCTTTTGAATCCATATTGAATTAATGATGTTGTTTATCCTTATAGAGTATGTATTTCCTTCTCGTTCTAGCTGGGTAAATCTTTATGGATCAGTTGTCAGATCCCCTCTTTATAGAGTATGTTGATGGTTATGCTACACCGATCACTAAGAGGTGAACTCATGGAATAAGCATCTTAATATATAAGGCTTACAATCCGAAATATTTATTCGATCCAAATATCAAAATCCAATCCGAACCGAATTTAATTTGGTTCGGATTCGGATTGCAATTTATCAAATCCGAAATTTGATCGGATAGTCCAAAATATGCCAAATCCGATCCAATCTGATCCATGATCAGGCCTAGTATGGATTGGTTGTCACCTTATCATGCTATATTAGATTGTCACGCCAAGACGGTGACCTTAGCCTTACAGGGGTTGCCTCGATTAGAGTGGAGAGAGAATCTTGGCCATTCTGCCAGCAGGGTTATCTCTTATGTGAAGGCTCGGCATATGGTCGAGAAGAGGTGTATAGCTTATTTGGCTTATGTCCGCGATTCTAGTGTGGAGGTTCCTTCCATGGATTTAGTGCCAGTTGTTTGTGAGTTTCTAGAGGTGTTTCCTGCAGACCTGCCAGGGATGCCACCCCACAGGAATATTGATTTCTGCATTGATTTGGCTTCGGGCACTTAGCCTATTTCCATTCTTCCATACCACATGGTCCCGCCAGAGTTGAAAGAATTGAAGGAGCAATTGTAAGATTTGCTTGATAAGGGCTTCATTAGACCTAGTGTCTCGCCCTAGGGTGCACCTGTGTTGTTTGTGAAGAAGAAAGATGGATCGATGAGGATGTGTATAGATTATCAGCATTTGAACAAAGTCACCATCAAGAACAAGTATCCATTGCCGAGGATTAATGATTTATTTGATCAGCTTCAGGGTGCCAAGATGTTTTCAAAGATTGATTTGAGATCTGGCTACCATCAGTTGAGGATTAGGGCATCCGATGTTCCTAAGATAGCTTTTCGGACTCGGTTTGGGAATTATGAGTTTCTAGTAATGTCATTTGGGCTGACAAATTCCCCAGCAACATTCATGGATTTGATAAACCGGGTGTTCAAACCCTACTTGGATTCCTTTATGGTTGTGTTTATTAATGATATCTTTATCTACTCCCACAGTCGAGAGGAGCATGAGCAGCACCTTCAGATCATTCTTCAGACTCTAAAAGACAGCCAGTTATATGCTAAGTTCTCAAAATGCGAGTTTTGGTTGAGTTCAGTTGCTTTCTTGGGTCACGTTGTATCAACAGAGGGTATTCAGGTGGATCCTAAGAAGATTGAGGCAGTTCAAAACAGACCTAGACCCACATCAGCTACAGAGATCCGTAGTTTCCTAGTTTGGCAGGCTATTACCGACGATTTGTGGAGGGGTTTTCATCCATAGCAGCCATATTGACCAGATTGTCCTAGAAGGGTGCCCCGTTCAGGTGGTCCGATGAGTGTGAAGAGAGCTTTAAAAAGCTCAAGACTACTTTGACTACGGCACCGGTATTGGTGTTACCCACAGGTTCAGGATCTTATACAGTATATTGTGACGCATCTCGTATTGGTCTGGGTGCGGTATTGATGCAGGGTGGCAAGGTTATTACATATGCTTCGCGGAAGCTAAAGGTTTATGAGAAGAATTACCTTGTTCATGATCTAGAGCTGGCAGCAATTGTTCACGCGCTGAAGATTTGGAGGCACTATCTTTACGGCGTGCCATGTAAGGTATTCACTGATCATCGAAGCTTGCAGTATTTGTTCAAGCAGAAGGAACTTAATTTGAGGCAGATAAGGTGGCTGGAGCTATTGAAAGACTATGATATCACAATATTGTATCATCCCGGGAAGGCCAATGTGGTGGCCGATGCTTTGAGTAGAAAGTCAGTCAGTATGGGTAGCCTTGTATATATTCCAGTTGGTGAGAGACCGCTTGCATTGGATGTCCAGGCCTTGGCCAACCAGTTCTTGAGGTTGGATGTTTCTGAGCCCATCCGTGTTCTAGCTTGTGCAGCTGCTTGGTCTTCTTTGTTTTAGCGCATCAGAGATCGGCAGGATAACGATCCTCATTTACTTATCCTTAGAGACACAGTGCGGCATGGTGGTGCCAAGCAGAATATTGTTTGAGATGATGGAGTTTTGAGGATGCAGGGCCGTATTTGTGTGCCTACTGTGGATGGACTTCGTGAGTTGATTCTTAAGGAGGCCCACAATTCCCGGTATTCTATTCATCCGGGCGCCGCCAAGATGTGTCAGGGCTTGCGGCAGCATTATTGGTGGAGGAGGATGAAGAAAGGCATAGTTACATATGTAGCTCGGTGTCTAAATTGTCAGCAAGTAAAGTACGAGCATCAGAGACCTGGTGGTTTGCTTCAGAAGAGAGAGATTCCTGAGTGGAAGTGGGAGCGTATCACTAAGGACTTTGTTGTTGGACTCCCACGGACTCAGAGGAAGTTCGATGATTTGTGGGTTATTGTGGATAGGCTGACTAAGTCAACGCACTTCATTCCTATGGCAGTTACCTATTCCTCATAGCAGTTGGCAGAGATATATATTTGGGAGATCGTCTGTCTTCATGGTGTGCCCGTATCTATCATTTCTGATCAAGGTACGCAGTTTACCTTGCACTTTTGGAGGGCAATTCAGCATGAGTTGGGTACGCGGGTTGAGTTGAGCACAACATTTCATCCTCAGAAGGATGGGCAGTCCGAGCGTACTATTCAGATCTTGGAGGATATGCTCCGCGCTTGTGTTATAGACTTCGGAGGATCGTAGGATCAGTTCTTGCCCCTTGCAGAGTTCGCCTACAATAACAGCTACCAGTAGGGCATTCAAATGTCTCTCTATGAGGCATTATATAGTAGGCGGTGTCGGTCGCCAGTTGGGTAGTTCGAGCCGGGAGAGACTCGGTTGTTGGGCACTGACTTAGTACAGGATGTCTTGGATAAGGTCAAGATTATTCAAGACCGACTTCGCACTGCTCAGTCCAGGCAGAAGATTTATGTCGACCGTAGAGTTCGTGATGTTGCATTTATGGTCGGAGAGAGAGTGTTACTTCGGGTATCACCCGTGAAGGGTGTAATGAGGTTCAGAAAGAAGGGCAAGTTGACCCCTAGGTATATTGGACCTTTTGTGATTCTGGAGAGAGTGGAAGAGGTGGCTTACAAACTTGCGTTGCCACCTAGTTTAGCAGTTGTTCATCCAGTATTCCATGTGTCCATGCTTCAAAAGTATCATAGCGATCCGTCCCATGTGTTATATTCCAGCTCTGTCTAGTTGGACAAGGATTTGACATACGAGGAGGAGCCGGTGGCAATTTTAGCCCGGCAAGTTCGCCAGTTGAGATCAAAGAATTACCCTTCAGTTCGAGTGCAGTGGAGAGGTTAGCCTATTGAGTCATCTACTTGGGAGTCCTTGTCTGATATGCGGAGTAGATATCCCCACCTTTTCACCAGCCCAGATACTTTTCTATGTCCGTTCGAGGACGAACGGTTATTTTAGACGTGGAGAATGTGATGACCCAAAAGGTCATCTTATATTTTAGAACTCGAATCTGCACTCTTAAGCCTTAAAATCTCATTTTTATACTCCCCGATTTGCGGGCGCAGTCCGGGCATGTTTCCGAAAAGCTTCTATGTTGAAAATTGATGAAAATAAGAATTTATGCCTTAAAAGTTGATTTTAGTCGACTTCGATCAACATTTTTAATAAACGGGCCCGGATCCATATTTTGACGGACTCGGTGGGTCCATATCGAATTATGAGACCTGTACGTATGCCCGAAATCGAATTTGGAGGTCCCTAGCTTAAGTTATGATTTTTTGGAAAAATTAAAAGTCTGAAAATTATTTGTTTTTAAGAATTGATTGATGTTTGGCATTCTTAGTAACGGGTCCGTATTTTGGTTCTGGAGCTCGGTACATGTTCATTATGATATTTAAGACTTGTCTGTGAAATTTGGTGAGAAACGGAGTTGATTTGACGTGATTCGGACGTCCAGTTGAGAAAATAGAAATTTTAAAGTGTTCTTGAGAATTTTATTTGATTTGGTGCTAAATTTAGAGTTCTAGGTGTTATTTTGGCGATTTGATCGAGCGAGCAAGTTCGTATGATATTTTTAGACTTGTGTGCATGTTTGTTTTGGAGCCCTAAAGGCTCGGGTGAGTTTCGGGTAGGCCACAGAATATTTTTGACTTTGAAAATCTGGTATTTTGCTGCAGCAGGTGTTCGGGCAGGTCCTTCTTCGTGTTCGCGAAGGTAATCTCGCGAACGCGAAGAGTAAACTGGGCAGCTGAAGTTTTCTTCTTCGCAAACGCGAAGGCTTAGTCGCGAACGCAAAGCGATGGGGCGCTACCCTTCACGAACGCGACCAGCTCCTCGCGAACGCGAGCAATGTCTCGCGAACGCGAAGGCTAGGGGGAGTAACCATCATGAACGCGAAGACTTGGCAGCCAATACTCTTCGCGAACGCGATGCACACTGTCGCCCAGTGCATAAAATAGGATCAAACACGGGTTTAAGCCATTTCTTCAATATTTTTCAAGCACCAAACGGGTAGAGACGATTTTCAAGAGTCACTTTCTTCCCCAAAGTGTTGGTAAGTGATTCTAAATTATTTTCTTTCAATTACCCATTATATTTCTTGAATTATCAACCTAAAATCTAGAGTTTACATGGTAGAATTAGGGGTTAGGGTAGAAACTAGAAATTTTGGAAATTTGGGAATTTAGACCTCAATTTGAGGGTCGGATTCCAAAACTAATTATATATTCAGGCTAGGGGGTGAATGGGTAAATGGATTTTGGTCCGAACCTCAGGTTTTGACCAAGCGAGCCCGGGGTCGATTTTTTGACTTTTTGGAGGAAAATTTGAGAAATTTAATTTATGCAATATAATTGATTTCTTTAGCAATATTTGATATAATTGAATTATTTTTGAATAGATACGAGTGGTTTGGAGATGAATTCCAAAGGAAAAGCTGTGATTGAGAATTAAGTGGTCTTCGGAGCGAGGTAAGTGTCGTGTCTAACTTTGGCTTGAGGAAATAGGTATTATGTATTTATTTGCTACGTGTTCGGTTGTTAAATACGATGTATAGGTGAGGTGACGAGCATCTATGCGTCGTTGTCGAGTCATAGCATGCGAGTGAAATTATATTCTTGTCTATTTTGTAGCCTTAAATTCAACTATCCATGCTTAGCGAGTTATTTGAAATGTTGGGTGACTTATATCTGGTTTCACTCAGATTTGGTAACTTTCGAATATTGATTCAAGGTTGAGGTTACATTGTGCTATTGATTATGGATAAAATACTAGTTTCTTTGTAATACTCATATCTATCCGTTGTTAGTGATTCTGTGATTTGTGAGGAAGAGTGTAAAGCACGAAGGGTGATGTCGTGCCGCGATATGTGAGTGTTAATGCACGAAGGGTTATGTCGTGCCATGATTTGTGAGTGATAAAGCACGAAGAGTGATGCCGTGTAAATTATGAGAGGTTTAATGCACGAAGGGTGATGTCGTGTCGTTCTATTTATTTATTTGGTGAGGTTGAGAGTAAAAGCACGAAGGATGATGCAGTAAAGTTTTCCTTTGCTGTTTTATTTGCTCAATTCGTTTAAGGATTTTCGGTTTAATTCGGTCTTTTCATTATTCTCACTCTTTATATTGTATTCCCCCACTGTATGTCCCCTTCCCATTATTTCTGTGTTATTTTTTTATTTACTGTTGTTGCCACTAGCATGATTATAATGTTCAGGTTATATGTGGGTGTCTTGTCCTAGCCTCGTCACTACTTCGTCGAGGTTAGGCTCGACACTTACCAGTACATGAGGTCGGTTGTACTGATGCTGCACTCTGCACTTTCTGTGCAGATTTTGGTACCGGCTCAGGTTGATCGAGATTTTGCTATTGGTCCATTGTCCGGCGACTCAAGGTAGATCTGTCGGCATTCACAGACCTTGAAGTCCCCGTCTATCTTTTATGTCCTACTATTTTCTTTCATTCAAACAGTTGTATTTCTTTCAGACTATTACTTGTAGTAAATTCTAGAATGCTCATGAATTTTGACTCCAGATCCGGGTGGTAGTAATTAATACAGGTTTATAATATTCCGCACTTATTATATTTCATCTTAGTTAATTATTGTTATTTACTTAATGGGAATAAGGAATTGGTCTAATGATTCTCTAACATTGGCTTGCCTAGTAAGTGAAATGTTAGGCGCCATCACGGTCCCGTCGGTGGAAAATTTCGGGTCGTGACATATATACGGTATGAAATATTAATAATCGATTTAGCAAATCAATTACTGTTTTAAAGAATTCATGAATACTAAATATTAATAATAATATTTAAATGTTAGTTGGAGTAAGTATTATGAGTTAAAAATTGAAAGATTTTTTCTTCTTTCAAACGTATAGCTACCCAAACACATTCTACGAACTATAATTTTTCAACTTGCCATCGGAAGAATTTGCGGTTTTAGTCTCCGAAATATTAATAAAGTCTAATCTAATTATTATTTGGTTAAACACATTTAATCTTTAATAAATCGAAATGCACATTTTTTTTATCATTCTGCTTGTTTCCTTCACAAGTTTAACTATTACTTGTGGAAACATTTAACTATTTGTGTATTATGTTAAATTTGTATTATTACTTCATAATGAGAATATTATTCTCAAAATAATCTAAATATGATATAAGTATTTTCTATGTAACTTTAAGACAAAACCGACACATTTTAATTAATTAAAAGTTATATATTCTTAGTGAAATATCACAAAGACAATAATTAATATATACAAAAAACTGAATCAAAAATGTAATTATTTTTTAAATTAAATTAAGTAATTTTTAATTTCATTTTCAACTAAAATTTGTCCAAACCGGAAAAGGTATCTCTTGACCGTCCTCCCGGTTGAAAATCATCTAAAAAGGTAATTTTCTTTTATTAAATAAGTCATTCGGTGCACGGGTATCCCGCATTCACGTAGGTTCGCGGAAGAGTCATATCCTAATGCAAGTATTAATGACTATTTCTCGGGCTCGATTCCGTGACCTATAAGTCACTTTTATAAAATAATAAAAATAAAGTGAAATAAGAGAAAAAAAGAAATTTATAGAGAGATAATAGTACAATTTGTTAAGTCTTACGAATGAAATAGAAAATCCTCCTGTTTACAGGAAAAAGGAAGTTGATTCCTAGTTAGACTATCTTGCTCTCTAAGTAACATTCACTTTTAATATTATAGTACCATATACAACTTTCCCTTAATTCTTCTTCTTGCATGGCGATTCCAACGTTACAAAGTTCCGCACAGCAACCTTCTTCATCACCGTCGCCGTCGCTGTCATCTCTTCCATCCGCCGTTAACATTGCCGCCGGTCCGGAGAGAGCAGTTCGTTTCGTGTATTGCGATGAGGAAGGAAAGTTCCAAATTGATCCCGAAGCCCTTGCGATACTTCAACTAGTCAAAGAGCCAGTTGGTATTGTCTCTGTTTCTGGTCGTGCTCGTCAAGGCAAGAGCTTTTTACTTAATCAGGTAAAATTTCAGTCAAGCTAGAGATAAATTAAGCTCTTAGTATTTGTTTTTTTAAAATGTATTTTTGGTTAAATGCACAATCTAGGGTTGTGGTTATGGTTTGTAAAGAGCTCCGCTGTTTATTACGGGTTTTTCCTCTCAAGTGTTGTAGGTGTTGGTTAGAATTGGAATTTTGGAAGCTAATAGTCATCTATTTAATTGTTATGACTAGAATTATCAAGCAATTGTTCTGAAACTTGAGAATCGACATCATTAAATCAATCAATCAGCTATGCCTTAGCCCCTGAGGCTTAGTTCAAGTGGCAAAGGTTGAGGGACTTGTGACTTAGGTCACAGGTTTGAGCCTTGCGCTATGCGTACTAAGCCCGATATTTAAGTGGAGGAGGGTAAAGGGGCACCCATTATTCCCGAGTTTCGAAGGCTGCGGTTGATCCTAAGTGTTGCCCGGTACATATGCTGGTGGGAGGTAGCACGTACTCCATAGAATAAGTTTGAGGTGCGCGCAAGCTGGCCCCGACATCACCATTATCTTTAAAAAAAAAAAGGTGGAGTAGAAATGAGTTTGGAAGAATATATTCATATGTGTTGGTTGAAGGATGTACAACGTATGACCTTAACTATTTTATATTAGCTCAACATACCTGTCAAGATGATTTAGACTGCTTGCTAGGAGTGGTTTAATCTTGCTGAGATTTACTGTTCTCCTTATACTTTTTATTTATATTTGCATAATATTGGATTTAAATGAAGTAACGTGGTCAGTATGGATTCATATAGCCGACCTTAACTTGTTTGGGACTGAGGCCTGGTTGTTCTTGTTCATCTAAATTGTTTTTTAAGGTTTCAACTGGAGTTCACTATTTGTTGCAGCAAACTTGTCATCCTCCGTGCGGAGGTTGTGACTTGTTCATTTCATACATAGATTACAGTCAACTCGTGAGTCAAAGCTATAGCACATTTGTGATATTGTTGTTTTAGAAACTCAATTCAGTTATGTTATTAGCAAGGTCTATTACAATGGAACCACAATTATCTCTACTATTTACTTATAGCTATTTACTTGCTATCTCAAGTAGATTACCATATGTAACTTAGAGCTTCTTCCTACTTTGCTGAAAACATGTAACTGAGAGCTTGCTGTATGCCCAATAGCTTTTTGGCAGGAGTACTGGTTTTCAAGTGTCTCCAACTCATCGGCCATGTACAAAAGGTATTTGGTTGTGGAGTGCACCTTTAAGGAGAACAGCTCTTGATGGAACGGAATACAATCTGTTACTGTTGGACACAGAAGGAATTAATGCTTATGATCAAACAGTTAGTTTCCGCCCTTTAACATATTTATTACTTATTGGTTTTCTGAAGAAGGTATCACCTGCATACTGATAGCAGTGTCAAGATTTTTACTACTCACTCACCTGGCACATGCTATATGGCTTGTATGGCTACTGACTCTCTTTTGCCTTTTGTAAGTTTCTGTTTTGTTTTGCTGTTTGACAGGGAACACATAGCACACAAATATTGTCCTTGGCGGTCCTTCTTTCAAGTATGTTTGTATATAACCAGGTTAGGAGCATTCAAACATGGATCTCATTCGTTCCCTTTGACATGGCATTCTTGTTAGACTGTTTAGCGTTCTCCCCTCAAGATTTAGTGAATTTCCTTGTTGCTACAGTTTGTCTGTTCTTTAGGTGTCTTCATAATCTCTTTGATCTATTAATATAGATGGGTGATATTGATGAAGCTGCAATTGACCGTCTTTCTCTTGTCACTGAAATGGCCAGCGCTTCGGAGCTTGGACAGTTCTCCCCAATCTTCGTTTGGTTGCTTAGGGTTATTCAGAGTTGATTCATTTAGATTTACTTCTGTGCTTGCTTGTGAAACTGTTGACATATATTTTTTCTCTCTGCAAAAAGGATTTTTATTTGGACTTGGTTGAGGACAACCGTAAAATAACTCCGTGGGACTACCTTGAACTTGCTTTGAGGCCGGTTCAAGGTGGTGGGAGAGGTGTTGCTGCTAAAAACGAGGTATCCACTTTACATGAATGTTTCTTTTGCTTTACTATGTGTTGTAATTATTCAATTTCTAATTTAATCATCCCTGTTTTAAAAACTGGTTCCCGGAACTTGGAACTTCTAACTGCAGATTAGGGAATCCATTCGTGCTCTTTTCCCTGATAGAGAATGCTTCAGCCTTGTGCGTCCTTTGAGCAATGAAAATGCGCTTCAACGGCTAGATCAGATTCCAGTTAATATTCTTTCATATGTTCCATTCTCTACTATTATTATCTAATTGTGATTCTGCCCTTTAATTATTCTAATTGTAGTATCGATTTTCACATGTAGTTGGAAAACCTGAGGCCAGAGTTTAAAGCTGGTCTTGATGCTTTGACAAGATTTGTTTTTGAGAGGACAAGACCAAAGCAAGTTGGAGGGACTGTTATGACAGGACCGCTCTTTGCTCGTATAACTCAGTCCTTCCTGGATGCTCTTAACAATGGTGCAGTGCCCACATTCACCTCTTCATGGCAGGTTAGTGATGTTCTTAATGGCAGATATACTTCTTTTTCCTTTCTTTTTCTCCACATCATTGATGTTCTTCTCTGTAACTGCGCAAATAGTTTTCCAATAGAAACATCATTTTTCTCATCACCAACACCATTGACCCGAACGAGGGACCAAAAAGAAACCACTAATTGTTGTTGCATGATTATTACTCAAATCATTAATTACATTGACTTGGCACCAAGAAAGTGGCCCTGAACAGAAGAAATAAGGATAAATAGAGATCTTAAATCTGGGGTTTGTACTAGAGAAAAACTATTGGAGAAGGTCAAGAATAACTTTCACTAGGTTCCCAAAAACTGAACCTACTTCCATCACACTCTCTGAATAAAATGTTCCCTACAAACTCTTCCCACCCCTTCAAAATATTCCTCCAATGCCTGCACCCGTAGGGCAGTGAGACAATTTTAGTCCTCCACACATACTTCTGTGTGATCATCCCCCTCCAAAGTGCATCCTCCTCTACTCACCCCCCACCCACCCCAAAAAAAAAAAAAACAATACTTTGGTGTAGTGACAGTCTCCCAATTGATCAAGTGAAACTTCCTCTCCCCGATTGAACCGTACATAGAAAATCCCTTTGGAGTTTTTCCAGCTTTCTTGTATGGATGTTATTTAACTTCCCATGTCATTGTTGTCATTTCTAAAATGGTATTCAGCTGAAGCCAAGTGCTACACTGTGAGTTAGCTCTGTATACCCAGCTTATGCACTATAATGTATGCTGATGCATGTTTTCCTTTTTAATTTCTGCAGAGTGTTGAGGAAGCTGAGTGTCAAAGGGCATACGATTTGGCTGCTGATAGATACATGGCTTCATTTGATCGTTCTAAGCCCCCGGAGGAAGTAAGTGTTGCTTTTGTTTCGTTGCTAACATTATCTGGTTGCTTTTAATATTTCAATCATCGCAGGGTGCACTAAGAGAAGCACATGAAAATGCGGCTCAAAAGTCCATGACAGAATTTAATTGTACTGCTGTGGGGGCTGGATCCACCAGGATGAAATATGAGAAGCGTCTCCAGAATTTCATAAAAGAGGCATTTGAGGTTAGTTTTTCATCTACCCTTTACTTCAAATATGGAGGATAAAGTGCATTAGTGAATAGTGATATAAGCATACATGTTTGTGTCGTAATACATTCCTTCGTAGAGGATGAGTTAATACTAATTTTTATTTTGCTTCTGCACCATCCTTATCCCCCCAAAAAACAAAAACTATTTTGTAATCATGCTTCTACATTACTTCATTTGCTTATATTCAGGATTGGGGTTCTAGAGATACTTGCCAATAGGTTAGCCAATAAACGACACTGACTAGGTTCTAGGAAGAGTGTCATGGGGTTTGGGGGGGGTTAAATCTGACAATTATGTAATGCGATTAGTATTTAATGTTGGAACCAGGGACATGGTTTTCTTATTATTGCTTCATTGGAGGTCTTTTAGTTGTTGAATTTAGTAGTATTTATTTATTATGTTTTGGCTTTGAGCCGTGGATTGGCCTTGGATCAGAACGAAATTCCTCCTTGCTTTCAGAGATGGTTCAGGTAATGCTTTCAGATATAACCATTATCGTTTCTCTTTGAGTATCTTTATACGGAGGACATTTTCTATTTTTCATAGAATGGCAAAACCTATTTACGCAGAAGTCAAGCTTTAGAGGTTTCATTTGATCTTCATTTTCTTATAGGTAATGTAAGGATATTATTCCTGATGCAAAAATCAGCATCTAGGACATTTGATCTTCATTTGAAGTTGTGAAAAAGGAGAAGATGAGAAAAAAATACTTGATGAATTAGTGAAAGATACATCCAAGACTAATTTAGATAAGGAAAAGTTCTTACTTGACAAGATTCTTAATTAATCTGTACAGTGTACAATTATTCTGTTTTTTGGGTAAGTGTAAAATTATTCTGTTTAGACTGTATTTTCACTACTTACACTTTTGGAATGGTGAAATATTCTAGTAAATCTCAACATTGTGTTTCAGTGAATTGCATGGTTAAGAAGTTATTGTTGTTTCTTTCATCGTATAAGTGACCTGTGAAATGTATCTTAATTCTCTCCTTCATTTACAACTCTTCTCTCTGCTAACCAGGTGATAATTGAGTCAAAGTTCAGGCACATATGTGTTAATGCCTGTGTGTTTGGTATGTTTGTTTCTTCCCAGAAAAATGCCTGTCCCTGTGTAGATACGGTTCCTATGTTCTTATTGGTTTGATATCTGCACATGGGCCATCTGCCCACATGATATTGACTATATATGTTATATGGACCTGCCCGTTGACATTCTGGCTGGTATTCAGTAAAAGTTTCCTGGTAGTGAGTATCTACGCTATGCTACTAAATAGCTCTTTTCAATTGTCAAATTGGTTTTTATGTTGATACAGGAACTTAAAAAGGATGCCTTTAGGGAGGCCTATCTACGGTGTTCAAATGCCATAGAGGACATGGAAAAGGAACTGAAAGTGGCTTGTCATGCTCCTCATGGAAACATAGATGGTGTTCTTAAGGTAAGCTTTATTCATGATACTACGATAGAAATTTAGCCTATTTTTAGGTAGCTAAACTGGAATTCAGGCTTATTAAGTTACAGATACCCGGAAATGCATATGCTATATGCAGGTTCTTGGTTGTTTAGTATCCAAGTACGAAGCAACGTGCCAAGGTCCTGAAAAGTGGAGAAAATTAATCGTCTTCATACAACAAAGGTTTGTATATTATCAATGCTTTATTGAAGCACTTGCAATTGGGAGTATATATGTAATATCACATTAATTTTCCAGCGTGGAAAGTCCACTTTTTGATCTTATCAAGAATCAAATAGACAAGCTTGGATCAGAGAAAACAAGTGCAGAAGTATCTGCTCTGAAGTCCATTACTGCTGCTGCTGAAGCAAGACTGGCTGCTGCCAAAGAACAAGCTGAATCAGCTCAGGAGGAGGCGGAAGAGTGGAAACTTAAATATGACATTGCTGTTAAGGAAACCCAATTGAGAGAAGATGCTTTAAGGGATGAATTTTTAAGGACTCTGGCCGATAAGGTGAAAATATTGCTACAAATATTGGTTCAATTTCAATTTGCTGCTTTGTTTGATTTTGCTTCTCAACCCTCCTGGAAACATCATTTCTTAGTTTTCCAAGATGACATTTAAAGTTCTATTTGTTCATGAAACTGCAGGACAAAGAAATAAAAGACAAGACATCTAAGCTTGAGCAGGCTGAACAGCATTTAGCAACACTGAATTTGAAGTTGAGGGTGAGTTGCTTATCTAAAACTACATAACTTGCATTTGCACCAATCTTGTGTATAAAAAAAGGTGGTGGTGGGATAGAGCAAAGTAAAAGTCAGAAAGAGGGGTGGGCACTCTCTGTTTGTTATTTTAAAGTGTTGGCCCTTTGCACTAGCTTTAGCATTTGGAGTGCGCGAACTTTTATTTGGCAATCTAGTAACCTCTAGTTATGTGTTAACTTGTGGATTGATCGACAAGTTTGCCAATTAGATCTGATGAATGGAACTCTCAATTTTTATGATTGGAACCAATTTCTCTCTGGCAATTCAACTAGGTAAACCTGCCTATGTAAATAAAAGGATACTTGCGCTCATTTTGTATGTGGTAGTTTAAGAGATTTGCATGTGTGTTAGTACTAGTGATTGCCCAAATGGAGCAAAAAGGATACAGATGATTCATATAGCCAAACTCAACTAGTTCAGAATTGAGGTGTAGTTGATTGATTGTTTTGTACTAATGACTATTCTGTGATTATTACTTCTTACAGGCTGCTGAATCAAAAGTAAAGAACTCTGATCTAGAAGTTTCAATCTTAAAGGTTGAAGTCAAGAAATTGGGTGAAAGGCTAGAGAATATCAATGCTACTGCACAATCATTTGAAAGAAAAGCTAGGATTTTGGAACAGGAGAAGGTTCATCTGGAGCAGAAGTACCGGTTAGAGTCCATTAGATTTGAGCATATTCAGTATAGATATGAAAGAGAGGCTAAAAGAGCAACTGCGTTGGCTGATAAATCAAGGGCTGAAGCAGCTAGGGCCGTGAAAGAAAAGAATGATATTCAGAGATTAGCTATGGAAAGATTAACTCAGATTGAGAAAGCTGAGCGACAAATTGAAAAATTACAGAGACAAAAAGATGACCTGGATTATGAAGTAAGGAAGTATCGTGCTGCCAAAGAACAAGCTAAATCGGCTCAGAAGGAGGCGGCGGAGTGGAAACGTAAATATGACATTGCTGTCAAGGAAGCTAAGAATGCTCTTGAGAAGGCAGCATCTGTTAAAGAGCGCGCAAACAAGGAAACCCAATCGAGAAAAGATGCTACAAGGGATGAATTTTCAAGCACTCAGGCTGTGTTTAGTTTGTTCTAACAGTCATGGAACACAGTCACAGATGCAGCCAGGTGCAAGCGGGTTCATCCGGACCAGTATAATTTTTGCCCAAACTATAGATACATATGTGAAAACTCATAAAAAGTTTAGCAAATATTTTATATAAACCCATAATTTTAGAAGTATAATGACTTCAGTGCTAAGAACGTTAAAGGTTGAAATACATCATTTATATCTTAAATCCGCCAATGATAGAACAAAGCGTTGAAATTGGTGGAATCTGTACGTGAAGGTCATAAGTTATCTTTACACATATAGCTAGCCGAAAATGGTGGAATCCGTACGTGATGGTCATAAGTTATCTTTACACATAGCTAGCCTGATTCATTGTTTATTTTTGCAGCCTGTATACATGATTATATACAATGGCGGACGCACGTAGTGGCAAGCGGGTTCAGTCATCAAAAAATAATACTGTATATATATATAAATTAGGATTAAAACTGCATAAATTTTGTATAAATATTTTATTTGAACCCACTTGACAACTACTATTTTACGACTAAAATTATGTACTTCTGAGATTGAACCCGCTTGCACAAAATCATGGGTCCGCCACTGATTATATACTAATTATACATAGTTATACATATGTTATATATACATATTATACATTTACTAGCTATTTTAGTTTAAGTTGTTGGGTGGGTGGCTATTTAGGTTAATTCTTCTTTTTAATCCTCTTGCAATCTCTTGTGAGAAAGGTGTTGCTGAGGAAAATCATCAGTTATATATAATGGTGTGCGCTTAGGAAATTAGTTCCTTAGATATATCTGTGCACAAGAAATAGATATATAAGGACTAAAAAAGAAAACAGAAAACAAAGAAAGAAACAATGTGAAGTGAAGCTCTAGTATTATGCATGCGTTGGCTGATTTTAAGGCCATCATTAGCTCCCATACATAAACTTATTCACAGAAACGAATAGGTTTGATAATCATCATTACCTCATTTTTCATCAAATTTGCCAGAGTTAAATTCTTCTGAATCAACATCTAAACTCATTTTACTCATCTCATTGATAACATAGTGTTACACCTCCTTTTTCCCGCAGAAAATATTAGGGGGAGTTTTTCCAATTTAAGTGACATTGTTCGAAAAGGGATTATTTATTTGATCAGAGTCGCCACTTGGAATAGTTGTTATGGTGTCTCAAGTCACCGGTTTATTTTAAATCCCAAATCGAGGAAATTGACTCTATTTTATGGTCCGCGAACACAGAAGACCGGGTAAGGAATTCTGTTAACCCGGGAGAAGGTATGAGGCACTCCCGGATTCCGTGGTTTTAGCACAGTCGCTCAACTATTAATAATTGGCCCAATTATCTGACTTATTATATATTTAAAACCTATTGTGCTTTTTAGCCTTCTGACCGCTTTTAATTATTTATGGAGTTTGTTTTAACAAGTCGTGACATCGCGCACTCGCTTGTTTTTGGTACACGTTGCAAATCGCGCCACATGAAATGCACCCGCGATTTACGACGTATTTATTTTATTATTATTCGAAGTTATAGTCGGGTCACATGAAATGCACACCCAGATTGGAATTACGTATCATGACTATGCCACGGAAATCGTACCCATAGTCACGATGATTTATTTATGAATCGCGCCTAAAGTAAGCTACGATATTCAAAATCGCTCATTTCATTTTTAACTTCTTATTGCATGCATTTAGACCGAGTCAAATCCTAAAGCATGTAAATTAAGAAGTAATGGACTAAATCTTTCCCGATTCCCACCCCTTAATTTCAAGCACAATAATTCTTGTTCATCAGGATGACACAAATCCAAAGCAGACAAAATATCAAAACAAATAAAGAAAGGGATAAAAGAATGATACCGATAGCCATACATTCGAAACAGTTGAAGATATGAGAATTAAGGAAAGCCGGAAAGCATATGAAAGCAAAGTGAATCTGAATAATAATAAATAAAAAAATTAAAACAAAAGTCATTTAAAGATTTTCCTATCACCTCCCCCATTCCTTATGATAAATTAAGCATGTCTCATCTAAATCTCCTACTAATTTTATCTAACTGATTTATCCTTCCGATGTTATCACTCGAACTCACACCAAACGCACCCTCAAATGACACAATGGAATGACATCATAATTCAATTTAGTAAGAAAAATGACTAACTCTGACTACTGCTTAACTAAATGCTATTAAAGATTTTTGTGATTGCTAAGTAGCATACTGCAGACCCTAATCCCTTCAGATCTTCAATTCTTTCTTAGTAAGAAAAGATTAACATCTTCTAAAGTCAAAGATAGGCAAATGACGATACATATTATAACTCTTAAAGATCTCTGCTAAGACTCAACTAAGGAAGTAACTCCTCAATGCATATGAGTTGGAGTTAACAGAGGATTTTAAAATGCTAATGAAACTCTTTAACCAAGCACAGTAAAGAAAATGCAATATGCTGAAATCAAGCAATAGAATACTTCAAACACTAAGACATATTCATTGTGACAGTGCTATTGCAACATGAAGTCCAATCAAATCTCTGCTCACTCCAACATTAGCGTAACTTAATAGAAGAAGTTGAAAAACAAACTGACAGTCCAAATAAGATAAACCAATTGAAAAGGAATTAGTAAACCCCCAACAACAGCTATTAGTTTAATTCATCTTTTAATGGTTCGCCTAAGATTCGATTCACAACAGAATAAAGGGAAGAGAAAGAGAGAGAAAAAATATGGAAATGGAAAATCAAGGCTCAATAGAATCATTCAACATGTTCATAACTTCAAAATAGGCCATGTAAAGTTAAACAAAATTACAGGGATTCCATGTGTACCTATGATTCAGGCGACAGTAGAGTCGCGAAGACCAAACAAAAGCAGTAGAAAAAGAAGAAATCCAAAGCTCAGCTAACAGCAGTCGATAGATCCAGCAATCAATGATAAACCCAGAAATTTCAGAGCAGTCAAAGCAACGAGCAGAACTTGAACCGATGATTGAAATCAAATCTCGAGCATAAATTCGGAGTTCAAACTCACTCCATGCTTAGGAATAAAAAAAATAAAATAAAAGAAAATGATTGAAATAAAAAATTTTACTTGGCGGCTCAAAGACAAAAAGGGGAAAATTGGACCAAAATATTTTTTTTTTAAAAAAAAAAACCTTCAAACCCTAGAATTTTTCACCCCAGAAAATCTGTCCAAAACCTCCTCTTCCCTCAAATCCGAAAAAGAGTATTTATCTTCAAAAATCCCCCAGCCTCTGCCTTTGCTCCCAAGAAACGATTTAAGCCCATAGATCTCTTTAGATGGGCAGATTTTTGACAAATGGAAGGCTAGGATCAACAAACTTTAATCCTGAGGCTCCCATTAACCTTAAATCCATCCAAAAAGAGAGTGAAAACGTGAAAAAAACGGGTGAGGCATATTCTTTGTCAGAGGTTTGTTAGGCTACGTGGCAAGAGGAGAGAGGATGGAGTACGTGATGGTTAGAGGAAATTTTCCGGTGGGTTTGGGTGGTGGCGACGCGACAGTGAGGTGAGTGAAACGGGTGGTGTGGCTGGTTAAGGTAAGGGAGATTAGGGTTAGGAGTTGTTAGAAATGAAGATTATATTGGGCATGGGTAAATAACATGGAACGTTGGATCTAAGTGGATGGATGGCCAAGATTAAGAGGGAGTGGGGCAGATTAGTCGACGGGTCAGCGGGTTGGATTGAGATGAAGGGTCAAGGGGATTGGGCTGGGGCAGATTTGGGCTGGGGCAGATTTTGGCCCAATTTGAATCAAGACCAAACAAAGCCTCTCTTTTCTTTGTTTTCTTTCATTTTAAAAATCTACAAATTTTGAAAAACAAATCCTAATTAGATTCTAGCTCAATTCTAATTTGCAAAATTAACCTACTCATTATTTCTAATATTTAGATAATTAATTAACCTAAAAATAATGAAAGCAAAATTAATTATTCGAAACTAAAAGCTAAAAATACAAGAACCTATAGTATTTTGTGATTTTTGTTTAATAATACAATTAATTAACAACTTAACCTTAAAAATATAAATAACAACCTAAAATGCAATGCATGAAATTTTGAACATTTTAATGGTATTTTCTATGATTTTAAAATATTAAATATGAACTAAATGCAAACAATTGATTAACAAAATTTCCTACAAAATCTTATGAAGAAAGAAAGAAAAAAAAAACAATTAAGAAAAAGGTCTATTTGTGAATATTGTAGGAATATTTTAGTCGGGCAAAAATCACATGCTCACAGCTGCCCCTCTTTACTTGGAAACACGAAGAGTTTTCGGGCAAAGATACATTGAGCAAATACGAGCGATTTTTTACCGTTTGTATACTCCATGGAAGCATTTTGAAAATGTTTGACCGAACCTTGCTTCCGAGGTTGCCTACATATCCTCGGCTATGGAGGAATCAGGTCAGTATAGTTTTAAAAGTTTTGATAGATGGAACTATCGAGAAGCTGTGATTTCACTGTTGCTGCTGCTGCTGCTCTTTCTTACTGAGCTCCTTACTACACCAAAGTCAAAATGAAAAAGAAACTAACTAAGCCTATCAGCTACGAGTTACAAGATTCCTATCTATGAGTCTTCTGAAGCTTGATCTTGAGTCTTGAATGGTTTTTCATGCGGACTTTTGACTTGAACCTTGATGCTTGCTAACTGCAAGTGCTAGTTCTTTCTTCTTCAGCTTTTCGGATCAAGATGGGACATGCAAAGCTTGCAACTTCAATCATGTCTTGAGCAGCCCATATCTCTTCATCTACTTCTGCATTTTTGGATTCACTTCTTTTTTCTTTTTATTCTGGATTGAGACTTCTTCCTTTAGTCATCTCGGACTGTCAGCTCGCATTCTTGAGGCGAGCTTCTGCTACTTCTAACTTGAACTGAATCCTCAAATATCTTCCCTCGTTCTCCAGGTGGGCGCCTGATGACTTAAAACTCGAAATAAATTTCCTCATTTTCCAGGTGGGTGCCTAATGTTGACTAAATACTCGAAATAAATTCTCTCGTTCTCCAGGTGGGCGCCTGTGCTGACTTAAAATAGAAACGAATTCCCTCGTTTTCCAGGTGGGCGCCTGATGACTTAAAAACTTGAAATAAATTCCCTCGTTGTCCAGGTGGGCGCCTGATAATGACTTGAAAATTAAAACAAATTCCCTCATTCTCCGGGTGGGTGCCTGATGACTGACTTGAACTTAAAATAAATTTCTTCATTCTCCAGGTGGGTGCCTGCTTACTTAAAAACTTGAAATAAATTCCCTCATTCTCCAGGTGGGCGTCTGTGCTGACTTAAAACAGAAATGAATTCTCTCATTTTCCAGGTGGGTGCCTGATGACTTAGAATTTGAATAAATTCCCTCATTCTCCAGGTGGGTGCCTGCTTACTAAAAAACTTGAAATAAATTCCCCCATTCTCCAGGTGGGAGCCTGTGCTGACTTAAAACAGAAATGAATTCCCTCGTTTTCCAGGTGGGTGCCTGATGACTTAGAACTTGAATAAATCCCCTCATTCTCCAGGTGGATGCCTACTTACTTAAAAACTTGAAATAAATTCCCTCATTCTCCAGGTGGGCGCCTGTGCTGACTTAAAACAGAAATGAATTCCCTCATTTTGCAGGTGGGTGCCTGATGACTTAGAATTTGAATAAATTCCCTCATTCTCCAGGTGGGTGCCTGCTTACTTAAAAACTTGAAATAAATTCCCTCATTCTCCAGGTGGATGCCTGCTTACTTAAAAACTTGAAATAAATTCCCTCATTCTCCAGGTGGGCGCCTGTGCTGACTTAAAACAGAAATGAATTCCCTCATTTTCCAGGTGGGTGCCTGATGACTTAGAATTTGAATAAATTCCCTCATTCTCCAGGTGGGTGCCTGTGATCATGACAACACAGACAAAACAGAGAAAAATTTCTGCCCCAGTTTGTACCAGGAACATTCATTGATTGTTAGTTGCATCCCATTATCTAGGAGGGTCCTGAAAACTTAAAACTAGATCCCATTATCCAGGAGGGTCCTGAAAACTTAAAACTAGATCCCATTATCCAGGAGGGTCCTGAAAACTTAAGACTGAACTTATCTGGAACATACTTTCCTCATGGGGGATTCCTAGCAAAGCAAACAAGATTTCTTTCCCTGCTTAAAACAAAGAAAATTTTGTCAGTTTGAAACTGTGGCGGTTAGTTTGTGGCATCCTTGCTGAAGGTGTCTGCTTCTGCCACTATCCTGCTTCATTCTGATTAGCTTCTTCGGGCTATGAAGAATTATTTGACCTTTCAATCGGACCTCGAACACAAAACCTCTGAATGACTTAAATCCCTTACACTCAACTCGTCGTATAACACTTTCATTCTGACAACTGTGGAACCTTTGTATTTCCTACAAATTCACAAATCACTTGACCACCTGAACTTCAGTTACCATCGCATTGCTCATTCTGAACCACGTCACTTGGAATGTGCCTGGCCAAATTTCACTTGGTGCAAATAAAAAGCCGGTAATGAGCTTTGAAGTCCTTTCTTGCTTGCTTAACAAAAAACTAATTTGACAGAGACTTAGAAAAATAGACCCAAAAGAAACGAAGCGAAGTGACTTCGAAAAATAGGAATAAAAAAAGAAAAACTGAGATGACTATTTGAAGAAAAATTGAAAAGAGACTTATCTGAATGAATCAGCTGGCTCTAAAGATCATGACATGCATTTCGGATTGATCAGCCTAATCCATCCAACTAATCACATTTCTGTTCATGTCATATCTTCATAGTTTAAAACCCGGGCTTTCAACGATCCAACTTTTCCGTAAAGTCACCAACCTCTTTTGACTTGTAGTGCCCCGAAGGGTTTTCACCAACAAGCCTCTCTCATTTGTTCATCTCTCAACTCATCGCCGCCTTACGGTGCCCGTGAGGGTTTTCACCAATAAGACTCTCTCATTTTAAATTTTTCCTCAACTCACCATCGCCTTACGGTACCCGTGAGGGTTTTCACCAATAAGACTCTCTCATTTTATTTATTTTCCTTTTACCCAATGAACAAAGTGCTACCCATGATGGAAATCATGCCTCTATCTCACTTGACTTGGCATCCTCAAAGATTGATCGGAAGGTCTTTCTTTGGACTGTAGTACAGGCTTTTGGAAAGGGTTAGAAAGTAAAGGTGGTATAAGGCTCAACATGACTTAAGATGAAAGGGTTCAAAATTACAACTTTTGGAATCAAACCTATTGCAAAACTAAAACTTCTGCCTCAGTTTTTGAATCTGGGGAATTTTGAACTTTATTTGATGGGACTGAACCTCAGAGTAAGGCTGCCTACGTATCCTTAAAAGGAATCAAGTCTAACGTAGTTCCAAAATAAGAGTTTTGTTTTTGTTACTTTGGTTTTTCTTTTTCTCCTTTCTTTTCTTTTTTCTTTCTTTGCTTTTCTCTTTTCCTTCTTTTTTTTTTCTTTTTTTTTCGTTTTCTTTTTTCTTTTTTCTTCTTTTTTTTTTCTTTTCTTTTATATTTCTAACTCTGCTTCTGATTCCAAAAGAGGGGTATGAAAGAAAATAAATAAGGCTCAAAAAGGGGTAACCAATGTTAAAAGTGTTTGGGATAGCAGAATAAAATGTCTTCATCATTCCAACTTTGAACATGCCTAGTACAAAATGCGATTGAAGATAAGCAAAGAAATCATACATAATATCTCTTGACTGCATCAGAATTGATAGCCATATCCACACATTTACCTTCTATGTCTGTTAAATACAAAGCACCATTGGGCAACACCTTTGTCACAATGAACGGCCCCTTCCAGTTTGGGGCGAACTTGCCTTTAGCTTCAGCCTGATGTGGGAGGATGCGTTTCAATACCAGCTGACCCACCTCAAATTTTTGGGGATGCACCTTCTTGTTGTATGCTCTTGCCATTCTTCTCTGATACAGTTGACCATGGCATATTGCCGCCAATCTTTTTTCATCAATCAAACTCAATTGCTCTAGCCGGGTTTTGACCCACTCATCATCATCAATTTCAGCTTCAACAACGATTTGCAGGGATGGAATCTCAACTTTTGCAGGTATAACTGCCTCGGTTCCATATACCAGCAAATAGGGAGTTGCGCCTATTGAAGTGCGAACAGTAGTGCGATAACCCAGTAAAGCAAAAGGTAACTTTTCATGCCATTGCCTAGAACCTTGCGCCATCTTACGAAGTATCTTCTTTATATTCTTGTTAGTAGCCTCAACAGCTCCGTTTGCCTTAGGACGATATGGAGTGGAATTTTGATGCATGATCTTGAACTGTTGGCAAACCTCTTTCATCAAACGACTGTTGAGTTTGGAAGCATTATCTGTGATGATTACCTTGGGAATTCCGAACCGGCAAATGATGTTTGAATGAACAAAATCTACCACAGCCTTCTTGGTCACGGACTTGAAAGTTATAGCTTCGACACACTTGGTAAAGTAATCAATGGCCACCAGAATAAACCTATGTCCGTTTGACGCTGCCGGCTCAATCGGTCCAATGACATCCATGCCCCAAGCAACAAAGGGCCAAGGTGCAAACATTGTGTGCAGCTCAGATGGCGGGGAATGAATCAAATCACCGTGCACCTGGCATTGATGACATTTGCGAACGAAGCTGATGCAATCACGTTCCATGGTGAGCTAATAATAACCTGCTCGAAGAATCTTCTTCGCCAAGACATACCCACTCATATGTGGCCCGCAAACCCCGGAATGCACTTCGGTCATGATAGTCGAGGCTTGTTTAGCATCTATATACCTTAGTAATCCTAGATCTGGAGTTCTCTTGTACAATATTCCCCCACTTAAGAAAAATCCACTAGCCAGACGTCGAATGGTTCTCTTTTGATCGCCCGTGGCATGTGCTGGATATACCCTTGATTTGATGTATTCCTTGACATCATGGAATCAAGGCTCGCCATCAAGTTCCTCCTCAACCACATTGCAATAGGCATGCTGATCACGGATTTGGATTTGCAGAGGGTCGACGTAAGCCTTATCTGGATGGTGCAACATTGATGCCAGAGTAACCAGGGCGTCGACAATCTCATTATGAATCCTGGGAATATGCCTGAATTCTACCGACCTGAATCGTTGACAAAGATCATGCAGACATTGTCGATACGGTATGAGCTTCAAATCCCGAATCTCCCATTCTCCCTGAATCTGGTGAACCAACAAATCTGAATCTCCTAAAACCAATATTTCTTGAACTCCCATGTCTATAGCTAGCCTCAGACCCAGAATGCATGCCTCGTATTCAGCCATGTTGTTAGTGCAATAAAATCGAAGTTGAGCTGTTACGGGGTAGTGATGCCTTGTTTCAGAAATGAGTACAGCCCCTATTCCGACACCTTTCATGTTATCAGCTCCATCAAAGAAGAGTTTCCAACCTGGCTTTTCATCATGATCAGCCTCGTCAACATACATCACTTCTTCATCAGGAAAATAAGTCTTCAGTGGCTCATTTACTTCATCCACTGGATTCTCGGCCAAATGATCGGCTAGGGCTTGGGCTTTCATCGCGGTCCGAGTCACATAAATGATGTCAAACTCTGTGAGTAAAATCTGCCACTTTGCCAATCTTCCTGTGGGCATAGGCTTCTGAAAGATATACTTTAAAGGATCCATGCGAGAAATGAGGTAAGTAGTGTAGGATGACAGATAATGCTTCAACTTTTGCGCCACCCAAGTCAGGGCGCAACATGTCCTTTCAAGAAGAGTATACTTAACCTCATAAGGAGTGAACTTCTTGCTGAGGTAATAAATGGCTTGCTCTTTCTTGCCCGTGATGTCGTGTTGACCCAACACACAACCAAAAGAATTATCCATGACCGTCAAATAGAGGATTAAAGGTCTCCCAGGTTCTGGCGGGACCAACACAGGGGGGTTTAGCAGGTAACTCTTGATCTTATCAAATGCTTCCTGACACTCATCACTCCACTTAACCGCAACACTCTTCTTTAGCAACTTAAAGATGGGCTCACAAGTTGTCGTGAGTTGAGCGATAAACCTGCTGATGTAGTTTAACCTCCCGAGCAGGCTCATCACCTCAATTTTATTCTTTGGTGGTGGTAATTCTTGGATGGCCTTAATCTTTGACGGGTCCAACTCGATACCGTGTCGACTGACTATGAATCCCAATATTTTTCCCGACGGGACACCAAATGCACATTTTGCCGGATTGAGCTTGAGGTTGTACCTGCGGAGCCTTTGGAAAAACTTTCTCAAATCCCCAACATGGTCGGACTGTTTCCTTGACTTTATGATCACATCATCTACATAAACCTCAATTTCCTTGTGTATCATGTCATGAAATATGGTAGTCATCGCCCTCATGTAAGTTGCCCCAGCATTCTTTAAACCGAATGGCATTACCCGGTAGCAATACGTCCCTCATGGCGTAATGAATGTTGTCTTTTCTGCGTCTTCCTCGTCCATCAGGATCTGATGATATCCCATATAACAATCCATGAAAGACCCGATCTCATGCTTGGCACAATTATCAATCAGAATGTGGATGTTCGGTAATGAAAAGTTATCCTTTGGACTTGCCTTGTTGAGATCACGATAATCAACACACACCCTCGTCTTACCATCCTTTTTTGGTACTGGTACCACGTTAGCTAACCAAGTGGGATACTGAGTGACCCGAATGACTTTTGCCTCCAATTGCTTTGTGATTTCTTCTTTAATCTTCATACTCATGTCAGTCTTGAACTTTCTTAACTTTTGCTTGACAGGAGGGAATGTAGGGTCAGCTGGCAATTTATGAGCTACCAAGTCAATTATCAAACCCGGCATGTCGTCATACGACCATGCAAAGACATCTTTGTATGCAAACAGTGTTTTGATTATTTCCTCCTTGATTTGCGGTTCCAGATGCACACTTATCTTGGTTTCCCTGACATTATTTTGATCCCCTAAATTGATTGCTTCGGTTTTCATTCAAATTAGGCTTGGGTTTTTCTTCGAAGTGTTTTAGTTCTCTACTGACTTTCTCAAATGCCGCCTCTTCATCGTATTCTGTTTCATCATCACCCTCTACTTCTTGGATCGTTATTTCAGATTTAGATTGGCTTTTAAGATTTGGCTGAAAATTCCTCATGCGTGTCATGTCATTGAAACCAGCATAAAAAGAACTGTATAGAGAGAAAAAGCAAAAAACAAAAATGAAATGCTATCAGGATTAATGGAAAACTGGAAATTGTATTTCATTGAAAATAAAAAGATAGAAGGGTTTGTACATTGAAACAAGCAAAAACTAAGAAAAATCTGGATTAACCCTGGAATAACCCAGATGACAGAAAGGAAAACAAAGCAAACTACCAAAACTCCTTCCGGATGGGGAGAGGAGTAGCTTTCCAATTGCTAAGCTTCACATTTGGCCCAACAAGCTGCACATCGGCATTACTGGAACCTTCCCCAATTTCGACCATATTAACCTCGTCAAACAGACTCTGGAACCTCTTGATCAGATCTTCATCAAAGTCGACCACAGGTTTTGGGACCACTGATATTGGGCGTTTGGCGACCCCTGACTTGACGAAAGACTTGGAGATATGTGGAACAGGTTTAGGGAGTGACCATGCCTTTCCTTTCGAACTTTTAGCCTTTTTCACGTCCTTCCCTATGAGTGTGAATCCCAAACCAAATGTACCGAAACTTTCACGTGGACACACCGGATGCACAATACCCTGCAGAGATGAACCCAGACCTTTGCCCGGCAGAAAATCATTCTTCAACATTTCATTTGCTACCATGACAGACGCGTATGGTATCTTCGGACCTAGGATGCATTCTCCTTCGGGAATTTTCCCGACAGACACTGTTTCGAACATTTGGTAAACCCAAGGCCCTTTATCATCTTCAACTTCAATAAATGGAACGATTGTGTCATTGTAAGCAGATGAGTTCTCATCACCGTGCACAACTATTTCCTGCCTGTCCCATTCAAATTTTACCATTTGATGTAAAGAAGACGGGATTGCCTTGGCAGCATGGATCCAGGGCCTGCCCAACAACAGGTTATAGGAGACAACCACATCTAGCACTTGGAACTCCATAGTGAGCTCTACTGGCCCTATTGACAAATCGAGCATTATATCACCAACAGAATCTTTCCCTCCTCCATCGAAGCCTCGAACGCATACATTATTAGTGCGGATCCTTTCAGTGCCAATCTTCAACTTTTATAAAGTAGACAGAGGGCAAATATTCGCACTAGAACCGTTATCCACCAGTACCCTTGAGACGGCAGAATCCTCGCACTTCACTATGAGATAAAGAGCTCGATTATGTTCTGTACCCTCTATAGGGAGTTCATCATCTGAGAAAGTGATCATGTTTGCTTCGAAAATCTTGTTAGCAATCTTTTCCAAGTGGTTCACCGTGATCTTATCAGGAACATGAGCCTCGTTCAAAATCTTCATCAGGGCTTTGCGGTGTTCATCTGAATGTATCAGCAAAGACAAAAGAGAGATCTGAGCTGGTGTTTTCCTCAACTGATTCTACAATGGAATAGTCTTGCATTTTCATCTTTTTCAGGAATTCCTCAGCCTCTTCTTCGGTGACCGGCTTTTTTACCGGGATGTGGCGGTCCTTGAATGGCTTGGTTTTCCTCAGTTCTTCTGGGGTAAAACATCTCCCAGAACGAGTCAGTCCTCCGGTTCCATTGACTTCTTCCTCTACTTCTTTCCCTTTGTATGTTACTATCACCTGTTTGTAATTCCACGGGACGGCCTTTGTGTCAACTATTGGTAATTGGGTCACTGGCTTAATAATAACGGGGGTAACACGAGCCCCTTCTACGATTATGACAGGCTTGCCTGGGACCCCTGGCACGACCACTTTTTGCTTTTCCTGGTTCGCTTCAACATCAACCGGAGGACCTTTCACAACCAATACAGATGGCTTCACGTTGAGCGTGCTTGGCTTCTCTGACACCCCTTCAACCGTCAAAGGCATTGCTTTTGCAAAATCTGGGGCTTTAACTGGATTACTTTCGCTAGCCCGGATTATCATGACAGACTTGGAAGAATTCTTGGGCTGCCCGTCCTTATGAACTATCTCAATCATATGTGTCTCTGCATGGGCTGGCAAAGGATTTTGGTTGATGTTTGGCGCCTCCGGGCTCTGGACCACAATTTGATTTGTATCAATAAGCTCTTGGATCGCCCTCTTCAAATGCCAACACTTCTCTATGTCGTGCCCTGGGGCATCAGAATAATATACGCATCTGAGGGAATAATCAAGGTTCCTTGGAGGTGGATTTGGTGTCTTTGGCTCAATCGGCCTCAAAACGTCCAACTGCCTCAACCTTTGAAACAAACTGGTGTACGACTCTCCAATAGGGGTGAAGGTTTCTTTCTGCTGCTGCCTCTCTTTTCTATAATCCGGCCTTGATCGAAAGCTTGGACCGGTAGGGTCTCGGTATGGTTGTGGGGGTGGATAAGGATTTTGTGGAGTTGGAGCACGCCATTGCGGGTAAGGAGGGGGTTGTGCATATGACTGTGCGTGGTGAACATGGTATTGGGGTAGCTCGACAGAATATCGAGGGTTTTGTGGTGGGAAATAATGCTGGGATGGATTATATGGAGCTTGGGTGTAGGTTTGAGGCCGGGGTTGAGTTTGGGTGTAGTGGTGAGGCGGACCCCTTAGGCCACGCCATGATCCGGAGACAAACATAGCGACATCTTCTTTCTTCTTTTTGCCTAACAGGTTTCCAGTGCCACTTTGAATTGCTTGTGTGGTTGCTTTTATGGCAGAGTAGCTCATGATCTTGCTTGACTTGAGTCCCTCTTCCACCATTCCTCCCATCTTTACCACATCGTTGAAGGACTTACCTATGGCTGAGATCAAATGGCCAAAGTAAGTGGGCTCTAGGGCTTGAAGAAAGTACTCGACCATCTCATCTTCTTCCATCGGAGGGTAGACTCTGCAGCTTATTCTCTCCATCTGAAACCATATTCCCTAAATCTTTCATTGGACCTCTTCTCTACCTTGGTCAAAGATAGGCGATCCGGGACAATGTCTAAATTGTACTGAAAGTGCCGAGCAAAGGCCTGAGCCAAGTCATCCCATGTGTACCACCTGCTAGTGTCTTGGCGGGTGTACCATTCTAAAGCTGCCCCACTCAGACTCTGACTGAAATACGCCATTAATAATTCATCTTTCCCACCGGCGCCTCTCATATTGCTGCAAAAGCCTCTCAAATGGGCCACGGGATCTCCATGTCCATCGTACGGGTCAAACTTGGGCATCTTGAACCCAGCGGGCAGTTGGACATCCGGAAATAAGCATAAATCCTTGTAATCCACACTTACTTGGCTTCCTATCCCTTGCATGTTCTTCATAGATTGCTCTAGACTCTTTACTTTCCTGAACATCTCGTCCTGCTCCACATTCCGGGATGGTTTCTCAGTTTCGACAGGAGGTTCAAAGTGAGGGGCATGGGAATAAGGATCCGCGACTTTGAAAGTTGGTCCCGAAACATAATATTGGGTATCTGGAGCTTGGAACGCGGGTTCACTAGAAGATCTGTGAAGGGTAGCTCGCGGAAGGGCTACGAAAATAGGAGCGGATGTCGGAGCAGGGTATGCGGTTGTTTTGGCTGGTGGAGCATGAAAGGTTTGGGACGAGGTGCCAGGGTAGTGGTGATAAGGGGTAAAGCCTGGTGCGTGCTGCGGGGAAAGGTCAATGGTAATGGGATCTTGGGCTTGTGACAGTGGTGGGATGAAAGCGGGATTTTCTGGGTAGTTAGCGGGGAATGAAGGTGGAGGATGCCCCCTGACCCAGGCTTGATACATTTCTGCCATTTGATGCTTCAACCTGTAGACCTCCTCTTTCAATTCAGACTCCGATTCTACAATCTCCCTTGGCGGGTCGACAACACCTGTGTCCGATTCTTTGCTATTCATGACTGCCTTGCACTTTGATCTGGTGTTATAGGGGTGACTTGCCAGGATGCCAACAAACTAACCACCTAAAACAGAACCTGTCTATATGCACATACAACAACTTGGTCAGTTTTAAAGCAATTTACAGATAGGTAATCGCATATTGGGGATAAAATGCACTTGAGCAGTTAGACGTTTCTAAATGCATTGCGACGGCTTGTATGTTTCATCCCGGCTTTTCCAAATTCTCCAATCCTGATTTTTCCATCTCTCCTTTTGCTGTGTTTCGCTCTTTTAATTCTTATTTTTTTTTCTTTAGTTTGGCCTCTCTTTTCTTTCTTCCCTCATTTTCTCTCTTTTTCTCTCTCTTCTTTTTTCTATTTTCTTTTAAGATTATGATCGAATCCTATGGAGATTGCCTACATATCATGACGCCGCATGAATCGAATTATTACGTAGTTCAGATGAATAGATACGAAAATAATTTATTTCATCAATAAAAGACATCTTTTTGGATTTTCTATTACAAGGACTAAAAGTAGCGATGGCTGCAAAAGGAAAAATCTACAAACTCGAAATAAAGTAATAGACAACCTTGACAAAGACGAACAAGACTCGGAGAGAGTAAAATATAGATTATTAAAGGAAATCAAAAATACATAAGAGCCTCCACTGGTACTCCGGAGGCTTGCGGGACATTAGCTGGTCTCCGCACAGGCCTGCGGGCAATATCTTCTTGAAGGCGGTCTAGGTCAACCATCACCTGGCGAACAAATATCATCACAGAAGCAAAAAACATAGACCTGGTCATGTCTTCACATTCATGGCATTTCATTACAACATAATCAGCTATCTCCTTAATCCTCATTCTGATGACACCCTTTTCTTGAAGTAAACGTCCAATCTGTTGGGCTCGAGCCTCCAACACCTGTGCATCTGTGTTGTTTTGGTCTTGTAACTGATGCATGCTTTCTTGCAATTGATAAATCAATGCGTAGCAATGCTCTCTTTCTGCCTTGAAATCCTTTGTTTGCTTGATCATTTTATTTTCCAGGGCAACTAGCTTTTTCTGTAAAATTGCTACTTCTTTGTCATATTTCTGCTTCAACTGGTGGGCTAATCTAGGGTGTTCTTCCGCACCTTTGGCCAGCCTTGCCTGAGCATTGAACAAGTCCCTTTCGGCCTTTGTCAAGTCAAAACTGTAATCATGCACTTTCCGTCTCAGGTTGGTTATAATTTTCTCATCTCTCTCACTTCTTGCTAGTGTCTCGGCGGCTATTTTCATTCTCTGGATCTGGGATCGAAGGGCTTCATTTTCCTTGGCCAACCTTATCTTTTCCCCTTCATCTTCATCTTCAGCTGCCTGCAAACTACCATCAAATTTGATTTTTTCAATTTGTTCTTCTAGCTTGTTTATAGTAGTTCGGTACTCCTTTTCTTTAGCCAACCAAACCCATTGCTCTCGTGCTCCATCGGTGAATTGTTGGACATGGGGCCTTTTGGCGGGCTGTTCTGGCTCTTGACCGACCTAACTTCTTTTCATGTACCATGTGGCGTAGTTGGATCCTACTTCACCCATGGACAAATCTCGTACTTGAGTCTGTGGTTCCAAGAACCTACATTGGTGCCAAATCTGACGAACCCTTTCTTCTGGAAATGTGGCTTTTAGGCATAGTTCAATAACCTGTGGACTCAAATCTTCGTCATAGGGGACTGCTTGGTATCTGCCCAATTGGCGTAGGACCTGATGCGGGGCATATGGCTGAATACTCCGAAGACCCATTAATAAAAGAAAGCACACTCCGGCGGACATGTAAATAACTTCATCGACCGGGAGCCAACCGAAAGTCCACTTAATTCGATTTGCGTTTAAAGAACCCAAATACGCGAACCATGCCTCAGTACCTTCTGGCAACTCATGACCATTTACTCAGTTTTCATATTCTTCGATGCAATTGAGTCCGGTCAGACCGTAGTTCATGTAACCTGGGCGATGACAAAGATGTTCTACCAACCACATTTGTAAAAGCAAGTTGCAACCCTCAAAAAACTTTGTCCCGGCTCGACAAGCGGTTAAAGCTCGGTAAATTTCTTCGAGAATCATCGGTATGATAGTGCCATTGGCCTTTTTGACCATAAAGTCGGCCACTCCTGCGAGCCCCAATTCTATATGTTTGTCACTCCTTGGGCATATCAGAGTGCCTAAAAATGCCACCACAAAGGCCAGACCCCTACGTGCTTCCCATTTGTCTTTATTCATCTGATGATTCAAACTAATGTCCGGAGCCTCAAATCCGTGGGGGTCCCCATACCGGCTGTATAAGAAACGGAACGTGCAGAATCCTCCGGCTAAATTTTCATCTTTAACCTGCCGGCTAATACTGAGGAGGTCCAAAAACTTATGAGGGGTTACAGTTCTTGGTGCTACTGGATATTGATCCCTTAACTTCCCTTCGAAACCAGCATAACCTGCTACCTCTTCTAGTGTAGGGGTCAATTCGAAATCGGAGAAGTGGAAAACATTGTGTGTCGGGTCCCAAAACGGTATCAAAGCTTCGATTATATCAACCCTTGGTTTAATTTTCAGAAGACCAGTGAGCCCACCTAAAGCCTTTGTCATAGAACGCTTGCCGACCTCCCCCAGGTCGTTCCACCACATATGGAGTCCTAGCAGAATCTCGTCTACGACTTGAAAAGGTATATTCTCAACAGTGCTCATCCTGCATATTTTAAGGCGACTGGTGAAAAACAAGTGACTTTTTTTTTATATATATTTTATTTTGACCCCAAAAAAAGAGATTATTTGTGCAAAACAACTCAAAAAAACCACCTTTGCAAATACGGCCCTTCAGCCCTTCAGAAATGAAAATTTTAAAATTGTGCTTGCTAAGTGGTCAGAATTAAAAAAAGAGCCATAGGTGGCTATTTTTGCAAAACAAGCCTTTCGGCGTCCAGTCGAGACGCTTCTGGCTATTTGGACAGAAAGTGACATCCCCTAAATTTATTTATGACAAAATGACACATTTTCATATTTTTTGGTTATTTTTGCAAAAATGGGGCCGGACCCGATGAAGGTTGCCTACGTATCTCCGTCCGGTGAGAATCAAACCCGCGTAGTTCGGTCATTTTGATGCACAGAAAAATATGATTTGCTTTGAAACGATTTTCTTCTTTTTTTTTCTTTTTTTTTTTAAACTTTGGCAGAGCAACGGGATTTTTGAATATCATGATTATCAAAACCGGGTGTTTTTCTACCTACCTCACTCTTGGTTTTTCTCTTCTTCTTCTTTTTTTTCCTCTTTTTTTTTTCTTACTCAAGAAGCCGGTCAACATACAAGCCAAACAAATTAATGCACAAGTAGCACGTAAAGAATGCATCAGGATGGTCCTTTAATTTTGGGTACACCTGTCCTAGACGGACCCAATCCCTGTGTTGAGTCCCCTAAGTCAAATGCACGTGATGCAAGCAGACGTACCTACTAGGGATCCGGCATGAGATTGTGTTATTCTAAATTTAAATCTTGGGTGTATTGTTCTAGACCTGGCTTACCCCAGCGGACAACTCGAGCCGGGGGGGAGGGGGCAGTGTACCGGGAATACAGAAGCTTCACCGACTTTACAACTTGTCCGAACCTCGTTCTAAAATTAGGATATGACTCTAACAGAAAAGAAGTCACGCGAAGCGCACGCTTCCCAGAAGATTTAGAAGACTCAGAGAGAAGAAGGGCTACAAAGCAGTTTATATACAATTCACACAATATCAAAGCGGTAAAAAAACGGCATTTAGCACATTAGGCTCAAACACGTAAAAATCAGACAATCATGAAAGCCAATCATAACAGCTATTTTAAGCTCGAATTCTGAACCCTGAACCAGAGATTCTGGGTTCGATCCCCAGCAGAGTCGCCAGAACTGTCACACCTCCTTTTTTCGTAGGGAATATTAGGGGGAGTTTTTTCAATTTAAGTGACATTGTTCGAAAAGGGATTATTTATTTGATCAGAGTCGCCACTTAGAATAGTTGTTATGGTGTCCCAAGTCACCGGTTTATTTTAAATCCCAAATCGAGGAAATTGACTCTATTTTATGGTCCGCGAATACAGAAGACCGGGTAAGAAATTCTGTTAACTCGGGAGAAGGTATGAGGCACTCTCGGATTCTGTAGTTTTAGCACGGTCGCTCAACTATTAATAATTAGCCCAATTATCTGACTTATTATATATTTAAAACCCATTGTGCTTTTTAGCCTTCTGACCGCTTTTAATTATTTATAGAGTTTGTTTTAACAAGTCGTGATATCGCGCACTCGCTTGTTTTTGGTACACGTTGTAAATTGCGCCACATGAAATGCACCCGCGATTTACGACGTATTTATTTTATTATTATTCGAAATTATAGTCGGGTCACATAAAATGCACACCCGGATTAGAATTACGTATCATGACTATGCTGCGGGAACTGTACTCATAGTCACGATGATTTATTTATGAATCGCGCCTAAAGTAAGCTACGATATTCAAAATCGCTCATTTCATTTTTAACTTCTTATTGCATGCATTTAGACCGAGTCAAATCCTAAAGCATGTAAATTAAGCAGTAATGGGCTAAATCTTTCCCGATTCCCACCCCTTAATTTCAAGCACAATAATCCTTGTTCATCAGGATGACACAAATCCAAAGCAGACAAAACATCAAAACAAATAAAGAAAGGGATAAAAGAATGATACTGATAGCCATACATTCGAAACAGTTGAAGATATGAGAATTAAGGAAAGTTGGAAAGCATATGAAAGCAAAGTGAATCTGAATAATTAAAAAAAAAAAATTAAAACAAAAGTCATTTAAAGATTTTCCTATCACCTCCCCCATTCCTTATGATAAATTAAGCATGTCCCATCTAAATCTCCTACTAATTTTATCTAACTGATTTATCCTTCCGATGTTATCACTCGAACTCACACCAAACGCACCCTCAAATGACACAATGGAATGACACCATAACTCAATTTAGTAAGAAAAATGACTAACTCTGACTACTGCTTAACTAAATGCTATTAAAGATTTTTGTGATTGCTAAGTAGCATACTGCAGACCCTAATCCCTTCAGATCTTCAATTCTTTCTTAGTAAGAAAAGATTAACATCTTCTAAAGTCAAATATAGGCAAATGACGATACATATTATAACTCTTAAAGATCTCTGCTAAGACTCAACTAAGGAAGTAACTCCTCAATGCATATGGGTTGGAGTTAACAGAGGATTTTAAAATGCTAATGAAACTCTTTAACCAAGCACAGTAAAGAAAATGCAATATGCTGAAATCAAGCAATGGAATACTTCAAACACTAAGACATATTCATTGTGACAGTGCTATTGCAACATGAAGTCCAATCAAATCTCTGCTCACTCCAACATTAGTGTAACTTAATAGAAGAAGTTGAAAAACAAACTGACAGTCCAAATAAGATAAACCAATTGAAAAGGAATTAGTAAACCCCCAACAACAGCTATTAGTTTAATTCATCTTTTAATGGTTCGCCTAAGATTCGATTCACAACAGAATAAAGGGAAGAGAAAAAGAGAAAAAAAAATGTGGAAATGGAAAATCAAGGCTCAATAGAATCATTCAACATGTTCATAACTTCAAAATAGGCCATGTAAAGTTAAACAAAATTATAGGGATTCCATGTGTACCTATGATTCAGGCGACAGTAGAGTCGCGAAGACCAAACAAAAGCAGTAGAAAAAGAAGAAATCCAAAGCTCAGCTAACAACAGTCGATAGATCCAGCAATCAATGATAAACCCAGAAATTTCAGACCAGTCAAAGCAACGAGCAAAACTTGAACCGATGATTGAAATCAAATCTCGAGCGTAAATTCGGAGTTCAAACTCACTCCATGCTTAGGAATAAAAAAATTAAAATAAAAGAAAATGATTGAAATAAAAAATTTTACTTGGCGGCTCAAAGACAAAAAGGGGAAAATTGGACCAAAATATTTTATTTTTAAAAAAAAAAAAATTCAAACCCTAGAATTTTTCACCCTAGAAAATTTGTCCAAAACCTCCTCTTCCCTCAAATCCGAAAAAGAGTATTTATCTTCATAAATCCCCCAGCCTCTGCCTTTGCTCCCAAGAAACGATTTAAGCCCATAGATCTCTTTAGATGGGCAGATTTTTGACAAATGGAAGGCTAGGATCAACAAGCTTCAATCCTGAGGCTCCCATTAACCTTAAATCCATCCAAAAAGAGAGTGAAAACGTGGAAAAAACGGGTGAGACATATTCTTTGTCAGAGGTTTGTTAGGCTACGTGGCAAGAGGAGAGAGGATGGAGCATGTGATGGTTAGAGGAAATTTTCCGGTGGGTTTGGGTGGTGGCGACGCGACAGTGAGGGGAGTGGAACGGGTGGTGTGGCTGGTTAGGGTAAGGGAGATTAGGGTTAGGAGTTGTTAGAAATGAAGATTATATTGGGCATGGGTAAATAACATGGAACGTTGGATCTAAGTGGATGGATGGCCAAGATTAGGAGGGAGCGGGGCAGATTAGTCGGCGGGTCAGCGGGTTGGATTGAGATTAAGGGTCAAGGGGATTGGGCTGGGGCAGATTTTGGCCCAATTTGAATCAAGACCAAACAAAGCCTCTCTTTTCTTTGTTTTCTTTCATTTTAAAAATCTACAAATTTTGAAAAACAAATCCTAATTAGATTCTAGCTCAATTCTAATTTGCAAAATTAACCTACTCATTATTTTTAATATTTAGATAATTAATTAACCTAAAACTAATGAAAGCAAAATTAATTATTCGAAACTAAAAGCTAAAAATACAAGAACCTATGGTATTTTGTGATTTTTGTTTAATAATACAATTAATTAACAACTTAACCTTAAAAATGTAACTAACAACCTAAAATGCAATGCATGAAATTTTGAACATTTTAATGGTATTTTCTATGATTTTAAAATATTAAATATGAACTAAATGCAAACAATTGATTAACAAAATTTCCTACAAAATCTTATGAAGAAAGAAAGAAAAAAAAACAATTAAGAAAAAGGTCTATTTGTAAATATTGTAGCAATATTTTAGTCGGGCAAAAATCACATACTCACACATAGTAATAGTTTTAATTTGATATATCAGTCAAAGTAGGAGACAATAATTGAAAAAACTAACGATTTGCTTAATAAGAAATTGTCTCATTATTAAAACAAACCTCATTTGATATATGGTAGATTAGTGTCTCATCATTTTCCATTATATTTCTGCAATAGTCACTTTTCATATTGTGTGAAAATATAAATTTACTTTTAAGTTCTTGAGAGAAATGGATGGGCAGGGGTGTAGGTGTTGGTTCAGATATTTAATATTCCACATCGATATATTAAGACATTCAAATAAACTGATGCTTTGAGCTATTTTATCTATTTTCTTAAAGTTTTTGAAATTTCAAATTCTTCCTCAAAGCTTTCTAAATTAGATACTTGAAAATTAGAGAATACTTGTAAATGAAAATGCTTCCTAGCTTTGATAGTTGTGAAATAAATTAAAAAGCAATTTGAAAAGTTATTTTTTTTGTTTTTTTTTTAAATGTTTTAATTTGTGGGGCTACAGCCTACATATGAACCTGTAGGAAACGTACTGTTAATTTAAACTTAAATTTCTTAAAGAGATCATTTTACCTATGGGTGTTTAACGGGCCGGGTTGACCCGATTTTGGACTGGCCCAGACCGGTATTAAACTGGATCGGTAGGTAGGGGCCGGGCAGGGCTGGGTTCGGGGGTAAGGGGTTGAGCCGGCTAGCTTCGAAATTTCGGTTAACCAGACCGGTCTAAACCGGTAAAGTCAATTCACTGGTGAACCGGTTAACCAGCCCGGCCCGGTCCAACGGCAATTTCAAAAAAAAAATTTAAAAATTAACTTGACCGTTGACAACGATCAGCTTCCAATTTGACCGTTGCCCAACGGATATTTTGCAACAATAGCCCTTTTTGGGCTTTTTAAAAAAAAATACTTTTAGTAATTACTAATTTAGCACTTTGAAAAATTATAAATACACCCCCCGCCCTCTTCTTCATTTCTTCATTTCTTCACTCATCTCTCATTTCTCAAACTCAAATTCTTAATTGTCATTCTCTCATTCTTCACCTAAATTGCAATCAACTATTTGGCTCTCATTTTTTTTGAAATTTAATTTATGGTATTATTTGAAGTTTGAACTTTGAAAAATTGACGTTTCTTCATGGTAACATTGGAGTTGCGAAATTCAATTTCAAATATTCAAGACTTCAAAAATCATCAAGTGTTCAATTTATCAAGGAATTCGGTGCACTCCCCCCAACTCTTTCTCTTATTTACTATTTTATTTGCATATTTAATTTTTATTAGTAGTTAAATTTTTAAAATATGTTTAATGCTGCAAAAAGAGTTTGTAATAAGGTGGCTAATCGGAGTAATCCGGAAAATAGAAAAAAAGGTACTACTTCAACTCCTAGAAGTAATTTAAATGACTTTAAACATGTTTCTGAAATATCACTTGATAATAATATAGATTATGAATAATTACAGGAAGACTTGGGTATTAAAGATAATGAATTAGAAATTGAAGATGAGACACCACTTACACCCAGTAGTATTAGAGTTAGTAGTAGGGGTGGTGATCGTAGCGCTAGTAGTAGACCACATGTGGCCCAGACTAGTAATCGGAGAATGAGAAGTAAAGTTTAAAAATATTTTGAGGAAATAAAGAATTCTGATAGAGTTAGATGCAAATTTTGTAAAGATGATTTTAAACATAAGACTGGAGGAAGTTTAGGGGGGACTGGGACACTTAGTAGACAGCTGAGAATTACTCATCCTATAGAATGGGGCTCTGATTTAGATGAAAATCAAGGAACTCTAAACCCTAGTACTAGAAGACTTGTGAAATATGATAAAATGAAGGATCATGAGGAGTTAGCAAAAATGATTGCTTTGGTTTGTCTACCTTTTTATTTTGTTTCTTCGTCATATCTTATAATGTATATTAAGAGGATTTATAATCCTTTATTTAAAGGTATCCCTATAAGTACTTATAGATCTGATATCGTTAGACTTCGTGGGCAGTATCAGACATACATACGTTATTTGTTTGACCACTTTCCTTGTAGAGTTTCTTTAACTTCTGATATTGGTCATGTTGTTAATGAAAATGATTATTTGACAATTACATGTCATTGGATAGATAATAATTATTGTATGCAAAAACATATTATCGCTTTTAAATATGATGAAGATCAAAGTCATACTGTTATTTTATAAGTACTACTATTTGCGAAATTGTTGAATTTTATAATCTTAATAAAAAAAATATTGTGTATGTCTTTTGATAATACTTCTAACAATAATGCCGCTATTTCAATATTAAGACCGCATTTGAAACCACCACTTGACGAAATTTTTCATGTTAGTTGTGCGTGTCATGTGTTGTAATTTAATTGTTAAAAGTGGGCTTGATTTATTTTCAACTGAGATTACTCATGTTAGAAGAGCAGTTGATGTTATTCAAGGAAATAATAGGCAATCTAGAATTATGAAATTTAAGACTAAGTGTACCGAGCATAACCTTAACACCAGATTCATGCCAGATGAAATTGTTACTAGATGGAATTATATATACTTGTTTTTAAAATGTTGCTACAAATCTAGATTGCCGATAACTGAAGTTGCTAATGCGCATTGTACTGATCCAAACCGTATGTTAACAACTACTACTTGGGAGACCATTAATGATGTTGTTAAATTTTTACATAAATATTATACAGCTACTGTTGAGTTTTCTGGAGCATATTACCCAACTGTTACTATGTTTTAATACATATAGCTGAAATTTCTTTTCTACTCTCTGGATTTAAGAAGAAAGAAAAATATAAGGATGCTGTTGAAAAAATGCAAGCAAGATTCAAAAAATATTTCTTTTCAATTCCTCTGATTTACTTAATTGGTATTGTTTTAAATCTTTCTACTAAGATGTTTAATTGTCACCAATTAATCAATGTTTTATATACTTATACGGAGATTGGACCAACTGAAACCCCATATATATATTATTCTTGTATGAACAAGCTAAATGATTATTTACAATAATTATATAATTATTATGTAAATATAATTGATGTTGCTGCTATTAATGCAGGCAAAGTTAGTCCCACTATGCATTGTACTACTTATACTGCATCTGCTACTATGGATGAAGAAGGCCTTGATGGTTATAATATTTGGTTTACATTTCCTTCCACTCAAACCGGTAGCAGAAACATTAATGAACTTCAATTCTACTTGCAAAAGCAAACAGAGACTCGCACAAAGGAATTTTCACCGTTGGGATGGTGGCATGAGAATGAAAAGCAACTTCCTGTTCTTTCCGCTATGGCTCGGGACATGCTGGATGTGCCAATTTTAACTGTTGCATCAGAGAGTGCATTTAGTCAGAAGACGAGGAACTTGAAGATATATTAACACATGATAACCCATCTGAATTTAACACTCCAGAAGATGGCCAAGAAGTTCATATTGATTATGAAGAACTTAATAAGACAACGCAAACCTTTGAAGTTCTGAATTTATATTTAGTAATTAAACTTTGAATTTACTCTTTTTTCGTTAATTTAGTTGTTGTTAAATGTAAACTTTAATTTGCAAGTTTGAAATAAAAAAAATTGCAAATTATAAGTGCAATTTTTATCCATCTTCATTGTATTCTATTATATTAAATTCTTAATGAAATATTCAAATATAAGGATTTTAAAGTATTTGCATCCTTTATTCAAACACTCTTTTTATAACATTATTTTTTTATTTTTTATTTTTATTTTATCTTAATATAAATTACGTAGTTATACAAAATATTAAAAAAAAATCAAAATCAGCCCGACCCGTTAAGCCCTGAACCGTTCCGATTCATTAAATAACCGGATGGACTCTGGCCCGGTAAAACCGATATGGAAAAACCGGTAACCGACCCGGTTCGATGACCGGCCGGTCAACTTTTCGAGTAACCCGGACCGGACCGCCCCCTGTCACCTTTACTTTTACCTAGCTACCTGCGAAGGAAGGCCAATGTCGTCCTTGGAATTCGCAAACAAATCCACTAACTCCCTCACTGTTGCAGTTCTCGTTTCTTTAACTATTTCAGTTGCATATAAAGTTTTTATTTGTAAATGAATTTTTGATTTAGAACAGAAAAAATATTTAAATTTATCCAATTACTATTTGAAATTTCTTAATTTTACTACGCGTAACATTTTTGGTTCATTCATATCCTTAGCAAATTATCTCATATTTCCCGCCATTTTCATTAGTGAAACTCAAACATGAAATAGATAGACTTCACATATCCAAATTCTTCGAAAAAGATTCAATTTTGGGCTAAACTTTTGATAGTGTTTCAACATTTCCTAAGATTGGGTCAAGAGAAACAACAATTTTTTTCTTAATAAATGGAGTTAAAATTAGACAAAAAGTTTAATGGAAGGCAAAGGTGTTCAATTTATGATAGTATAGGAGCAAAGTTGACTCGTTTATCTTTACAATATGAAATTCAATTAAAATAATTATTTTGAATTTAAATAATAGTAAAAAAAATTAACAAAACTTTTTCTTCTAATTTTAAAGTAAATACCAATTCCCAAATATTCAACATTCACATATTGTTTTTTGAAAAATATTACTACCCAATCAGGGGCGGATATAGTATATTACTAACGGTTTCAACTAAACTCATAACTTTCGACGCAAAGTAAAATTTTATATGTAAAAAACGGTAAATGTCACCCCCCGACTTGGGGAGCGCGACCGGCGCTCGACCGAGACATCCCAGTCAAACAAGTCTACTTGTTGCCTTTTACCTAACCTTATCCATGAACAATTTAAGAATCAGTAACAAGAAATAGACATGAGAAGAATAAAGTATACCACATCCTTTTTCCATTACTTGTATGAGCTTCATTTACAATTTCCAAAATATTACAAATTCATAGTTACGAGGGAAAACATGTTCGACAACTACAACATTTCTACTTCATTACCCCAAATTGAATACCACCCACAGCATGTCTACGAAACCTCTAAGTGTAACAAAAGAGTAGTATGAAAGTGCCGGTGACAAGGCCCCGACTATACCTCAAAACACAATGTATAATATCAAGTGACATAAGGCCCCGGAATAGAGTAGGCCCCGAAATAGAGTAGGGCTCACCAAAATCTGTTGAGTAGAGGGTAACTGCTAACGAGGTCAAAGCTGCCTGCTGACGAACCACCTGCATCCATTAAATATGCAGCGCCCCCGGCAAAAAAGACATTAGTACATATGAAATAGTACTAGTATGTAAAACTAAATGCCCTATCATGAAGTAGAGTACCAACATAAAATGAGGTAAACATGGAATCAATAAAGAACTCAAGTAATACTAAATGCCAAGTTAAAACATAATCAATTCCAATTAAGTATTAACAATTTTGGTTGGGAGATCATTAGCCACCGATCATCTCATCATGCACGAGGCACAAAGTTCGATAACAGCTCGATCGGCTAAGCCATCTCTCCACGAATAAATATGGATCGACATGTGATGTGAATCAAATACAATAATAAAAAGGAGGAACCGCCATGGGTGCGACGCCTGGGTCCGGTCGCCACATATGCTGTGTGAGTCGACATCAACTTTTGCTAGCAATCACCTCATCCCAATTAAGGGGAATAATCTCAATACAATATACCACACGAATTCATCCCTCAATCAACTCGTACACTGGCACGTGTAGTTTAAGGTGTGGACCTTTACAACCCACCATTCCTCGGCTCGCTAATGATACTTCCAAAAATATTTTTATATACAAAAGGAATAGAAATATAAATGTATTCATTTAATAGCCTTTCATACCCTATATAGCTTCATTAGCACTTTTAACCACTCACAAGTAAAAATTGCAAAAATAGTAGATATGAACCCATAACTTTAAAAATATAATGAGTTCAATATTAAAACCTTAAAAATTGAACCTATAGATTTTAAATCCTGGATCCGCCTCTTACCTTATACAAATTTTAACTTTCAAAAACTCTTTTTAGGATTTTAAATTTTTAATTCTAAAAGTAAATTCTTTTCAACTCCTCAAATTTTGCTCAAACTGGTCAAAAAAGAAAGGAAAAAAAAAAGAAAAAGAAAAAGAGATCAGTCTCTTGGTTGCCCTCACGCACGCTCCAACATCTTGTAAAATAAGAAATCATTCTCTTCACACCGATTCGTTTCCCTCTTTTCTAATTAAACACACACTCTCTCTCTCTCCTACAAGTCGCACACATCATGAGGAGGCTATTCGGCAGTGGTTCCGCCGGAGACTCGCCGCAGCAACCTTCGCCGTCACCGTCGCCGCCACTGTCCTCTCTTCACTCCTCCGTTAACATTGCCGCTGGTCCGGCGAGACCGATACGTTTCGTGTACTGCGATGAAAAAGGAAAGTTCCAGCTCGATCCGGAAGCCCTTTCGATACTTCAACTCGTGAAGGAGCCAGTTGGTATTGTCTCCGTTTGTGGTCGCGCTCGTCAAGGCAAGAGCTTTATACTTAATCAGGTAAATTTCAGTAAAGTTAGAGATAAAGGTAAAGCCTTTTTGTATGTGTTTTTGTTAATTATGTTAATTAAGGTTTGTAACTTAGTGTTATTCTCCGATTCTATATGAGAGTGAGCCTAATGCTAGGGTTGTGCTTCTCAGTGCTAGTTTTGGTTAGAATTGGGATTTTGGAAACTAGCCATCAATTATTTAGTTGTTTAATGACTAGAATTTCAAGCATATTGCTCTGAAACTTGAGATACATAATCATTAAATCACTCAATCAACTGTGCCTTAGCTCCAGGGTTTAGTTCAAGTGGCAAAGGTTGAGGGACGTGTGACTTAGTTCACATGTTCGAGCCCTGCGCCATTCGAACTAAGCCAGCTATTTAAGTGGGGAAGTATAGAGAGGTGGGCCCATCCGAGTTTCTAAGGCTGTACCTGGTCCTTAAGGTTTGCCCTAGATGGATTTCTCGATCATAAAGAAAAAAGAGCCTTAATTAAATGGTACCATTAAAGAAAGAAAGAAAGACGTAGAGCAAAAATATATTTGGAAGAATTCACGAAGCACACTGGGATTAGAATGTTGGGAAAGATATTTATGAGTTGGTTGAAGGATGTTCTTTGTACGGGCTTAACTATTTTATGTTAGCTCAACATGCTTATCCAGATGAATTAGATTGCTTTCTAGGAGTGGTTTAACCTATCAAAGATTTTTACCTTTAAAAGTTTACATAACTCAGTAAATTTATAGATAAAATAAAGCCCTTTTTTGTGGTTAATTACGTTTCTTAGGGTTTATAGTTTAGTGTTAATTTTTCTGATTTTGTGTGAGAGTGAGTGTGAGTTTATGGTTCTGTTTGTTAGGGTTTTGCCTGTCAATGTTGTAGGTTTTGGTTAGAATTGGGATTTTGAAAGCTATTAGCCAACTATTTAATTGTTTGAGGACTAGAATTATCAAGCACATTGCTCTAAGACTTGAGATACAGAATCACTAAATCAATCAATCAAACCATGACTTAGTCCCAGTGGAGACAAAATCACTAGGCAACTTCTTTCCATTTGTCTAAGCTTTGGTGGACAGAATTACATGGTACTTGTGCTGTTGAGAGGTAACTGGTCCACTGTTGTAGAATTAGTCGAGGTGTGTACAAGTTGACCCGAATGCCATCGTTGTCGAAAAAAAAACTATGCCTTAACCCAAACCTTAGACCCAAACATGTTGGAGTCAACTATATGAATTCTCACTTCATTTAAGCTCAATTCATGTCATCGTTATTCCAATAAAAATTATAAGTGAAAAGTAAGTTAAATACATATATAAATAATAGTCATAATAATAATTTTTGAAATTCTCGAATAAGACTAAATCTTATTCCTCATTAGTAGATACCACTTATACCGATCTTTTTATGGGATGTCCCATAAATATTGGAACTATATAGAGAAGATTAGCATGAACCCTGCGCAAGGATGACACACACAAATCGAGAAATGGTGCCAAAACAATGGATTTTTTTCTTCCATTGTACCATTAAAAAAAATAAAGAGGTAGAGCAGAAACATGTTTGGAAGAATTCACGAAATACACCGGGATAAGAATGTTGGGAAATATATAAATGGATTATTTGAAGGAGGTACATTGTACGACCTTAACTATAGTGAGTTAATTAAACATGCTTATCTATACGACACAACAAGTATTTGCTTTACAACAACAACACCACCCTAGTGTAATCCTACCAGTAGGGTCTAGGAGGGTAGAATGTACGCGGACCTTACCTCTACCCGAAGAAGGTAGAGAGGCTGTTTCCGGAAGACCCTCGGCTCAGAAAAGATAGAGAGGACAGAGTAACAACAAGCAACAATACCAGCAAACCAAACAGAAAACGGAAGCAAGAGAAACGGTAAGCAATAACAGAACTATAATCTCATAATAAGAAAATACAAAATTAACACTGAGGGATGCATTAAAACTACTGGAACGAGCAAGGACACTGCTCGGCTACCTAGCCTATTACCTTAATTCTTGACCTCCACACGACAAATATTTGCTTTAGTTTATCTAAATTGTTTGAAGGGTAGCCTTGGAGCAACGGTAAAGTTGTCTTTGTGTGACCTATAGACAGTGTTGTGAAAAGCGCTCGTTTCAGCGCTTTAAGCGTGAAGCGAAGCGAGGCGGCCACTGTGTCGCTTCTGTAGGGTGAAGCGTAGCAGGTAGGTTGAAGCGTCCGCTTTTGCCAGAAAAGCGAGAAGCGCTCACTTTTGTCTTTTAAGTCACTGATAAATAAAAAAGCTCAGTCTTTTTTTTACAAAATCAGCGAGCAGCAAAGCAAGCAACGACTAGTGTTTCATTTTAAAGCCCAGGGTTTTTCTTCTTCTTCTTCTTCTTCTTCTCAATGCTTAAAATAGCAGCGAAATGCTACCAATTTTTTTTCCCCTTCAGTTTTTCTTTTTCTCATTCTCTTCTTCTTCTTCTTATTATTTTTTCTTCTTTTTCTCATTCTCTTCTTCTTCTTATTTTCGTTTCAAATCCTTAAAATTGTAGCGAAATGCTGCCAAATTTTTTCCCCCTTCAGTTCTTCATCTTTTGTTCTTAGTCTCACTGCCATTTTTTTTAGTATTGACAGTTACATGTGTTGTATGCAGTTACATCTGTAACATGTGTTGTCTATGCAATATTAATTTTAATATTTTTCTTAATTCTACTTCACTTCATAAAAGTGAGCTCTTCGCTTCACGCTTTAAGCGAAAAGAGGCTTGTCGTTTTTCCTCGCTTCACGTTCTTCACAACACTGGTATTGACACATATTACATTGGATAAGTTCTTATGTCTGCAGAGAGTGGGTGAAGAAATCTTGCGCTCTAGATTATTCTCATCACCTGAATATGCTTCAGAACTCATGTGGAATACAAATAACTGTTGCCATTGAGCCAAAAAAAAATCATCAAACCAGAAATAGCATTATTGCAAATGTTTATCTGTGACTGTGTGCCTTCAACTACCCAAAGATTGTCTTCGTTAAAACTACTTATCAAAATAGCTACTTTAACAGCTCCCATCCCAATTTTTTTTTTTTTTTTTGCAAAGCCTCCATATGTTCCTTTTGCCCTGGATTTCTCTTTTAAAAACTATTGGCTAGTTCTTCTAGAGTGATTTCACTCCCTGTTACAATTTGTGTACGTCAGGGTTCCTCGGGCAAATGCATTTATGCTACAATTCCTTTTATACGTGGAAAGATTCCCATCATTATTGTTTTTCGAGCTCTATATAATCTAATTGTCAAGGAGATAGTGCAATATATTTGCTGGGATGGTAATGGCACTGAAATGATGGAGTTGTTACGTCCCTCTTTGGAATGCGTGATACAAAATCAAGAGGTACTTTTCATGATGTCTTTGCTAAAGATGTGATTCTTTAAATTGACAATTTCAGTATCTTTTTTCCGAGTATATGATTGAGGTTTCTTTTAGAGACTAAAAATTCAGTGTTACAACGATTATCTTCATTCCAGCCTACTAATGCTTTTTCTCCTACTCTTTTTTGGTACTCATTGAGTTTAGTTACCTAATTTTACTAGGTTGCTTTGGACTATATTGGAAAGAGAGGGAAACCTTGTAGTGCCTTTAGGAATGAGAGAATTCGGTACGTTTTTTTAATTGCCCAACTCGGACACTATTCTTCATGTGACCTGTCAGAAACCTAAGGATATCTCAATGTGTTGCAGGTATGCGAAAGAGATTCTTCAGAAAAAAATGTTTCCTCATGTTGGAGTCGACGAGAATTGCTGGAAGGATAAAGCATATTATTTCGGGTACAATTTTTGGGTCTTTATGTGGAACATATTTTTGAGTTGTGCGAGCATTAGGTTTTCGAAGGTTTGTTAGAAACCTTTGTCACTAACAAACCTTTGAAATCACTCTATTAGTTCCTCGTAGAAACCTTTGTCACTAACAAACCTTCGAAAACCTAATGCTCGCACGACTCAAAAATATGTTGCAGATAAAGATCCAAAAATTGTACCCGAAATAATATGCTTTATCGTTCCAGCAATTCTCGTCGACTCCAACATGAGGAAACATTTTTTTCTGAAGAATCTCTTTCGCATACCTGCAACACATTGAGATATCCTTAGGTTTCCGACATGTCACATGAAGAATAGTGTCCGAGTTAGGCAACTAAAAAAACGTACCAGATTCTCTCATTCCTAAAGACACTACGAGGTTTCCCTCTTTCCAATATAGTCCAAAGCAACCTAGTAAAATTAGGTAACTAAACTCAATGAGTACCAAAAAAGAGCACGAGAAAAAGCATTAGTAGGCTGGAATGAAGATAATCGTTGTAACACTGAATTTTTAGTCTCGAAAGAAACCTCAATCATATACTCGGAAAAAAGATACTGAAATTGTCAATTTAAAGAATCACATCTTTAGCAAAAGACATCATGAAAAGTACCTCTTGGTTTTGTATCACACCTGCTTCTTCCAAAGAGGGACGTAACAACTCCATCATTTCAGTGTCATTACCATCCCAGCATATATATTGCACTATCTCCTTGATAATTAGATTATATAGAGCTCGAAAAACAATAATGATGGGAATCTTTCCACGTATAAAAAGAATTGTAGCATAAATGCATTTGCCCGAGGAACCCTGACGTACACAAATTGTAACAGGAAGTGAAATCACTCTAGAAGAACTAGCCAATAGTTTTAAAAAGAGAAATGCAGGGCAGAAGGAACATATGGAGGCTTTGCAAAAAAAAAATAGATTGGGATGGGAGCTGTTAAAGTAGCTATTTTGATAAGTAGTTTTAACGAAGACAATCTTTGGGTAGTTGAAGGCACACAGTCACAGATAAACATTTGCAATAATGCTATTTCTGGTTTGATGATTTTTTTTTGGCTCAATGGCAACAGTTATTTGTATTCCACATGAGTTCTGAAGCATATTCAGGTGATGAGAATAATCTAGAGTGCAAGATTCCTTCACCCACTCTCTGCAGACATAAGAACTTATCCAATGTAATATGTGTCAATACCAGTGTTGTGAAGACCGTGAAGCGAGGAAAAGCGACAAGCCCCTTTTCTCTTAAAGCGTGAAGCAAAGCGCTCGCTTTTTTGAAGTGAAGCGGAATTAAGAAAAATATTAAAATTAATACTGCATAGACAACACATGTTACACATGTAACTGCCAATTTTAAAAAAATTGGCAGTGAGACTAAGAACAAAAGATAAAGAACTGAAGGGAAAAGAAAAATTGGCAGCATTTTGCTGCAATTTTAAGGACTTAAAACGAAAATAAGAAGAGAATGAGTAAAAGAAGAAGAATTGAAGGGGAAAAAAATTTGGCAGCATTTCGCTGCTATTTTCAGCACTGAGAAGAAGAAGAAAAAAACATACCTGGGCTTGAAAATTGAAACCCTAGTCGCTGCAAACATACCTGGGCTTTAAAAATGAAACACTAGTCCCTGCTTGCTCTGCTGCTCGCTGATTTTGTAAAAAAAGACTGAGCTTTTTTATTTATTAGTGACTTAAAAGACTAAAGCGAGCGCTTCCGTCGCTTCTCGCTTCGCTAGCGCTTCTCGCTTTTTTGGCAAAAGCGGACGCTTCAACCTTCGCTTCACGCTTAAAGCGCTGAAGCGAACGCTTTTCACAACACTGGTCAATACTAGGGTGCTCAATCAATAGTCAGATGGAAGCAATGAGAAAGAGACTTACATGCTGGTGTTAAGGATCTCCATGATCATATGGAGTTCAAATGGGTCAAGGAATGCAAAATGATTGTTGTTGATGATTCAATATGGCAGACCTACATTAAGATAAGCCCTGATGCTAGATTGGTTCATGGACGGATGATTAGGAACTATAATGAACTCTCTTTATCTTAAGTAATGAAGAACTGAAATCTCTGGAAATAGTGTTGATATGATTTGAATTGGACTCTACGCAACGATGCATACGCCGAACTAGCAAATGAAAATCAAGGAGATAGTAGGCTTGTAAACATACCCTTTTTTCTCTAGTCTTTGATAGCATCCACACATACATAGTAGTCGGAGGACGGTCCTGCGAGTCGACCACGGAACGCACGTCAGCAACAAACTCAAATCTATTCCCGTTGACTCTTCTGGAATACACCGACATGGTTGGACCTCGTCCTCTCCTGAGCTATTACCACCCTCTCACAGCCATTCACGATGAAGTATCCACCTTCATCATATGGACACTCTCGATTTCGAATTTTTCCTTTTGTCCAAGCCCCATCTTACACGCAATCACGTGATCTAAGCATTATGGGAACCTAACAAGATTGATAAGTCAGTAAATTAACAACAAACTACGGGTTATACTTGTAATGAATGGTTGGCAAGCTAGATAATTTTACCTTCCCAATTAGGACTTGTTCATAGTCTTTAGTCTCAGTTACTTTACAACCATCAAGCCCTTGCATGATGACTTTCTTTGTGATATTCGCATACAAGGGCAACGAAAAGGTCAAGTTCCGGCACCTCGCCATCATTGGATTTAGTTTAATAACGGAACCATCAAAGTCTGTCACTTTCCAATCCACTAGGAGAAAAATTCGACGAAATATGACCTTGTGGATGGCCTACATAGAAAAAAATGTTAGTTAAGATAGTTCAAGAATAACTAAATCCTTATAATATTTTTAGTAACAAATATCATCCTTTAAGTTTCACAAAGTTAACAATATTGCCCCCACTGTCAGTGATAAGGAAGCACACTCATGTGATTAAAAATATATATTCCAAACAACAATGAAAAATGTACTAAGTTCTAACCTCCGAATTGCTAACTTCTATATCTGAATGATGTGCGATTTGTGGCAGACTGTCGATGAAATTATTGAAGGATTCTATTTGTTGATTCACCAATCCATTGCTTTTGAAGTAACGTTGGATGACTTCCCAACTCTCATGTTCTGTGATCTCATCATCCATTGTAACAAACACTCTGTGTAATGGGTGAGAGAGAATAGCGATGAACATAGGGCTGAAACTGCAGATTATAACTATCTCTTCCCTCTTAATCTAATCGTGCATAATGCACTTTCAATATAATAGGTCCCGTTTGGCGATAGATATTATTTCAAATATTTGCAAATTAGTATTTGGTTCACAAATTTGGTATTTTAACTTCAAGTGAAATAGAGAATTTGAAGTCTGAAAAACTAGTTCGGGAAGAATTTCAATTGAAATAATGGTTTTCACTCACAAACACTCAACTTTCTTTCCAAGAAGAGTGTTCTATTTTTTTCATGGACTCTATTTATAGATCACGGGTTCAAGCCGTGGAAGCAACCACTAATGCTTGCATTAGGGTAGTCTATCTACGTCACACCCTTGGGGTGCGGCCCTTCGCTGGATCCCTGCGTGAACACAGGATACTTTGTGCACCCAGCTGCCCTTTTTTCATCTAAATTGTTTGTTAAGGTTCCAGAAAAAGATAATGACCGAGGAATCTGGAGTTCAAGTTCCTGTCATTTTCTGCTTACTGTAGTCATCTGCCCAATATCAAAGAAAGATACCTTTGTTCCGAGGATCAAAAGAGAGATGAACCATAATAAAAGGATGTATGAATAAGAAACTATGTTTTGGAGGGTTTCAACTTTCAACTGCACTTCACTATATATGGATGTATATATTTTCCTAGATTTAGGGTTTTACGCCTTGGATGGCTTCTCTTATTTGTTGTTTTGAGAAGCAGAGATCTGAAACTTTAATGCGAAGAGACTCAGTTAACCGTCCATATTAGTTCAGGGCATAAGCACCTGATTTTTCTAGTTTTATGTGTTGGAAAGTTGCAGGAATGATCTATTAGAGGGGAGACCATTCTGATTAACCATATGGAGCTACTTTGGTTTTCTTTGTGTTTCTTCTGTAACTCCTTTTTATTGTCGCCTTATGCAGTAAGCTTGTCATCCTCTGTCTATAGATTGTTTCGTGTACATTTCATGCATATATTGCAGTCAACTCATGAGTCAAAGCCATAGCACAGTGACACTGTTCTTCTTTTAGAAACTCAAATGATTTATGTTATTATCAAGATCGATTACAATAGGATCACAGTTATCTGTACTAATTACTTATACAGCTATTTACTTAGTTTCTCAAGTAAATTTCTATATGTAACTTAGAGCTGCTTCCTACTTTGCCGAAAACATGTAACTGAGTGCCTGCTGTTTGCCCAATAGCTTCTTGGCAGGAGTAGTGGCTTTCAAGTGGCGCCAACTCATCGTCCATGTACAAAAGGTATTTGGTTGTGGAGTGCACCTTTAAGGAGAACTGCTCTTGATGGAACTGAATACAACCTGTTACTATTGGACACAGAAGGAATTGATGCTTACGATCAAACGGTTAGTTTCGACCCTTTAACATATTTATTATTGGGGCTTTGAAGAAGGAATAACCTGCATACTGATAAGTGTCAATATATTTACTACTTACTCACCTGGCACATGCTATATGACTTATATACTTTATTCTTATTCATTTGGTGTTGCTAAACTTTTCACTAGCTGAAGGAACTAGTTCCACAATCCAAGAAAATGTCTTATTTTTTCCTGTGTCCTGTCAATGACTGTCTTTTGCCTTTTGTAAATTTCTGTTTTGTTTTGCTGTTTGACAGGGAACATATAGCACACAGATATTCTCCTTGGCGGTCCTTCTTTCAAGTATGTTTGTATATAACCAGGTAAGGAGCACTCAATCATGGGTCTTGTTCGCTTTTTTTGATATGACCTTCTTGTTAGACTGTATACCGTTTTCCCGTCATGATTCAGTGAATTTGTACAGTTTGTTTTTTTGGTGTCTTCATAATCTCTTTAATCCCTTAATTTAGATGGGTGGTATCGATGAAGCTGCACTTGACCGCCTCTCTCTTGTCACTGAAATGACTAGACATATTCGTGTTAGAGCCTCTGGAGGAAGGGCCAGTGCGTCTGAGCTTGGACAGTTCTCCCCAATCTTCGTTTGGTTGCTTAGGGTAATTCTGAATTTATTTATTTATATTTCTTCTGTGCTTGCTTGTGTAACTGTTAACCTATATTTTTTCTCTCTGCAAAAGGATTTTTATTTGGACTTGGTTGAGGACAACTGCAAAATAACTCCGCGGGACTACCTTGAACTTGCTTTGAGGCCAGTTCAAGGTGGTGGGAGGGATGTTGCTGCCAAAAATGAGGTATATACTTTCCATTAGTGTTCTCTTTTGCTTTACTATGCTGTAATTAATCAATTTCTATTATAACCATCCCTCTTTAAACGACTGGTTCCCTGAACTTTCACGTCTTTTACTTGTCAGAGTAAAACAAGAATGTTTTTATGTATCCTGAAAGCATCCCTTTTTGTCTTCTAATGAGCTAGCGGTAGATTGGGTAACCATTTGGAACTTCTGACTGCAGATTAGGGAATCCATTCGTGCTCTTTTCCCTGACAGAGAATGCTTCACCCTTGTGCGGCCTTTGAGCAATGAAAATGAGCTTCAACGGCTAGATCAAATACCAGTCAGTGCTTAATACTCTTTCATATATTCCATTCTCTACTATCATAGATTCTATCTAATTGTGATTCTGGTTGCGGAAACCCTTTAAATATTCTAATTGTGGTGCCAATTTTCACTTGCAGTTGGAAAACATGAGGCCAGAGTTTAAAGCAGGTCTTGATGCTTTGACAAGATTTGTTTTTGAGAGGACAAGACCCAAGCAAGTTGGAGGGACTATTATGACAGGACCGCTCTTTGCTCGTATAACTCAGTCCTTCCTGGATGCTCTAAACAATGGTGCAGTGCCTACCATCACCTCTTCATGGCAGGTTAGTTATGTTCTTAATGGCAGATATACTGCCTTTTCCTTTCCACATCAGACGTTCTTCTCTGTATCTGCTCAGTTAGTGTGGCCAATAGTAACATTATTCTTTTCATCACCAACACCTTTGACCCAATAGAGTGACAAAAAAGAAACCGCTGATCATTGTTTCATGGCTGTTACTCAATCCTTAATTAGATTGACTTTTAGCACCAAGAAAGTGGCCCTGAACAGAAAGAACAAGGACTAATAGAGGTCTTAAGTCTAGGTCGTATAGCCTTATACTAGAGAAAAACTATTGGAGAAGGTAAGCAAGATCTTTTACAAGGCACCTAACTAGTCCCAAAGAGAATTTCTCAGAAGCAAAGTCTTAGAAGAAGAGTTGCAGGTCCTCTCCTGTAAAGGTTGGTTATTTCTTAACGAGGACTCAGCACCATCAAGATACTATTTAGTTATTTAAGTATAAATATTTTTGGGATAAGGTAATAAATTTAAGTGAAGAAGGGCAAAAATCTGCCTGTATACAAGGAGTATACCAACAAGTAGAAAACCTTACAAAAGGACATGGTTTTCTACGAATGACACCCAATCTTCTATACAAATAGGTACCTCATGTGTGCATCAAAAGTAAATAAGGGGATATAATCTTATAGACATCTTAAATATACTATCAGAATATGTCAATTACTATTAAGAAGATATTTTACCAATTAAGTTAAGATCACCATAAATATCCATAGTTCCAGATTACATTTGAAAAGTTATTAATCTAACTTAGCATCACACCTCAATAAAATGTCTCAATATAAGAGTTTTCTTAGGGAGGCTACTCGTTCTTCTCTTCTTAGAGATTCGTCGAATATGTTCTTAGCCTTATGAATTTGGAATTTAATTTTGTAATTTCTTGCTATTGCATGAGATTCACTGCCTCTTTGTTTCATCATTATGGCTCGAATTGTTACGCTGGGGAACAACTGGCGCATTTGGTTCTGTTTGGTGTCCAGTTTCAAGGACATGAAGTTTCGAAATTAAAAAGAAAGTTTATAGTCTGGACACCGACTGATGTCTGATGAGCGTCATGCAAATGTTAGATATCTGACATGATATCAATATGTAACCATAGCTTTGGTGTCTGGACTGGGCAAGTTCTTGCATGTTCTTATTATATTTACCATGCTTCACGCACAAGTGAATTAGTCATCTTCAGAATTGCTATGATATTCACTCTTCATTTTTCATTTAAGAAAAAAATATAAGGGAAGAGAAATTTGAGGTAAGTGAAACAACATGACAAGCCAACAAGTGAATGATTTGTAGTAGAATCTTATGGATGTTATTTAACTTCCCATGGCATTGTTTTCATTACTGAAATGGTTTAAGGTTTTCAGCTGAAGCCAAGTGCTACTGTGTTAGTTCACTCTATGTACCCAGCTTATGCTCTTTAATGTATGCCGATGCATGTTTTTCCTTTTGATTTCTGCAGAGTGTTGAGGAAGCTGAGTGTCAAAGGGCATACGATTTGGCTGCTGATAGATACATGGCTTCTTTTGATCGTTCTAAGCCTCCGGAGGAAGTAAGTATTGCTTTATTTTCTTTGGCATCATTATCTGGCTGCTTCTAATATTTCAATCATGGCAGGGTGCACTAAGAGAAGCCCATGAAGATGCAGCTCAAAAGTCCATGACAGAATTTAATTCTACTGCTGTGGGGGCTGGATCCATCAGGATGAAATATGAGAAGCGTCTCCAAAATTTCATAAAAAAGGCATTTGAGGTTAGTTTTTCCTACGCCATTTACTTCGAATATGGAGCATAAAGTGCATATGAGAAAACAAGCAACATGTTTGTGTCATAATACATTCCTTTGTGGAGGATGAGCTAATTCTAATTTTATTTTGCTTCTGCACCATACGTATCCGCAGTAAAAAAGAAAAAAAGAAATTCACAAGGTTGCTTCTGCATTCAATAACTTCTTTGCTTATACTCCGGAATGGTAAAACGGCTGGTATTAGTGATATTTTCCAATAGGTATGCCAATAGACAACACTGGCTAGGTTCTAGGAAAAGTGTCACAGGGGGGTGGGGGGTGCATGCTGACAATTATTTAGTGAGATTAGGATTTGAATGATAACCAGGGACATGGCTTTCATATTATTGCTTCATTGGAGGTTTTTAAGTTTTTGAACTTAGTAGCATTTTTTTAATGATGTTTTGGCTTTGAGCCATGGATTGGCCCTGGATGAAAACAAAATTCCTCCTGGCTTTCAGGGATGGTTCAGATAATGCTTTCAGATAGAACCATTATCATTTCTCGTTGAGTATGTTAATACGGAGAGCTTTTTCTATTTTTCATAGAAAGGCAGAACCTATTTGCACAAAAGTCAAGCTCTAGAATTTTCATTTGATCTTCTTGTTTTTTGATCGGTAATGTAAGGATATTATTTCTGATGTAAAAATCAGCATTTAGGATATTTGATCTTCATTTAAAGTTGTGAAAAAGAGAAGACGAGAGAAATACTAAATGATTTAGTGAAAACATCCAAGACTATTCTAGGATGATGAAATGAGGAAAAGTTCCTACTTAACAGGATTCTTAATTAATCTGTACAATTGTTCTGTTCTTTGGGTAAGTGTACAATTGTTCTGCTTAGACTGTGGTTATTTGCACTAATAACCCTTGCATTAGGGTAGGCTGCCTACATCACACCACTTGGGGTGCGGCCCTTCTCTGGACCCTGAGTGAGTGTGGGATGCTATTTGCACTGGGCTGGCCTTCAATATTGAATTTCAGTCAACTGCCTGGTTATGAAGTTATTGTAGCTTCTTTCGTCGTATAAGTGACTGTGGAATAAGGACCTTAATTCCTTCCTTCATTTACGACTTTTTTCTCTGCTAACCAGGTGATATTTGAGTCAAAGTTTAGGCATAGTGTGTTTGGTCCGTTTGTTTCTTCCCAGATAAGTGCCTGTCCTGTGTAGTGTCAGTTCTTATCTGTTTAATATCTGTACACGGGCCATCTGCTCACACGACATTGACTATATATGTTATATGGACTGGCCTGTTGACATTCTAGCTGGGATTTAGTTAAAGGTTTCTGGTCCCTTCAAATGGAATGACTTGTCGACCTAGACAGTTTTGTCAGGATGTTTTTGGGTGCGAGTATCTATGCTATGCTAGTAAATAGCTCTTTTGAATTGTTGAGTATCTATGCTATGCTAGTAAATAGCTCTTTTGAATTGTTGATTCGGTTTTTATGTTGATGCAGGAGCTTAAAAAGGATGCCTTTAGGGAGGCTTATCTACAATGTTCAAATGCGATTCAGGACATGGAAAAGGAACTGAGGATGGCTTGTCATGCTCCTGATGCAAACATAGATGGTGTGCTTAAGGTAAGCCCTTTTCACAATAAATATTAGCCAACCTTTTGTGGCTAAACTGGAATTTAGTTTATTGGTTACCAATGTCCTGGAATGCATATGCCATATGCAGGTTCTTGACCGTTCAGTGTCCAAGTATGAAGCAACTTGCCAAGGTCCTGAAAAGTGGAGAAAATTGAGTGTCTTCTTACAACAAAGGTTTGTATATTAATGATTCTTTGTTGATTCTTTCTTACAACAAAAGTTTGTATATATGTCACATCACATTGATTTTCCAGCTTGGAAGGTCCACTTTTTGATCTCATCAAGAAGCAGATAGACCAGATTGGATCAGAGAAAACCACTCTTGCATTGAAGTGCCGTTCCATCGAGGATAAGATGAATTTACTTAACAAACAACTGGAAGCTAGTGAGAAGTATAAATCTGAGTATTTGAAGCGTTATGAAGATGCCATCAACGACAAGAAGCAGCTTGCAGATGATTACACGAGTCGTATTACAAATTTGCAGAGTAAATATAGTTCATTGGAAGAGAGATATTCCAGTTTATCAAAAACAGTCAGTTCTGCTAAACATGTGTCCGCAGAATGGAAAAGAAAATATGAACAACTTCTATTGAAGCAGAAGGCTGATGAAGACCAATCAACTGCAGAAGTATCTGTTCTGAAGTCCAGAACTGCTGCTGCTGAAGCAAGGCTTGCTGCTGCCAAAGAACAAGCTGAATCGGCTCAGGAGGAGGCTGAGGAGTGGAAACGTAAATATGACATTGCCGTCAAGGAAGTTAAGAATGCTCTTGAGAAGGCAGCATCTGTTCAAGAGCGCGCAAACAAGGAAACCCAACTGAGAGAAGACACTTTAAGAGATGATTTTTCGAGCACTCTGGCTGATAAGGTAAAAATATTGCTATGAATATTGGTTCAATTTCAATGTGCTGCTTTGTTTGATTTTCTTCTCTTCCCTCTTTGAAACATCATTTGTGAGTGTGCTGGGCTGCTTGCTTGGTTTCCAAGATGATATTTAAAGTTCTATTTGTTCATGAAACTGCAGGAAGAAGAAATAAAAGACAAGGCATCTAAGCTTGAGCAGGCTGAGCAGCGTTTAGCGACACTGAATTTGGAGTTGAGGGTGAGTTTCTGCTTTTCTAAACCAATATAACTTGCATTTCACCATCTTATGTATGAAAAAAGGGGTTGGTATGATGGGGCAACATAACAGTCAGAAAGGGGTCTTGTGGTGGGGGGGGTGTGTGTGTGTGTGGGGGGGGGGGGTCACTCTGTTATTTTAAAGTGGGCTCGCTGGAAAGATATTTTTGTTTGCCCGAGCTTCTGATGTTTTTTTGTGTTGGCCCTTTGCATTTGAAGTGCAGAGACTTTTATTTAGCAGTCTAATAACCTTTTAGTTATGTGCTACCTTGTGAACTGAAAGGAAAGATTGCCAATTAGATCTGGCGAATGGAAATCTTGCTTTAGGTCAAACTTTTATGATTGGTACCAACTTATCTCTGGCAATACAACTGGGTAACCAGACTATGTAAGCAAAAGGATATTCACGCTCATTATTTATGTGGTAATTTAATAGATTTGCATGTGTGTTAGTACTAATGACTGCCTGAATGGAGCTCAAAGGATCCCAACTAGTTTGGGATTGAGGCATAGTTGATTGATTATATTAGTGCTAATGACTATTCTTTGATTATTCTTCTTACAGGCTGCTGAATCAAAGGTAAAGAACTATGATCTAGAAGTGTCAGCTTTGAAGATTGAAGTCAAGGAATTGGGTGAAAGGCTAGAGAATATCAATGCTACTGCACAATCATTTGAAAGAGAAGCTAGAATTCTGGAACAGGAGAAGGTTCATCTTGAGCAGAAGTACTGGTCAGAGTTCAATAGATTTGAGGATATTCAGGATAGATATAAATCAGCTGAAAGAGAGGCTAAAAGGGCAACTGAGCTGGCTGATAAAGCAAGGGCTGAAGCAGCTACGGCCTTGAAAGAAAAGAACGAAATTCAGCGATTAGCTATGGAAAGATTAGCTCAGATTGAGAAGGCTGATAGAAATATTGAAAACTTACAGAGGCAAAAAGATGACTTGGCTGATGAAGTACGGAGGTGTCGTGCTGCTGAGGACGATGCAAGGTCAAAAGTTACAATGCTGGAGGCCCGAGTAGAAGAAAGGGAAAAAGAAATTGAGATGCTACTGAAATCAAATAATGAACAGAGGGCCAGTACTGTGCAAGTCCTTGAGAGTCTGTTGGAGACCGAGCGTGCGGCACGTGCTGAAGCAACCAACAGGGCGGAAGCACTATCTGTTCAGTTGCAAGCTACACAAGGAAAGCTAGATCTTCTTCAGCAACAGTTAACTGCAGTTCGGCTGAATGAAACTGCACTGGATAGCAAACTTAGAACTGCTTCCCATGGCAAACGTACCAGGATAGATGAATGTGATGCTGGATTTGAATCTGTCCATGACATGGACACAGATGATAGAGTAACAAGGGGAAATAAGAAATCCAGGAGTACAACCAGTCCTCTAAAGTTTACTTCCCCAGATGATGGTGGTTCCGTTTATAGAGGAGATGATGATACTCATAGTCAACAAACAAATGGTGAGGATTATACGAAATTTACAGTGCAGAAACTAAGGCAGGAGCTCACAAAGCATGATTTTGGTGCTGAACTGTTCCAACTGAAGAATCCAAACAAGAAGGATATCCTAGCTTTATATGAGAAATGTGTCCTCCAGAAATCATAGTGTTGTGTAGAAAAGGTTGTAAGTAGCTCAGTTATAGGCAAAGGCGTACAGTTTCTCGGTCGAGGATTTGGGTGCTGGTTTTCGCGAACATCTTTTTGAGTTCTTAATGGAAAGCTTATATCCCTATAAGGTGGCTACAGAAGCTTGCTATATGCTGCTGCTGTCGAAGCTTTTGTGTGACATAGTATTTTTCATTCTGGTGTGCACTTTAACTTGGGGATTTTGTTTTGAGTTTCCTAGTGTGGCGGTCTTAGATGATGGTTTATACTTTATAGAGGTTTAAAAGTCATGTAAAATAACCAGGCCTTATTCTCATTCGTCTGTGCAGTATTGATGCTTAGTGGGGTTGATGTTAGTTCTCGTGATTAGTAATATTATGTCTTCTTGCTTATGGATTAGTATGTTTTCTTTACTCTAGGGGATTCTACAATTTTTTTTTTTAAAGTTTGTTTTCCAGGTTTTATGCCTCGTTTCCTTCACTTGTCCTTTCGCACGCTGTTTATCAATCAATTACGTCTAGATCCCAGGCTAGTTGGAAGTAGGCAAAGTAAGTCGTATGCCTTATTTCATACATCTGAAAAAAGTTGGAACCACATGACGCATACAATAGTATCTGCTAACCCCTTGATCTTTTGCTAGCTCTCGTAATATGCTTCTTCTCTGACTTGAGCCTTCCTTTCTGGTTTTACCCTAGTAGGCTAGGCAAATCAATTTTCTAGTTTGCTGATATTAATGTGACTGACTCTAGAATATATATATGAATAATATAATATCATCACGTGAGACTATATATGTTTGAGTACAATCCATGTCTCTGGTTTGCATAAGTTGTTCAATTTGATAATGTCAAAAAGGGGGCACATCTAATAAGCTGCAAAAGGTTTCAAGTAAGATACATTTAAACCTAAACCTAAATCTAAATATTCCTTTTTAAAGAAAACTGGTGTTACTAATCTGTGAATTCATGCAGCAGGAGCATAGTCATAGTCTCCATCATCGTCATCGTCATCTCCTTCCAAAGATGCTGCAGGAGCATAGTCATAATCTCCATCATCGTCGTCACCACCTCCTTCTAAACATGCTGCTGGAGCATAATCATACCCATCATCTCCATCATTGTCTCCATCTGAATATGTCGACCTTCTCTTCTGGAACCCAATAATCTTGAAAATGCAAGACATTTTACTATTATCTCTTATAGAAATATTAAAATATGAGATATTGGGTGTTGTATGTCTTTGATAGGATATTATGAGAGATGGTTTTTGGGTGTGTATGATTGGTGAAGAAAGCATTTTCTTATATAAAGGTACGTAAGAGCCAACTATGGACTCATTTTGACGGATGTTGTCACGTTAGAAAGTGTGTTATGTTAGCTGAAGAATGTGCAAAGCCATAAGCTTGGCTGCATTTAAGCTATTTTTGGGGGCTGCATATCCAAAATTCACTTTACATGTCATCCATCAAATATGATGAGTAGGGGCGGAGCTAGTGGCGCAAGGGGTACATTCGAATCTTCTTTACCAAAAAATTAGTGTATAGTCAAAATTAATTATTTTGTAAGTATATATATTTAATAAATTTTGAATCTCCATGTGTTTATTTCTTTATATTTTCTTTTTGGTTGATAAAGTATGATGATGAGTACTACTGCTAAAGGTTACATATTCTAAATAGAATCCCTCTCTCTATTTTCAAGTGTTTCAACCTTTAAAGTTTACCAGAAAAATTAAAATGATAGCATAAAGTCTTGAAATGGGAGGTACAGGTTCTGTATTGCAGCTAGCTGTAAGCTGTGTAGGCAACAATCTTAGCCCGTGGAAACGTGTGCATGGCACGTGGAAGTGTGTATAATCTACGTGGATGCTTAGTCAGCATGCCACTATATATACAGAGTTACACTGCAGAAACGAATATGTTGACAAAATTTACCAGTGATAGCAAAGATGGAACAAAATTTGAAGAATTCGTGTTTAATTATAGTATTTCCTTGGAAAAAGATTATCATACCCCTACGTGGTTTCCATTGTATTAGCATTTGAACAAAATTTGAAGAATTCGTGTTTAATTATAGTGGGTGTTTGGACATAAAAATTGTAAAATTCCTGAAAAAAGGAAAAAAAATTTTCAAGTCAAAATGGTATTTGAAAATTAGAGTTGTGTTTGGATATGAATATAATTTTGGGTTGTTTTTGAAGTTTTGTGAGTGATCTGAGTGGAAATTTTGAAAAACAGCTTTTTGAAGTTTTTCAAATTTTCGAAAAATTCCAAAATCCATGTTAAAAGTAAAATTTTAAAAATTTATGGCCAAACACTGATTTGGAAAAAAGTGAAAATTTTTCGGAAAAAAGTGAAATTTTTGTTATGTCCAAACGGGCTCACATAGAAAAGATTAGCATACCGCTACGTGGTTTCCATTGTATTAGCATTTACCTTCCATTTCATTATATTAACTCGGAATTTGGTATATCATCCAATAAAATGTGAACATGGAGTGAATTAATCGAAAAGAACTTCAGAAGAAAGTTGCTGAAGATTGAAAAAGATGATGTTTGTGTTGAAAGTTGAAACAATTTGGTCTGCTCAGGAAAGAAAAGAGCCAATGAAGTGAGGGAAAACATAAGACAAGAAATTACATAAATAAGAAATTACTTTGAAGTGAAAGACAAATTTAGTAGGTAATTTAAGACAAGAAAAAGTGTCATTCATCTACACCGCCTTTTCAGTTTTTGTTTGAAGAAAGAATGGTATCCTTGTCCATCTTATACATCCAATGAGTATATATATAATCATTTTCATTTCCTAATCTACACTATAATATTACATGTCATACAACTACAGTACAAATAACATACATTAATTGACAGTAAATTTAATATGCATTATGAGCTAATTTCGCTTAAATATAAGTAAACGATTTCATTGATCCACTTTACTCTTTAATGGACACTATTGGCGCAAATCAAAATTAATCAGATCTCACAAGCCCTGGGGAAAATAATAAAAAATTTCCTTTGCCCTTAATTTTAAGGTGGTATTCCATTAATTCACGATCCTTGTTTACCCCCAAGTCCCAGTAACGTGCTGTATACAAACTGTATCTCCAGTAATATAGTTTGCTGCCTTCAAACTATTTTTGGCAGGGGTAAAGGATGGGAGAAAATTTTGGAAAATTCACTATATGTTTATTTTTCTTTTTTAATTATTTGGATCACGTGCGTAAAAATTAATGACAACGAGCACTGATGAGATATCAAAAGAATCTCTGTTGAGTAAACAATATCTTTTTATAAAACTTTACAGTTTCGGAAAATCTTAAGGGAAGAATGAAGAATTTCTTTTTTATTTTTCATCAGGTGTTTGGTACTCGTATTGTAACTTGATTAATTCAGATTTGCGTTGGATAAAGACCTATTAATCGAAGCCTCAAAACGGATACTGAACACCGGGGGCAAACTAAAACAAATAAAACTAAGTACCATACTTTCATGATCTATGCTATTTTCAATCTACCTAAGAAGTTTTTATTCCTAAGCTTAGAGGATAAGAATAGCACTTCTCGTACTAAAATTGTGGTGTCCGAATCAACTTCATACTGGACAAGGTCCACCAAGGCTTGGACATACGAGCGACATGAATTCACCTTTTGAGGCCTCTGTTGGAATTTAAACCTGAAACCTCATAGTTCTCAACTCACTTCATTCACGACTAAGCCACTACGAAGTATGACAATATATGCAGCTAAGAATTCCAATTAGCAAAATACAAGTCATGAGCACGAAAATAACGAAAATTTCAAAGGTAAATAAGTCACAGTTCACATTACTTTTTAAGTACATTAACTCTTCAATAACAAGTACTCCTATAGTCCTATTCACTACCTTTAGAAAAGAAAACAAAAGTTCATAAGCAACAGTATCATTGTTCAGCTTCCTCTAGTTTTCATAATTACAAGCAAATTAGGAAAGTAAGAAACGTCTATTTGGTTAAAAGTAACAATTTATCTATATTATTGGTCGGACTTTCCATAAATACTGTTGTATCTGAATTGGATCTTCCAAAAACGTACTACTTTTGAAGGATCAGACACGTATTTAACGATATTTGTAAGAGTCCAAGTAACATAAATTTTTATTCCTCCATCTTCTTCAGTACCTCAATCTTAACTTATTCATACATCAAACCCCACCCAAATTGTTCTTGTCAATGTTTAACCTAATAATATTAATTTCTTTTCCTTACAACTCCCTCATTCTTTGCTTTCATTATTTGAAGTTACATTAAACATAGATGAGTTATGAACATGGTATGAAATGAAAGGAGGGTTGTAATAATCAATTAAATTTGGGGTTTTTATAATAGGATTATTATCTTGCCTACTTAAAGATATTCTTGATCCACATTGTCTAGGCTGTGTTTGGTAAAAAACTTTAGAAACCACCAATTCACCATCTTTTTCCTCCTCATTATCACCTAAGTGATATTGATGCATTACCCAATTGGTTTTTTCAGGTTTTCTTTGCCTTCCATAATTTGTGTAAAGTACTAAAATCTTCTTGTAACCTTTTAAAACTCCACTTATAAAAACTGGTCTTGTTTTTCCAGTTTTATGCCATCTTGTTTCACCACCTTCAGTATTTGTATCAACTTTTCTCCTTTTTCTATTTCCTGTTGTGTATGCTTTTGAAGGCCTGTGAAAAAAGTGACGGATTTGACCTTCTTTATTCGCTCCTACATAGGGTTAAAAAACATAGGAAAAACGATTAGTTAGTAACCTGAAACCTACTATTCACTTGACGTATGATAAATTTCAGCGGCGGATGTAGCACTCGGACACCCGATTCAATTGAACTCAATACTTTTGACGCAAGACATAAATTTATGTATAAAAATTCACTAAAATTTCAATAAATAGTAGGTCTGGAACCATAATTTTAAGGTTGAACTCCTAAAACTTAAATCTTAAACGCGCATCTGATAAATTTTATATTATTAGTGCATATAATTTAAATATCAATAAATGTTACTCTCTCTGTCATAATCTATATGACACTTTTCGTTTTTCGAGATTCAAACTTTTTTATTTTGACCGTATATTTGGACAATTTTTTTAGGTTTTTCGAAATAAAATTTACATATTTGAAAAACTATATAAAAAGTACCATTAAGTCACAATAATTAATAGCTCAAGATATTTAAAAGGCAATGAAAAAAATTACGGTCAAAGAATAATTCGTTTGACTTGATCTCGAAATTTAAACATCTTCACATAAATTGGGACAGAGAAATTACTATTCAAACTATATATTGTGTCATCCAATTGCATGTCCTATAAGAGCAGGTCACTTATGTACATTAATAATATTATATTTAATTTGCGTATAAAAAGTTAAACTCATAAAACATATAGTATTCAATAAACTTTACCACCATTCAAAAAGATGTACAGACGAACTACCAGAAATTTAACAAATTACTACGGCTTTCTTAATTTGAAACAAACCGCAGGAAAAACAAATGGTAATTTTTAGTCATTATATTCCTTTTAATCTTGTATACTCTCTTTTTACCAAATAGTTTACTTGACGCCTTTAACCAAGTATTTTCCACTTTTGGAACTTTGCAAAATAACAAAATCCTCTCAATTCAGTTGCAGCCAGTATGGCTATTTTCTGTTATAAAACTTTAATTAAATCAAATGACCGAAGTGCATAAAATCTGGTGGAATAAAAGCCAGAATTTAGGGAGGGAAAAAAGAGATTAACAGATTTTCAGGGCTGGACTTTGCGAAAGAAAAAAAAGAAAAAAAAAGAATGAAACAAGTTAGCTAGTATGACCAAATGAAAAAAAGAAGCAGCATAAGTTAGCAAGCAAAACCATATTCTTATATGGTTATTTCCTTATGTGATGACCCAAAATATAATCTTTAAATTTAATGATTAATTATATGATTTAAGCACTGTTTACCATTACTCGACTTGAGCGTGCAGTCCGTAAAAATATTTCGGAAAGTTTTCAGGTGAAAAATGAATTAAAATGTGAATTAGAGCTTTAAAACTCAACTGAGTTGACTTTGGTCAACAGTTTGAGCAAACAGACTCGGATCAGTATTTTGACAATTTTGGTAGGTATGTATCGTGATTTGGGATTTAGGTGTATGCCCGAAATCAAATTTCGAGGTCCCTAGCCAGAGATATGGAATTTTGATAAAAAATTAAAAGTTTAAGTTCAAATAGTGACCGGATATCAAATTATGTGCAAACGACCCCGGAATAGAATTTTGATAATTCCAACAACTCCGTATGGTGATTTTGGACTTAAGAGCGTGATCGGAATTTTATTTGGAAGTCCGTAGTAGAATTAGGCTTGAAATGCCGAAAGTTAAATTTTTGGGAAGTTTGACCGAAAGGTTGACTTTTTGATATCGGGGTCGAAATCCGATTCTGAAAATTTTTATAACTCAGTTATGTCATTTATGACTTGTGTGCAAAATTTGAAGTCATTCCGAATTGATCTGATGTATTTTGACACAAGATATAGAATTTGAAAGTTCAAAATTCATTGATTTTGATTTGAGGTGCGATTTGTCATTTTGATTTTGTTTGATGTAGTTTGAAGCCTCGACTAAGTTCGTATGATATTTTGGGACATGTTGGAATAATTGGTTAAGGTCCCGAGGGTCTCGGGTGGATTTCGGAAGGTAAACGGAATGGATTTCGGACAAAGAGTGCTGGAAATTTCTGTTGCAGAAATTTCGTGCGTGGAGCCAACTTTGGGAGCTTATATCTCGCAATTCATAAGGAATCAGAAAATGTGCAAAACATGAAAGTTGTAGTCATTTGATTATAGGTTCCAGAAAGTTAAACTATAAATTATTTGGACATTTGTAAAGAAAGTTATGACCGATTGAATGAAGGCTGGTAGAGCAGTTTTGCCAGAAATTTCGCCAGAAATTCTAATGCATGCAGCAGACTATGAGAGCTTATATCTCGCAATGCATAAGGAATCAGAAACATTGCAAAACATGAATGTTGTAGTCAGTGGATTCAAGTTTCCATAACATTAAACCATTTATCATTTGGACATTTGTACATAAAGTTATGATCAATTGAAGTAAGACTGGTAGAGCTATTTCTGGTGGAATTTTAGTGACGAAAAATGGACCTTTAGTGACAGATTGACAGAAACTTAAGGACCAAAAATAGTCATTTCATTCATTTCGTTTTGGATTTTTGGAGCACGGTTCTTGGGCGATTTTCACGGGAAAACATTGGGGTAAGTGTTCCTTATCCTATATTGATTATATTTCATGATTCCATACTCATTTACATCATGAATCCGTGAATTTATGGAAGAAAAATCAAGATTTTTGCAAAATCTTCCAAAAATAAAAATTTAAGATTTGGAGGTCGAGTTGTTATCGGATTTTGGTAAAATTGGTATGGGTGGACTCGTAATTGAATGGGTTGTCAGATTTTTTAAGTTTCGCCGGATTCCGAGATATGGGCCCCACGGGCAAATTTTGAGCTAATTTCGGATTTTAATGAAAATATAATATTTTCTTATGAAATTGATTACTATAATTTTTGTTGACTGTATCGAATTAATTATGACTAGATACGAGTCGATCGGAGTCAGAAAATCGAGGAAAAAGCATAATACTTGATTAAATTGGAGCAAGTCGAGGTAAGTGACTTGTCTAACCTTGTGTGGGGGAAATTTTCCCTAGGATTGGTATTGATGTGATTATTGAAATGTGTTGAAAGTTGTGTGCACGAGGTGACGAGTGTGTACACGGGCTAAATTGCGAAAGATTATATTTTAAAATTATGTAGATCACCGTTGCGCATTTATTAAATTATTTTATCTTGTTATATTTTTCATTATTGATCTGAGATATATATTTCAAATTTGTTTGATCTTTTCTTACTAATTGTTTTACCTGTTTAGTTAAAACTTGGTTTCTTTTATTCTGTGCATTATTTGAAGGTTGATTTTCTTTAAATTAAATATTATTAATATGAAGTATTTGACATTTTAAAACTTGATATTGAAGCAACGTAGTAAAGATTTTGAAATATTATTTTCCTAAATTATTTTCTCCTGAATATTTTTATACTCATTGTGAGGGAGCCGTGCACTCTTTATTGTGGAAAACTATTATTGATGATTTATTTTGGCATGAGCCGTGAGCTCTTTATTGTGGAAAAATATTGTTGTTGAATTATTTTGGCAAGTTAAATTATTTGAGCACTTGAGGTACAAATTGTGATATATTGTGATATTGATACGCATGCGGTGGTATAAGGTCTGGGTGTTGAAACGCATGCGGTGAGATAAGGGTGGCTTGATACGCGTGGCTAGTAGGGGAACTACTAGAAGTCATGCGGTGTGATAAGGGTGGCTAAAACGCGGGATGCTATTTCGGAAAAAAAATATTTTCTTTAAATAAATTGTGAAGGCTCCCGCGGTGATATAAGAAAATGAGATATTGTGAATTTATTTATGATTTGGGACTACAAGGCAGTACCTCGGGAGTTCCCTTGTTGATATTGATTTATGGCCATAGTTGCTTTCGATTAATTGTTGCGATTTTCATAAAGTTGAAGGAAATTCTGTTTTGATTCCACGAGATATTATTTGTAATTATTTGATGTCATTAAATGTGACATACTATTTGATTCATTTCCAATGTTATTTTATTTTACTACATTGATAAACATTTTACCATGCCATTATTATATTCCAGTAGGGCCTCACCTGACCTCGTCACTACTCTACCGAGGTTAGGCTTGGCATTTACTGGGTACCGCTGTGGTGTACTCATACTACGCTTCTGAACATCTTTTTGTGCAGATCCAGGTACATTTTACCAGCCTTGACGTTAGTGAGTTACTTGCGCACGGAGATTTCGAGGTATATCTGCCAGCGTCCGCAGACTCCGGAGTTCCCTTCTATCATTTTATGTTGCTTTCTTATATTTTATTTAGACCTTGACATATAGAGACATTGAGAATAAATTCTTAGAACCTTGTGACTTATTTCTACTGGATTTTGGGAGTTGAAATTGTTTGAATTGTAGTTTATTTATTTCAGATATTTATTATTATTCCGCATTGATAGGCTTACCTAGTATTAGAGACTAGGTGCCACGACATCCTACGGAGGGAATTTGGGGTCGTGACACCTTATTTCCTAAACCATTACTTAGTTATAATATTTTGGCGGAGTCATAATATGAACTTTATTGGTTCTAGATTCTAGGATAGTAACATCAAGTGTTAGTGACTGTATTCTGAATTTAATTTTTGTACATATTTTATGATTTTTTTAAATTTAAATACATTATTCGAACTAAAGTTACTATGTACAGAGGCGAATCCAAGATTTAAATTCTATGAGTTCAACCATTAAGGTTTTTAGCATTACATCATTATATTTTTAAAGTTATGAGTTCATATTTATTATTTATTGTAATTTTAATAAATTTTTATACATAAATTTATAATTCGCAATAAAAGCACTGGGTTCAGTTGAACCCGGTGTTAGAGGGCTGGATCCGCCCCTGACTATGTACCTCACCTTCTAGCTACGCCAAGTTCCACAACAAAATTCCCATTGTACGTTAGGTTGACGAGTTCACGATTGAAAGACTAAGAAGAAAAGGAAAGAATAATAATAGTACGTAAAAGAGACTATGGATTAGCTAAATTAGGCAAACTTTTAACTTCAAACTAGTTAGTAACACCCCACGCAATTATCACCACTTTTTACCCTATATTAAAATGATATAAGCTGTATATATTAACAATGTAATTTTTTTAAAATATTATCCGTATAAATTCACCTTTCTAGGAGTTATTTTCGATAGTATTAGGTTATCAATTAATGTTTACTATATAAATATGTCTGCAATTACCTTTTAAGTAACATGACCGTACAACTATCTTTTACACTATGAACTTAAACTCTATTAAACATTATACACAAGCACGTCGAATAATATGTTTTTGCCTTAAATGACAATATTCAGAATATAAATCCATAACAAAGGAATAAAATTAGGACAAGAAAACATGATGAATCTTCTCTTTTTGGTTTATTCTTTTCATTGACAGGTCGTAGAATTTGAATTAATAAATAAAGGAAATTACCTGGTAATTTCTCTGGATGAGTGTAGCAAATTCCATTTTCTCCATCAATGGTTGGAATGAATTCGTTAATTAGAGGATGAAGCTTATGAGTATCTGAAAATACCTTTGCTTTTAAATGCTCAAGAATTTCTTGATCAGAAGGATCAAACTTCACTCCAGCTGGTAGACCAGGCAAATCATGTATTCCCCTCTAGTAATTCCAATTATATATGTAAATTAGCCGCTAATAAATTAGTTCAAATATAAAAAACTACGTGACTTAAAAAAAATATATAAAAAGTTTTACCCTCGGTTATACTTTAGAACTATTTATATCAATGATTTTGTATTGTCTTTGTCTTTAGAGATTGAGAGCATTCCACATGTCAAAATACGTTTTCGAAAAAAAATTCGAAAATTTATCTATCTACTTTAGAGAGTGGGTTGCTCTAGTGGTGAGTTCGACTTCCAACCAAGAGGTTATGAGTTCGAGTCACCCCAAGAGCAAGGTGAGGAGTTCTTGGAGGGAGGGAGCCGATGGTCTATCGGAAACAGCCTCTCTATCCTAGGGTAGGGGTACCCTCCCCAGACCCCATTAGTGAGATTATAATGATTGTTGTTGTTGTTATTGTTGTTGTTTTAGACCATGGTTTAATATTACCTCCAATATATTTTAGGTCGAAGCTTTATTAAGGTCAAAAGCAAATAGTAGACAATTTACTAGCAATACGGGCATGAACGACCCTAAAATATAACAGAGAATAAAACTAATTAATATATTTCAAATAATAGAAGAATATTTCTGACCTTTTCCCAAAAATGAAAAGGTCGCAGATTACTACTAAAAACCTAACACGTATAGATATATCATGAATACCTGATTTTGAAGCTCAATGCTATGGCCACATGAAGGGCAAGTTATTGTTCTAACTTGATGATCAACTTTTGAGATTATAACACTTTTTTCCTCTGATGTAGCTTTGATTAATTGGAGTGATTCTTGATCATTTGATTCATTGCACCATGTCATGATTTCTCTGCTATTGCTCTTATTCCTATTCACCTTCCTTTTCCAGTTTCCTCTTCTTCCTCCCCTAACTGAAAAAGAAAAAAAAACAAGAACGCTGTAAAACAACAACAACATAGCCAGTGTCTGGGGAAGGTAGTATATTCGCAGACCTTATCCCCTACCTTGTTGAGGTAGAGAGAGTGTTTCCAGAAGAGTCTCGGTTCAAAAATTCACATAAGATAAAACGGGAAAAAAGAAAAGGAAAGGAGAAGGAATTTATAAATATTAAAGCACGTTTATTGAGTTAAACCAAATCTAAACAAAATCTAGTAAGAAATTGAAATATTCACTCTTACTTTTTTGGTTTCTTCACGTTTCTGTGATTGAAATGAACCAAAAAAATAGAAGAAATCCAAGGCTTCATATGTTAAACCCTCAAAGAGAGAAAAGATAGAAGAAAATAAAGGAGAGGGGGTTCAGACTATTACCTTGCTTGTGTTTATGTGAAAGGAACAACTAGAAAGAATATTTTCTACATAAAAGGAGGGAAAAAAATATTAAAGGAAAATAGGTTGCTTAGACGTCAAGTCTGGTTTTGTTTGTGTGTATATACACATGTACCAGAATATATGCAGTTTGTAAGGTCCCATTTCTTACTATTCCATGATTCTTATAAGTATGTATTTAACTTATATGCATTGACAGTTAATAGAATTTTAACATGTTATAATAGATATATAACTTGATTTTTTGTTTAATTTTACTAATTCCTTTTAATGAACGATTAAACCTGTAGTTATTTTTTAGGCGATCGGATAGTGTAAAATATATTCTTTAAACTATCAATGTTGAAGACATATATAATTAATTAAATCAAGTGTTCTCTATATCTCTAACAACTTAAAATTTTAGATGAGTTGATCCTACACTTCAACATGGTGTTAGAGAAGACAGAGATTCTGGGTTTGAATCTCACCAACACCCAATTATTAAAAATTTTTTTTTACGTAGTTGAACGTCACTTGAACCATGAATAAAATTTCAGGGTGAGGGTGCGTGTTAAAGAGATAATTAAATAAATAAAAGTGTATTTTCCCTAACAACTTAATTTTTAGATGAAGTTATCACACTTCAACAATCAATATACTCAATTTGTATTTATCCATCACTATTTTAACAAAGAAAACAAAAGACTAGTAAATCAAGTAGTAATATTTTTTTAAAAATAAAACTATCCAGATGGAGGTTCTAGGTTATGTTGTATTTCACAAAAACGAACATGAGGGGAGCATAAACCATACCTCGAAACTAATACAACAGGGGTGATACCATCACCAAATAAAATTGAGGAGGACTGAGAAAATAAAAACGCACAGGTCCTCACTCCAAACACTATATACAACTCTAGCTAATAAAGAAATTATATTTTTCATACTTTGTTCTTATTGTGGGCAGCTGTCATTTATTAAGAAGGAATACACTTTTAGCCATGTTTGGGAGTTGTTGGAAGTTCTGGAAACTCTTGGCCTGATTAGAAGTAACAACAAGTTTAGCGAGACAATCAGCTACTTGGTTACCCTCCCTAAGGCAGGGTTGCACGCAGACATTAGCATCATTTATGTTGTTGATGATATTGTCCACAATATGCTTAATCTTGAGGTTGTTGGCCTCTTTTTTTGTCAACATATTTGCAATGTTCAGACAGTCAAGTTCAAGAATAAAATTAGTAAACCCATGATGGCTATACCATTTTACTCCAAACTTACCTGCAAGAGCTTCAGTCATATTATTGATATTACTCTGTACGGGGACTGAGAAAGCCATGATCAAATCACCATTACTATTTCTCACAATACCCTCAATACCTGCCACGCAAATTTCTTTGATGAAGCTCCCATTAGTATTGACCTTGATAGTATTTGCCGAGGGTGTTTCCCATCTAACTTGCTTTCAAGTTTGAATCGGCTTGAGTTTTTCTATCTTATCACAATAAGTAGGCCACTAGACCTTGCTATCAATACCAGGAACTACCTTCGCAATTGCCTGCTTGATGATCCAGACCCCTTGGTACTTCATAACATTATGGTTAAACTTTTTCTTATTGCTATATCTACATGAGGTCTATTGCTTCCAAATTTTCCAGCATATGATAGTAGGCGCAATCTGCATAATCTGTTTGTGTATTGTGTTAGTAGTTTTTGCATCCCATCATCTCTTGAAAATTCCAATAATAGGTTCAAGTTAATGCTTCATTCCCTGAGGTTTGCCGATTTCATTCCATATGAACTGTGCTGCATCACTTCCATTGGACACATGCTGCATGGTCTCAATCTGTGAATGATTACAACAAAAATATCTAGAAACAATGTTAGTACCAAATTTGCTAATAATGTCATCAAAAGGGAGTCTTTTCTTAAAAATCCTCCAAGTTAAAAAAGAGCATTTAAAAGGGATAGAGTTATGCCAAACCTTACTGATGAACTCATTTTTTTGCCTTCGCGCTCTAATAGAGTGCCAGACAGAGTTGTTGGAGAATAAATCATTTTCAGAGATATTCCAATTTGGCAAATCCTTAGTGTTACTATTACCCATAGTGATCTTAGAGATAATGTCAACAATATGAGCAGGAAGAATATCATTCAACTTTGTAGTATCCCATATCCCATTGCAAATATAATGCTTGACTTGAAGTTTAGCAGATTTTCTTTGATCTTGAACAAGCATGGACAATGCCCCATAACCTGTCCAATTGTCCCACCAGAAACTCGAGTTTCCTGCTTGAATTTTCCAGATGATGTTAGGCTCAACCTTCTTCTTAATCTTCATCATACCTTTCCAGGCGTAAGAGTCAAAGGAGATAGGAATTTTGGCCACAACATGAGCTCTCTTACAATATTTATTCCTAAAGAAGGTGGTCCAAAGTGAGGGTTGGGTTCTAAACCTCCACCATCTTTTAATGTTAAGAGACTCGGTAATATCATCTATCCTTCTAATACCCAAACCACTTTCCTCTTTAGACGAACAAAGGTTCTTCCAGGCACTCCAGTGATAGTTATTTTTTCTTCGAAAGTTCCCCAAAAGAAATTAGCAAAATATTTCTCCATGAGTTTGGGCATAATTTTAGGGGGATTCAAGGCAGATAGAATATATATGGGGAGAGATTGTAAAACGTGTTAAATTAGGTTCAGCTTACCCCCATAGGAGAGCATTCTACCCTGCTAAACATTGAGCCTCTCATAATATTAGACAACATACCATCGAACAGAGTAGTATTTTTCCTTCCTTGATAAATAAGACACCCCAGATAGTTGAAAGGGAAGCTTTTATCCATAAAACCTGAAGCATTTCTGATCTTGTTAATCCTGCTAGCTGAGGTGTTAGGGGCAGTAATGAAGAAGCCTTTTACATTATTAACTTTCTGACCTGAGGCATTCTCATACCTCCTGATCACCTTCTTGATAAGTTTAATAGACTTATTGTCCCCTCCACTAAAGATAATAATATCATCGGCATAGGCTAGGTGGTTAATAATGGGGCCTCTGCAATCCATAGTGAATGGAGTAAAATTGGTCATACCAATGAGACTGTTGAGAGATCTGGATAATTTTTCAGCTCCAATAATGAAAAGAGATGGGGATAAGGGATCCCCTTGTTTGAGCAATTGAGAAGAGCTGAAGAAGTCTTTTCTAGTACCATTAATAATGATAGAATACCAGACATCATCAACCAGTCTAAAGATTAGGTCAATCCATTCTTCATTGAAAGCAAACTTCCTCATAACTGCCATAATAAAGGTCCATGACATTCCGTCGTAGGCTTTTTCCATATCAAGTTTCATAATGATGTTGCCACTAGTGTTAACCTGTTTAATATTCTGGACAATCTTTGAGCAAGTAGAACATTTTCAATAATCATTCTCCATTTGATGAAGCCGCTTTGATTCTCGAATATAATCTTGTTAAGCAAGGGATTGAGCCTTCTAGACAAGTTTTTAGAAATAATTTTGCAGGAGAAGTTACTCAGACTAATTGGCCCGAGGTCAGAGAAAACCATAGGAGATTCCACTTTTGGTATAAGAACCAAACAAGTATGTGAATAAAATTTGATAAGCCCTCTACCATTGAAGAAATCCTGGACAAAATCCTGCATATCATCTTAGATAATATTCCAACATTTGTGATAAAGAGTCCCATTGTAGCCATCTGGCCCCGCTGAGCTAGAAGAACTCATGCTAAACACACCTTCCTTGATTTTCTCATATTCAGGTATGACACTGAGGTTGACATTGTCCTCCTCAGTTATACAGTTGGGGATGTAGTTAGGAATGTCATGATCTCTGAAATCATGATGCAAGTTGAAAAGGTGTTGGAACTGATGGGCCCCAGCTTTAGCAATGTTATATTTCCCTTGGATCCAGTTGTCTCTATGATTCTTTATTCGATAAAGCCAAAGTTTTCTTCTTCTATCTCTGATAACACTATGAAAATAAGTGGTATTAGAATCACCTTCCTCAAACCATCTGATTTTAGCCTTCTATTTCAACAAGGTATCTTGCATTCCCATCCACCTGATATATTCAACATGCCCTTTGTTCAGCTCTTCTCTGGATTGAGCATTGTTATTGAGAAGGTCAAGTAGTTCCTCCAGTTCTTGTATCTTTGCTTCCCAGATGTTGACTTGATTAAAAATATTACCAATGACTTCTTTAGACTAGTGGGTAAGCTTCCTACTTAAAAGCTTCAATTTGTGTTATAGCCTCCACATAGGATTTTCATTAATCTGAGTGTGCCACACTTCTTCTACCAACTGCAAAAAATCTGGTTGATTCGACCAGAAATCAAGGAATTTAAAGTATTTGATCCCATTATTGTCACGACCCGAAATTCCCACCGTCGTGACCGTGATGACGCCTAACATTTCACTTGCTAGGCAAGCCAACGTTAGAGAATTATTTAAACCAATCCTTATTCCTATTCAGTAAATAACAATAATTAGCTAAGATGAAATATAATAAGTGCGGAATAATATAAAAAATTATATTAATTACTACCACCCGGATCTGGAGTTACAATTTACGAGCATTCTAGAATTTACTACAAGTGATAGTCTAAAAGAAATACAACTGTCGGAATGAAAGAAACAGTAGAGCATAAAAGATAGTCGGGAACTTCAAGGTCTGTGAACGCCGACAGATCTACCTTGAGTCTCCGGATAGCGACCCAATAGCAAAAATCTCGATCACCCCAAGCCGGTACCAAAATTTGCACAGAAAGCGCAGAGTGCAGTATCAGTACAACCGACCCCATGTACTGGTAAGTGTCGAGCCTAACCTCGACGAAGTAGTGACGAGGCTAAGGCAAGGCACATACAAATCAACCTGTACAATTTAATAGTATATATACAAATAATAGTAATGAAGAGCTAGATAGAAAATATCGGGAGGGGAAAACATGCTGGGGGAAATACGAAATGAATAGCAACAACAAAATGAGAACTGGAACAATCAATATACTATGAATCAACAGGAACACGAATACAGTCAAAGAAAAATGCACGGTATCGCCCTTCGTGCTTTTACTCTCAATCTCACCATAAAATCAATAGAAACGACACGACATCACCCTTCGTGCATTAACTCTCATATCATGGCACGACATCACCCTTCGTGCTTTTACACTCACAATATGACACGACATCACCCTTCGTGCATTAACACTCACAATATGGCACGGCATCACCCTTCATGCATTAACACTCACAATATGGCACGACATCACCCTTCATGCATTAACACTCTCTCTTACCATAATGCAATGAATAAATAACAATAGGGAGATAGAATAACAATTACAAACCTTACTTCAACATTTGATTCCACAATATCAATCTCAACTTTGAAATAAATACTCAATTATCACCAGAAAATCCGTAAACATGACGAGAACGATCAATTTAACAACATTAGTATAAACAAGTAAAAATTAGGCATAAGAAAGAGATAATATAAGAAAAACGGGGGAAACAGGAAAAACAGGTAAATTGGCGGCGCATAAGTACTCGTCACCTCACATATACGCCGCTCACATGAATTTCACACAGCAAATAATTTGAGGTTCCTAATTCCCTCAAGTCAGGGTTAGACACAACACTTACCTTACTTCGAAGGCCACTCAATTGACAATCACAACTTTTCCTTAAGAATTTACCTCCAAACCACTCGTATCTATTAAAAAAATGACTCAATAATATCAAATATTGCTAAAGGAATCAATTATATTGCATAAATTAAATTTTCCAAATTTTTCCTCCAAAAAGTCAAAAATCGACCCGGGCCCGCTTGGTCAAAACCCGAGGTTCAGACCAAAATCCATTTACCTATTCACCCCCGAGCCCGGATATATAATTGGTTTTAGAATCCGACCTCAAATTGAGATTTAAATCCCCAAATTTTCGAAATCCCTCGTTTCTACCCAAATCCTTAATTCTACCGTGAAAATTCTAGATTTTTAGGTTGAAAATTTATGAAATAAAATGGGTAATTGAAAGAAAATGGTTTAGAATCACTTATCAATACTTTAGGGAAGAAAATGACTCTTGAAAATCGCCTCTAGTCCGTTTGGTTTTTGAGAAAATGAAATAAGTGGCCAATTCCCGTTTTGATTCTGTTTTAAGTGCTGGGAGACAATGTTCATCGCGTTCACGAGAGAACTGTCGCGTTTGCGAAGATTATAAGCTGCCAAGCCTTCGCGTTCGTGAGACCTTGTTCGCGTTCGCGAGACCTTGTTCGCGTTCGCGTAGGCTACCCCCTGGCCTTCGCGTTCGCGAGACATTGCTCGCGTTCACGATGAAGGAAAGACTCACTCCCCCCTCCCCAATGCTTAACACTACGCGTTCGCAAAGGGCATCGCCCCCATCGCTTCGCGTTCACGACCAAGCCTTCGTGTTCGCGAAGAAGAAAATTCCAGCATGACCAGCTTACCCTTCACGTTCGCGAGAGAGCCTTCGCGAACGCGAATAAGGACATACCAGAACACCTGCTACAGCAAAATACCAGATTTTTCTAATTCCAAAATATCCCGTAGCCTATCCAAAACTCACCCGAGCCCTCGGGGCTCCAAACCAAACATGCACCCAAGTCTAAAAACATCATACGAACTTGCTCGCACGATCAAATCGCCAAAACAACACCTAGAACTACGAATTTAGCACCAAATCAAATGAAATTCTCAAGAACACTTTAAAAATTTCTATCTTCACAACCGGACGTCCGAATCACGTCAAACCAATTCCGTTTCTCACCAAATTTCATAGACAAGTCTTAAATAACATAATGAACCTGTACTAGGCTCCGGAATCAAAATACATGCCCGATACCAACAAGATCAAACGTTAACCAAATTCTTAAAAACAATAAATTTTCAGACTTTTAATTTTTATCAAAACTTCATAACTCGAGCTAGGGACCTCCGAATTCAATTTCGGGCATACGCCTAGGTCCCATAATTCGATACGGACCTACCGAGACCATCAAAATACGGATTCAGGCCCATTTATCAAAAATGTTGGCCGAAGTCAACCAAAATCAATTTTAAGGCAAAAATTCTTATTTTCATCAATTTTCAACATAAAAGTTTTCTGGAAACACGCCCGAACTGTGCATGCAAATCGAGGAGGGTAAAAATGAGATTTTTAAGGCTTAAGAGTGCAGATTCAAGTTCTAAAATATTAGATGACCTTCTTGGGTCATCACATTCTCCACCTCTAAAACAGCCGTTCGTCCTTGAACGGACATAGAAAAGTACTCGAGCTGGCGAAAATGTGGGGATATCTACTCCGCATATCGGACTCGGACTCCCAAGTAGCTGTCTCAATAGGCTGACCTCTCCACTACACTCGAACTGAAGGGTAACTCTTTGATCTCAACTGGCGAACTTGCCGGGCTAGAATAGCCATCGGCTCCTCCTCGTAAGTCAAATCCTTGTCCAACTGGACAGAGCTGAAATCTAACACATGGGACGGATCACCGTGATACTTTCGAAGCATGGACACATGGAACACCGGATGAACTGCTGATAAGCCGGGTGGCAATGCAAGCTTGTAAGCCACCTCTCCCACTCTCTCCAGAATCTCAAAAGGTCCGATATACCTAGGGCTCAACTTGCTCTTCTTTCTGAACCTCATTACACCCTTCATGGGTGATACCCGAAGAAACACTCTCTTCCCGACCATGAATGCAACATCACGAACTCTGTGGTCGGCATAACTCTTCTGCTGGACTGAGCTATGCGAAGTCGATCCTGAATAATCTTGACCATATCCAAGGCATCCTGTACTAAGTCTGTGCCCAACAACTGAGCCTCCCCTAGCTCAAACCATCCGACCGGCGATCGACACCGTCTACCATATAGTGCCTCATAGGGAGCCACCTGAATGCTCGACTGATAGCTGTTGTTGTAGGCGAACTCTGCAAGGGGCAATAACTGATCCCACGATCCTACGAAGTCTATAACACATGCGCGTAGCATATCCTCCAAGATCTGAATAGTACGCTCGAACTGCCCATCCGTCTGAGGATGGAATATTGTGCTCAACTCAACCCGCGTACCCAACTCATGCTGTACTGCTCTCCAAAAGTGCGAGGTGAACTGCGTACCTCGATCAAAAATGATAGACACGGGCACACCGTGAAGACGAACGATCTCATGAATGTAAATCTCTTCCAACCGCTCCGAAGAATAGGAAACTGCCACAAAAATGAAGTGCGCTGACTTGGTCAGCCTGTCCACAATGACCCAAACTGCATCGAACTTCCTCTGAGTCCGTGGGAGTCCAACAACAAAATCCATAGTGATACGCTCTCACTTCCACTCAGGAATCTCTAACCTCTGAAGTAAATCTCCAGGTCTCCGATGCTCGTACTTGACTTGCTGACAATTTAGACACCGAGCTACATATGCAACTATATCCTTCTTCATCCTCCTCCACCAATAATGTTGCCGTAAGTCCTGATACATCTTGGCGGCACCCAGATGAATAGAATACTGGGAACTGTGAGCCTCCTCTAGAGTCAACTCATGAAGTCCATCCACATTAGGCACGCAAACACGACCCTGCATCCTCAAAACTCCATCATCACCGACCGTAACCTGCTTGGCATCACCGTGTCCCTAAGGACAAGCAAATGAGGGTCATCATACAGTCGCTCCCTGATGCTCTCAAACAACGAAGACCGAGTAACGATAAAGGCTAGAACATAACTAGGCTCATAAACATCCAACCTCACGAACTGATTGGCCAAAGCCTGAACATCTAGTGCAAGCGGTCTCTCACCGACTGGAATATGCGCAAGGCTACCCATACTAGATGACTTTCTACTCAAAGCATCGATCACCACATTGGCCTTCCCGGGATGATACAATATGGTGATATCATAGTCTTTCAATAGCTCCAACCATATTGAGAATGATCAATTTAACAACACTAGTATAAACAAGTAGCAATTAGGCATAGGAAAGAGACAATATAAGAAAAACGGGGGAAACAGGTAAATTGGCGGCGCATAAGTACTCGTCATCTCACATATATGCCACTCACATGAATTTCACATAGCAAATAATCTGAGGTTCCTAATTCCCTCAAGTCAGGGTTAGACACAACACTTACCTTGCTCCGAAGGCCACTCAATTCTCAATCACAACTTTCCTCTAGAATTCATCTCCAAACCACTCGTATCTATTCAAAAATGACTCAATAATATCAAATATTGCTAAAGGAATCAATTATATTGCATAAATTAAATTTTCCAAATTTTTCTTCAAAAAGTCAAAAATCGACCCCGGGCCCGCTTGGTCAAAACCCGAGGTTTGGACCAAAATCCATTTACCTGTTAACCCTCGAGCCCGGATATATAATTGGTTTTGGAATCCGACCTCAAATTGAGGTTTAAATCCCAAATTTTCGAAATCCCTAGTTTCTACCCAAACCCCTAATTCTACCATGAAAACTCTAGATTTTTAGGTTGAAAATTTATGAAATGAAATGGATAATTGAAAGAAAATGGTTTAGAATCACTTACCAACACTTTGGGGAGGAAAATGTCTCTTGAAAATCGCCTCTAGTCCATTTGGTTTTTGAGAAAATGAAATAAATGGCCAATTCCCGTTTTGATTCTGTTTTAAGTACTGGGCGGCAGTGTTCATCACGTTCGCGAGAGCACTGTCACGTTCGCGAAGAGTATAAGCTGCCAAGCCTTCACGTTCGTGTAGGCTACCCCCTGGCCTTCGCGTTCACAAGACATTGCTCGCGTTCAGGATGAAGGAAGTACTGACTCACCTCCCCCTCCAGTGCCTAACACTACGCGTTCGCGATGAGCTTGTCGCGTTCGCGAAGGGTAACGCCCCCATCGCTTCGCATTCGCGACCAAGCCTTCGCATTCACAAAGAAGAAAATTCCAGCCTGATCAGCTTACCCTTCGCGTTCACGAGAGAGCCTTCACGAACGCGAAAAAGGACAGACAAGAACACCTGCTGCAGCAAAATACCAAATTTTTCTAAGTCCAAAACATCCCGTAGCCTATCCGAAACTTACCCGAGCCCTCGGGGTTCCAAACCAAACATGCACCCAAGTCTAAACACATCATACGAACTTGCTCGCGCGATCAAATCGCCAAAATAACACGTAGAACTACGAATTTAGCACCAAATCAAATGAAATTCTCAAGAACACTTTAAAAATTTCTATTTTCACAACCGGACGTCCGAATCACGTCAAACAAATTCCGTTTCTCACCAAATTTCACAGACAAGTCTTAAATATCATAATGAACCTGTACCGGGATCCAGAACCAAAATACGGGCCCGATACCAACAAGATCAAACGTTAACCAAATTCTTTAAAATAATAAATTTTCAGACTTTTAATTTTCATCAAAAATTCATAACTCGAGCTAGGGACCTCCGAATTCGATTCCGGACATACGCCGAGGTCCCATAATTCGATACGGACCCACCGAGACCGTCAAAATATAGATCCAGGCCCGTTTACCAAAAATATTGACCGAAGTCAATAAAAATTAGCTCTTAAGGAAAAAATTCTTATTTTCATCAATTTTCAACATAAAAGTTTTCCGGAAACACGTCCGGACTGGGCACGCAAATCGGGGAGGGTAAAAATGAGATTTTTAAGTATTAAGAGTGCAGATTCGAGTTTTAAAATATAAGATGACCTTCTTGGGTCATCACAATTATGTTGGCTATTATAGCTTTTAACAAGAAGAGGTCGATAGTCAGAGCCAATTCTAGCTAGATGCCTCACCATATTATGTTGAAACAGTTGAGACCATTGATCGTTAATGAAGACCATATCAAGTCTTTTCCAAATCATTTTTTAGGCTCCCAATTGTTACACCATGTGAACTTGCGGCCAACATACCCCAATTTGACAACTTCACACGCAGCCATACAATTGCTGAAATCTAGACTTTTATGCATTCTATGAGGTCTACCCCCTTTATTCTCTTCAGAATCCAGAATAATATTAAAATCACCACAAATGCACCATGGCCCGGTAATCTGACCATGAGCAAATTCCAAACTACTCCATAAATCTTTCCTTTCAATTGCAGTGCATTTTACATAAACAACAGTAAGAAAGAGATTGCAATTGGCATTGGCATAATTAATTTGGATACTGATATGTTGGTCGTAATTAGCAATAACACTAGTCTGGTAGTTACCAAGCCACATAAACCAAATTTGACCATAAGTGTTGGAGATACAGTGATGTAAGCCAAGATAGTTCATGTACCTTTCAATTTTGTTCATGGTGAAGAAGGGTTCCAGGATAGCAACGAGTTCCACCTTGTTGATGGTCATAAGTTGTTTTAGCCTTTGAATGGCATTTTTAGAATCCACACCTCAGATATTTCAGAAAATGATGTTAATCATGGAAAAAACCAGTGGGGGATTAGTTTTTGTTCCTTCCGTCTCCTGGAAGGTTAGCCTTGACTTTGTTCTTCTTCCCATTATTTTTTAAGTCCTTGCCATTTTTAACCGGAGAGAAACCATCCTCATTAGCTTAATTCTTTTGTTCTGTTTGAAGTAAATCTTCAGGGATGGTAACTGTGACTCTATTTGGAGAGATGATATCAAAATGTTGCTTCGCTCCCTTCCTTTCTTGCTCTGCCTCTTGTTGCTTTTGTGTTGGATCCCAATTAAGATCTGTTGGGATGTATACGATTAACTATGGGTTTGGTTTAGAAATAGTATTTATTATGAAATAATTATTTATTCAGTTTTAATAAAGTTTTAAATAGATCATATATTAGTCTGTGTCCTTTGCTTATATAGTAAATGATTTAGTGTATAGAGTTTAGCTTATAAACAGAAGATTAAATCATCGGTTCTTATAAGTATAAAGTTTGAGTCACAATCTAATGATGGAATTGGATAAATCATCATGGATGATTGTAGCACAAGATTAAATATAATTTATCTTGATTATGGGAATGGTTTAATTCCAACTTCTTGTGCTAGTACATTTTGTATGTATTGAACGGGCCAAGTAGAGATAAGTATTTTATACTGACTTAATAAAATTGTGATGACCCAAAAGGTCATCTTATACTTTAGAACTCGAATTTGTACTCTTAAGCCTTAAAAATCTCATTTGTACTCTTCTCGATTTGCGTGCGCAGCCCGGGCAGGTTTTCGGAAAAGCTTTTATGTTGTAAACTAATGAAAATAAGAATTTTTTTCTTAAAAGTTAATTTTAATTGACTCCGGTCAATATTATTAGAAAATGGGCCCGGATCAGTATTTTGACGGTCCAGGTAGGTCCGTATCAAATTATGGGACTTGGGCGTATGCCCAGAATCGAATTCAGAGGTCCCTAGCTCAAGTTATGAATTTTTGAGAAAAATTAAAAGTCTGAAAATTTATTTATTTTTAAGAATTGATGGATGCATGGCATTGTTGGTATCGGCTCCGTATTTTGGTTACGGAGCGCGGTACAGTTTCATTATGATATTTAAGACTTGTCTGTGAAATTTGGTGAGAAACGGAGTTGATTTGACGTGACTCAGACGTCCAGTTGAGAAGATAGAAACTTTAAAGTGTTCTTGAGAATTTCATTTGATTTGGTGCTAAATTTGTAGTTCTAGGTGTTGTTTTAGCGATTTGATTGCGCGAGCAAGTTTGTATGATATTTTTAGACTTGTATGCATGTTTGGTTTGGAGCCCCGAGGGCTCGGGTGAGTTTCGGATAGGCCACATGATGTTTTGGACTTGGAAAAAATCTGGTTTTCTACAGATTCTGGTGTCTGGCATATCCTTCTTCGTGTTTGCGAAGGTCCTTTCGCGAACGCGAAGAGTAATCTGGTGAGGCTGAGAATTATTCTTCGCGAACGCGAAGGCCTAGTCGCGAACGAGAAGTGATGGGGGATTTACTCTTCGCGAACGCGACCTGACCATTGCGAACACGAAGCACTTGGGGATCTGGGAGAGGGTTGGTCATGTTATTCTACGCGAACGCGAAGCACTTGGGGATCTGGGGGAGGGTTGGTCATGTTCTTCTACGCGAACGCGTCCACTGGGTCGCGAACGCGAAGGCTAGAGGGGAGTTGCCTTATGCGAACGCAAAGGAAGACTCGCGAATGCGAAGGCCTTAGGCCGTTGTGCATTGCGATCGCGACAGGCCTCTCGCGAACGCGATGAAGGCCTTTCCAGTGACTTAAAACAAACTCCAAACACGGGTTTGAGCCATTTCTTCAATAATTTTCAAGAACCAAACGGGTAGAGGCGATTTTCAATAGTCATTTTTTTCCCCAAATTGTTGGTAAGTGATTCTAAACCATTTTCTTTCAATTACCCATTACATTTCTTGAGTTTTCAACCTAAAATCTAGAGTTTTCTTGGTAGAATTAGGGGTTAGGGTAGAAACTAGGGATTTCGAAAATTTGTGGATTTAGACCATAATTTGAGGTCGGATTCCAAAACCAATAATATATTAGGGCTCGGGGATGAATGGGTAAAAGGATTTTGGTCCGAACCTCGGGTTTTGACCAAGCGGGTCTGGGGTTAGTTTTTTGACTTTTTAGAGAAAAATTTTTGAAATTTAATTTATGAAATGTAATTAATTCCTTTAGTAATATTTGATATTATTGAGTCATTTTTGAATAGATGCGAGTGGTTTGGAGGTGAATTCCAAGGAAAAAACTGTGATTGAGAATTAAGTGGCCTTCGGAGCGAGGTAAGTGTTGTGTCTAACTTTGGCTTGAGGGAATATGTATCGTGTGAGTATTTGCTACGTGTTTTGTAGTTGAATACAACGTATAGTTGAGGTGACGAGCATCTATACGTTGTGATGGAGTCATAGCATGCGAGTGAAATTCCATTTCTTGCAATTTTGTAGTCTTAAATCTTGCTATCTATGCTTATTGTTGTTGTTGGAATGTTGGAAGACTTGTATCCGGTTCCACCAAGGTCGATAAAATTGTGAATATTGATTCGAGGTTGAGATGTTAAATTGTGAAAGTAATCATTTATGAAATATTGATTTCCTGTGAAACTTCTCTCTATCCGTTGTTATTGATTTTGTGAATATAATTTAATTATATTGTGAGGAAGAGTGTAAAGCACGAAGGGTGATGCCATGCATAATTTAATTATATTGTGAGGAAGAGTGTAAAGCACGAAGGGTGATGCCGTGCATAATTTATTTATATTGTGAGGAAGAGAGTAAAAGCAAGAAGGGTGATACCGTACATTCTTATTTGTTATTTGGTAAGGTTGAGAGTAAAAGCATAAAGGGTGATGCCGTGCAGTTTTTCTTGCTGTCTTGATTGCTCAATTCGTTTAAGTATTTCCGATTTAATTATGTCCTCTCATTATTCTCACTCTTTATGTTGTATTCCCTCACTGTATGTTCCCCTCGCATTATTTCTGCATTATTGTTTTACTTATTGTGGTTGCCTCTAGTATGATTACACTATTCAGGTTATATGTGGGTGTCTTATCTTAGCCTCATCACTACTTCGCCGAGGTTAGGTTCGACACTTACCAGTACATGGGGTCGGTTGTACTGATGCTGCACTCTGCACTTTCTGTGCAGATTTTGATACCGGCTCAGGTTGATCGAGATTTGCTACTGGTCCGCTGTCCGAAGACTCAAGGTAGACCTGTCGGCGTTCACAGACCTTGAAGTCCCCATCTATCCTTCATGTCTTACTATTTTCTTTCGTTGAGGCAGTTGTATTTCTTTCAGATTGTTACTTGTTGTAAATTCTAGAATGCACGTGAATTGCGACTCCAGATCCGGGTGGTAGTAGTTAATACAGATTTATGATATTCCGCACTTGTTATATTTTACTGTAGTTAATTAATGTTAATTACTGAATAGAAATAAGAAATTAGTAAATGATTCTCTAACGTTGGCTTGCCTAGTAAGTGAAATGTTAGGCGCCATTACGGTCCCGTCGGTGGAAAATTTCGGGTCGCGACAATTGGTATCAGAGCACTAGGTTGCCTAGGTCTCACGATTCACGAGCAAGCTTAGTAGAGTTTGGAGGATTGGTACGGAGACGTCTGTGCTTATCTTCTAGAGGCTATGAAGTTTAGGAACAAGTTTCACTTATTTTCTTCTCTGTCATGCGATTTTGCTTTCTCAATACTGACTGAACTCTTCTACTCTTATTCTCTCGCAGATGGCAAGAACACGTACCGCTTCCTCAACTGAGCAACAGTCAGAGCCTCCAGTGACAGCTCCTACGCGGGGCAGAGGTCGAGGCCGAGGCTGTGCCAGAGGTCGAGGCAGGGGCAGGGCTCAGCCTAGAGCCCGAACAACAGCCCCAACAACGGAACCTCAGATAGAGCTTGACGGGGAGATTCCAGCCCGGACTGTTCCTGCCGGACCACCTCAGGTTCTAGAGGGGTTCATTGACACCCTAGTACTTCAGGACGCTTTGGTCCGTTTGGTGGGCCTTATGGAGAGTATGGCCCAAACTAGCGCATTTCCCATGGCACCAGCAGTATCTCAGGCTGGAGGAGGAGCCCATACTCCCACCACTCCCGCTCTGGAACAGATAGCTCCCCAGTATCAGGCTCCAGTAGCTCATCCAATCAGATTAGTTCAGCCAGTTATTGCGGCATAGGTCGGAGATGGGCCAGCTATGTCTTCTGAGGCCTTATGGAGATTAGACATGTTTATCAAGCTCTTTCTTGTTAACTTCAGCGGTGCTCCTTCAAAGGATCCCTAGGAGTATCTTGACAGCTGTCACGAGGTTTTACGGAACATGGGTATAGTGGAGACCAATGGGGTCGATTTCACTGCATTTCAGATGACTGGTTCCGCCAGGAAATGGTGGAGAGATTACTTGTTGACCAGACCAGCTGGGTCGCCTGCTCTTACTTGGGACCAGTTTTCTCAGCTCTTCATAGAGAAGTTTCTGCCTATCACATTGAGAGAGAAGCGTCGCCGTCAGTTTGAGTCTCTCTAGCAGGGCAGTATGACTGTTACTCAGTATGAGACCCATTTTGTGGATTTGTCCCGTCATGCTATTCTTCTACTTCCCACCGAGAGAGAGAGAGAGAGAGAGAGAGAGAGAGAGAGAGAGAGAGAGAGAGAGAGAGAGAGAGAGAGAGAGAGAGAGAGGTGAAGAGGTTTATTGATGGACTTGCTCAGCCTATCAGATTGTATATGGCTAAGGAGACGGGAAGTGAGATTTCTTTTCAGGCGGCTGCTAATGTCGCCAGATGAGTTGAACTGGTTCTTACTCAGGGAGGTCAGGGGTCTGACAAGAGACCTCGTTATTCCGGTGAGTTCAGCGGTGCCTCACCTAGAGGCCATCCTCCCAGGTTGTTTCATTTAGCGCTTCAGGCATCTCACGGTGCCTCAGGTGGTCGTGGCCCTCAGATGCATTATTCCGACCAGCTAGCCTACAGTGCGCCACCAGCTCCTATTAGTGCACCTCCACTCTAGAGTCATCAGGGTGGTTATTCAGGTCGACAAGGTCAGTTTCAGGGTCAGCAGTCACAACAGCCGAAGTTATGTTATACAAACGGGCAACTCACAGCATCAGAGTTCTCATGCCATGGTTCCGGCACCAGTTGCTGCACCACCTACTCAGCCAGCCAGAGGCAGGGGTCAAGCAACCAGAGGTAGAGGTCAGAACGTTAGAGGTGGAGACCAGCCAGCTAGAGGTCGTCCGAAGGACGTAGTTCAGGGTGGTGGGGCCCAGCCCCGGTGTTATGCTTTCCCAGCCAGGCCTGAGGCTGAGTCATCTGACTCTGTTATCACAGGTACTGTTTCAGTTTGCAGTAGAGATGCTTCAGTTCTATTAGATCCGGGATCTACTTACTCATATATGTCATATTATTTTGCTTCCTATTTGGTTATGCCCCGTGATTCTTTAAGTGCTCCTGTATATGTGTTCATACCAGTGAGAGATGCTATTGTTGTAAATCGTGTTTATCGTTCGTGTGTGGTCACCCTTGGGAGTCTTGAGACTCGTGTAGATCTCCTACTTCTCGACATGGTTTATTTTGATGTCATACTGGGTATGGATTGGCTGTCACCTTATCATGCTATATTAGATTGTCACACCAAGACGGTGACCTTAGCCTTACAGGGGTTGCCTCGATTAGAGTGGAGAGGGAATTTTGGCCATTCTGCCAGCAGAGTTATCTCTTATGTGAAGGCTCGACATATGGTTGAGAAGGGGTGTCTAGCTTATTTGGCTTATGTCCGCGATTCTAGTGCGGAGGTTTCTTCCATAGATTCGGTGCCGGTTGTTCGTGAGTTTACAGAGGTGTTTCCTGCAGACATGCCGGGGATGCCACCCGACAGGGATATTGATTTCTGCATTGATTTGGCTCCGGGCACTCAGCCTATTTCCATTCCACCATATCGCATGGCCCCACCAGAGTTGAAAGAATTGAATGAGCAGTTGCAAGATTTGCTTGATAAGGGCTTCATTAGACCTAGTGTCTCGCCCTGGGGTGCACCTATGTTGTTTGTGAAGAAGAATTATGGATCGATGAGGATGTGTATAGATTATCGACAGTTGAACAAAGCCACCATCAAGAACAAATATCCATTGCCGAGGATTGATGATTTATTTGATCAGCTTCAGGGTGCCAAGGTGTTTTCAAAGATTTATTTGAGATCTAGCTACCATCAATTGAGGATTAGGGCATCCGATGTTCCTAAGATAGCTTTTCAGACTCGGTATGGGCATTATGAGTTTCTAGTGATGTCATTTGGGCTGACAAATGCCCCAGCAACATTCATGGATTTGATGAACCGGGTGTTCAAACCCTACCTGGATTCTTTTGTGGTTGTGTTTATTGATGATATCTTGATCTACTCCCACAGTCGAGAGGAGCATGAGCAGCACCTACGGATCGTTCTTTAGACTCTGAAAGACAACTAGTTATATGCTAAGTTCTCAAAATGAGAGTTTTGGTTGAGTTCAGTTGCTTTCTTAGGTCACGTTGTATCAGCAGAGGGTATTTAGGTGGATCCTAAGAAGATTGAGGTAGTTCAGGATTGGGCTAGACCTACATCAGCTACAGAGATCCATACTTTCCTGGGTTTGGCGGGCTATTACCATCGATTTGTAGAGGGATTTTCATCCATAGCAGCCCCATTGACCAGATTGACCCAAAAAGGTGCCCCGTTCAGGTGGTCAGACGAGTGTGAAGCGAGCTTTCAGAAGCTCTAGACTGCTTTGACTACGACGCCGATATTGGTGTTACCCACATGTTCAAGATCTTATACAGTATATTGTGACGCATCTCGTATTGGTCTGGGTGCGGTATTGATGCAGGGTGGTAAGGTTATTGCATATGCTTTGCGGCAGCTAAAGTTTCACGAGAAGAATTACCCTGTTCATGATCTAGAGCTGGTAGCCATTGTTCACGTGCTGAAGATTTGGAGGCACTATCTTTACAGCATGCCATGTGTGGTATTCATTGATTATCGGAGCTTGCAGTATTTGTTCAAGCAGAAGGAACTCATTTTGAGGCAGAGGAGGTAGCTGGAGCTATTGAAAGACTATGATATCACTATATTATATCGTCTCGGGAAGGCCAATGTGGTGGCCGATGCTTTGAGTAGAAAGTCAATCAGTATGGGTAGTCTCGCATATATTCCAGTTGGTGAGAGACTACTTGCATCGGATGTTCAGGCCTTGGCCAACCAGTTCGTGAGGTTAGATATTTCAGAGCCCAGTCGTGTTCTAGCTTGTACAATTGCCCGGTCTTCTTTATTTGAGCGCATTAGAGATCGGCAGGATGACGATCCTCATTTACTTGTCCTTAGAGACACAGTACGGCATGGTGGTGCCAAGCAGGTTACTATTAGTGATGACGGAGTTTTGAGGATGCATGGTCTTATTTGTGTGCCTAATGTGGATGGACTTCGTGAGTTGATTCTTGAGGAGTCCCACAGTTCCCTGTATTCTATCGATCCGGGAAACGCCAATATGTATCAGGACTTGAGACAACATTATTGGTGGAGGCGAATCAAGAAGGACATAGTTGCCTATGTAGCTCGGTGCCTAAATTGCCAGCAGGTAAAGTGTGAGCATCAGAGACCTGGTGGTTTACTCCAGAGGTTAGATATTCCTGAGTGGAAGTGGGAGCGTATCACTTTGGATTTTGTTGTTGGACTCCCACGGACTTAGAGGAAGTTCGATGCAGTTTGGGTTATTGTGGACAGGCTGACCAAGTCAGTGCATTTCATTCCTGTGGCAGTTACCTATTCCTCAGAGCAGCTGGTAGAGATTTATATTCGGGAGATCGTCCATCTTCACGGTGTGATCATTTCTGATCGAGGTACGCAGTTTACCTCGCACTTTTGGAGGGCAGTTCAACATGAGTTGGATACGTGGGTTGAGTTGAGCACAACATTTCATCCTCAGACGGACGGGCAGTCCGAGCGTACTATTCAGATCTTGGAGGATATGCTCCACGCTTGTGTTATAGACTTCGGAGGATCGTGGGATCAGTTCTGGCCGCCTACAGAGTTCGCCTACAACAACAACTACCAGTCGAGCATTCAGATGGCTCCCTATGGGGCATTATATGGTAGGCGGTGTCGGTCGCCAGTTGGGTGGTTCGAGCCGGGAGAGGCTCGGTTATTGGGTACAAATTTAGTTCAGGAGGCCTTGGATAAGGTCAAGATTATTCAGGATCGACTTCGCACAGCTCAGTCCAAGCAAAAGAGTTATGCCGACCGTAGAGTTCGTGATGTTGCATTCATGATCGACGAGAGAGTGTTACTTCGGGTATCTCCCATGAAGGGTGTGATGAAGTTCGGGAAGAAGGGCAAGTTGAGCCCTAGGTATATCGGGCCATTTGAGATCCTCGAGAAAGTGGGGGAGGTAGCATATAGACTTGCGCTGCCTCCAGGGTTATCCTCAGTTCATCCGTTATTCCATGTGTCTATGCTCCGGAAATATCATGGTGACCCGTCCCACGTGTTAGATTTCAGCTCTATCCAGTTCGACAAGGATTTGACTTACGAGGAGGAGCCGGTGGCCATTCTAGACTGGCAGGTTCGTCAGTTGAGGTCAAAGAGTTACCCTTCAGTTTGAGTGTAGTGGAGAGGTCAGCCTATTGAGGCAGCTACTTGGGAGTCTGAGTCCGATATGCGGAGTAGATATCTCCACCTTTTCACCAGCCCAAGTACTTTTCTATGTCTGTTCGAGGACGAATAATTGTTTTAGATGTGGAGATTGTGATGACCCTAAAGGTCATCTTATACTTTAGAACTCGAATCTACACTCTTATGCCTTAAAAATCTCATTTTACCCTCCTCGATTTGCATGCGCAGCCCCCGGGCAGGTTTTCGGAAAAGCTTTTATGTTGAAAACTAATGAAAATAAGAATTTTTGCCTTAAAAGTTGATTTTAATTGACTCCGGTCAACATTTTTGGAAAATGGGCCCGGATCCATATTTTGACAGTCCCACTAGGTCCGTATCGAATTATGGGACCTAGGCGTATGCCCGAAATCGAATTCGGAGGTCCCTAGCTCAAGTTATGAATTTTTGAGGAAAATTAAAAGTCTGAAAATTTATTTGTTTTTAAGAATTGATGGATGCATGTCATTGTTGGTATCATGTCCATATTTTGGTTCCAGAGCCCGGTACAGTTTCATTATGATATTTAAGACTTGTCTGTGAAATTTGGTAAGAAACGAAGTTGATTTGACATGATTCAGACATCCAGTTGAGAAGATAGGAACTTTAAAGTGTTTTTAAGAATTTCATTTGATTTGGTGCTAAATTTGTAGTTCTAGGTGTTATTTTGGCGATTTGATTGCGCGAGCAAGTTCGTATGATATTTTTAGACTTGTGTGTATGTTTGGTTTGGAGCCCCAAGGGCTCGGGTGAGTTTCGGATAGGCCACGGGATGTGTTGGACTTGGAAAAAATCTGGTTTTCTACAGATTCTGGTGTCTGGCATATCCTTCTTCGCATTCGCGAAGGTCCTCTCGCGAACGCGAAGAGTAATCTGGTAAGGCTGAGAATTCTTCTTCGCGAACGCGAAGGCCTGGTTGCGAACGCGAAGTGATGGGGGATTTACCCTTCGCGAATGCGACCTGACCATTGCGAACGCGAAGCACTTCTGGATCTGGGGGAGGGTTGGTCATGTTCTTCTACGAGAATGCGTCCACTGGGTCGCGAACGCAAAGGCTAGGGGGGAAACTAGAGTTTTCATGGTAGAATTAGGGGTTAGGGTAGAAACTAGGGATTTCAGGAATTTGTGGATTTAGATCACAATTTGAGGTCGGATTCCAAAACCAATTATATATTCGGGCTCGGGGATGAATGGATAAAAGAATTTTGGTCCGAACATCGGGTTTTGACCAAGCGGGCCCGAGGTCGATTTTTTGACTTTTTAGAGCAAAATTTGTGAAATTTAATTTATGAAATGTAATTAATCCCTTTAGTAATATTTGATATTATTGAGTCATTTTTGAATAGATACGAGTGGTTTGGAGGTGAATTCCAAGGAAAAAACTGTGATTGAGAATTAAGTGGCCTTCGGAGCGAGGTAAGTATTGTGTCTAACTTTGGCTTGAGGAAATATGTATTGTGTGAGTATTTGCTACGTGTTTTGTTGTTGAATACGACGTATAGTTGAGGTGAAGAGCATCTATACATTGTGGTCGAGTCATAGCATGCGAGTGAAATTCTATTTCTTGCAATTTTGTAGTCTTAAATCTTGCTATCCATGCTTATTGTTGTTGTTGGAATGTTGGAAGACTTGTATCCGGTTCCACCAAGGTCGATAAAATTGTGAATATTGATTCGAGGTTGAGATGTTAAATTGTGAAAGTAATCATTTATGAAATATTGATTTCCTGTGAAACTTCTCTCTATCCGTTGTTATTGATTTTGGGAATATAATTTAATTATATTGTGAGGAAGAGTGTAAAGCACGAAGGGTGATGCCGTGCATAATTTAATTATATGGTGAAGAAGAGTGTAAAGCACGAAGGGTGATGCCGTGCATAATTTATTTATATTGTGAGGAAGAGAGTAAAAGCACGAAGGGTGATGCCGTGCAGTCTTATTTGTTATTTAGTGAGGTTGAGAGTAAAAGCACGAAGGGTGATGCCGTGCAGTTTTCCTTGCTGTCTTGATTGCTCAATTTGTTTAAGAATTTCCGATTTAGTTATGTCCTTTCATTATTCTCACTCTTTATGTTGTATTCTCTCACTGTATGTTCCCCTCCCATTATTTCTGTATTATTGTTTTACTTATTGTGGTTGCCTCTAGCATGATTATACTGTTCAGGTTATATGTGGGTGTGTCTTGTCTTAGCTTCGTCACTACTTCGCCGAGGTTAGGTTCGACACTTACCAGTACATGGGGTCGGTTGTACTGATGCTGCACTCTGCACTTTCTGTGCAGATTTTGATACCGGCTCAGGTTGATCGACATTTGCTACTGGTCCGCTGTCCGAAGACTCAAGGTAGATCTATCGGCGTTCACAGACCTTGAAGTCCCCGTCTATCCTTTATGTCTTACTGTTTTTTTTTTCGTTCAGGCAGTTGTATTTCTTTCAGACTGTTACTTGTTGTAAATTCTAGAATGCTCGTGAATTGTGATTCCAGATCCGGGTGGTAGTAGTTAATACAGATTTATGATATTCCGCGCTTGTTATATTTCACTGTAGTTAATTAATGTTAATTACTGAATAGAAATAAGAAATTAGTAAATGATTCTCTAACATTGGCTTGCCTAGCAAGTGAAATGTTAGGCGCCATCACGGTCCCGTCGGTGAAAAATTTTGGGTCGTGACAAAAATAAACTCTCTAGTCATTAAATGTACTTATACTCTTAATCTTGATATAATTATTATTAGCTGTATATATTATTATTATTTTGATTTATTAAAAGGCGAGATACTTTCGTGGGTCAATATGCTTGGTAAATTAGATAATAATAATGTACATTGGCGAAGTAATAGTTAGTTGATGGAATCCATATCTCGGTTTAGATATTGATGATACACTTTTATGAAAGCTTATAAGTTTTCATGTGTAAACCCGGCCGGTGAATTTTGTATCCGACACATGAAATAAGTTCAGCGAAAGTATAAAGGAAATAATCAATAAATTAAATCGTCAGTAATTTAATTTAATTAATTAGTATCTGAATCTGCACATGGGGAGTTAAATAAGATTTAATGGATGAATTTCGAAATTGAATAAGGAGTGCAATTATGAATTTTTAGTGAAATAATTCGTAATTAATTATGGTGAATATTAATTTCGAAAATTAAAAATTAATTCCATAATTTGAAGCCTTGTTAATTAAATTATGTGGTCCCTGATGTGCCTAAATAATAGGAAATAAAAGAATCCTTTTTCCGGTGGAAAGAAAAACCTAACAGGTTTTGAAAAAGGGTTTTAACTCTTAAAACTTGTGCTATAAATACATAAGGTTTTTCACCTAGAAGAATAAGAAGACATGGTGGCCGAATTTCAGCCCCTTTTTCCTAGAAATTTTGCCCACACGAAATTGCAATTTTCGGATATTATTTGGATAACACGGTAGAAGACCGTGAGACTAGAGGATGATCTAGTGGACGGATTTTGCTCATGCTTGAAGGTATTTATGCGAGTGCAGTCACGCTTTAAAAGATAAGTATCGATTTTATGTGTGATTGAATCTATACTTGTGTGTTGTCTATATTTCATACAAGTGATCTTAACTATTTGCTTCCGCTGTTTATACCTGTTTTTTATTAATTGGTATCAGAGTCTGCTTGTATCTAAATAGATAACGCAGAATATACATATGCAAAATTATGTATGAATGTCGATTGTTGATTGGTAAATTAAGCAAACGAAGGAGAAAGAAAAACGAAGGATACTGGTTGGTCGGCTACGGACGAAAGACCGTGGAAAGCCTGATTAAGTAACCTGTTGGGATTTCTAAAAAGTTTATATTCTTTAATCAACAAACAATGGATGGAAAATATATGCTTGCTATTTTCTTGTTGCTGCAGCAAAACAATTCCTTGTTTCGTTGAAAGTGTGTTTTAACTTTTGACCAAAGTTTTACCAAGTTAAAATATTTGTTTAAAAAGGTTAGTCCTCGCTGGTGACGCAACATCTTGGATTTTTTAATCAATGTGAAGTCTTGATTCTTCATGTGACTTCTATATATTTTGGCTGATCAAAATCAATTATTACCATAATTTGGTTTCGTCTGTCGTAGCTCGCTAGGAATTGTAAAGTTTTGGTAATTTTAAAGGTATGTGCAATAGCTTGGTATTCTGAAGTTGTTAGTTATTGGCACTTTCAAACTAAAGTAGTACATATATATTATGGTGGAAATTGATAGAACATGGGCTAAAGTTATGTATCATGTTTGGCAGTGGGTTAGCAATTTAACGAATTAGCCGGAATTTTAACTCAGGTGTTCATGAAATCAAATTTTGTGCCAGTTAAATATATAGGGTTTACTACTTGGCCATTGTTTTCCTCTTTTTATCCTCATATGTATATAATAATAATATTATAAATTGAGAATTTATGATTAATAAATGATTATCACTAGGGTGATTTATTTATTTGAAATTATTGAAAATTCTTAAAGTTTTATACGTATGAGATGAAATCATACATATGTTAAGAATTTATGATTAAATAAATTGTTATCACCAAGGTGATTTATTTGTTTAATATCATTGAAAATTCTTAATAGCTTTATACACATGTGATTATGTCAGTACATGGATTGAGGGTTATGATTAATAAATAGGATCTACTAAAATAGTCTATTTATTTGAGTCATTAAAAAGGTGCTCAATGTACCATGTGAAAATTATCTTTAAAAGTGTATGCTAGTGAAAAAGGATTTACCATTAGATACTAGTAACACTATATTCATGAGAAGAGATATTAAGTATTTCACCCTAAAGGATAAAAAGTAATATTTTGGATTCTCATGTATATAAAACGGGAGGACAATTTGATGTATGAGGAAATTTTGTGTATCTTACCCAAAGAAAGGACATAATCAATGTCATGTGCTCATGGAATAAGTATAAGGATAATAGAAAGCATGATCATATTTATTTTAATCCATGAGAATGCCTAAAACGATTAATCTCTGAATTTGATCATAGATTTGGAGGTCATGAATTTGACAAACTTCAATTGACCTGAAATTTAGTAGATCCATTGAAAATGACTTGGTGAGAAACATTCACTGCTATGCAGTTAATCACATTATTTTCTGGTATTTTGAGGTTTTTAAGATGGGGGTTTAAGCAGTTTATTAAATTAAATAAGCTTTAAATATAAAAAACTATTCTTTATATATCGGTTTTATTTGTGTTAAATCTGGAACATGATTACACATGATGATTTAACTTAATATGATATATGGAAAGAGTGTAAATCACATTGGTTGAATCTTAAATTTGTCTAAAAAGACTTATTAGAATTTGATCTAGTTTTGGTGATCATCATCGCCAATTGACTTGAAATTTGATGGGATCATAGAAAATGACCTGATAAGAAATACTCACTGTATAAATTATGTCGTATTTTGGCAATTCGGGATCGCTTAGATGGGTTTTTGGCAGTTTGCCAGATTAAAATGTGATTTGGATATGAAAAGTCATTCCTTTTATGTCAGTCTTATTTATGTTAAATCTGAAACATGATGACGCATGTTTATTTAACATGAATTGGTATATAGTTGGAATGTATGTCATATTTTAAATTCCTAAAAATGCTTAAACAAGTATTTTGTGAGTTTTGGAACTTAATACTTAGAGAAAATTTCGTGGCTGTGATCAAGTGGTGATAGGAATTAACTCCAATGGTCTCCACTATTTATTTATAGTGAGATAATAAATTTACGTGCCAACTTTAGGTCTTCCTCCATATCGGATAAATTTATTATAAACTCACTGAGTATAATTATTAGTTGTTGTAACATGTATTGACTCTCCATCTGAGTTTAAGGGTTGAATCAATTTTGTAACTAAAATAAAATCATGATTAAGTGGTGATAGAAATATATTTCTATGATCTTCCACTATTAATTTCAAGAGAGTAATAAATTTACGCCTTGACTTTAGGTCTTCCTCCATATCGGATATATTTATTGTAAGCTCACTAGGTGAAATACTAGTAATTGATATCGTGTACTTACTCTCCATCTGAGTATACATGTTGGATCAATGTCACTAGAGCTATTAATTATGATATTCACTTGACTTAAATTAACATTATACTCTGAGTTGGGTCTGTTTTAATTATTGAAGTGAATAATCTGGCATTACATATGTATGTTGCATGAGTAGTTCTTTTCCCATCGAAATTGCTATTCGAGATGCATGAATACATATATGTGTAGTGTGTTTAGAATTTTCGTATTAAAAGGTTACATACAATTGACTGAAAATAATAGTATACTCTTCATCTGAGTTGGTTCTGTTTATTTTTGGATTGTATAATTCTTGCATTATATAATATACTTTGCTTGAATGATTGAGCCGATATCGGTGTTACTTCGTCGACCGCGAACATTTCTTTGGCATCATGTTGTTCCCCATACACTATTTTTACTCCATTCGGTGCTGGGAACTTTAGCATTTGGTGTAGGGTTGAGGGGACTGCCCTCATGTTGTGAATCCAGGGTCTTCCGAGCAGTGCGTTGTATCTCACATCGCCATAGATCATGTGGAACTTTGTTTCTTGAATAGTTCCAGCTACATTTATTGGTAGGATGATTTCACCTTTTGTTGTTTCACTCGCCATGTTGAAGCCATTGAGAATCCGAGTTGCGGGTATGATATGATCTTGTAGGCCGAGCTACTCTACGACCCTCGATTGAATAATATTGGCCGAGCTTCCTGGATCAATTAAAACATGTTTAACCTGAATTTTATTCATAAGGAGAGAGATTACCAAAGCATCATTGTGGGGTTTTGAGACCCCTTCTGCTTCCTCGTCATTGAATGATAAAGTGCCTTCTGGCACATAGTCTCGACTTCGTTTTTCCCTGGTGATTGATACTTTAGTGCGTTTGAACACGGGACCTTGTGGAATATCGACCCCACCAACGATTATGTGAATCACGTGTTGTGGTTCTTCCTGCTTGTTTTTACTATTTGCATCCTTGCCTCTGAAATGGTTTTTAGCTCGGTCGCTCAAGAATTCTCGAAGGTGACCCTCGTTGAATAGACGATCCACCTCCTCCCTTAGTTGTCTGCAGTCTTCGGTTCTATGACCATGTTTACCATGGTATTTGCATATTTTATTGGAATTTCTTTGGGATGGATCAGTTTGTAGGGGTTTGAGCCATCTAGTATCTTTGATTCTCCCAATGGCTGACATAATACCTGATGCATTGATGCTGAAGTTGTATTCTGATAATTGTGGTGCTTATGTGGGATTGGCATGCTTATCGAAGCCACTTTTGCTCATAAGCCCTCGAGAGCTCTGTCCTCGATCATTCCTTTGATCATTTCGGAGGAGATTGTGTCCTAGGCCGATGTTTCTACGATCTATGTTGTATGGTTGATACCGATCTCTGTTCGGCCGGGGTTCTCTGTCGATATCCTTTTGAGTTTTGTCGACGGGCCTGTTTGGATAAACGGAACCGGACGGGGTCCCCAATTGATCATCCTCGACCATGATCTTTGACTGGTACCGATTATGTACATCGACCCAGGTTACTGCTGGATATTTAATTAAATTCTGCTTTAGCTGTCATGATACCACCGAACTTTATTTGTTCAAACCTTGAGTAACGGCTTGAACAACCCAATCGTCTATGACCGGTGATAGTTCCATGTGTTCTATCTGGAACCGAGATACGAATTCCCTCAATATTTTGTTGTCTTTCCATATGAAAAATGGAAAGGGAAAAAACCTAACTTAAAATATTTCAAATTGTGGGAGTGTTTAGCAAAGGTACAAGTACCTTTACCCCAAAGGGTAAAAATCGGACCAAAAACTGTGGATTGAGTTTTCATTGGATATGCTACAAACAGTAAAGCATGACGGTTTTTGGTTCATAAATCTGATAATCCCAAAATTCATGTTAATACGGTAATTGAATCAGATAATGCTAAATTCTTTGAAAGCATCTATCCGTATAAAACTGAATGCGAGTCGTTAAGTGAAAGAGCTAAACGACCACGGGAAGAACCAAAGAAAAATCCTCCAAGTAATGAATATCCAAGGCGTAGTAAACGTCAAAGAACATCTACTTCCTTTGGATCCGATTTTGTGACATTCTTGCTTGAAAATGAGCCTCAAACGTTCAAAGCACCTATATCATCTTCTGATTCAGTATTTTGGAAAGAGGCAGTCAATAGTGAGATTCAATCAATTTTGGATAACCATACATGGGAATTGGTTGATCTTCCTCCAAGAAATAAGTCTTTAGGTTCGAAATGGATCTTTAAACGAAAAATAAAAGCCGATGGCACTATTGATAAATATAAGGCAAGACTTGTTGTCAAAGGTTATAGACAAAAGGAAGGCCTTGATTACTTTGACACTTACTCACCAGTAACGAGGATAACATCTATTAGGGTGTTAGTGGCACTGGCGGTCGTGTATGGTCTTGAAATCCATCAAATGGATGTTCAAACAACTTTCTTAAATGGAGAATTGGAGGAAGAGATTTACATGGAATAACCTGAGGGTTTTGTTATTCCGGGTAAAGAAAAGAAAGTGTGCATAACTAACTAAGTTGCTTTATGGACTAAAACAAGCACCCAAACAATGGCATGCCAAATTTGACCAAACAATATTAGCAAGTGGGTTTAAAATCAATGAGTGTGACAAATGTGTTTACATTAAAAATACTCCAGGTCATGAAGTCGTTGTTTGTTTATGTGTTGATGATATGTTGATAATGAGCAAAAATATGGCAGATATCAATGCTACTAAGCGCATGTTGGCTAGCAAATTCGACATGAAAGACTTAAGAGTTACTGATGTGATCTTATTAATTAGAATTCATAAGACTCCATAAGGTCTAGCATTATCACAATCTCACTACATTGAAAAAGTACTTGACAACTTCAAGTAATTGGATTTCAAGATTGCCAAGACTCCAATTGACGTGAGTTATGCACTTCAAAAGAATAAAGGTGAAAGTGACTCACAACTGGACTATGCAAGAGTATTGGGAAGTTTGATGTATATTATGAATTGTACGCGACAAGATATAGTATGCACTATTAGAAAACTGAGTCGGTTTACAAGTAATCCCAATCAAATATATTGGATGGCAATGAAACGAGTCTTGGGGTATCTGAAACATACCCAAAATTACGCTTTGCATTTAAAGGATGCAATATATGTACCTTTTGTTAGAAGGAATTTAATTCTGGTTTCTGGGCGAAATAAGAGATGGATATTTGTCTTATTTTTTGAATAACTCTTGAGTTATTGAGCTTGATAAACATTTTGTCTCTTCTGGTACATGAATGCATGAACTTGTTATTGTATATTAATGTCTCTCCTGAACAGAACAATATTAGTCTACCTCATAAGAGAATATGTTCTTCAAAATTGAGTAAAACTTATATCTGTACTTTTGTCTAAGTCATATTAATCTGGATAGGATTTCAAGTTGGTCAAAGATGAACCTTAATGTTCATTGAAAGTAGATGCACTACCAACTTGTGGATTCTGTTTGGAAGGGAATTTGACTAAAGGATATTTCCCTTCAAAAGGAAATAAAGCTAGTGATAAGCTAGAATGAATCCCTTCTGATTTGTATAGTTAAATGAACATACTGGCAAGAGATTATTTTGAGTATTTTTGTGACGTTCATAAATGATTACTCAAAATATTAATATATTTATTTGATGCACCGTAAGTCTTAATGATTTAAGTAATTCAAGGTTTTTGAGAATTGAAACGGAGAAGCACCAAGAAAATATATTAAGTTACTACAATTTGATTGTAGTGGCGAGCACCTCTCTAAAGAGTTCTTTTGTTACTTATCAGAATAAGGGATTACATCTCAATTGTCTACACTGTAAACTCCATAATAGAGTGGTGTAGTAGAAAGAAGAAATAAGTCTCTTTTGGACATGGATAGATTAATGAAGTGTTATTCAGATTTGCCTTATTCATTTTTGGAATATTTCCTAGAAACTGCAAATTACATTTTGAATTTAGTGACATCCATAGAACTGTGGACTGAATGTAAGCTCAGTTTGTGGCATGTTCAGATATAGAATTATCCCGCATATGTGCTGAAAGGGAAAGCGAATGTCATGACCCAATTTAGCCTATAGGTCGTGATGGCGCCCAACACTATAGCTAGGCAAGCCAACTAATAAATTAAATATATATCAATAAAATTTAAATCCAAAAAAAATAATAAGACACCAATTCTACCAATGTGTGTGTGCCAAGATCTGGTGTCATAAGTGTATGAACATCTAGTAGATTATACAAAACTCCAAGTACTGTCTGAAATGAAAATAGACAGAATTTAAAAATATAAGAAGAGGCACTGGTAGCTGCAGGACGGCTCAGAAGGCAGCTCACCACTACGCCCCTGGATAACGAAGATGTGCGATGATAGGTCCTCCACTAGTATCTGTCTCAGATCCTGCACAAAAAGTGCAGCAAGTGTAGCATGAGTACGTAAACAACGTGTACCCAGTAAGTATCAAGACTAATCTCGAAGTAGTATAGATGAGATGGCCGACTTTGACACTCACTAAGGGTCAACAATAATAAATAGAATAAATTATAATTATTCAAATCAACATATTCACAGAGTTAACAATAATTTATTCAATTAGCAGAAATAATAAAAATCCTTCAAATGCAATAATTTCCAATCTATTAATTAAATCCTTCAATTTCAATAAAACTCCCAATTTATCAAATAGCTTTACAAGCTGTAATTCAATTTCAATAAATTTCTAATTTATCAAATAGCTTTACAAGCTACAATTCAATTGTCCAAAAAACGTGTAATTATTATTATTATTATTGTCAAGTACGATTTCTGCCGAGGTCCTACGGCCCGATCCAGAGTTTCGTGTACACTGTCGAGGGACGTGCGACACGATCCATAGATACATCTATCCTGCCGAGGCGTTCGGCCCGCTCCACAAGAAAGGAGGACATTTTCTTATGTACTTGCGGAATGCGTGTATATTTATTATAAGATAAATTGAGGAGGAAGAACAATTTCTCTTAACAATTAATTAATTTAATTCAAGCATATGAGATTTTCATCCCTTAATATTTTTATCTAACAATTCACAACATATATATATATATATATATATATATATATATATATATATATATATATATATATATATATATATACCGAATAATTTAATTAAGTAAGGACTACCATTTACACAATTAATTCATGCTTTTGAGTCCTAAACTACCCGAACTTTAGCATTAATAGTAGCCACGCACGGACTCTCGTCACCTCGTGCGTCTCCCATAATTAGCAACAATTATTTAATTTAATCACCTATGGGATAATTTCTCCCTCACAAGATTAGACAAGAGACTTACCTCGTCTTGCTCTAATTTAATCCACTAGTAGGCCTTTTCCTCGATTATCCAACATCGATTGGCTCGAATCTAACCAAAAATAATTCGATACAATCACTAAAATTAATAGGAATCAATTCTATAAGAAAATACTACATTTTCACTAAAAATCCCGAAATTAATTAAAAATTCGTCCATGGGACTCACGTCTCGGAATCTGGTGAAAGTTATGAAATCCGATAACCCATTAAATTACGAGTCCAATCATACTAATTTCACTAAATCCGACTCCGAATCGATACTAAAATCTCAAAAATTCGTTTCTATGAGATTTCTATAATTTTCCAAAATTCAATCTAAAAACACTAATTTATGGTGAAAATAATGATATACTTGTATATGTAGACCAAATCCAAGTTAGAATCACTTACCCCAATGCTTTTTCCTTGAAAATCTGTCAAAAGTCGCCTCTACTCAAGCTCAAGTTACTCAAAAATGGCAAATGGGACGAATGCCTTCTTTTATAAACTGCCCAGGCAGCCTTCGGAATTAGGCCTCGATCGTGGCCCTCGAGCCTGGGCTTCGGTCATGGCCTCGATCATGGTCTCGGTCCTGGGACTCGGTCATGGATTCGAGCCTGGGACTCGGTCATGGCCTCGATCATGGCATCGATACTGTGCCTTCGATCGTGACCCTCGATCTTGGGTCTTGATCCTAGCCCTCGAGCCTTGCCTTCGATCATGGCCCTCGAGCTGGACTTTCGATCGTGGCTTCGATACACAAGCTCGAGCCTGAGCCTCGTCAACCCTGGGCTCGATTTCTGGGCTCGATATCTGGGCTCGATCACAGCCCAGAATGTCAAATAGAAGAGGAAAAATTGCAGTAGCTTTTTAAGTCCAATTTTTGATCCGTTAACCATCCGAAACTCACCCAAGGCCCTCGGGACCTCAACCAAATATACAAAAAAGTCCTAAAACATCATACGAATTTATTTAAAATTCCAAATCATATAAAACGACGCTAAAATCACGAATCATGCTCCAATTCAAGCTTAATGAAACTTAGAATTTCCAACTTCTACATTCGATGTCGAAACCTATCAAATCAAGTCCGATTGATCTCAAATTTTGCACACAAGTCATAAATGACATAACGGAGCTATAAAATTTTTTGAAACTGGATTCAGACCCCGATATCAAAAAGTCAACTCCCCGGTCAAACTTTCAAACTTTAAATTCCTATTTAAGCCATTTCAAGCCTAATTTAACTACGGACTTCCAAATAAAATTTCGAACACGCTCCTAAGTCCAAAATCACCATACGGAACTGTTAAAATTATCAAAATTCTATTCCGAAGTCGTTTTCTCAAAATATTGACCGAAGTCAAACTTGGCCTTTTAAAGCCAACTTAGGAACCAAGTGTTCCGATTTCAACCCAAACACTTCTAAATCCCGAACCAACCATCCCCGCAAGTCATAAATTATTAAAAGTACATATGAGAAATTTTATTTTAAGGAACGGGGTTCTAAAAATTAAAATGACCGGTTGGGTCATTACATTCTCCGCCTCTTAAACAAACGTTCGTCCTCGAACGAGTTTAGAATTATATCTGGAGTGCCGAATAAGTGTGGATATCTGCTCCGCATGTTTTTCTCGGTCTCCCAAGTTGTTCCTCAACTGGTTGGCCCCTCCACTGGACTTTTACTGCAGAAATCCTCTTGGACCTCAACTGGCGAACCTGTTTATCAACAATGGCAACTGGTTCTTCTTCATAGCCCAAACTATTATCTTGTTGAACTGTACTGAAATCCAACACATGTGACATATCGGCATGATACTTCTGGAGCATAGATACATGGAAAACCGTATGAACTCCCGATAGGCTGGGAGGCAATGCAAGCTCATAAGCAACCTCCCCAACTCGTCTCAACACCTCAAATGGGCTTATAAACCTCGGGCTCAATCTCCCCTTTTTCCCAAATCTCATGATTCCCTTCATCGGTGAAACCTTCAAGAGAATTTTTTCACCCACCATAAATGATAAATCACGCGCTTTCTAATCCGCGTAACTCTTCTGTCTGGACTGTGCTGTACGAAGTTGCTCCTGAATCAACTTTACCTTTTCCAAGGCATCTTTCACCAAATCAGTACCATATAATTTAGCCTCACCAGGCTCAAACCATCCGATGGGTGAACGACATCGCCGACCATATAAAGCCTCAAATGGAGCCATCTCGATACTGGATTGGTAACTGTTATTATAAGCGAACTCGGCCAAAGGCAAGAAACGATCCCACTGACCTCCAAAGTCAATCACATATGCCTTGAGCATATCCTTCAAAATCTGAATTGTCCGCTCTGATTGTCCGTCGGTCTGCGGATGAAAGGCTATGCTGAGCTCTACATGGGTCCCCAACTCACTCTGTACTGCCCTCCAGAAATATGAAGTAAATTGAGGGCTTATATCTGATATGATGGAAATTGGCACGCCGTGCAACCGAACTATCTCCTGAATATATATCTAGGCCAACCTCTCTGAAGTATACGTAGTCACAACATGAATAAAGTGTGTCGACTTGGTCAACCTATCGACAATGACCCAAACTGCATCAAACTTCCACAAGGTCCGCGGCAACCCAACTACAAAGTCCATAGTGATGCGTTCCCATTTCCACTCTGGTATTGTCATCTGCTGAAGTAAGCCGCCTGGCTTCTGGTGCTCATATTTAACTTGCTGACAATTTAGACACCTAGCTACATACTCAACTATGTCCTTTTTCATTCGTCTCCACCAATAATGCTGCCTCAAATCACGATATATCTTCGTAGCACCTGGATGAATAGGATACCGAGAACTGTGTGTTCTAGGATCTTTTTCCTCAATCCATCCACATTAGGAACACATAGACGATCCTGGAGTCGCAGAACACCATCCGCGCCAATAGTAACTTCCTTGGCACCACCTCGTAGTACCATTTCTCGAAGAACCATTAAGTGTGGATCATCATACTGGCGATCCTTGATCTGTTCAAATAGTGAAGACTGAGCTACAACACATGCAAGAACTCGGCTGGGATTTGAAATATCCAACTGCACAAGTCTGTTGGCTAAGGACTGAATATCTGAAGCCAATGGCCTCTTCTCTGCTGAAATGAAAGCCAAACTACCCATACTCTCCGCCTTTCTACTCAAGGCGTCTGTAACAACATTTGCTTTTCCCGGATGATACAAGATAGTAATATCATAGTCTTTTAGTAACTCAAGCCATCTGCGCTGTCTCAAACTTAGGTCCCTCTGCTTGAACAAATGCTGCAAGCTGCGATGGTCAGTGTAAACCTCACAAGACACTCCATAAAGATAATGCCTCCAAATCTTAAGAGCGTGAACAATCGCAGCTAACTCCAAATCATGTAATGGATAATTCTTCTCGTGGGGCTTCAGTTGACGTGAAGCATATGTAATAACTCGCCCTTCCTGCATCAATACACAACCCAAGCCAATGCATGAAGCGTCGCAATACACTGTATGCATCCCTGAATCGGAAGGCAACACTAACACTGGTGATGTAGTCAATGCTGTCTTAAGCTTTTGAAAGCTCACCTTACAATCATCAGACCATCGGAACGGAGCACCCTTCTAGGTTAATTTGGTCAAAGGTGCTGCAATAGACGAAAAACCCTCCACGAACCGATGATAATAACCTGCTAAACCCAAAAAACTCCTGGTCTCAGTCGCCGAAGTGGGACGATGCTTCCTCAATATTTTTGATCAACTTTAATGCCCTCGCCCGATACAATATGCCCCAAAAATGCTACAGACTCAAGTAAGAACTCACATTTAGAGAACTTAGCATATAGCTTTTATTCCCGCAACATCTGAAGCACTACTCTCATATGCTGCTCATGCTCCTCCTTACTATGCGAGTAGATCAAAATGTCATCAATGAAGACAATGACAAACGAATCAATATATGGCCTAAGTACCCTATTCATCAAATCCATAAACGTTGTTGGGTCGTTAGTTAAACCGAAGGACATCACCAGAATCTCATAATGACCATATCTAGTCCGAAAAGCAGTCTTCGAAACATCCTAATTCTGAATCTTCAACTGATGGTACCCTGACTTCAAGTCGATCTTAGAGAACACCCTAGCACCCATGCAACTGGTCAATTAGATCATCAATATGCGCCAACATGTACTTGTTCTTAATAGTGACTTTGTTCAGTTGACGATAATTAATACACATCCGCATTGTTCCATCCTTCTTCTTCACAAATAATACCGGTGCACCGCAAGACGATACACTCGGTCTGACGAACCCTTTGGGTAGTAACTCCTCAAGCTGTTCTTTCAATTCTTTTGGAGCCATGCGATACGGTGGGATAGATATAGGTTGGGTATCTGGAGCCAAGTCAATACAGAAATCAATATCACGATCATGTGGCATACCTAGAAGATCTGAGAGAAATACATCAGAGAACTCCCGAACTACGGGCACTAAATCAATAGCCGGAGTCTCTGTAGTAGTATCCCGAACATAGGCTAGATAAGCCAAACAACCCTTCTCAATTATGTGTTAAGACTTTATAAAAGAAATAACTCGATTAAATGAACTAACAGATGAACCCTTCCACTCCAGCTTAGGCAATGCTGGAATAGCCAATGTAACAGTCTTGGCATGACAATCCAGAATAGCATGATATGGAGATAACCAGTCCATGCCCAGAATAATTTCAAAATCAGTCATCTCAAGCAATAGGAGATTTGCTCTAGTTTTATAACCAAAGAATGTAATAATACAGGACCGGTAGATCCGATTCACAACAACAGATTTGCCTACAAGAGTGGACACATAAATAGGAGTACTCAAGGACTCACGAGAAACACCCAGGAATGGAGCAAATAGAGATGGCACATATGAATACGTAGATCCTGGATCAAATAATATCGAGGCATCTTTGCCGCAAATAGAAATAATACCTGTAATCACGGCATCTGAGGCCTCTGCATCTGGTCTGGCCAAAAAAGCATAGAACCGAACTGGAGCGCCAACTGGCTCGCCTCGGCCTGGCTGACCTCCACCTCTAGGACGACCCCTACCCATCTGTCCTCCACCTCTTGGTGGTCGGACTACTGGTAGAGCAACTGGTGCGGTAATCATAGGCTGCTGACCCTGCTGCACTGGTCTACCCTGCAGTCTGGGGCAGAATCTCTGCATGTGACTGGGGTCACCACACTCGTAATAGCTCTTCGGTGCGATGGGCTGCTGACTAAGTTCTTGGTCCTGGGGACCTGAATACCCACTGAAAGGACCCTGAATAGCTGGTGGGCAATAAGAACTCTCTGGTATAGCACTGAGATAAGGTCGCACTAGAGCACCCTAAGGAGGTGGTGGTGCTAGATATGGGGCCCTACTGGACTGCCCTCTCACGAACTGACCTCTTCCCCCAGACGGAGCACCTCTGAACTCTCCAGAATACCTAAACCGATTATCTCTCGTAACCTTCTCTCGGCTTCGCTGACATACACCTTCAATCATGTGGGCTATCTCCACAACTAGCTCATAAGAAGTACACATCTCAACCTCTCGAGACATAGTGTCCTGAATTCCATTATGTAAACCCGCAACAAACCTCCGCACTCTCTCCGCCTCAGTAGGGTGTATCATAAGTGCATGGCGAGATAACTCAGAAAATCTCGCCTCATAATCGGTCACTGACATCTGACCCTGCTAGAGCTGCTCAAACTGAAACCTCAACTCTTCCCTCTAAGAGGGTGGAATATACCTGTCCAGGAAGATACGGGTGAATCCTGTCCCAAGTTATGGGAGGAAAATCTGCTGGTCTGCCAAGAACATATGACTGCCACTATCTACGGGCTCTGCCCTCTACCTGAAAAGTCACAAAGTCTACCCCATGAGTCTCCAATATCCTCATGTTGTACTGTCTATCCTTGCACCGATCAATGAAATCCAGGGGATCTTCATGTCGCTCACCCCCAAAAATAAGAGGATGTAGTCTAGTCCATCTGTCCAATAGTTTCTGTGGATACACGGCTACAGCTGGCCTGGGCTCAGGTGTAGCTGCTTCCACTGGCTGGGCTCCACCCACGGGTAGTGCACCCTGGTCTGATATACAGCAGCTGCCTATCCATGAGCCTGAGCGGTAGGGGTCTGTGCTCCCCTGCCTGCCTGAGATGTGGCTGGGTCTACCAGAAATAAACTGGCCTGAGTCACATTGTCCATGAACCGCAACATACGACCTATGACATCCTGAAATCCCGGTGCAGATGTGAAATCCATCGGAGCTGGCTCTGCCACATGCACCTCATCCTGTTCCTCAATAATGGGATTCTCTGCTGGACCCACTGGCGTCATAACTAGAACAGTCCTGAGACGTCCCCACCCTCTACCATGGGCTGGAGCCCTCCCTCGGCCTCTAGCAACTGGGGGAGTAGCTCTTCCCGAGTCTGGAACCTCATTAGAGCGCGTTCTCACCATCTGTGAGAGAATAAAAGAAGGATATTTAGTACTACATTAATTGCTCGATGGAATATGAAGAAAGGTAGTTTCCTAACACCCTATAGCCTCTCGAAGATAAGTACAGACGTCTCCGTACCGATCCACAGGACTCTATTAGGTCTGATCATAACTTGTGGGACCTACGTGAACCTAGTGCTCTGATACCATGTTGTCACGACCCAATTTCGCCTATAGGTCGTGATGGCACCCAACACTATAGCTAGGCAAGCCAACTAATAAATTAAACATATATCAATAAAATTTAAATCTAAGAAAAATAATAAGACATCAATTCTACCAATGTGTGTGTGCCAAGACCTGGTGTCACAAGTATATGATCATCTAGTAGATTATACAAAATTCCAAATACTGTCTGAAATAAAAATAGACAGAATTAAAAAATACAAGAAGAGGAACTGGTAGCTGCAGGACGGTTCAGAAAGGCAGCTTACCACTATGCCCCTAGATAACGAGGATGTGCGATGATAGGTCTTCCACTAGTATATGTCTCAGATCCTACACAAAAAGTGCAACAAGTGTAGCATGAGTACGTAAACAACATGTACCCAGTAAGTATCAAGCCTAATCTCGAAGTGGTAGAGACGAGATGGTCGACTTTGACACTCACTAAGGGTCAACAATAATAAATGGAATAAATTATAATTATTCAAATCAGCATGATTCACAGAGTTAACAATAATTTATTCAATTAGCAGAAATAATAAAAATTCTTTAAATGCAACAATTTTCAATCTATTAATTAAATCCTTCAATTTCAATAAAACTCCCAATTTATCAAATAGCTTTACAAGCTGTAATTCAATTTCAATAAATTTTCAATTTATCAAATAGCTTTACAAGCTACAATTCAATTATCCAAAAATCGTGTAATTATTATTATTATCAAGCATTATTTCTGTCGAGGTCGTACGACCCGATCCAGAGTTTCGTGTGCACTGTCGAGGGACGTGCGGCACGATCCATAGATGCATCTATCCTGCCGAGGCGTTCAGCCCGCTCCACAAGAAATGAGGACATTTTCTTATGTACCTCCAGAATGAGAGTATATTTATTATAAGATAAATTCAGGAGGAAGAATAATTTCTCTTAACAATTAATTAATTTAAACAGAAATTCAAGCATATGAGATTTTCCTCCTTTAATATTTTTATCTAATAATTTCATTAAGTAAAGACTGCCATTTACACAAGTAATTCATGCTTTTGAGTCCTAAACTACCCGGACTTTAGCATTAATAGTAGCTACGCATAGACTCTCGTCACCTCGTGCGTACGTAACTCCCACAATTAGCAACAATTATTTAATTTAATCACCTATGGGGTGATTTTTCCCTCACAAGATTAGACAAGAGACTTACCTCGTCTTGCTCCAATTTAATCCACTAGTAGGCCTTTTCCTCGATTATCCGACTTTGATTGGCTCGAATCTAATCAAAAATAATTCGATACAATCACTAAAATTTATAGTAATCAATTCTATAAGAAAATACTACATTTTCAATAAAAATCCCAAAATTAATTAAAAATTCGTCCGTAGAACCCACGTCTTAGAATCTGGCAAAAGTTACGAAACCCGACAACTCATTCAATTACGAGTCCAACCATACAAGTTTCACTCAAATCTGACTCCGAATCGATACTGAAATCTCAAAAATTCGTTTCTATGAGATTTCTAAAATTTCTCAAATTTCAATCTCAAAACACAAATTTATGGTCAAAATAATGATATACTTGTATATGTAGACTAAATCCGAGTTAGAATCACTTACCCCAATATTTTTCCCTTGAAAATCTGTCAAAAGTTGCCTCTGCTCAAGCTCAAGTTCGTCAAAAATGGCAAATGGGACGAATGCCTTCTTTTATAAACTGCCTAGGTAGCCTTCGGAATTGGGCCTCGATCGTCGCCCTCGAGCCTGGGCTTTGGTCATGGCCTCGATCATGGCCTCGGGCCTGGGACTCGGTCATGGCCTCGAGCCTGGGACTCGGTCATGGCCTCGATCATGGCATCGAGCCTGTGCCTTCGATCGTGACCCTCGATCTTGGGTCTTGATCCTGGCCCTCGAGCTGGACCTTCGATCGTGTCTTCGATACACAAGCTCGAGCCCGAGCCTCGTCAATCCTGGGCTCGATTTTTGGGCTTGATATCTGAGCTCGATCACAGCCCAGAATGTCCAATATAAGAGGAAAAATTGCAGCAGCTTTTTAAGTCCAACTTTTGATCCGTTAACCATCCGAAACTCACCCGAGGCCCTCGGGACCTCAACCAAATATACCAACAAGTCTTAAAACATCATACGAATATATTTGAAATCTAAAATCATATAAAACGACGCTAAAATCATTAATCATGCTCCAATTCAAGCTTAATGAAACCTACATTTGATGTCGAAACCTATCAAATCAAGTCCGATTGATCTCAAATTTTGCACACAAGTCATAAATGACATAACGGAGCTATAAAAATTTTCGAAACTGGATTCGGACCCCGATATCAAAAAGTTAACTCCCCGGTCAAACTTCCAAACTTTAAATTCCTATTTAATCCATTTCAAGCCTAATTTAACTACAGACTTCCAAATAAAATTCCGAACACGCTCCTAAGTCCAAAATCACCATACAGAGCTGTTAAAATCGTCAAAATTCTATTCCGGGGTCATTTTCTCAAAATGTTGACCGAAGTCAAACTTGGCCTTTTAAAACCAACTTAAGGAACCAAGTGTTCCGATTTCAACCCAAACACTTTCAAATCCCGAACCAACCATCCCCGTAAGTCATAAATCATTAAAATCACATACGAAAAATTTTATTTTAAGGAATGGGGTTCTAAAAATTAAAATGGCCGGTTAGGTCATTACAGCGAATATGTAACTTGGAATTAAGAATGGATAGATGCATGTTTATTGAATATCCAAGAAAACGAATGGAGTTTTATTTTATTGTCCTAAAGAAAATAAGGCAATTTTTAAAACAACTGCATTTTTCTAGATAAGGACTGTTTAATAAACCATGTCCCTAGAAGTTAACTATTTTTAGAGGAACTGGTTCAAGAACATCAAAACCCACACGTTGGAATTGATGTTCCATTGCATTTAAGCAGTGGGAGAACGTTAATAGACATAATATGCCTTTATCGAGTAGGAGTGATGTTTGAACAGTGAATACTATAGTAAGAAGTAGCTAATATTTCAATACCGTAAGGTAATGAAGGTAATATTAGTAGTACTTTGTCATAGAGGGAGAATACTAAGGAAAATCATAGTTCGGTGTACACTCTTGGGATAGTTTCGGTAACAGGATCCCTGAAGAATTTAATACCAAACTAGATAGTGACGACAAAGAACTACTGGACAAAGATTGCATCAAAAATAACTTGGCAAGATTCTTTAACAAAACCTTATTTGGTGAATACTTTTAATATTCATGTAAAAGAATGCCAGAGAAAGTTGTGGATGCATGGTTATGAGTCTAAGTGGGAGATTGTTGGGGCATATACTATTATATGCGTTTGGATATAGTATATTCTAACAATTGTCATGGTTAAAAGTCTAAGTGGGAGATTGTTGGGATATATACTATTAACTATGGGTTTCGTTTAGATATGGTATTTATTATGAAATAATTATTTATTCAGTTTTAATAAAGTTTTAAATAGATTATATATTAGTCTGTGTCCTTTGCTTATATAGTAGATGATTTAGTGTATAGAGTTTAGCTTATACACGAAAGATTAAATCATCAGTTCTTATAAGTATAAAGTTTGAGTTCACAATCTAATGATGAAATTGGACAAACCATCATGGATGATTGTAGCACAAGATTAAATAAAATTTATCTTGATTATGGGAATGGTTTAATTCCAACTTCTTGTGCTAGTACATTTTGTATGTATTGAACGGACCAAGTAGAGATAAGTATTTTATACTGACTTAATAAAATAAACTCTCTAGCCATTAAATGTACTTATACTCTTAATCTTGATATAATTATTATTAGCTGTGTACATTATTATTATTTTGATTTATTAAAAGGCGAGATTCTTTCGTGGGTCAATATACCTGGTAAATTGAATAATAGTAATGTACATTGGCGAAGTAATAGTTAGTTGATGGAATCCATGTCTCGTTTAGAGATCGATGATACACTTTTATGAAAGCTTATAAGTTTTCATGTGTAAACTCGGCCGGTGAATTTTGTATTTGACACATGAAAAAAGTTAAGCGAAAGTCTAAAGAAAATAATCAATAAATTAAATCGTCAGTAATTTAATTTAATTGATTAGTATCTGAATCTTAACATGGGGAGTTAAATAAGATTTAATGGATGAATTTTAAAATTGAATAAGGAGTGCAATTACGAATGTTTAGTGAAATAATTCATAATTAATTATGGTGAATATTAATTTCGAAAATTAAAAATTAATTCCATAATTGGAAGCCTTGTTAGTTAAATTCTGTAGTCCCTGTAGTGCCTAAATAATAGAAAATAAAGGAATCCTTTTTCTGGTGGAAAGGAAAACCTAACAGGTTTTGGAAAAGGGTTTTAACCCTTAAAATTTGTGCTATAAATACATAAAGTTTTCTACCTAGAAGAATAAGAAGACACGGTGGCCGAATTGCAGCCCTTTTTTCCTAGAAATGTCTCCCAAGCGAAATTGCAATTACCGGATATTATTTGGGTAACACAGTAGAAGACCGTGGGACTAGAGGATGATCTCGTGGACGGTTTTTGCTCATGCTTGAAGGTATTTATGCGATCGCGGTCACGCTTTAAGAGATAAGTATCAATTTTATTTCTGATTGAATCTATGCTTGTGTGTTGTCTATATTTCATACAAGTGATCTTGGGTATTTGCTTCCGCTGTTTATACCTGTTTTTCATCAAGATCAACCACCAAGTCAAGCCCTGGCATGGCCTTAATCTCAGATGGTATACTTGAGAACTCCTCTGAACTTACATGGGCCGTGTTACATTGCCTCTGCCCCTCTACATTTGTCTCATTTTCCTGGTTATTGGTAGAGTCTTGGATGACCTCAGTAGAATTGTAGGCTGCATCCTTCTCTGAATACATGCTTTTAATAGTATTTTCCCGCCGACCATTATCATATTTATCTTCATTTGGAGTCATTCTTAAGGTTCCCTGCTTGTTTCCTTTTCAATCTCTTGTTCACGATGTTGCTCGATAACCCTTGCCAAATTACTTTTGTCCCTCTTTCTTTTTACCTGCTGGTTGCTGGATGATGGGTTTGAATACCACTTTGGATTGTTTTTAGGGAGCCTCTTTTGCTTGCCCACCTTCTTCTTTTTATAAGTCCTTGCATTGATGGTTTGGTTTTGCTGTTGCACACTTTGTTCTTCATTGTTCCAAGACAATTTGATTGTTACTATTAGAATTGTTTCCCATTGTTTCACTGTTGTTGCTCTGGTTCGTCAAGTTTTGTTATGTATTTTTCTGTCCATTGTCTTCATTTGTTTTTTGCTTGTTCCCCTCTTCTTTCTCCTCAGCCTTTTCTTTTTCCATCTTATTCTTTCCCTGTTTTGTTTCTTCTTCTGCCTTCTTCCTTTCTAGAGTATGACAATTGATTATGTTGTGACCATGTTTCTTGCAGAACCTACAATACTTAGGTATGCCCTCATATTCCAACTTTTGTACAAATCCTGTCTGAGGTAAGTCATCATGAATGCAGCCCATAGAAACACTTTCAGGTTGAGGCTTAAGCAAATCGATTTTAATTCTAACCTTAGCCATACTCGGTCTAGTCCTTCCCCTAGTAGCCAGATCCATTTCTAGAAGGGTGCCAATAGAGATAACCACTTGTTTTACATAATGCCAAGCGTGCATATGAAAAGGAAGACCAGGTAGCAGGACCTATACCAGAGCAACTGGCAAGTCTTCTTCAGGTTTAAAGTCCGGCGACCACTTCTGTAACCACGTCTGCTGGCCCTCAATTTCAATAACTTTTCTATACCATACTATGTTAAAATCTTCCTCATTATTGTTGAAGACCCCAATATTAGCTGATCCTTTAAGAGAAATCAGTTCTTTAAATTTTGACCTAATTCGATCGATTTGGGGTCTTGGTCTTAAGAATCTGCCAACGATAGTGAATTTGCATTCAACTGCCATAACACCATAGAAGTGAGATGCTTTAAAGAGCATCGTCGGCATCCCTTTGTGGGTAGTGTGAGTAGTTATTACCGATTCCCGTTCATGATAGATTGCCGTCAAAGATGAGCTTGGAAGAGTGGTGACTTTGGTAGCATATGAAAGTTTCCCATCGATTCCTTCTAGAGGAGGATTCTCCATGTGGTGAGTTGTCGTTTGCCCATCTAGACGCGTCGGAATGAATCCGTCCAGCGGGTCCATACGACAGAGCGTGAAGGAAACTGGCGAGTGTTAACTAGCCATTGTGGGTTTTCTAGAGAGAGAAAATTGAACCATGTCACTAGTCAATTCAGCCAATCAAGTAGTAATAAGAAGAGAAGGTTAGAGTAGAGAAGTGGCAAAGACCGATTCTTTTAGGACGTTTCACCCTTTTTAGCCCACGATCCACACAAGTAAGAGGAGAGGGCTTTAGCCAAAGTCGAATTCAGGATTTTAAATTTAATGGGTTTAGCTTTTAAGATGTTTAGTATTGCACTCATTATACTGTTAAAATTATGAGATCAATTCTAATATTTGTTGAAATTTTAGTAGGTTTTTACATATAAATTCATACTCAGTACCGAAAGTTATGAGTTTCGTTGAACCCGTAGCCAAAAGGCTACATTCGCCCCTGGCTTTAGCTGTAGTGTCAAACTAGAGTGCTATTAAAGCTATACAGGAAGAGGTTTGGTGTGTATATAAACGTACCAACAAATGTGAAAGTAACAAACGGTGAATTACAACCTACTCTGTATTTTTCTACTCGTTGTTTTCTTCGAGTGGAATTCTCATCCGAACCATACCCCTACCTTATTTAAAACATACCTCTACTTGGTATTTCTAAAACTACGTAAATTTATAGTGTAAGTGATAATAAATACTGTAATTAAGATAAAATATAAGTGATTTATACATATACTACTTATCTCTCATATGTTCACTCACTAAAAAAAAAAGGGTGCACAAGGCATCTCACGTTCACGCAGGGTCCAGGAAAGGCCGTAGCCCAGGAGTACGATGTAGATAGCCTACCCTAATGCAAGCATTAGTGACTTCTTCCACGGCTCAAATCCGTGACCTTTAAGTCACACGGAGATCACTTTATAGTTGCTCTAAGGCTCCCTTCACCCCGAATCATTACCGTGATCAGAAAAACTCATGTCAAACCAATTAGTTTTATTTCCTAAAACAAAGTGCTGAAGTTCAACGTGCAACATTCCGTCAAAAATGAAATAATCTTATAGGTATATTAATAATTATACCCTTGTTAACTCTTCTATATATTGCACACCATCCTACATAATCAAGAGAAATGATCATTATTTTGGCTCGAACCGTTTAAAAAAAAAATGTACTTTACAAAAAATAAGACCATACTCGTTTTGAATTTATTACGTATGCTGGCAATTGTTGGATTAAGAGAGGGAGACTAGATAATACAAATTAAAATTCTTGGTTTTCACATTATAAAACCTTGTACCAGCCGACATGTTTAGGATATTTTTTGTAAGTTGTCTATTCAAATTGGTGTCGTTATATACTAGTACAAATAACGAAACGAATTAGCTTATCAGGGAAGCAACGTAATACAAGAGCTTAACGAGGAAGTTTTGGTTTTAGTGTTTTACCTTAACGCATGGATGTGATTTTTTTAAGTAAAACTCACAATTTTTTTGATAATTATTAAATTTGAATCCATAAATTTAAAAGTATTATTAGTTCATGATCAATGCTATAAATCTTAAAGGTCAAACCTATTAAGTTAAAATTTTGAATTCGCTTATGGTAGGATGTGGTGAACCAAGTTGACTCCATAAGGGCCTATAGGCTAGAAGAGATAAATGAGACTGGGTCAATTGACTCAGTCTGTTCTTCTCATCTCCTCTGCTGAATTGTCTCTCATCCCCTTTCTTCTTAGCTTTAGGTTGCAATTTCTCTTCTCATCTACTCTCCATTTCCTTTAGTGTTGCTTTCTACTGTTCTATTGATATTTGGTTATTGTAATTCTGTTTAGTTAGTTAATATAATCAGTTAGTTCGAGTGTAATATCCAGTTTGTTATATTGGTGCTTTTATCCAGACGTCTTCAATGGAGGACCAAAAACTCAAACTCAAGGCTCTGATTGATGCATCTGTGAAGGAAGTGACGGATTCCTTTTCAAAGGATATCGCTCAGATTTGGTGTATGTTACAAGATGTGGTGGGGAAAATGGCTCTGACTGCTTATCAGTCTCGCTTCGGGTTGTGTTCGTCCATGGAAGCTCTGTCTGTGAAAATACCCAAATTCAGCAGTGATGATCCTGCGACGTGGGTATTTCAGGTAGAGTAGTATTTCACACGCTATAATATTTTTCCAGATCATCAATTTTCATTGGCTTCTTTATATTTGGATGGAGAGGCTTTGGATTGGTATTGTTGGTTATATCAAAACAAACAGCTCACGGATTGGGATCATTTCGTGAAAAAATTGTTTATTCATTATCGAACACGGAGTCGTGAAGCACCTAATAGTCGTTTAGCCTTTCTCCAGAAGCTTACCACAATGGACTATTGTCCAACATGAGCTGCAACTATTCCACCATGGAGTGCCATGGCCAAATCGCCCTCGCCTTAATACTGGAATCCACACTGAGACTTCAACAATCAGAACTCTGCCCACAAGGTGTTTGAAAAATAGTCTGATAGGGAAACTAGTGTTGTAGATGATAAAACAATGATACCAACAACTGATGCTACTAAACCAGAGGTTGATGACGAAGATGCAGCAGTACAAGTCATAATTGATGAAGGCACTGAAGTTTTGCTAACTCGAGCAAAATAGAAGATGGACAATTCGGATTTGGATGACAACGATGAGGATTCCCGGCCTCGTGTTATTGCAGTTGGGGAAGAAAATCTCCAAAGAGATGAAGCAGTCCAGCGATGTTGATGTTGTGCGATAATTCCATATATTTTGACGTTATTTACCCTACTTTCTTGTTGTTTGGATGCTAATTTGTGCGTCAATTGCGCTTAATCGAGCTTATTTGATGTGTAGGAATGCTTGGATATGAATTGGAGAAAGGTTGCATGAAATGGTACCTCAGGGCTACAAAATGGAGTAATAAAAGAAGACGTGCAAGACAACAAAAATTTAGTGTTACAGACAGTGCCTTGCACCGAAACGATAGTGCTACAGACAGTGCCTTGCACCAAAACGACAGTGCTACAGGCAGTGCAAGGCTCCATCAATGCCATCCGAAAAGAAATTTAAGTGCTCATTAGTATTGGACATGTAAATTCGGCCGTTACAATATAAATACCCCTAAAAGTTAATTTTTGAAGGGTTAGATATCATTAGAGAGGCAAGAGGCTACAGAACACTTTGGAAGCACTGATCACTCGAGTTTTTTTCTCTCCCCTTTCCTTTTACTTGTAGTTTAATACTTCTAGATATTACTATGATTATTTATACAATTATGAGTAGCTAAACCCGTCATCTAAGGTTAATGGAACCAATTATTATATGAAGTCTTGATTGTGTTTTGATATAATTGAGCCGTTATTACTCTTTAATTATTCAACTATATGTTTTTTGTGATTAATTGAAGGTCCCTTGATTAATCGTGTCTAGTTATCTTGTGTTGCTTTAGAAAGAACACTGGATTAGATTATTTTTGAACAACGCCACTTTTGAGTAAGTTAAGAGATTAATTACTTGAATTTAAAAGAGGGATTAGAGATAACGAAGCTTTGGTGTGATATTTATGAGTTGTATAAATTGTCAACTAGAGTAGTTCGAGAGAATACTTCTAGTATATTATCGTAATTGATCGAGAGATAATTACGGTAAACAAGGACTCATCATCTTTAGATAGTGTTACAGCGAGATTATAGCTAACGTGTCAGGAAATAATCCGATAATTGGGGAAATCGTAAACACTAGATCCTTTTATCCTTGAATTCAACTCTATTCTTGCTAATTGATAGTTTTTATTGTCTATTCTCCTTAGTTAAGTAATTTTTGTTAATTCATAAATCAATTCTTGAACTTTGAAAGTTGTCTGAGCTTATCATTAGCGATACTAAAAAAGTTGTAGCAAATAGGTTAGTTCCCTGTGGGATTCGACTCCGGACTCTTGAACCGGATTATTTTTGCAGCGACCGCTTAGTCTTTTTTATAAGGCGTAGTTGGGCGTGATCAAATTTTGGCACCGTTGTCGGGGAACTAACAATGTTATTTATTACAACTTGAAAGCATTGCTAGGATTTTTAGTTAAGATGAATTTTCCGTGGTATTAAAAATATTTCCATTGAAATTCTCATGTTTGAATTCTTTTGTGCCTCAGGTGCATGCCTAGAAGCTCCTTGAGAACTAGTGAACATTTGAAGGTCTCTCATATCTCGAGAAAGCATTCAGGACATTGAATCGGGCAAACAAGAAGATCAAACAACTAAACAGAACGAACAAATCGAAATTGAAATGAGTGTCATCGAGAACATCAATGGGAACGATAGAAATAGTCAAGTTGACCCAAACATCGGAGTGGTAGCACCTCTTGTGCCGAAAGCTGCTCTGTATGATTGTGCGCAACCAACAACTGATAATCTGGCAACTGCAATTGCAGTCCCTCCGATACAAGCGGAGACATTTCAAATTACCAACAACATGCTGCAGAATAAAGGGTTGTTCTCTGGGTTATACATCGAAGACCCACAACAACATCTGAAGAATTTTCTATCAATTTATGTCACTCAAAGACAGCCGAATGTGACACCCAAAGCAATCAGATTGTTACTGTTTCCATTTTCAGTGACTGGGGAGGCTCAAACTTGGCTGAATTCGCTCCCAATAAACTCCATTGCTACTTGGGAGGAACTAGTCAAGCAATTATTAAACAAGTTCTATCCACCCAACAAGACTGTAAGGCAAATTGATGAGATATTGCAGTTCAGGCAGAAACCAACTGAAACTTTGCAGGAAACTTAGGAGAGGTTTAAGGGTATGTTGGTGAAGTGTCCACACCATGGCATCCCGGATCAGATGCTAGGACAGAGATTCTATATGGGTTTGGCTGACAGTCTGAAGGCCAATGTAGATGCTTCAGTCGGGGGGTGCATTCTTGAGCAAATCATTCACAGAGTATAAGATTCTTCTTAACAAGATGGCTCAAAATTCAGGCTGGATGACGAGAGATACAACACTCACTCCAATAGTACATTCTGTTGCTCTTGACCCAAACAATACAAATGCAGAAAACATAGCCACTCTCATGACCCAGATGAGCTTGTTGACAAAGAAAATTGATGAGATGGGTACGAATCAGGTGCACATTATTGACACAACAAATGGAGGCCTATGCAACAAATTATTGGGACAAATGGAAGGATGCAAGAAAAGTTAGCCGCACATGATTCGGCTATTAAAGGCATTGAAACTCAATTAGGCCAGTTATCTATGGCTTTGAACAATCGCCCACAAGGAATGTTGCCTGCAGACACAAACATCAATCCAAATGAGCAGAACCCAAATCAGTTAATGGCAGTAAGTCTCAGGAATGGAAGGGATTTAGACAGAGAGAAAGAAGTTGCTCAATCTAGTAGAGACACAGTGCCAATTACTCCAGTGCCATTAGAGATCGAGGAGTCAACAGAGCTCACAGAGGTTGTAATTGAACAAGCACAAGTTGACAAAGGCAAAGAGAAGGAAATTGAACAACTCCCAGAACAGGTGGTGGAAAAGATCCTAATCAAGAAAAGACACCAAGCAGTGGGCAGAAGCTAATTCCTGCACCATTCCCTCAAAGTTTAGCAAAGCAAAAGAAAGATGATCAATACAGGAAACTCATGGAAATGCTCAGACAAATTCAATTGAATATTCCGCTGATGGATGCTTTGAGAAAAATACCAGGCTATGCGAAAATGATGAAGGATCTAATGTCTCGAAAATTTGACTTCCAGGACCTGTCTACTGTAACTCTAACTCAAACTTGTAGTGCAATAGTGACAAGACCTATGGCTCAAAAATTGTCTGATCCCGGTAGTTTCAATATCCCATGCACAATTGGAAGTTATGCTTTTGCTAAAGCATTATGTTACTTTTGAGCCAGTATCAACCTGATGCCCTTGGTAATCTATACAAAGTTAGGCATTGGCAGAGCTAGACCGACCTCAATGTTGCTGCAACTGGTTGTTCGCACAGTGAAAAGGCCAACAGGAATTCTGGATGATGTGCTCGTCGAAGTGGGAAAGTTTATATTTCCTGCCAATTTCGTTATTCTTAACTGTCAAGTTGACGAAGAAATACCAATAATTTTGGGGAGACCATTCTTAGCCACTGGGAGAGAATTGATCGATTGTGAGGTTGTAGGGTTGAAAATGAGGTTGAATAATAAAGAAATAATATTTAATGTTCAACAATCTATGAGGAGGCCCAGTGAGTTTGCAAATTGTTCGCTAGTGGAGGCGGTTGATGTAATACTAAAAGAGGAGGATGAGATCCTTAATGTCAGAGACCCGTTAGAAACTTGCTTGGTGAATTTGTAAGATGTGGATGATGAAGAGTTGGCAGAGTGGGTCATGACTCTCGAAGGTCAAGGTTTCTGGAAAAGGGAACCCCCAGTTCGAGCCACTACATTTAGAAGAAAGAGAAACACCACCTGCGAAGCCATCAATAGAGGAGCCACCACAGTTGGACCTGAAACCACTTCTAGCCCACCTCAGGTATGCTTTCTTAGGGTCTAACTCTACTTTACCTGTTATTATCTCATCTGGTATGTTAGTTGTTCATGTAGAACAACTCCTACAGGTGTTACAGGAATGTAAGACTGCTATTGGATAGACCATGGCAGATATAAAGGGTATCAGCCCGGCCTTTTGCATCTATAAGATTCTCTTGGAAGAGGGGCACAAACCTTCCAGGGAACATCAAAAAAGGTTGAACCCGAACATGAAGGAAGTGGTGAAGAAGGAAGTGATTAAGTGGTTGGATGCGGGCATCATTTTTTCGATCACGGATAGCGTCTGGATAAGTCCAGTCCAATGTGTTCCGAAGAAAGGTGGTATGATTGTTGTACAAAATGAGAATAATGAGTTGATCTCTACTCGTACAGTCACGGGTTGGCGAATTTGCATGAATTACAGAAAACTGAACACTGCCACCCGGAAAGACCACTTTCCCCTGCCATTCATTGACCAAATATTGGATAGATTAGCAGGGTGGTCTCACTTCTGCTTTTTGGATGGATATTCGGGGTGAAATCAGATCACAATAGCCCCTGAGGATAGAGAGAAAACGTCATTTACTTATCCGTATGGCATCTTTGCCTTTCGGAGAATGCCGTTTGGCCTATGCAATGCACCGGCCACCTTTTAGAGGTGTATGTTAGCCATTTTCACTGATATGGTTAAAGATATTATGGAAGTCTTTATAGATGATTTTTCAGTGGTGGGGAATTCATTCGAAGATTGTATTCACAATTTGAGAATAGTGTTGAAAAGGTGTGTGGAGACAAACCTGGTGCTGAACTGGGAGAAGTGCAATTTTATGGTATAAGAAGGTATAGTTTTGGGACATCGAGTGTCAAGTAAAGGTATTGAGGTTGACCATTCTAAGGTTGACGTGATTGAGAATTTGCCACCGCCCACTTCGTTCTACAGGCGATTTATAAAGGATTTCTCTAAAATTGCTAACCTCTTATGTAAACTGCTTGAAAAAGATCACCCCTTTGTGTTTTTTGATGATTACAAGTTAGCATTTGAGGAGCTGAAGAAGAGATTGGTGAATGCACCAATCACTGTTTCACCCGACTGGGAGAAATCATTTGAGCTCATGTGTGATCCAAGTGACTATGCTATAGGAGCAGTTCTGGGGCAGCGAAAGGACAAAATGGAGTACCCAATTTACTATGCAAGTAGAATGCTAATCGGTGCACAACTCAATTATACCGTAATTGAGAAAGAGATGTTGGATATGGTATTTGCATTCGACAAATTCAGGTCTTATTTGATTGGTTCAAAAGTGATTGTCTATACTGACCATGCAACACTTAGGTACTTGATAGAAAAGAAGGAGTCAAAGCCACGCTTGATCTGTTGGGTTCTTTTGCTACAAGAATTCGATTTGGAGATCCGCGATAGGAAAGGAACGGAGAACCAAGTGACAGACCACCTTTCAAGGTTGGAGGGAGCTGAAAAGAAAGTAGAGGTTGAAAATATAACAGAGACATTCCCAGATGAACAATTACTAGTAGTGGCAATGGAGGAGACGCCATGGTATGCTGATATTGCTAATTATTTGGCAAGCGGTATTGTACCTTATGAACTCTCTTCGATTCAAAAGAAAAAGTTCTTTCGTGATTGTCGGTCTTATTACTGGGATGAACCTTTACTTTTTAAAATATGTTTGGATAACATGATCCGGAGGTGTATCCCCGAGAAAGATCAATCTTCTGTTTTGCAGGCTTGACATGCTTCACCATATGGTGGGCACTTTAGAGGAATTCAGACAGCTGCGAAGGTGTTGGAGTCAGGTTTGTAGTGGCCGACTTTATTCAAGGATGCCCATGATTGGGTGAAAAGTTGTGATGAGTGCCAAAGGACAGGCAACATATCTCGCCATCACGAGATGCCGATGACTACAATTCAAGAGGTGGAAGTATTTGACGTGTGGGGGATTGATTTTATGGGACCATTCGTCAGCTCGTATGGTAACAAGTACATATTGGTAGCAGTTGACTATGTCTTCAAATGGGTTGAAGCGGTGACTCTTCCAACAAATGATGCCAAGGGAGTGATAGGATTTCTAAGAAAAAATATTTTCATACGGTTTGGCACTTCGAGAGCTATAATCAGTGATGGTGGAACCCATTTTGCAATAGAGCGTTCACAAAGCTGTTAGAAAAGTATGGAGTTCGCCATAAGGTTGCCACACCTTACCACCCGCAAACGAGCGGGAAAGTGAAAGTGTCCAACAGGGAAATCAAAAGTGTCCTGACCAAGACGGTGAATGCGACTCGGACTGATTGGGAAAGGAAGTTGGATGATGCATTATGGGCTTACCGCACATCATTTAAAACTCCAATTGGTATGTCTCCGTATAAGTTGGTGTTTGAAAAATCATGCCATCTTCCGGTAAAGCTAGAGCATAAAGCCTTATGGGCGTTGTGGCAGTTGAATTTGGATATGGAAACAGCAGGCACAAGTAGAGTTACAGCGTTACATGAACTCGAGGAATTCCGTTTCCAAGCATTCAAGAGTAGATTGTACAAAGAAAGGATGAAGATGATGCATGATAAGCACATTTTAGATAGGAACTTCAAACCCGAAGATCTAGTGTTGTTATACAACTCGAGACTGAGATTATTTCTGGGTAAGCTAAAATCAAGATGGTCGGGACCATTTAGAGTTGTGCAGGTGTTCCCAAGTGGAGCGGTAGAGATTGAGTCTGAAGATGGGACGAATAGGTTTAAAGTGAATGGGCAAAGGTTGAAATACTACCTTGGAATAATTTAAGAAAAAAAGGAGAAAGATGTGATGTACTTGGAAGAACCCCAATATGTGAGTGAAGTGTAATCCTAAAAGCTTGCGGCGTACCGCGACGTTAAATCAGGCGCTTCCTGGGAGATAACCCATGGTCATGTTGTATTCGTCATGCCATGATGTTAACTAAGGCGCTCATTGGGAGGCAACTCAATTCATAACGTAGAGTTAGTTTAGTTTTTGTTTTTGTTTTTGTTTAATATTGAGGCGGACTAACAAGTGAGTATGAAGTATTTTGATAGGTTGTGGAGCTACGTGGAAGGAAGATGTGCTTGGGTTCCCTAAACAAGCTAAAAAGTTGCAAAACAAACAAGAAAATATCGAGCCATCGCGAGGCGAAGTCCAAATGGTAAATTTTGAATGCCTCACGTTACCTAGCGAGGCAGTGACCTTTCGACACCCCAGACCCCGCCCCGCGCTGAATTTTCAGTGCCTCCCACGGTGCCTCACGCTGTCCAACGCGCTAAGGACAACGCCTTTATGGCGCCTCACAACACTCAATTGTCGCTGCCCACACTGCCTCGCGCCAAGCCCAGGTAAGTAATTCAACTCTTTTGTATCTTTTTTGTTAAACCACCCAAACCAATTAAAATAATATAACATTAACACCAAACACACACCCCACTGACCGTCCTCTTCAAAACCTAACATAAATCTTTAATACCTAAAGTCCTTCTTCCCAACCCCATTGTACCGTCCCTTCCTACAACACACACACGCACTGCCATCATCCCACCCCACTGCCTCGACTCTCTCTCTCTCTCATGCAACACATGTATGTTTTTTTTCTCTCTTTCTCACTCTTATATGCTCTCTTTTTCTTGTAACTTCTAGTTGATGGGTAATATGTTTTACAAGGTGCAACAATGGTGTAATTGTGCTAAAAGTTTCCCAACCCCAAATACCCCATAGGATATCTTGTGATTGTTGTAACAAGTGTTTCACACTCGATTCCCAAGCCGATTTGGGAGGGCGGAGCAATCCTTCACCCACAAAGAAACTCACATACAAATAATGCATACAAGGTGTTCGGTAAATTGCCTCATTGGCGATTTTAATCCCAATTAGAGCTTGAGTCTCTGGGATTGAGTGTTTTGTGTTAGATGTGCATGGTTATATATAAACCTAAGTGTGGGGTGACTCTACGGAGTTGGGGTGGATTGATAAAGTGTGTTTGCAATGACATACGGGCTATGTGTAGTGCCGAAATTTCGATGCTAATACACTTACTTGATGAAGGGGAAGTCTGAGTAACCTATGGTTTAAAGTAATTAGAATATCTTAGAGCTTTAAGTGTGGGGTCACTCCGACCTATTTTTGTGATAGTTGTTGTTTTCTTACATTGACAATTGGTATGGTTGACATGTACGTGCAATATGGGTCATCCAACAGCTAGTTCTAAGGCACCAGCTAAGGCCAAGGCACCACCAAAGGCTAAGGCTACCTCGTCAGGCCCACCGCCAAAGAAAAGGACCAGAGTTGAGGCTACGTCTGGTAGTCACAGTGGTAAAGGAAAGCAAGTGGCTTCTGCTTCTACCGGGAAACAACCTCAAGAGAGAGCTACTCGTGAGTATGGTATCAAGAGTGTGCCCCCATCCGAGAGAGCATTTTATAGGAAGTGTCTCCCAAACTCATATCTCCCTGATTTTGCAGTTGATGAGAACAAATTGAAGTCCCATTACCCTCAGATTTGGGAAAAAGTACATGAACTAGGCTTGGGTTTTGTATTTAAAAATCCTGGAGAAGAAAACTTTAGCTTAGTGCGCGAATTCTATACTGGGTGGAACATTGAGGATAAGGAGAAATTGGTACCTATTCGTGGGAGGTTGATTGATATTTCGGCGATTGCATTATGTAGATTTTTGGATGCCCCTAATGTCCCATGTAGTCCGTTGTGTGGCTTTATTGACCGGCCTACTTACAGAGATATTAGGCACACACTATGTGGTGTTAATTAGAATGCGGTGTGGACACATGACAAGAGATACAACAACCATACTTCTTTGCCTAAAGTGAAGTTTATAAAAATTGCTAAAGTGTGGTTGCGCTTGATGAACATGAGACTACTTCCGTGTGAGCATGATTTTGCTGTTGTCCGAGAAAGAGTATGTCTAGTGTATTTCTTGATGAAAGGGTGGCTGGTGAATGTGGTCCAGTTGATACGTAGTCAGATGGCACTATCTAGAAAGGGCAAGCTTACTAGGATATTCTTTGTGAATTTGCTTACGCAATACTTGCGTAAAGAGGAGGTAGATGAGGAGCCCCAGTTTGACATGTTGCTTCCACCAACATCTCGAGCTACCGACATTACTATTATCCGTGAGCCAGATGAGGAAGATAGCACGACATTGACTACAACAGAGCGTAGGGCTCGTGATGAGAGCATACTGGCTCATTTGTATGGGATGATGGATTTGCAGTTGAGGATTGGGGGTAGGCCTGCTACTTCAGCGGAGAGGACTCAGTTGATTAAGCGGTTCCCGCTCAACACTTCGGCACAACAATTGGTTGGTTTAGATGCGGATCAGAGGGTGCCACCAGAAGAAGATATCAACACTCTAGAGCATTCGGTACAGGGTGACGAGGAGCAGGTTGTTCCAGCAGTTGATGCCACTGGTGAGGAGCTAGGTGATGATGTTGATGATTGAGATGAAGCTAATTGGGCCTTCTTCGATGAGGGCCATCGTCTCGAGGATTGATCAGGGAGTTCTTATTCACCCTTTCTACTTTAATTATACATTGGGACACTGCATATTTTAAGTGTGGGGTGGGTAACTCTCATTGTGCATAGTAGGAATAGATTAGTAACCATATTAGCTTCTTATATTTTTAATTTCTAGCTTCTTATATTTTTAAAATTCTAGCTTCTTATTTTCTTTATTGTTAGATTCTTGTTTTATTATTTTAGGATACTCTAGAATAGTATTGAGTAGTGTAGTAGTTTTTATTTTCTTTTTCTTGTTCTTTTTTTGGTTGTTTTTATTTATTTATTTTATTTTTGATAAGAAAAACAGAAAAAATGGACTTTTCCCGACGATGCATCTCCTAGACAGTTTTCTTGAGGGATTAAAGTCTAAAAAAAAAATTAGAAAACGAAAAAATATAAAAACATATTTTTTATTTTTTTATTTTTCTTAGGTAGTAATAATCCCCCGTGGTTTTTTTTGTATCTCGGTTCTTTTTCATGGGATGTTACTTGAACCGGGTAGTAGATTTATTTATTTTAATTTTTTTTTAAAATTTTAGAGTAGTATGTAGGAAATAAAGGAGAAGAGCTTAAGTGATGTACACCTTTTGACTTGTTTGGTAGTTGCATACTTAGATTCTGGCATGTGTTTCACTTTTCCTGGATTTTAAATATATGATGATGCCTTGGTAAAAAGGAATAACATTTTTTATGACTCTTATGTCTCGTTTGCTTGACTGGTGTTCACTTTGTGCTTTATGCTTATTATATCTCGTGGCTTTGTGAATACTTATTTGATTGAGAGTCTGAATAAAACCGTCCGTAGTGAGTCATGTGCCATGTGTGAAGTGAGTTCTTTGCATAGTCTATATCATTGCAATTGAGTCTAGAACTTACCCAAAATGTGAATTGAGTTGAAATCCTAGGTGTTGCTCGGTTTGAGAAGTGATGTTAGGCATTATTTGATCTTTCGACTTTTGTTGCTTATCACAAATAAAATCATCCCTAGTTTACCATTTTGAGCCTATACGCCTTTCTTTTAGAACCTGCATTACAAGCTTATCCCCTTTTATTCTTAATTAAATTATTTTGATCCTTATACCTCTTAAAGCACTTGAATTGTGAAGAGAGCGCTAGAAAGAAGTAATGAGGAAACTTGGGGTAGCTTTTGAGTGGAACCAATAGAAGGAGGAAATGTGCACTTATAGTTTAATAAAAAACTCCACTAGCGGCAAAGCAAAAATAACAAAAATAAAAAAGAAGAAAGAGAAGAATAATTGAATAAATAAAGGTTTCTTATTTTTGCTAGTGGTTGTGATATGAAGTAGTGTGTGAAGAAGAAGGAATAATATTTTCGGGTGAACTATCTTGTGATGATTGAAGTGGATTAAAGGAATTGCGCTTAAAAATTGAATACGTGATGTGTTAAAGTGATTAGGAGGGTTAGTCACTATATTCCAAATATATCCTACCCGTCCCTTAGTCCACATTACAACCATAACAAATCCTAGTTGATTTCAGACCGAGCGGGCCTACATTAGTAGAGATTTACATAATGGGAAAGCCTATGGTACCTTTTGCGTGCATGTGACTTCTTTGAGAGAGAGAGAGAGAGAGAGAGAGAGTGATTTTTTTTATTCATATGTGTGAGTCCTTAAACTATATGCGATCATGTGATTTGGATGTATGGACTGCTTACTCTTTGTTTTATTGTGAGGGCACATGGTTTCACAAAGGATAGGTAACATTATTAGATCTCTTTGTTAGATTAAGTATTCAAGCCTCGGGTGCACTGTGACATTGAGTTAGTTTTCGAGGCTAGGGTTGTTATAATCATGTTGTTCCTGTATTGGATGGTTTGAAATTGAGCATAAGTATGTGAAGTGTATTTTGAAAGCATATGCTAGAGCTTAATTGTTGCCATCAACCATGGTCATATGTGTAATGTGTTGTAAATGTGTGGCTTGTTGGGTCCGTGATGAGGAAGTGTTTAGTTGGTTGACTCGAGGGCGAGCAACATTTAAGTGTGGAGTGTTGATGTCGTGCGATAATTTCATATATTTTGACGTTATTTACCCTATTTGCTTGTTGTTTGGATGCTAATTTGTGCGATAATTACACTTAATAGAGCTTATTTCTTGTGTAGGAATGCTTAGACATGAATTGGAGAAAAGTTCCATGAAATGGTACCTCACGGCTACAAAATGGAGCAATAAAAGAAGACGTGCAAGGCAACAAAAATTCAGTGCCACATACAGTGCCTTGCACCGAATAAACAGTGCCTTGCACCGAAACGACAATGCTACAGGCAGTGCCTAGCGCCGAAACGACAGTGCTACAGGCAGTGCAAGGCGCCATCAATGCCATCCGAAAAAACGTTTAAGTCCTCATTAGTATTGGACATGTAAATTCGTCCCTTACCCTATAAATACCCCTAAAAGTTAGTTTTTGAAGGGTTAGACATCATTAGAGAGGCAAGAGGCTACAAAACACTTTGGAAGTGCTGATCACTCGAGTTTTTTCTCTCTACTTTCCTTTTACTTGTAGTTTAATGCTTCTAGTTATTACTATGATTATTTGTATAGCTATGAGTAGCTAAACCCGTCATCTAGGGTTGATGGAACCAATTGTTGGATGAAGTCTTGATTGTGTTTTGATATAATTGATCTGTTATTACTCTTTAATTGTTCAACTATATGTTTCTTTTGATTAATTGAAGGGCCCTTGATTAATCATGTCTAGTTATCTTGTGTTGCTTGAGAAAGAACACTTGATTAGATTGTTGTTGAACAACGTCACTTTCGACTAAGTTAAGATATTAATTACTTGAATTTAAAAGAGGGATTAGAGATAACGAAGCTTTGGTGTGATATTTATAAGTTGTACAAATTGTCACCTAGAGTAGTTCGAGAGAATACTTATAGTAAATTATCGTAATTGATCGAGAGATAATTACGATAAACAAGGACTCATCATCTTTAGAGAGTGTTACGGCGAGATTATAGCTAACATGTCAGGAATTAATCCGACAATTAATGATCGTAAACCCTAGATCCTTTTATCCTTGAATTCAACTCCATTCTTGCTAACTGATAGTTTTTATTATCTATTTTCCTTAGTTAAGTAATTTTTGTTAATTCATAAGTCAATTCTTGAACTCTGAAAGTTGTTTGAGCTTATCATTAGCGATACTAAAAAGTTGTAGGAAATAGGTTAGTTCTCTGTGGGATTCGACTCCGGACTCTTGAACCGGATTATTTTTGCAGCGACCGCTTAGTCCTTTTTATAAGGCGTAGCTGGGCGTGATCAGATGCCAACCTAAATTTATCAAATCCACTCAAGTACGTTGATTGCTTCTTTCTCCATAAGCAAGCAACTGCAGCTCACAGAAGCAAGCGTTAATGTTTTGGTAAACAAGGTGCATAAGTTGTTTGATATATTTTCTCAAAAAGCAGGGCAATCATTGATTGACAATGAAGTGGTTGACTCACCTTGGAAACGAAGTGACACCTTGATTTTGGATGGAACCCGATTGATGCACAAGCATATATTCATACACTTCCCATTTGATCCCGGTGAGTCTGTTCCTCTATCCATTATGTTCGAGTACTTGAATATGCATTTAGATACATTGCACTGGTTTCCTATTGCACTATATTCTGGTGTGTTTGGCCTTGATGGTACTATGTAAGGAGGAAAGCTATTTAATGAAATGTCCAGAAGAAAAATGGATATACAGACTGTTCCACCTCGGCCGACATGTCCACTTCGAAAATCAATTTTCTCGGCCTTACTATTGGAGTTCCTATCACAAGTTGTGCATTCTGTTGAAATAGCGAAGAAACTCAACTTCGATGGGCTTGTCGTAATTGGTAGGTATGGTTCCAAAATAACTGCTCGTCTTCTCGCTGCAAACTTCTATAGTAAAATGCAGCCTGCAATAACTGCACTTGATGCCATGTTGGCTACACCCTATTGGTTACACATTTTATGATGTCATTGAAATGGTAGAGTTGGCTGCACACCATAGATTACATCATGGCTTAGGTGATGCATTAGTTTATGTTATCCTCTTGAACAAGTGTGTGATCGTAGGGCAGGTTATGACTGAACTCAATGTGATAAGGCTGAATTTTTTTACTGTAAATCAAATAGAACATGGTTGCAATTGGTTGATTACTGTTGCAATGGCGAGATTTGATGGGAAGCGAGCTGCTAAAACTGTGCATCAGTGCTTTAAGATGGATAACCTTAGCTTCGGTGGGTCTGAGCATGTTAAGGAGTATGGTTTGTATCATTCTAAAAGTACTCTTGATAGAATCTTTGGCATCCAAATATCTGGCACTATTACCTACATTTTGACCTATCATGTGACATTTTCATTTGATAAAGAAGGAAATAACTCTACTGGTACCACAAAGGATCTCATTTGGGCATCACTTTCAATGGTGAAAGCTAACACAATTATTATTTCCCTTTCATCAAGAATTGATATCGAAGAAAGAGGGAGTAAAAATTGTTGGGATTTTAAGCTTGTGTAGCTTAAAGAGGGTGAATGAGAAATGGAGGAAAAATGAAATATTTGAGTTTCCCTTGGGAAAGGGACATTATCCCATATCGGAGGAAGAAAAGGCTTTTGATGGGTATATATATAATTGCTCTTCTTCTAGCTCTTAAACAGTTAAGAAAAAGGCAAGCCTCGTGTCGTCGTCGTCGTCGCTCGACTTCGGCTACGGTTTCAGATTCTTTTTGGACAAAATTTCTTTTAATTATTTAATTAATAAATAATTAACGAAAAATTTAATCCGGAATAACCCATGACCCGCGACCCGGTTCTGTCAGGCCCGTTTTCTTTCCCGGATTATTTTAAATATATTTTTCTTTTCCAACAGCCATGGTTGTTTCTGAAAGGTTGCAAACTTTTTCAGAAACATTGCCAGCAACTCTAGAAATAGAGTTTGAATCCCAAAATCTTTCCTTACGAAATTTTCTGAGCTTCTTCTTCTTCTTCTTCTGCACAATATTTTTCAGTGTGTTTTACGACCATTGAGTGGTTCGCAGTTCATCAGAGTTTTTGGTACCAATACACTAGTGAGTTAAATCGTTCTATCCTGGGAGTAGGGCTGCTTATCGGGCGGATTGGGCGGTTAATTACTCTTAATGGTTTGGCTTAACGGTTATCGGCTTTTAAATGTATTAATCCGCTAGCCACCCGATAAGATATCGGGCGGATTGATATCGGTTTAGCTCTTATCGGGCGGTTTATCGGCCTAATTAAATCTATATTGCGTGCATTAATTGTTTGTTGACCGCCTAGCATACAAATTCATAATAGGAAATTACACATTGAGTCCCGACAAACATGTCTGCTAACTCCTACATAAGAATGATGTAGTGTGTCATGTGTTGTAGAGTGAAAAAAGTAGAACACATTGTAGGCTAGATTACATCCCAAAGCAGACTACATATGAGTCCAGACATACATGTATGTTAACGCCTACCATTAAATCCCAAAGCAGACTATATTACATGAGTCCAGACATACATATGTCTGTTAACGCCTAGCATACAAATTCAGAATAGGAAAGTGAGTCCAAGATACATATTTCAAAATGATTAATCCATAAGTGAGCAGAATACACAGAAATATTTGGCCAGCAGCTAACGCCTAACAGAGCTTGAATTTATGCAGCTTCAAAGTTCAAACAACAACTTCAAATTTCTAACTTAAACTCTCAACCAGGCATTTCACGCTATATCATTAACCATACAAATAACACCGAGCAAAAGCCAATTATGCATAGAAATAGGGATGGATTATAAGTAGTAAACAATTTACAGGAAACGCAGATGCGCTATTTCCCTAGAACATAATTCAAGACAGTACTATCGTCAATATTGTGGGATAAAAGTTGTGGCAACAACACTGTTGTTCTTCTATTAAACATAGACATCAGGCATTAGTTTTAAAAAAATAAAAGCAGAGGTGAACCATAGACAACAGCTTAAACAAACTTATAGTAGGGTGGGAGAATAAGCTAAGCAAATAGCTGGAAGAAGTGGAAGAGTTTTTGATATTTAATATATATATGGATAAAAACAAATTTTATATATATATATATATATATATATATATTCTTAACGGGTTAACGGATTATCCGTTAAGAAAATTGAATAATCCGCCCCCAAACCGATAAGTCGTTAATAAAAAAATTTTAATCTGTTTCCCATCCGTTAAACCGTTAACCCGATACCAATAAGCCATTAAGCTTCGGTTTTGGTTCGATTTTCGGTTTCGATTCGGTTTTGTACACCCCTACTTGGGAGGATATATTCCAGCACCTCGGATACTTGAGGGGAATAATTTTCTTAAGGACACACTGTATATTCAGTGGGCTCGATTTATTCCTATACTGTTTTTTGTTTTCCAGAATCTATTTTGTTAAACAAGTATTACTAACTTTCTGTTTTATTTTTTTCAGAAAGTTTAATTAATTATTAAAACAATACAGAAATATAACAAAAATTGCATCACAGATACTGCTAGCTGTGAGTTGCTATTGAAAAGTATAGCAAATGTCCCTAACATTGCTGAGAAAGTTCCAGGGACAACAAATAATGTTGCTAAGCTCAGACAAATGACTTATGGAACCTTGACACCATTAGGTGCTTTGCTCTTTTGACACATCTCAAATTGTTACACTTCTTTACCATGTTATCTATAATACATTTATTGTTCTTCTGAAGCTAAGCAATAAAGATGAGCCCAAGTCTAAACTCCAAGCTATCAACCAAATTATGATATTGTTCCTAAAAGTTTTTGCTTATCGTAGCCCATGTGTTTATAATACTCTAAATTGCCCAACGAGATTTTCTTGTTGGAACCTTGAGGACTAGGTTCTTTTTAGGGCGGGAGTATTGTTGTGAACCAAGTTGACTCCGTAAGGACCTATTGGCTAGAAGAGATAAATGAGATTGGGGCAATTGAGATTACTGGGCCGGATAAAATATTGCAGAATTATATTATATGTGGAGATTTTTACCTGTCTGATCCTTTATTTAATATTATTTTTATTAATAGCATCACTCCTTCTTTATTTCATAAATGGCAGATTTTTTTTTACAAATTTTATATATTTCAAAATTATGTGATAAGGAATTAAGTGATACCATTAAATGAAGAATTTAATAGCTAACTTTTCTTTCTCTCACGTTGGGTTTTTCTTTTTTGGGGAGTGGGGTGGGGGGTGGGGAGGGGGTTGTTTGTACCGTTTGTTAATCTATGCAAGATCTATTCAAATCCCACCGAACATTTTAACCCATTGTTTTTGTTATTTGATTTTTTTCTCTCCTTCACTCTGCTTCTTCTCTTCATATATACATTTTATATTTGTATTTTATATAAGTTTGTATATATGGCCTATAAAAAGTGCACATATTCGATGCATGTATTATATATATTTCAAGGTATAATTTAAGTATTTTTTGATGAAATCTGAATTTACTTTGTGTATATTTGACATAAAATAATTTTTGGACTTCTCTATGTCTATGCAAACATAATAAAATATAATGTAAAAAAAAAAATAATATATATATATATATATATATATATATATATATATATATATATATATATATATATATTATTACTATTTTTATACCTAACATAAATAAATGTTAATTAAGTTTAAGAGAACATACATACCATTTTTATACCAAGCACAATTAAATAAATAGAATATACCACATATTTGAAGACAAACTGCATAAAATTTGTATACCTAAACACAATCAAATAAATAGAATATACCGTGTACTTTGAAGATAAAATACGTAAAAAAAATTTATACCTAAATACAATTAAATAAACAAAATATGCCATGTATTTTAATTGTGTCTAGGCATAAAAATAGTATGTACTTCATCTTCAAAATACATGGTATATTTTTTGTTTATTTAATTTGTTTAGGTATAAAAAAGGTATGAATTTTATACTTGATTAAAATTTACTTGGTAGGTATACTACTTGGGTGTCGAATTTGGGTGTGAAATGGAAGATATGGGAGTACATATAATAGACAGATATATATGTATAATATACTTAATATGTATTGTACTATTAAATAAGAGGTTGATTTGGAAAAGAATATGGGAGAAATTAAAAATGATTTATGGGGGGAGGGGAATGATGTGTTTGCAATGAATATGATTAGGAGATAGATGATGGCAAGAATTAAGGAGATAAAATTGAAGTCCTAATTTTTTGGAGAGATTTTTGGGATAGGAAATTGCGATATTCTTGAACATTAAAGGGATGCCAACTTATTTTTTTAGGTTTCTACTACTTATGTAAATAATACACTGCCACCATTGAAATATACTTAATAGTGCTAGAATTTTGTATATATTCTTTTAAAATGTGATACTTATGAAAGTTTCCCTCCGGGCCCAGTTAGCAAGTGGATAAAAAGGATTACGAGGTTAGAAAAAAGGATTATCCGAATTATGTTGAAACTTCGGTTCAGTTCTTCTCATCTCCTAGAATCTGTCTTTCATACTCTTTCTTCTTAGCTTTAGATTACAATTTCTCTTCTCATCTACTCTCTATTTCCTTTAGTGTTGCTTTCTACTGTTCTATTTAGTTATTGTAATTCTATTTAATGAATTAATATAATCAGTTGGTTCCAATGTAATATCCCGTTTGTTACATAGGATGGTGTCAAAGTCGTTTCCCTACCTGGCAAAGAAGGCAACGCTTTGATCATTTCATTTCATATACTACTCTTGTACATAAGTCTCTCTTTTTGGTTTTTTCTTCGCTGTAGTTCAGAATTGACGTTCTGGACTATATATCTTTTCTTTCTTCCTTGCATTTTCTTGTAGAAAAGTTTTCGTACTTGATTTGACAACTAAACAAAACAACTGTACCTTTTTTGTCATGTAATAGATATAATTGTTCATCATTTTACACAGTCCAAATTTTTCTTAGCTTTATTTTATCAGACCCCCTTTGAACGTAAGAAGCAAAGTAAATTTTAATTGACTCTGCAAATAGTAATAGATTCAGATAAATTAAGACACTGAAGTATAAGAGAAAACATGAAAGCCTCATTAATAGCATATAGTATCCCACTCCCCTCTATCCTCCCCTTACCCGATATAATTAAGAAAAAATAGAAAAAGAAAAAGAAAAAGAAAAAAAGCCTAGTAATATCTGGATAAAATGACCATATTCGAATATAACGTTTAAATGGCTAAAATAGAAATTGTTTGCGAACATCTATTAGCTATACAATTGCTCATAACCCTTCTCCATTCTCAAAAGTTTAGATAGCCCTTTTTGAAGTGGATTATGATTGGGTGAATGAAATACTGGACTCATTAGATCGGAAGATAATTGGTAAGTTACACATTTTGGCCAATCGGCTAAAAGTAATTACTTTCGCTAGTCAAATATATAAAAAAAAAATATTTATTATGTATAATATATGTCTATTATACATTAATATACAAAAGATATATATTTGTCGGCTATTATATGAACCCTCGCCCAAAAGGCCTAAGCTAAAAGTCATTAATTATATGGCATATCCAATTTATCCGGGAGAAATTTAAAAATAGCTAAATTTACATGTGATAATTGAAAAATAGCTACAATTTCAAAAGTAATCGAAATTTAGTCACTTTTCATGTAAAGATAAATCTGAACGAAAACACTGTTCAAAATCCGGAAAATATTCTAGTATAATATACTGGAACTCCAGCATAATATACTGGAGTTCCAGTATAATATACCGGTTCAGCATAATATGCTGGAAGTTCATACACATGTGCTCTAATCTCCAGTATATTATGCTGGAACTTTTCGCGTGTTAGAGTTTCAGCATAATATGCTGGAAGTTCATATACAGGTGAACCAATCTCCAGTATATTATGCTGGACCGGTCCGTGTTACAGCAAAATAGTGACTATTTTTCAATGACTTTACAAACGTTGGCTATATTTGTATTACCAGTCCGAAAACTTATTAGTCCTTTTTACCATTTATCCAGATCACACACATCAACATTACAAGCCCCTGACAAATTGTTAGCAGTAGCACTTTAATTTAGAAAGCCCAAATGGAAAAAAGCTGTTGAGCACCAATACTTCCGAAGAGAATCTCATGATGCAGAAGAATGTAAAATAACAGTTCGTGTATTAGCAATGAGGAGATTACACGATTTAAATATATGAAAATATCTTATTAAAGTAAATAATTCATATATGATAAACTTTTCAATATTAATCACTGCGTAACAATCCTTTCATTATTGATCATCGTGCAAAATAATCTTTACATTATAATCTTGCACTTAAGAGGTGTGTGTTTAATTCTCATTATCCTCCCTCCCCAAACCATGCAATAGATTTTTCTTAAGAATAAAAAGAGAAGAAAAAGGAAAAGAAACCCACGCATACGATGTAATATCCGACAAGCTGCATAATATATGGGCTTTCGGAAGAAGCCTATAGATGTTCCGGGTTCGAGCATTCTGAATCATGAAAATAATACGGGCTAACCAGTTTTCGAACTAGTAATTAAAAAATAGCTAGTGTTTACAAAGTTATTAAAAAATAACTATTATTTTGCTGAAACATAAAAAGTTCCAGCATAATATGTTAGATTATGGAGCTCATGCGTATAAACTTCCAGCATATTATGTTGGACTCCATCATATGAAAAATTCAAGCATAATATGCTAGATTATGGAGTTCCTACGTATAAATTTTCAGCATATTATGTTGGAACTCCAGCACATTATGTTAGAATCTCATGTGTAAAAAATTCGAACTTAATTTTTTCGGATTTTTAAGGGTGTTTTTGTTCAAACTGTATCTTTACATGAAAAAGTGACTAAATTTCGATTATTTTTAAAATTATAGCTATTTTCCAATTATCAATTGTAAATCTGGCTATTTCTAAAAAATAATTTCCCTTCTGTATCAAGGGCCCCTTCAATAATTATTCAAAAAATGACAAAAAGAAAGGCTTTTCACTTTTAGTATTGTAACATGAAAATAATTGCAATTATCAGTCACGTAAATTAGTTTTAATAACTAAATAATTTACCTCATAAGAAATGATTTTTTTATTATTATTTTTTTTTTTTTTTTGTAAAAAGAGCTAGTAGATGGAAATTCCGGTGAACACATAATCCTGAAGCGGACACTAGCAAAGCACATTTATAAACCAAAGTAACTATATATGTTGTAATCTAGCCTTCCCTCTTCAATAATTTATATACATAGGACATATAGTAATATTTATTATATTTGAGGATTGAAATGCTTCAAAGGTAGGCGACAAGATTACCGAATTTATGGCTAAAAGTGTAGTCTAATATTAAAAACATCACCCAATTTTTGCATATCTATTGATTCATCCAAAATAAAAAACAAATGATTAAGAAATGACAAAAAAAACTGATTAAGAAATGACAAGCTAAAAAGCGTTGCTACATTATAATGTACAGAAGACAACAAAAAAGATCACTCAAATAAAGAAAAAAAGAAAGGCCCCCTAACAATTAAAGAAGGATTCCTTGTCCACAAGCAAAATAACTACAAATCAATTAGACACCGTCTTTTTGACAAACAGCCGCCCAAAAGCATACCCCCAATTCTTCTTTTGTACTGGGTTAATTAAATTCGAATTCGCCGGAAAGTATAAAACGCTCTCTAACAAATATAATTTTATATTCAAAGCTCGAATTCGAATATTTAATTAAGAATAAAAAAGTATTTATCGTTATACCACAATGTGGTCGGTAAATCATATCCCCAATTAATTTGATTTCTCCCCTTCCATAAAATTCAAGCACAGCAAACGTTACAATTTACAGTTTTCAAAGTCAAAGTCCACCAACATTTCCAATTAATTGCCAAAACCACAAGTCCTCTGTAGATTGGCTATTGCTTTGACTTGATTTAATATTTGCTGGCCTTTGTTTGAAGTTTGGAGTTTAGTAAGAGTGCAAAATTAGTTTTTGAGTTTCTTGCAAAGAGCGATTAAACGAAATCTAAAATTTTGAAATTTAGTTTTTCAAGTCTTTCAATAATTATTTCAGTTTGTTTAAAAAACTTTTTCAGTGTGGTTTTTTCGTCGCAATATTTTGCAAAACTGAAAAATAGTTTCTCTAATAGTGTTTGGTAGAAAATTAAATTCGGAACTCTTTTTCAATTCTTTTCGCAAAAGCTAAAAAGGTTTTCAAAAACTCAGACATTTCAATTTTCAACCAAATAAACACTCCTTTTTTTTTTTGCAAAATTTAAAAATTAAGTGTGGAAATTCAAAAATTCAGACATTTCAACCAAACGCCACTATGTAAGCGTGACAATAAGAGGCGTACCTATACCGAGAGGGGTCACCGGTACCCGTAAAGTTCGATAAAAATTTGATGTGTATATATATATGTCTTTAGAATATAGTGATATATTAGTAATTGACACCTTATATACAAAGCAGATTTTGGCTGAATTCAAAAGTGCACCCCGATCTTCAAATACTGGGTCCGCCTCTGAATTGACAATATATATTATATTTTTTACACTGACTCAGGAGCTTAATCCAACTTCTAAGCTAGTCAAAATAGCAGCAACTTGAACAATTGAAGGTCTACTTTTTCTTGAATTCCCAACACAAGCTAAAGCAACTTTAGCCAATCTAACAAGAGGTCTCGTATCACTTGGTATAACAAGTCTTGGGTCCAAAAATTCACTAAACTTCATTTCTTTAATCAAAGGCAATGCCCATTTCACAAGCAAATTTTCTTGATTATCACTATTTCTCCTTCCACTCAACAACTCCAACAAAACCACACCTAATCCATACACATCACTTTCCTTTGAACCACCTTTTTTTTCAATCCAATATTCCTCATCAACATATCCCATTAACCCTAATTTCCTTTCATAATTATTTCTCAAAAAAAAGTACAAACCATAATCACAAATCCTAGCACAAAACTTAACATCTATTAATATATTTGATGGTTTAATACAACCATGTATTATATTAGGTGCCATAACTTCATGCAAATATTCTATACCCTTAGCAACACCTGCAGCAATTCTTAACCTACAACTCCAATCCAATAGAGCTGCACCATCATAATTTTGATGTAAATAAAAATCCAAACTTAACATACCTTCAAATTCCATAACAACAATTCTTTCACCAGGAGCTTCCGAAAACCCTAAAATTGGCACGATATTCGGATGATCAACTAAAGAAAGCCATTTCATTATCGACGAAAAACCTAAGCCAGCATTGCTTAAAACTAGCCTTGGATGTATTCTTTTCACTGCTACTTGTTCTCCGTTTGGTAATATGGCGGCGTAAACGCTTCCTATTCGGCCTTGACCGATGATTCTACGATAGTTGAATCCATCTGTAGCTGTATGAATATCCATTAATGAATAAGAGGATGCACTTTGTTTTGTGGGGAGAGTTTCTTCTGCTTTGATTGGTTTTTTCTTGCAACATATGAAGAGTAGGATAACAAGAATTGTGATAATAATTGAGAGTATAACCAAAATAACATTATAAATAATTATGATTTCTCCACGGTTCATGTCTAGGATTTTTTATGTCTATAAATTTTGATGTTGTGGTTTTAAGAAGAGAGAGTTTAGTAGAAAAGTTTGGCTATGGCCTGTAAAGACTGAGGACTATTTGTTATATATATGACGTAGAAAGAGTGAGAAAAGAGGTGTGTTTTTTTATTGGATCTTAGTGTGTACTCTTTGAAAAATAAGGTTGATGGAAATTGGGAAAGGAAAAGTTGGAAAGTCTTATTAGCATTAATTTGGTATAGTTGCGTTAGTTCAGGGTTGGCTGCTAACTGTCAGTTGACAAAAATTGGGGGTTCGGTAAAATTTCCCATTGCTAAAACAAGTCTATGAACTTGTCATATAGAAATGATTTTTTTTTGGAAAATAACAGCTGCTTTTAAAATAATAGTCAGAAATAGTATATTTTTTTGTGTATATATCACTACTAAAAATTCGATCAAAATTGATCGCGGTCAACCGACGTCGGTCAAAAAACCGGCTATTTTATTTTTTATTTTTTTACGAAACCGACCAGCTTTGGTCAGGATTTTTGGGTGCAAAAATACGAAAAATTATCTTTGCCCTTTTTTCTTTATACATTTGGTATTCAAATTCATTAGCCTGGTTAATTTGAATTCGAGTCGCTTAGGGCCTACAAAAACGGTAGTTTTCTATCAAAAGTTTCTCCATTTTAGGATTTGAACTCTAAAATTTTCGATTAAGGAAAAAGGTATCTCATCTACCTTATCATAATCCTTGGTGGTGTTTGTCTTATAAACATTTTGTAAAATCATGACAAGTATTGTATTTTATGTAACTTTAATATATTCCTATTATATACCTTAAAAGTTCAAATGTTAATATTTGAAAAGAGTAGAACTAGGGACAAGTTCATTTTCATTCCCTCGATATGGCCAGGTGTGAAGCAATTTCACGATATCGACCCGTCTAACTAAGAATATTCAATAGGGTAACAAAATTTGAGAAGCTTCTATTTAATCTAAAATCATTAATAAAAGATCAATTTTATCTCCTCTTAGCTAAAAGTCATAATTTAGAGGTTACCCTTTTTTTTTCTAGTTTCTTTGAAATTGGATCTACATATGCTATTTTGCTAGAGGAAAAAAGCAGCCGTCCAATAATCAGGTAGCAAGATGTTAAAATATACAGAATATTGTATGTGTCTATTTGTAATAAAAATAAAATGTATTGTAATTTGGGAACAGACAGTTTTGTCGCTTTAGACCACTTGAACGTTTGGTGGAAGCAAAAGTAGACATGATTAGAAACAGGGTTCCTTTCCAAACATGATTTTGCGAATGGAGTACTTATTTGCGGAATTAAAAATAAAACATTGTGAGTTTTAAATTAAGATAATAAGTTTTGAAATATATACTTATCTATCTATATATATATATATATATATATATTTGAACCAAGCTCTATATTCTACGACCATCCTAGCCGTGTTAGATTTGCCATCACGCCCATAACTATTTACTTATGAATTAGGGTTCAACATAACTCGGTATCTTTAGTCCAGATTATATATTTAAGTTAAAAATTTATTTAATATATATAAATTAAATAATTTATTCAGAACTAAATAAAATATTTTTTTCTAAAATCTAAAATTCATAAATTCAAAATTCTTGTGTCTCTGTTTGCCATTGAGAATATTTAGCAAAATAAAGTTTAGACAATATTTAATTCCTCTAGTCCTTCATTTATTCATTTATTTATATATTTATTTATTTATTTATTTGTCTATCGTGACAACTCCTTGCTTCCTAACCTATTATCTTTCTGGGCCAATTCCTCGATTTCTTTTTTTGTTCTCGAGTCTAAAGTAATAAGAATAAGAATATTTAGTTACACCAAACCCAGCTTCCATTCAACCAACCTGATCTAACGCAAAAGTTCATATGGGAAAAAAATGGTTTACTTAATACACCAAACTTGATGGATTAAAAGTTAGGGAAAACCTATTATATTTTTAAAGTTATGGATTTATAACTACTATTTATTATAATTTTAGTAAATTTTTATATATAAATTTATGTTTTTCGTCGAAAATATTGGATTCAGATGAACTCAATACTAAAAAGCTGGATCCGCCCTGCTACTACCTTCGAAAGTAGAATACACATAGCATAGTTGAATAAATAGTAAATCAATACTTATATTATATTCATCCATAAAGGCTGCGTCGAGATTAAATATAATTACATAATTACTTCTATTAAATAAGTAAAAGAAAATTATTGCTAAAAGCAGCACTTTTCCTTAATTTTAACTTACCGAGTCTTGAAACATATTTTGGTGGATGTCTTCATTTGATATTTATGTACATTTCTAAGCTCACTTTTTTTCATTCATTGCTTTTATATGCATTATACACTATTTTTCTTTCTAAATAAATAGGATTTGTCTTTGTCTGCTTCCTTTTGTTGGGTGAAAAAAGGACGAAAACAGTAGATTCTTGTTTGATATCCGCACGGCATAGCTAGAAGTGTTAATATCACAATAAATCTATGTTATTACTAAATTAAAGTTCTAGGTTATTAATCTATTAATATGTTTTTCCACTACCGACGTTTTGGCATTTATTCAAATATATATTCATTAGATTATAGTCTTGAGTTTATCATACAAAAATTAAATAATAACGAGATTATTTAGTGGATATATATTTTTGTAGATGTTTGATTAATTATTGGATTAAAAATAAGATATGTGTCACGTTCCCAAACTGGGGTGGGACGTAATTGACACTCAACCCTTACCACTCGTTGAGTCAACCATGTACTATTTGTATCAAACTTCAAGTTCAATAGCAAAGAAACTAACATGCTTAAATATTAATTCTAATCAAATTGCAATTCATAAGCTGACTTATAAAATATAATAAATACTGACCCACTAACAAGTCATGAGCCTCTAGAATCTGAAAAATAAAATTTAAAATACATAGCCTACGGGGGCATCCCCCGAAAATAAAATAAACAAAAAAAAAAAGTTATAAATAATAGTCTGAAAAGGGTCCGCTACCGCTGGAATGAATCAACGGAGTTTGTAAACTGAATCTAGAATATCTCTTCTAGCCAGTGCCTCGTTACCTGCGTCCTCAATATATGCCACACGACGTAGCAGGCCCAAACGGGCTAAGTACCACCGAAGGATACCCAGTAAGTTTCATAGGCTACCTCCTAAAAAGGCGGAGCGAGACCTTCTGAAAAATATAAGAAAGAAAAGGGATATACGGAAAATCATATAAACTATATAAAAATTTACAACCAAGTAATAATATGAAAACTGAAAATGTAAGCTAAAACTGAAACTTAACGTAGAAATTGAGCTCATAACTGATATCTGAAATACATGCATATATATATATATATATATATATATATATATATATATATATATAGCATAGTTAAATATTACACATAATGGCCCTGCGTACGTGAGCATCTGGGAACACGTACGTGGGAGTGTCGGCCTATCTCTCCAACAAACAGTTGGCACCTGCGAGTATGGGGTAGGTAACCCTGACATCATGTCACTCACACTTAGGGAGATTGGCCATTTCTCCCTACTGAATATCACAACTAAGGCACATAACAATTGGTAATACACATAAGCATGTATTCATATCACATATAATGTCATACTGAATAAGAATAAGTGAACTGAGCATTGGATCACGAGAAGACATGACTTAGCTTTAGCTAACATATGGAGCAAAAGGGTTATAATGGAATTCCCTACTAGGAAAGTAAACATCAACTCACCTTAAAACTTTAGCTGCAATTCGTCTCTTCAAGTTTTTTGAGTATTTGACAACGCGAAATCTACAATAATAGGTTTAACCATGTCAATTCATAAGCTATTAAGTTTTACTTATTGTTACATAGCTATAAATCTAGAACTCTCACCTCACTGATTCAAGTAAAATTTTCAACTAAATAATTTCATTCTTCCACAAAGATATATAGATGACGAGGCCATGAATTCAAGTAAACTGATTTTACAAAAAGATAAAGTGACCTCATTATAAATCCTTGGTTCTAGACCTATAACATCAATTATGTATTCTACAATTAAATACTAGATATGGAAGAATCTCTCACTTAACTTTGACACTAACTAAAAGATAAACTTTTATCATATAGGCATTCAAAGAAAACTTCTCTGCCATGACTAGAAAATATGAACCTGAAAAGCTCTATTAATTTATTTCAATGAATACTTAAACTTATGTATAAAAATAATTTCATAGAATGAGAACTTAAGGGTTTCGACTAAATTTTCACCTAGCGATAATAACCATAGGAAATTTGGAAGAATTGAATACCTGGGTTTCGAGAATGGCAAATTGCAAAACCTTGAATATTTTTTATGGATTTTTACGTTCTTTGTGTTGCCTAACTCCTAAAGCAATTAAATTGCTTTGGTTTTCTTGCTAAAACCTCATTTTTTTCTCTTTAATTTTTCAGACAAAGACCTTTACCAACCCTTCTCACGAAAAAAAAACTTTTACCCCTCTAATTCCCTTAGGCTTCGGTCCCACTAAGTCACTTTTTCTTTTTCTCTTTTTGCTTTTTAATCATTGTAGTTGCTGCTTGCTATTATTAAGCAATATGTATTTAAAAGCTAGCAAAATGGGGCATTACATTCTCTCCCCTTAGAAATATTCGTCCTCGAATGTCGTATCACAGTTATTCTTGAGTATAAAGGAAGATCTTAGGCCATATGCCACTCTCACTATCTCTTAGGACCTCAAAAATTGGTTCACTCCAAAAAGTTTTAAAAATTTCGGCAGAGTTTTCTTTGTAACTGGAGTTATCCCAAAATTTTCAACCTGTCAAAACCAATCGAACAATAATACTTTGCACCTCTAGCTACTCAATCCAATAATATACAACATCAAGGCATACCCATATATCCGCCAAAGCCATTTTACATCATTATAAGTACAAATATCACATAACTTGACAATCTAAATATTTTAAAGTTTAAATTGAATTATGTACCTGAAATCTCGAACAAATAAGGATACTTTTTCTTCATGACTTCCTCTGGCTCCACAGCTGAGTGGTTGCTCCATTTTACTTTCACCGAAGCAATGTCTTTGGTTCGAAGTCTACGAACCTGCCTGTCTACTATAGCTACAGGGACCTCCTCATATGTCAGAGTATCATCTACCTCTATCTCCTGTCTATCAAGTATATGACTCGGGTCGTGAAAGGACTGTCTCAGCATGGACATATGAAAAACTAGATGCACAGAAGATAACTATGGAGGTAAAGCTAGTCGATACGCCACAAGCCTAATCCTTTTAAGAATTGGATAAGGCCATATATATCTTGGGCTAAGCTTCCCTTTATACCAAACCTCATGATACCCTTCATTGGAGACACCTTTAAAAATACATAGTCACCCTCTTTGAACTCAAGATCACGGCGTCTTATATCATAATATGACTTTTGTCGGCTTTGAGCTGTTTTAAGTCGTTCCTGAATAAGTTTTACCTTTTTCAAGGCATCTTGTACTATGTTTGGCCCAGTAAGTTTCGTTTCACCTATCTCAAACCACCCTACAAGCGAACAACATCGCCTCCCGCATAGGGCCTCGAATTAGGCCATCTGAATGCTTGCTTGATAAATGTTATTATATGCAAACTCAATCAAAGGTAGATGATCATCCCAGTTTCCTTTAAAATCAAGAACACGGGCTCGTAAAATATCTTCCAAAGTCTAAATTGTCCTCTCGGCCTATCCGTCCGTTTGAGGGTGAAAAGTTATACTCAGATTAACTCTGGTACCGAGACCTTCCTGAAAACTCTGCCAGAACTGGGCAGTAAACTGTGCACTCCTGTTAGAAAATATTAGACATGGGAGAACCATGCAACCGAACAATCTCCTTTATGTATAATGATGCATACTGGGGTACCGTGTAAGTTGTTTTGACTGGCAAAAGTGAGTTGACTTAGTGAGTCGGTCTACTATGACCCAAATGGAGTCATGTTTCTTAAAAGTTCGCGGCAAGCCAACCACAAAATCCATATTTATTCGTTCCCATTTCCATTCTGGTATTTCAATGACTTGAGCTAAGCCACCTAGCCTCTGGTGTTCAGCTTTTACTTGCTGACAGTTAAGGCACCGTGATACATAATCTGCAATATCTCGCTTCATATTATTCCACCAATAAACATCCCTCAAATCATAATACATTTTGGTAGAACCTGGATGTATTGAATATCTGGAGCTATGAGCTTCTACCATAATTGCCCTTCGAAGATCTTCTACATTAGGCACGCATAAGCGGCCATCAAGTCTCATCACACCATTCTCATCAAGTGCAAAATTCTTAATCTTGCCACTGAGGACACCTTCCTTGAGCTTAAGCAAGCTAGGGTCATCAAATTGTTTGGCTTTAACTTGCTCTACTAAATTAGACTTAGCACCCATACTTGCTATCAACCTTCCATCATACTTCTCATCGAGACGAACCCCTTGGCTAGCTATTTGTTGGGCTTCCTTAACTATTAGATGTTCGACCACACACAACCTGGTCAAACTCCCCATGGATCTTCTGCTCAGAGCATCAACAACCACATTCGCTTTACCGGGATGGTAAAGGATATTACAATCATAATCTTTAAGCAACTCCAACCACCTGCGCTGTCTCAGATTCAACTCTTTCTGCTTGAATATATACTGCAAACTTTTGTGATCTGTATAAATGTCACATTGCTCTCTGTAACGACCCGACCGGTCGTTTTACTTTCTAGAACCTCGTTCCCCTAAATAAAACTTAACGTATGTTCTTGTACTATTTTGTGACTTGAGGGGGTGGTTAGTTCGAGATTTGGAAGGGTTCGGGTTGAAATCGGAATATTTGGTTCCTTAAGGTTGGCTAAAAAGACCAAGTTTGACTTCGGTCAACGTTTTGAGTAGACGATCTCGAAATCGAGATTTGACGGCTTCAATAGGTTCGTATGATTATTTCGGACTTGGGCGTAAGGGTGGCAAGTGGGCCGAGCCCGGTCCTAAGTGGGCTTCGCGGGCCCGGTCCTAAGTGGGCCGGTCCTATGCGGTCCGGTCCTAAACGGTCCCGGACTTCGCGGGCTTATTGCTAGAACCGGCTCGGGACCGGGACCACGAACTAACGGTCCCGGGTTAAGTGGGCCGTGCCTAAACGGGCCCAAACGGGCCCAACAAAAACTTTGTATTTTTAATTTTTTTTTTTATAGAAGTTAGAGAAAAAAAATAGTAATAAAGATATATAACCTATATTCGATTTATATACCATATATACATCTTAAAATATATATATACTATATTATATACATAGTATACATCTTAAAATATACTATATATACATCTTAAGATATACTATATATATATAGTATAGTATAGTAGATCTTAAGATATAGTAGATCTTAAGATATATATACATCTTAAGATATATAAGCTATATATATATAGTAAGATGTATATATAGTATATCTTAAGATGTATACTATCGAATATGACTTATAAACTATGTATATATATTATAGTATATATATAGTATATTATAGTATATATATAGTTATATACACACTACACTATATATACATAGTATATTCGATATACTATACTATACTATATATACATAGTATATAATATATACTATACTATACTATATATACATCTTAAGATATATATATATATATATATATATATATATATATATATATACACACACACACACTATACTATATATACATAGTATATAAGTCATATTCGATAGTATACATCTTAAGATATACTATATATACATCTTAAGATATATATATATATATATATATATATACACACACACACTATACTATATATACATCTTATATATACACATACTATACTATATATACATAGTATATAAGTCATATTCGATAGTATACATCTTAAGATATATATAATATATATAGTAAGATGTATATATATTATAGTATAGTATAGTATAGTATATACTATATATACAACTTAAGATATATAAGCTATATTCGATATATTCGATATACATATATATATAAGCTTATATATATACTATAATATACTATAATATATATACATCTTACTATATATAAGCTATATTCGATTTATATACATAAGATATACTATATATATATGTATATCTACTATATATATATCTAGTATATCTAGTATACTATGTATATATAGTATATCTTAAGATGTATATATAGTATAGTATAGTATATATAGTATATCTTAAGATGTATATATATCTTAAGATGTATATATAGTATAGTATATATAGTATATCTTAAGATGTATATATAGTATATATACACTATACTATACTATACTATAGTATATAAGTCATATTCGATAATATATATCTTAAGATATATATAATATATATAGTAAGATGTATATATATTATAGTATAGTATAGTATATACTATATATACAACTTAAGATATATAAGCTATATTCGATATATTCGATATACATATATATATATATATATATATAAGCTTATATATATACTATACTATACTATAATATATATACATCTTACTATATATAAGCTATATTCGATTTATATACTATATATACATCTTAAGATATACTATATATACATGTATATCTACTATATATATATCTAGTATATCTAGTATACTATGTATATATAGTATATCTATATATAGTATAGTATAATATATATAGTATATCTTAAGATGTATATATATCTTAAGATGTATATATAGTATAGTATATATAGTATATCTTAAGATGTATATATAGTATAGTATATATAGTATATCTTAAGATGCATATATAGTATATCGAATATAGTTTATATATCTTAAGTTGTATATATAGTATATATATATATATACACTATACTATAATATAGTATAGTATATAAGCCGTATTCGATAGTATATATATAGGCTTATATATATATGTATATCGAATATAGCTTATATATCTTATGAGATGTATATATAGTATAGACTATAGTATAGTATAAATATAAGCTTATATATATATCTTATATATATATGTATATCGAATATAGCTTATATATCTTAAGCTATATTATACTATATGTATAGCTTAAGATATATAAAAAGACAAAAATATTATAAAGAGATATTCAAATCAATGCGTTATATTTTTATTATAGCATTAAAAATCATGGCAATATCTTTCTTAGTCTTCCTCCCTCCTATGGAATGAGCACAACAAGGTGCTAATACCACCATTGAGGAAAAAAAGAAACTAATCATGATGTGCCAAAATACAAGTTACATATTAATTTACATGGTATCTCTTACAAATTTCATAAATCCTTCAAGGTCCGGAGGAATTTCCGTTGGTGGTGGCGGAAATGAAGCTTGCTCATCACCGCTTCCAGGCGAAGCATCATCCTCCGCAAGTTCAACTAGCATTTCTTCGCAAGCTTCGTCTACCTCTGGTTGTGATTCAGCAAGTTCAAAATTTCTTCTTTCCGAATGGATCTAATCTCTGAAAAGTACTGATTTTTCCAAGCTCTCCCTCATAGACGCTCTATAATCACCGAGTTGAAGTCTTGCTTGACTGAAAGCGCTCTCTGATGCCATTGTTGAAGTTTGAATAGTTAAAATATCTCGGGCCATCCTTGAAAGAATCGGAAAGTATTTTTCTTTGTCCTTCCACCATTCCAAAATATTAAAGGAACCGTCGGGATTCACTTCCTCAATTCCCTGTGACAAATAAACTTCAAGCTCATTTAGTTGTGAAAAATCACTAGTACTAGAACCTTGAGAACCCCTGAACCCTGCCCAAGCACTAAGTGCTCTTACTCCCGCAGTTCTTTTAGATGATTGAGAACTAGAAGAAGAAGGAGTTGGAACATTTGGTCTAGCATGATCTAATGCAACTTGATAAGCATTATAAATAGTTTGAACATTTATTTTAATTGAGGCTATTGCATTCGGAAGTTTAGACAACTCCTCATCTTCAAGTGCTATACCATTATAAACAGTTTTATACCAAAATTGAGGACCTCCTAATTTCATAGTAGGATTTAACAACGCAGCAATACCATAAATAGGGGGAATAGGGAAAAAATATTTTTTAAACTTTTTTCTCATGGAATCAATAGCAAGTTGATAAATTTCCCCACCCTCTGAAAAATGATCAAACAAATTTGCAAGTTCTGCAATATAAACTAAACAGTTAGAAATAGTAGGATAATATTGCCCAGAAAATTCATTTGTAGCAATATGGAATTTTTTAAAAAAATCTACAAGCATTTTAACATTAGCCCAATCCGCATTTGTAAGGTGCTCATCATCATCACTTACATGAGCATTAAACGTTGAGTTTATGGGGTTTCTATATTCATATGCAACAACTAAACTTTCATACATGTAATTCCATCTAGTTGGACAAGGTTTAGGAACCTTTCTTTCTCTTAGGCCAAATTCATCGCATCTTTTAAAATATTCTCTAAGTCTACTTCTACGGTTTGAATAAAAAAGTCAATTAAGAGCCATTTTAACCTTTTCAATTTCAACATTTAAAATTCGCATACCATCACCCACAATTAAATGGTAAATATGACAAATACATCTAATGTGAAAAATGTTACTAAATATAGGACTTAGTATAGTGGTAAGCAAGGCTACATCATTTGTGTTACTAGTAGCATTATCCATTGAAACTGACATTATTTTATCACTAATGCAAAAAATATCTACAAATATCCGCAATCGTGCTAGAAATAAACTGCCCTGTGTGACGTGAATTAATTATTCTATAAGCAATAATGCATTTTTGCATTATCCAATGCTCATCAATCCAATGACTGGTAACAGTAAGGTAATCACAGTCATTACCACTTCTACCAATATCAGTTGTAATAGCAAGACGACAATTTATATGAGTAAATAAATAGCGCAAATATTGTTCATATTCATGTTTATATTTATAAATATCACTCTTTACGGTTGTGCGAGGAAAACCTTTATAAGTAGGATTATAAATTTTTTTAATATAATGCACAAAGTGGGGGTTAGAAGGAAAACTATAGGGTAAGCACATAACAGTGACCATTTTTGCCAATTCTTCCCGATCTTTTTTTGGATCATAATATAAAATACTACCGGTAACAGTGTTAATTTTCGGTTGAAATTGATTTGACCCGGTACTAAGGTCAGCCTGACTAGGTGCACTTGTCCTCTCAACCAAAGCTTTCATACGAAAATATCTAGCTTTATCATGAGGGTGTAGCAATATGTGTCTAGTCAAACTTTCCGTCCCCCCTCCCCCGACTTCCAACATATTGAAAAACTAACTCTTTGCCACAAGTTTTACACTTAGCCCTATTTTTTTTTCTCTTAGTTGATTAAAAAAATGCCAAACAAGAGATGTTTCTGCCCGTTTATGAGGTTGTCTAGAAAAAGTAGGGGCACTAATAGGAGGGTCAGACGGGGGGATCATCTAGATTATTATTAGTTGGGTTAACTTCGGGAGCAGGACTAGTGGGTGTATCATCATCCGGTTGCGTTTCATCAAAATCTATTTCTTCATCATCATTTTCATCAATAGTTGGATTACCATAAAGAGCATTCATATATTCATGGTTTAATTATTCACCGGATGCAATATTATGGCAAAATTGACTCTCGGTAAATTATAATAAACTATTATCGCTATCAAGAATAGGAGGTGTAGGACGGGTAACATGTTTGGGTCGGAGAGCCGGGGGAAGTGGAGGAGGAACATATTGGCCACTAGATTCACCACTCTTCGATTTTTCCTTATTTTTACTAAACATATTTTTTAAGGAATAAGCCATCTTAATTAATCAAGCAAAGTAAATAAAACAAACAAAATTATAATATTAAAACTTAAGAGTTGGAACGAGTTTACCGAATTAACGAACAACTTGTTGGAAATTGATTATCGTTGAAGACTTCAATTCACCAACTTCACAATTGTTTCACAAATTATAACAATAAAGTAAGCAATAGTAGCAATTATAGATGTAAATTAGAGAGAGATTGTGATAGATTGATGATTTTGTAAGAAAAAATTAAATAATGATGGGGTATTTATAGTTGAAAATAGGAAAAAAGTGTAATTATAAAAAGTTTGGGATTAAAATAAAGTTGAGGGGTTAAATGGCTATTTCATAAATAGCCAACGGCTATTTTTTACAGCTCAACGGCTATTTTTTTTTAAAAAATAGTCGTTGGGCCCGCTAAGGGACCGGGCCGATCCCGGTCCGGTCCCGGGCCCTGGCGGGCCAAACGGTCCCGGGCCTGACAGGCCCAAATCATAGGACCGGCCCACGAGACCGGACCAGGCCCGCTAAAACCGGACCAAACGGTCCTGGCCCGTTTAACCGTTTGGCCTGTTTGGCCCGCGGTCCTGGGCCGGTCCCGGGCCTGGACCGGCCCACTTGCCAGCCTTACTTGGGCGTATGTTCGGATCTGGTTTTGGATGACCCCGGGAGCATTTCGGCGCATAATAGTGAAAGTTGGTTCTTTGAAGGTTTTTGAAGTTCTTTAAATTTGGTTTGAATTAGGTTTTGGTAATATCGAGGCCAAATGGAATTCTGAGACCGAAAATAGTTCTGTAATGTCATTTAATACTTGCACGCAAAATTTGGTATCATTCCGAGTAGTTTAAATACGTTTCGTCGCGTTAGGAGTAAATTGAAGAACTTGAAGTTCATATTTTGATTCAATTGGTTTGGGGTGTGATTTTTAGTTTTGTTGTTGTTTTGTGTGTTCGCGCCATTCGACCCTCGGTAGTGCACACAGTATATTTATATGCATTTTGGATCGGGCCGTACGTCCTCGGCATAACTCGTGCGAATGATACTAGTACTCCCATATGTTTGATATTGCTTCATTGGTTTGATAGGTTAAAAGATTAAAGGAAAGAAACTGGTTTGGTAATTGCTATTCGGTGGAAGGATTGGCTATTTAAATTCTTGTTTTTGGGTTCTATTGTCATTTCCTTTTTTTTATATCCCATGTTTAATTAGCAGTTGTATATATGTATATTGTTGGTCCATAATAAGTGTCAAAGTCGACTACTCGTCACTACTTCTTCGACATTAGACTAGATACTTAATGGGTACATGTTGTTTATGTACTCACGCTACACTTCTTCACTTGATGTGCAGGATCTGAGGCAGGTACTTCTAGATATCAGTCCGGCGCGCACACTTGATTACTACTGCGAGACTTTACGGTGAGCTGTCTTTCGAGCCCGTTCTGTAGTAGCCGAAGTCTTCTTTTGCTTTATTTTTCTGTCAGACAGCAGTGTAGTCCTCTTTTGTATATTCTATTAGTAGCTCAAACACTTGTGACACCCGGTCTTGAAAAAATTATGTCAGTAGGCACTTAATGGTTTTTGGGTTATTTATCTTATCTCACCTGTTTTTAAAATTTTGATCTCTCATTTTTCTTTTATTATATAAAAACCTCCATTTCTTAGTTGTGCATAATTTAAAAATCAACTATTTTAAATCGTTAAAAGAAAGGTCAGAGAGTTAGTTTAGAGTTGTCTTGCCTAGCCGCAACGTTGGGCGCCATTACGACCTACAGGAGAATTGGGTCGTGACAGCATAGTATCAGAGCACTAGGTTCACGTAGGTCTCACAAGTTATGGGTAGGCCTAATAGAGTCTTGCGGATCGGTGCGGAGACGTCCGTACTTATCTTCGAGAGGCTATAGGGTATTAGAAAACTACTCTTTATTCATCTCCTATCATGCAGTTGATGGTGTACTAAGTTTCTTCCTCTGATTCTCTCACAGATGGTGAAAACGCGCACGACAGACGTTCCTGACCCGAGAGGGGTTGCTCCCCCTGTTGCTAGAGGCCGAGACAGAGGCCGGGGGATGGCACCCGCCCGAGGTAGGGGACAAGGACGTCCCAGAGTTGCCCCAAGCGTACCACCAGCGGATCCAATAGAGGTCGCAGCAGAGACATCTCCGGCCGATTTCATGTCAACACCGGGCTTTCAGGAGGTAATGGGCCGTATGCTACGGTTCATGGATACTATGACCTAGGTTGGTTTATTTCCAGCAGACCCAGCCACATCTCAGGCAGGAGGGGGAGAACATGCCCATACTGCCCAGGCTCCGGGACATGCAGCGGCCATATATCAGACCTCTGGTGCACTACCCGTGGGCGGAGCCCAGCCAGTTGCAGCAGCTGTACCTGGGCCTAGACCAGCTGCGGCCTGTGAGCCGCAGAAGCTATTGGATAAATGGACCAGGCTTCACCCTCCTGTCTTCGGAGATGAGCAACATGAGGACCCCCAGGACTTCATTGATAGGTGCAGGGACAGACTGTACAATATGAGTATATTAAAGTCCCATGGGGTAGATTTCACTACTTTCCAGTTGGAGGGAAGGGCCCGTAGATGGTGGCAGTCACATCTTCTCGGCAGACCAGTAGGTTCTCCTCCCATGACTTGGGATCAGTTTATACGCAGTTTCTTGGACAGGTATATTCCACCCTCCCGAAGGGAAGAGTTGCGATCTCAGTTTGAGCAGCTCCGGCATGACCAGATGTCGGTGACTGATTATGAGGTGAGATTCTCTGAGTTGTCTCGCCATGCATTGATGATACTACCTACTGAGACAGAGAGATTATGGAGGTTTGTTGCGGGGTTGCACTCCGGTATTGGTCCACTATGGCCTGAGAGGTCGAGATGGGGACCTCTTACCAGCTGGTTGTGGAGATATATCGGAGGATTAAGGGTTATCGTCAAAGGGATCGAGAGCAGATGCTGCGGGACAAGCGGTTCCGTCATTCAGGGGGATTCAGTGGTGCCCCATCTGGGGGTAGAGGTCAGTTTGGGAGAGGCCAGTCAAGCGGGCCTACATATCCAGTACCGCCGCCTCCTCGGGATGCTCCAGTTCGACCCTATTTCAGTGCCATGCCAGAGAGTTTCTACCGCCCACCAGCTATCCAGGGTTCTTCTAGCGGGTATTTAGGCCACCAGGGTCAGACCTCAGGGAAGCAATTTATTGTGACGAGAGGTTATTATGAGTGCGGAGATCCTGGCCACATGAAGAGATTTTGTCCCAGACTTCGGGGCAGGGCAGTGCAGCAGGGTCATCAACCTATGATTACAGCACCACCAGCCACACCAGCCATACGGCCGCCCAGAGGCAGAGGGCAGGTGGGTAGGGGCCATCCTAAAGGTGGAGGCCAGGCAGGTGGAGGCCATCCAGGTGGTGCTCCAGCCAGATTCTATGCTTTCCCAGCAAGATTAGATGCAGTGGCCTCAGATGCCGTGATTACAGGTACTATTTCCGTCTGCGGTAGGGATGCTTCGATATTATTTGATCCAGGTTCTACCTATTCATATGTGTCATCTCTATTTGCTTATTTCCTGGATGTTCCTCGGGAGTCCTTGGGCACTCCTGTTTATGTGTCCATTCTTGTGGGCGATTCTGTTGTTGTGGATCAGATCTATCTGCTTATTTATGTGTCTTGTGTGGTCACATTCTATGGTTATGAGACTAGAATGGATCTCCTGTTGCTCGATATGACCGACTTCGAGGTTATTCTGGGCATGGACTGATTATCCCCATATCACGCTATCCTTGATTGTCATGACAAGACTGTTACCTTAGCCATGCCAGAGTTTCCTAGATTGGGGTGGAAAGGTTCGACTGTCAGTGCATCTAGTCGGGTTATCTCTTTTCTGAAGGCTCGACATATGGTCGAGAAGGGTTGTTTGGCTTATCTAGCCTATGTTCGGGATACTGCCGCAGAGACTCCGGCAATTGATTCAGTACCAGTAGTTCGGGAGTTTTTCGATGTGTTTCCTTCTGACCTTCCAGGCATGCCACCAGATCGGGATATCGATTTCTGTACTGATTTGGCTCCAGGTACCCAGCCTATATCTATCCCACCGTACCGTATGGCTCCGAAAGAGTTAAAGAAGTTGAAGGAACACCTTGAGGAGTTGCTAGCAAAGGGGTTTGTCAGACCAACTGTATCACCTTGGGGTGCACCCGTATTATTTGTGAAAAAGAAGGATGGGACTATGCGGATGTGCATTGATTACCGCCAGTTGAACAAAGTTACCATGAAGAACAAGTACCCGTTACCGTGTATTGATGATTTGTTTGACCAGTTGCAGGGTGCTAGGGTGTTCACTAAGATCGACCTGAGATCGGGGTAACATCAGTTGAAGATTCGGGACTCGGATGTTCCGAAAACTGCCTTTCGTACTAGATATGACCATTATGAGTTTCTAGTGATGTCCTTCGGCTTGACTAACACCCCAACGTCGTTTATAGATTTCATGAACAGGGTGTTGAGGCCATACATTGATTTGTTTGTCATTGTCTTCATTGATGACATTTTGATCTACTCGCGCAGTATGGAGGAGCACAAGCAGCATTTGAGAGTGTTGCTTCAGACCTTACGGGAACAGAAACTATATGCTAAGTTCTCCAAGTATGAGTTTTGGCTAGATTCTGTAGCATTCTTGGGGCACGTTGTATCAGACGAGGGTATTAAGGTGGATCTCAAGAAGATTGAGGTAGTTCAGAGTTGGGCTCGTCCTACTACGACGACTGATATTAGGAGCTTCTTGGAGTTAGCAGGGTATTATCGTCGGTTTGTGGAGGGCTTCTCATCTATCGCAACACCTTTGACTAGATTGACCCAGAAGGGTGCTCCATTCCGTTGGTCCGATGACTGTGAGGCGAGCTTCCAGAAGCTCAAGACGGCTTTGACTGCAGCGCCCGTTCTAGTGTTACGTTCCAGCTCGGGGATGTATACTATGTATTGCGATGCTTCACGCGTTGGTTTGGGTTGTGTATTGATGCAGGAGGGGCGAGTTTTTGTATATGCTTCACGTCAGCTGAAGCCCCATGAGAAGAATTATCATGTGCATGATTTGGAGTTGGCCGCAATTGTTCATGTCTCTTAAGATCTGGAGGCATTATCTTTATGGAGTGTCCTGTGAGGTTTACACTGATCATCGTAGCTTGCAGCATTTGTTCAGGCAAAGGGATCTCAATTTGAGGTAGCGCAGATGGCTTGAGTTACTGAAGGATTATGATATTACCATTCTTTATCATTCGAGCAAGGCGAATATGGTCGCGGATGCCTTGAGCTGGAAGGCAGAGAGTATGGGTAGTTTGGCATTCATTTCAGCAGAGGAGAGGCCACTACCTTTGGACATTCAGTCCTTGGCTATCAGACTTGTGAGGTTGGATATTTCAGAGCCCAGCCGAGTTTTTACATGTGTTGTTGCTCAATCTTCACTATTGGAGCATATTAGGGCCCGACAGTTCAATGATTCGCACTTGATGGTTCTCAGAGACGGTATTACATGGTTGTGCCAAGGAGGTTACTATCAGCGAGGATGGAGTTCTGCGACTCCAGGGTCGTCTATGTGTTCCCAACGTCGATGGCTTGAGGGAGAGGATTCTAGAGGAGGCACACAACTCTCGGTATTCCATTCATCCAGGTACTACAAAGATGTATCGTGACCTGAGGCAGCACTATTGGTGGCGGTGGATAAAGAAGGACATAGTCGAGTATGTAGCTAGATGCCTAAATTGCAGCAGGTTAAGTATGAGCACCAGAGGCTAGGTGGCCTACTTCAGCAGATGACTATATTTAAGTGGAAGTGGGAGCGCATTACTATGGATTTCGTAGTTGGTTTGCCGCTGACCTTGCGGAAGTTCGATGCAGTTTGGGTCATTGTTGACAGATTGACCAAGTCGGCACACTTCATTCCAATTATGACTACATATACATCCGAAAAGGTTGGCTCAGATTTATATTCAGGAGATAGTTCGGTTGCATGGTGTGCCTGTTACCATCATATCAAATAGAGGCCTTCAGTTCACCTCACATTTTTTGAGAGCAGTACAGAGTGAGTTGAGGACCCGTGTAGAGCTCAGCACAGCATTTCATTCACAGACCGACGGGCAATCGGAGTGGACAATTCAGATCTTGGAGGACATGCTCAGAGCACGTGTGATTGACTTTGGAGGACAGTGGGATTGATTTTTGCCCTTGGCCGAGTTTGCTTACAACAACAGTTATCAGTCCAGCATCGAGATGGATCCATTTGAGGCTTTATATGGTCGGCGATGTCGTTCTCCCATTGGGTGGTTTAAGCCCGGCGAGGCTAAGTTATATGGTACTGATTTGGTGAAGGATGCCTTGGAAAAGGTAAAGTTGATTCAGGAGCGACTTCGCACAGTACGGTCCAGACGTAACAGTTACGTGAATTAGAAGGCGTGTGATTTATCATTTATGGTGGGTGAAAAAGTCCTCTTGAAGGTTTCACCGATAAAGGGAATCATGAGGTTCGGGGAAGAAGGGCAAGTTGAGCCCAAGATTTATAGGCCAATTTGAGGTGTTGGAACGCGTTGGGGAGGTTGCTTACGAGATTGATTTTCTGCCCAGTCTATCGGGAGTTCATCCAGTTTTCCATGTGTCCATGCTCCAGAAGTATCGTGCCGACCTGTCACACGTGTTGGACTTCAGCACGATTCAGTTAGATGAGAGCCTGGGTTATGAGGAGGAGCCACTTGCCATTATTGATAGGCAGGTTCGCCAGTTAAGGTCCAAGAGGATTTTCGCGGTAAAGGTTCAGTGGAGGGGCCAACCAGTCGAGGAGGCAACTTGGGAGTCCAAGGAGGGCATGCGGAGCAGATATCCATACTTATTCAGCACTCCAGGTATGATTCTAGACCCGTTCGAGGACGAACATTTGTTTAAGAGGTGGAGAATGTAATGACCCGATCGGTCGTTTTGCTTTCTAGGATCTTGTTCCCCTAAATAAAACTCCCCGCATGTTCATGTACTGTTTTGTGACTTGCGGGGGTGGTTAGTTCGAGATTTGGAAGGGTTCGGGTTGAAATCGGAACATTTGGTTCCTTAAGGTTGGCTAAAAAGGCCAAGTTTGATTTCGGTCAACGTTTTGAGTAGACGACCTCAGAATCGAGATTTGACGGCTCCAATAGATTCATATGATGATTTCGGACTTGGGCGTATGTTCGGATCAGGTTTTGGATGACCTGGGAGCATTTTAGTGCCTAATAGTGAAAGTTGGTTTTTTGAAGGTTTTCGAAGTCTTTAAATTTGGTTTGAATTAGGTTTTGGTGATATAGAGGCCCAAATGGAATTCCGAGATCAGGAATAGTTCTATAATGTCATTTAAGACTTGCACGCAAAATTTGGTATCATTCCGAGTAGTTTAAGAACGTTTCGTCGCTTTGGGAGTAAATTGAAGAACTTGAAGTTCATATTTTGATTCAATTGGTTTGGGGTGAGATTCTTAGTTTGGTTGTTATTTTGTGTGTTTTGAGAGTTTGAGCGAGTCCGTTTTACAATTTCAAACTTGTTGGTACGTTCGGGTGGGGGCCCGGGGGACCTGGGCATTAAACGGACGAGGCTCGGATCAAGTTCGAACTTGAAAGCAAGTGCTGAAGATTTCAGCTTCTGGTGTGATCGCACCTGCGCTTGGCCGGCCGCAGGTGTGAGCCCGCAGGTTTGTTGGTTGTGTCGCAGAAGCGGTCAGGGGATGAGTGGTAGTGGACCGCAAGTGCGAGAATTGGTGCGCACCTGCGAACGCGCAGGTGCGAGTTTGAAGAGCGTAGGAGCGTATCCCTCCACAGGAGCGACCCCATTGCCACAGAAGCGGGACCGCAGGAGCGGCACTCCCCTCTGCAGAAGTGACCCTCGTAGGCTTGAGAACTCTGCAGAAGCGGCCTAAATACCGCAGATGCGGTACCGCAAATGCGGCCAAGGCATCGCAGGTGCGAAAAATCGTTGAAGGCAGTAGGTGTTTTAAATCGGGGTTTAAGCATTTTTGCTCATTTCTTACACTTCTTGGGGGCGATTTTGGAGCTGGTTAGAGAGGGAGTTTTCATCAACTAATTGAGGTAAGTAATTCCTATCAAATATGATTTAAATACATAGTTATGGGTAGATTATAACATGTAAATTAGTGAAAATCTTGGGGTTTAGGTGAAAACCTAGGTTTTTGATAAAGGGGAGATTTAACCACAAAATTTGTTATGGAATCTAGTAAAAATCATATATTTGAGTTCATAATGTTATGGGTAATAATTTTCTCCAAAAATTTCCGGAATCCGGGCACGTGGGCCTGGGGAGGGGGTAAATTTTAGGAATTCTTCAAATAGGCTTGGGAAATCACTTTGATAGTTAAGATATAAACTTTTGAACATGTATTGATCATTTTATATAATATTTGACTAGTTTCGAGTCGTTTGGCACCGAATTGGAGGCTTGAGCACAATCTTGGACCGGAAAGTGGGCTTTGAGAAGAGGTAAGTCTCTTTTCTAACCTTGTAAGATGGAATTAACCCCATAGGTGAGCTCAATTGAAATGTGCTTCTAATTGTGGGGGCTACATACATACGAGGTGACGATAGTCCGTGCGTAGCTACTATTTATGCTTATGTTCGGGTAGTTTTAGGTTTACACCATGCTTTGTTGGCACCGTTGTTTGATTATGCTTATTAATTGTTTTGAGTAGAGCTGAGATTGAGGATTTCTTGCAAGTTTTAAGAGTTCTAATTAAATTCCTTATTTTTAAAAGAATTGAGGAATATTATGATAACTTGAGAAATTCTATGTTCAACCGCGTCGCAAGTAAATTCCGCGAGCGGGATAAATTTCCACTACTCTCATGGGAGCGGGCCGATCGCCTCGACAGGTTAATAGATGCATCTATGGTTCGCGTCATTCTACCCTCCGCAGTACACACAGTATATTTATATGCATTTTGGATCAGGTCGTACGTCCTCGGCATAACTCGTGCGAATGATACTGGTACTCCCATATGTTTGATATTGCTTCATTGGTTTGATAGGTTAAAAGATTAAAGGAAATAAACTGGTTTGGTAATTGCTATTCGGTGGAAGGATTGGCTATTTAAATTCTTGTTTTTGGGTTCTATTGTCATTTTCGTTTTTTTATATCCCATGTTTAATTAGTAGATGTATATATGTATATTGTTGGCCCATAGTAAGTGTCAAAGTCGACCCCTCGTCACTACTTCTTCGAGGTTAAACTCGATACTTAATGGGCACATGTTGTTTATGTACTCACGCTACACTTCTTCACTTGATGTGCAGGATCTGAGGCAGGTACTTCTGGATATCAGTCCGGTGCGCACACTTGATTACTACTGCGAGACTTTACGGTGAGCTGTCTTTCGAGCCCGTTCTGTAGCAGCCGAAGTCTTCTTTTGCTTTATTTTTCTGTCTATTTTTTTTTAGACATCAGTGTAGTCCTCTTTTGTATATTCTATTAGTAGATCATACACTTGTGACACCCGGTCTTGGAAAATTTATGTTAGTAGGCACTTAATGGTTTTTGGGTTATTTATCTTATCTCACCTGTTTTTAAAATTTTGATCTCTCATTTTTCTTTTATTATATAAAAACCTCCATTTCTTATTTATGCATAATTTAAAAATCAACTATTTTAAATCGTTAAAAGAAAGGTCACAAAGTTAGCTTAGAGTTGGCTTGCCTAGCGGCAACGTTGGGCGCCATCACGACCAACAGGAGAATTGGGTTATTTTTAGACCAAAAATAACTGCTGCTACCTCAAGATCGTGGGTAGGATAACTTCTCTCATGATTCTTTAACTGCCTAGAAGCATAAGCAATTACCTTGACATTCTGCATAAGAACACATCCTAATCCTACTTTGGAAGCATCATAATAGATCATAAATTTACATGTAGGTGTAGGCAGAGTCAGGATTGGGGCTGTAGTTAACATGTTCTTGAGTTCTTGATTTTTGGCATGGAATAGTTGTCACCATGTCACGCTATTCTAGATTGTCACAATAAAACCCTGGTGTTCCCGATGGCAGAATTGCCTAGGGTTAAGTGGAGAGATTCTCTGGACCATGATCCTATGAAAACTTTTCTCACAAGCTTCAGACCATTGGAACTTCACATTTTTCTGAGTTAACTTTGTCAACAGGGCAGATACTGAAGAGAACCCTTCTTAAAAACGATGGTAGTAACCTGCCAACCCTAGAAAACTGCGAATCTCTATAGGGGTCGTCGGCCTAGGCCAACTCTTAACTGTTTCTATTTTTGGTGGGTCTACTCTAATGCCTTCTTTCGAGACCACGTGTCCTAAAAATGTAACTGTATCGAGCCAAAATTCACATTTGAAAATTTTGGCATAAACTTGACGGTCCTTGAGTATTTGAAGAACTGTTCTCAAGTGATTCTCATGCTCTTTCTGGCTACGGGAATATATCAAAATATCATCGATAAATACTATGATAAAGGTATCTAAGAAAGGCTTGAAAACTCTGTTCATTAAGTCCATAAAAGTTGCTGGTGCATTGGTCAACCCAAAGGACATCACTAAAAATTCAGAGTGACTGTACCGAGTCGTGAAAGTTGTTTTTGGGATGTCTGCTTCTCTGATTTTTAACTGATGGTACTCCGATCTCAGATCTATTTTCGAGAAATACCTGGCACCCAACAACTGATCAAATAAGTCATCTATCATGGGCAGTGGATATTTATTTTTGATAGTAACCTTATTCAGTTGGCGGTAATCTATACACATCCGTAGGAAGCCATCTTTTTTCTTCACAAATAACACTGGATCACACCCCAGGGTGAAACACTAGGTCGAATAAAACTCTTATCTAAGAGGTCTTGTAACTGCTTCTTGAGTTCATTTAGCTCAGATGGAGCCATTCTGTAAGGAGGAAACAAGATTGGTTGAGTTGTTGGCAATGTGTCTATGCCAAACTCAATCTCCCTATCTGGTGGTATCCCTGGGAGATTATCCGGGAACACGTCTGAAAACTCTTTCACAATCGGTACTGATTTAAGCACTGGGGAGCTAACTTTCATATCCCGCACATGTGTAGATACGCCAAACACCCACTGCTCACTAGTTTTCTAGCCTTAAGGTAAGAAATAAACTTACCCACAAGCGTACCCACTTCACCTCTAATTATAATTGGATCTTCCCCAATAAATGAGAATTTAACCGTCTTCACATGACAATCAACTGTAGCATGATAAGAAGATAACTAGTACATGCCAGTTGTGATGTCAAAGTCTACCATATCTAACAAGCTCAAATCGGCTAATGTTTCTCGGCCTTGAACTATGATGATGCAGGTTCTGAATATATACTCAACTTTAACAGATTCCTCTATGGGTGTGGAAACCTCAAACGGAACCCTTAATTTTTCTGGTGCTTTTCCAAACTCGACACAAAAATAAGGAGACACATAGGAGAAAGTTGAACAAGGATCAACTAATACATAAGCAAGGCCACCACAAATCGAGAGAATACCTGTAATAACTCTATTAGACTCCTCAGCATTCTGCCTGTCTAGAACTGCATAGAATCTGGCTGGTCCGCCTCCTCCCTGAGCTCCACCTCTATTGGCACCACGCCTAGTCTGAGTATTAGATGCCCGAACTTGAGGATGTGCATCTATAGAATTACCCATGGATGTTGCATGTCTGGTTGGAGCTTTCCCCGGAGCTTGTCCAAGCAGTGGACAGCCTCTCTTAATATGACCCAGATCATGGTAGTGGAAACAACCTTTCTGACCCAAAAGGCATTTCCCTGGATGTCTTTTGCTGCACGAAGGACATATAGGATAGGAGAACCGAGGTTGGCCCTAACTAGTTGAACTTTGCCCCTGAGGGGCCTGACTCTTACTTTGCTGGCCATGTTTGAGTGGAGCTGGATAAGGAGATGAGTGATTCGTTGATTGAATGTGAGCTGAATGATTCATATTCTTACCCCCAACTGAAAATTCACTATAAATACTTGTTGTTCAAGCTTTCTTGCTGTTATCTCTAGCTTCCCTGGCGATTTTATCAAAAGCCTCCTTACGCGTAGCGATATTGACAACCTGAAGATAAGTCTTGTCATCCTGATGTGAAGTCATATCTTTTGCCATATGTGGATTCAAACCTTCAATGAACCTTCTCACTTTTTCTCTCTCTGTCGGTATCAAATTAGGTGCATACTCTACCAATTTTGTAAATTCCATCTCATATTCAGTCACTGATATGGTACCCTGTTTAAGATGTTCGAACTAACTTCGGAGCTCATCCATCCGACTGCTAGGCAAAAACTCGGCCTTGAAAGCTTCTTTGAACTGGGGCCATATAAGCGGTGGTAATGTAGAATCTCTGGCCTTTTTGTAACCTCTCCACCATTGTCCTGTTGCACCCTTCAATCGAAACCCAATCAACTTTATGGCTTGTGTTTCAAGACAACCTAAATAAATAAACATTTTCTCTATCTCTTCCAAAAATAACATTAGTTCATTTGGTTTATTGGTACCATTATAAGTAGGAGGGTTTAATCCCAAAATGGCATGTGGATCAATTTTTCCTGTTGGTAACTGCACTGTCTGGGCAATATTTGCAGGGACAACTAGTAGTGGTACCTTGAGTGGAGCTTGAAAATCATCTCCTATAACCTATTCATCTGAATCATGAGGGTCCTGAGGAGGAGCATGAACAGGTGCAGCCCGACCACCAGTCGGAGGGGCTAGGGACTCAAGAAATATCTCCTCTAGCCACGTGCCTCGTTACCTGTGTCCTCAATACATGCCACACGTCATAGCAGGCCCAAACGGGTTAAGTACCACCGAAGCATACCCAGTAAGTCTCATAGGCTACCTCCTAAAAAGGCAGAGCGAGACCTTCTGGAAAATATAAGAAATAAAAGGGATATACGGAAAATCATAGAAACCATATAAAAAATTACAACCAAGTAATAATATGGAAACTGAAACTGTAAGCTAAAACTGAAACTTAACATAGAAATTGAGCTCATAACAGATATCTAAAATAAAACTGAGTTATATATATATAGAGAGAGAGAGCATAGTTAATTGTTACGCATAATGGCCCTGCGTACGTGAGCATCTGGGAACACGTATGTGGGAGTGTCAGCCTATCTCTCCAACAAACAGTTGGCACCTGCGAGCATGGGGTAGGTAACCCTAACATCATGTCACTCACGCTTGGGGAGATTGGCCATTTCTCCCTACTGAATATCACAATTAAGGCACATAATAATTGGTAATACACATAAGCATGTATTCATGTCACATATAATGTCGTATTGAATAAGAATAAGTGAACTGAGCATTGGATCACGAGAAGACATGACTTAGCTTTAGCTAACATATGGAGCAAAAGGGTTATAATGGATTTTTCTACTAGGAAAGTAAACCTCAACTCACCTTAAAACTTTAGCTGCAATTCGTCTCTTCAAGTTTTTCGAGTATTTGACAACGCGAAATCTACAATAATAGGCTTAACCATGTCAATTCATAAGCTATTAAGTCTTACTTGTTGTTACTTAGCTATAAATCTAGAACTCTCACTTCACTTATTCAAGTAAAATTTTCAACTAAATATTTTCATTCTTCCACAAAGATATATAGATGACGAGGCCATGAATTCAAGTAAACTGATTTTACAAAAAGATAAAGTGACCTCATTATAAATCCTTGGTTCTAGACCTATAACATAAATTATGTATTCTACAATTAAATACTAGATATGGAAGAATCTCTCACTTAACTTTGGCACTAACTAAAAGATAAACTTTTATCATATAGGCATTCAAAGAAAACTTCTCTGCCATGACTAGAAAATATGAACCTGAAAAGCTCTATCAATTTATTTCAATAAATACTTAAACTTACGTATAAAAATAATTTCATAGAATGAGAACTTAAGGGTTTAGACTAAATTTTCACCTAGCGATAATAACCATAGGAAATTTTGAAGAATTGAATACCTGGGTTTCGAGAATGGCAAATTGCAAAACCTTGAATTTGTTTTATGGCTTTTTACGTTCTTTGTGTTGCCTAACTCCTAAAGCAATTAAATTACTTTAGTTTTCTTGCTAAAACCTCATTTTTTCCTCTTTAATTTTTCAGACAAAGACCTTTATCAACCCTTCTCATAGAAAAAAAAACTTTTACCCCTCTAATTCCCTTAGGTTTCGGTCCCACTAAGTCTCTTTTTCTTTTTCTCTTTTTGCTTTTTAATCATTGTAGTTGATGCTTGCTATTATTAAGCAATATGTATTTAAAAGTTAGCAAAATGGGGCATTATATTCTCTCCCCTTAGAAATATTCGTCCTCGAATGTCATATCACAGTTATTCTTGAGTATAAAGGAAGATCTTAGGCCATATGCCACTCTCACTATCTCTTAGGACCTCAAAAATTGGTTCACTCCAAAAAATTTCAAAAATTTCGACAGAGTTTCCTTTGTAACTGGAGTTATCCCAAAATTTTCAACCTGTCAAAACCAATCGAACAATAACACTTTGCACCTCTAGCTACTCAATCCAATAATATACAACATCAAGGCATACCCATATATCCGCCAAAGCTATTTTACATCATTATAAGTACAAATATCACATAACTTGACAATCTAAATATTTTAAAGCTTAAATTGAATTATGTACCTGAAATCTCGAACAAATAAGGATACATTTTCTTCATGACTTCCTCTGGCTCCCACGTAGCTTCCTCAGCTGAGTGGTTGCTCCATTTTACTTTCACCGAAGCAATGTCTTTGGTTCGAAGTCTACGAACCTGCCTGTCTACTATAGCTACAGGGACCTCCTCATCTGTCAGAGTATCATCTACCTCTATCTCCTGTCTATCAAGTACATGACTCGGGTCGTGAAAGGACTGTCTCAGCATGGACACATGAAAAACTAGATGCACATAAGATAACTATGGAGGTAAAGCTAGTCGATACGCCACAAGCCTAATCCTTTTAAGAATTGGATAAGGCCATATATATCTTGGGCTAAGCTTCCCTTTTCTACCAAACCTCATGATACCCTTCATTGGAGATACCTTTAAAAATACATAGTCACCCTCTTTTAACTCAAGATCATGGCGTCTTATATCACAATATGACTTTTGTCGGCTTTGAGCTGTTTTAAGTCGTTCCTGAATACGTTTTACCTTTTTCAAGGCATCTTGTACTATGTTTGGCCCAATAAGTTTGATTTCACCTATCTTAAACCACCCTACAAGCGAACAACATTGCCTCCCACATAGTGCCTCGAATTGGGCCATCTGAATGCTTGCTTGATAAATGTTATTATATGCAAACTCAATCAAAGGTAGATGATCATCCCAGTTTCCTTTAAAATCAAGAACACGGGCTCGTAAAATATCTTCCAAAGTCTAAATTGTCCTCTCGGCCTATCCGTCCGTTTGAGGGTGAAAAGTTGTACTCAGATTAACTCGGGTACCGAGACCTTCCTGAAAACTCTGCCAGAACTGGGCAGTAAACTTTGCACTCCTGTCAGAAAATATTAGACATGGGAGAACCATGCAACCGAACAATTTCCTATGTATAATGATGCATACTGGGGTACCGTGTAGGTTGTTTTGACTGGCAAAAGTGAGTTGATTTAGTGAGTCGGTCTACTATGACCCAAATGGAGTCATGTTTCTTAAAAGTTCGCGGCAATCCAACCACAAAATCCATATTTATTCGTTCCCATTTCCATTCTGGTATTTCAATGACTTGAGCTAAGCCACCTAGCCTCTGGTGTTCAAATTTTACTTGCTGACAGTTAAGGCACCGTGATACATAATCTGCAATATCTCGCTTCATATTATTCCACCAATAAACATCCCTCAAATCATAATACATTTTGGTAGAACCTGGATGTATTGAATATCTGGAGCTATGAGATTCTATCATAATTGTCCTTCGAAGATCTTCTACATTAGGCACGCATAAGCGGCCATCAAGTCTCATCACACCATTCTCATCAAGTGCAAAATTCTTAATCTTGCCACTGAGGACATCTTCCTTGAGCTTAAGCAAGCTAGGGTCATCAAATTGTTTGGCTTTAATTTGCTCTACTAAATTAGACTTAGCACTCATACTTGCTATCAACCTTCCATCATACTTCTCATCGAGACGAACCCCTTGGCTAGCTATTTGTTGGGCTTCCTTAACTATTGGATGTTCGACCACACACAACCTGGTCAAACTCCCCATGGATCTTCTGCTCAGAGCATCAACAACCATATTCGCTTTACCGGGATGGTAAAGGATATTACAATCATAATCTTTAAGCAACTCCAACCACCTGCGTTGTCTCAGATTCAACTCTTTCTGCTTGAATATATACTGCAAACTTTTGTGATCTGTATAAATATCACATTGCTCTCTGTAATGACCCGACCGGTCGTTTTGCTTTCTAGAATCTCGTTCCCCTAAATAAAACTTCACGTATGTTCTTGTACTATTTTTTGACTTGCAGGGGTGGTTAGTTCGAGATTTGGAAGGGTTCGGGTTGAAATCAGAACATTTGGTTCCTTAAGGTTGGCTAAAAAGGCTAAGTTTGACTTCGGTCAATATTTTGAGTAGACGATCTCGGAATCCAGATTTGACGGCTTCAATAGGTTCGTATGATTATTTCGGACTTGGGCGTATGTTCGGATCTGGTTTTGGATGACCCCGGGAGCATTTCGGCGCATAATAATGAAAGTTGGTTCTTTGAAGGTTTTTGAAGTTCTTTAAATTTGGTTTGAATTAGGTTTTGGTAATATCAAGGTCCAAATGGAATTTTGAGACTGAAAATAGTTCTGTAATGTCATTTAATACTTGCACGCAAAATTTGGTATCATTCCGAGTAGTTTAAGTACGTTTTGTCGCATTAGGAGTAAATTGAAGAACTTGAAGTTCATATTTTGATTCAATTGGTTTGGGGTGTGATTTTTAGTTTTGTTGTTGTTTTGTGTGTTCGCGCCATTCGACCCTCGGTAGTGCACACAGTATATTTATATGCATTTTGGATCGGGCCGTACGTCCTCGGCATAACTCGTGCGAATGATACTAGTAGTCCCATATGTTTGATATTGCTTCATTGGTTTGATAGGTTAAAAGATTAAAGCAAAGAAACTGGTTTGGTAATTGCTATTCGGTGGAAGGACTGGCTATTTAAATTCTTGTTTTTGGGTTCTATTGTTATTTCCTTTTTTTTTATATCCCATGTTTAATTAGCAGTTGTATATATGTATATTGTTGGTCCATAATAAGTGTCAAAGTCGACTACTCGTCACTACTTCTTCGATGTTAGACTAGATACTTAATGGGTACATGTTGTTTATGTACTCACGCTACACTTCTTCACTTGATGTGCAGGATCTGAGGCAAGTACTTCTAGATATCAGTCCGGCGCGCACACTTGATTACTACTGCGAGACTTTACGGTGAGCTGTCTTTTGAGCCCGTTCTGTAGTAGCCGAAGTCTTCTTTTGCTTTATTTTTCTGTCAGACAGCAGTGTAGTCCTCTTTTGTATATTCTATTAGTAGCTCAAACACTTGTGACACCCGGTCTTGAAAAAATTATGTTAGTAGGCACTTAATGGTTGTTTTGTGTGTTCGCGCCATTCGACCATCGGTAGTGCACACAGTATATTTATATGCATTTTGGATCGGGCCGTACGTCCTCGACATAACTCGTGCGAATGATACTAGTACTCCCATATGTTTGATATTGCTTTATTGGTTTGATAGGTTAAAAGATTAAAGGAAAGAAACTGGTTTGGTAATTGCTATTCGGTGGAAGGATTGGCTATTTAAATTATTGTTTTTGGGTTTTATTTTCATTTCCTTTTTTTTTATATCCCATGTTTAATTAGCAGTTGTATATATGTATATTGTTGGTCCATAATAAGTGTCAAAGTCGACTACTCGTCACTACTTCTTCGACGTTAGACTAGATACTTAATGGGTACATGTTGTTTATGTACTCACGCTACACTTCTTCACTTGATGTGCATGATCTGAGGCAGGTACTTCTGGATATCAGTCCGGCGCGCACACTTGATTACTCTACGAGACTTTACGGTGAGCTATCTTTCGAGCCCGTTCTGTAGTAGCCGAAGTCTTCTTTTGCTTTATTTTTCTGTCTATTTTGTTTCAGACAGCAGTGTAGTCCTCTTTTGTATATTCTATTAGTAGCTCAAACACTTGTGACACCCGGTCTTGGAAAAATTATGTTAGTAGGCACTTAATGGTTTTTGGGTTATTTATCTTATCTCACCTGTTTTTAAAATTTTGATCTCTCATTTTTCTTTTATTATATAAAAACCTCCATTTCTTAGTTGTGCATAATTTAAAAATCAACTATTTTAAATCGTTAAAAGAAAGGTCACAGAGTTAGTTTAGAGTTGGCTTGCCTAGCGGCAATGTTAGGCGCCATTACGACCTATAGGAGAATTAGGTTATTTTTAGACAAAAAATAACTGCTACTAGCTCAAGATCGTGGGTAGGATAACTTCTCTGATGATTCTTTAACTGACTAGAAGCATAAGCAATTACCTTGTCATTCTGCATAAGAACACATCCTAATCCTACTTTGGAAGCATCACAATAGATCACAAATTTACATGTAGGTGTAGGTAGAGTCAGGATTGGGGTTGTAGTTAACATGTTCTTGAGTTCTTGAAAACTTTTCTCACAAGCTTCAGACCATTGGAACTTCACATTTTTCTGAGTTAACTTTGTCAACAGGGCAGATACTGAAGAGAACCCTTCTTAAAAACGATGGTAGTAACCTGCCAACCCTAGAAAACTGCGAATCTCTATAGGGGTCGTCGGCCTAGGCCAACTCTTAACTGTTTCTATTTTCGGTGGGTCTACTCTAATGCCTTCTTTCGAGACCACGTGTCCTAAAAATGTAACTGTATCGAGCCAAAATTCACATTTGAAAAATTTGGCATAAACTTGACGGTCCTTGAGTATTTGAAGAACTGTTCTCAAGTGATTCTCATGCTCTTTCTGGCTACGGGAATATATCAAAATATCATCGATAAATACTATGATAAAGGTATCTAAGAAAGGCTTGAAAACTCTGTTCATTAAGTCCATAAAAGTTGCTGGTGCATTGGTCAACCCAAAGGACATCACTAAAAATTCAGAGTGACTGTACCGAGTCGTGAAAGTTGTTTTTGGGATGTCTGCTTCTCTGATTTTTAACTGATGGTACCCCGATCTCAGATCTATTTTCGAGAAATACCTGGCACCCAACAACTGATCAAATAAGTCATCTATCATGGGCAGTGGATATTTATTTTTGATAGTAACCTTATTCAGTTGGCGGTAATCTATACACATCCG